>NC_139325.1:13710000-14910000 GCF_056507025.1 Lutjanus erythropterus
TTAATATTTGTACAAACTTTCCTGGAGCCGAAAAAAGCTTTTTAATAATCTGTGACATCATCACAGTGCACGAAGTCTATGGACCGAGCAGGAACTGGCAGGGCCAAGGGGGGAAACACTCCTGTGCATATTCAGTGGGACTTATAACCAGGAAATAAAATTGAAAGCTACAAAACCTTTTCAGCTTATGTGCCAAGCAAGCAACTCTCATTGGACTGAAAGGGCACCATCTTTGCCTTCACTATCTAGTTTCTTGTAATGTATCTTGGTTTAGAGGTGTTTGCTGTGAAAGTGCAACAAGTACTTTTTGTTTCTTATTTGTGGTAGTGAACACAAGCCATTCAGGAACTATTATACTGCATACTGTATACTCTGAGCTGATCTAAACACTTTATTGCTGACAAAAGTGAAGTATCAATCCCTCAGCAGTAACCGGTGGAAACATTGAAAACTCAAATATAACAATATGCACATTAATTCATACTCAAATTATAACTCAGTTATAAGGAATATAGTTGATATATCGCCCAGCTTTAGTATAATTTCCATGTTTTGTATTGTTTTTTTTTTCCTGGAGTTGTACATTACTACCTAGGGCTGGACAATATACTGATGTATTGATATCGCAATATGAGACTAGACATCATCTTAGATTTAGGATATAATATCATGATATGACATAAGTTAAGTTATCTTTTTGTGGTTTTAAAGTTTGCATTACACCAAAGCGCTGTAATTTTACGAACTTACCAGACTGTTCTAGCTTTTTCCATATTTGCCTTTTCCCACATGGTCTTTATGTCCATGTTACTGCTGATTATTTAGCAAAAAACTTAGTAACTGTAATTTTCAAAAAAGGCAAGTAAAACACTTACTTATTAAAACAAAATAAACACAAACACAATTATTCACTAAAAACTCATACAGAAGTACTCTCAAGAGGTATCCCAGTTTGTCACATTGGTTAGGTTATCAAAGTAAACCAGGAAAGGCATCCAGACTTCCGAGAACTTATCCTTGTCTCAAGGTGAATGTTATTTTCTCCAGCTTAAAATGGAAAATAATATCCCTGATCAATCTGACATGGGATGGTGGTTTTGAGCTTTTCCAGTTAAATAGTATTTAATGCTGGGCCAGTAAGGTGGTGAGACCACTACATTATACAAAAAATTAATAATATCTATATGTGAATAATATTTTTTATTAGTTAGAAGGCTGCATGAAAAAATACAACTTACAAATACTGATGAAAGAAAAAGCACTGGAGTTTGAAAGAGACACCTTCTGCAGCACTTTTCACCAGGTGCTAATGCCCAGCAGAGTAATTTCCACTGTGAGTGTGTTTCACCTTAGAGATTTTGTGAGCCTTTTCATTTCACAGTCCCACAAATGAGTTTGAACCATTAATAAAAAGCTAGTTTGAGCTCCACTTTGGTGGTCTTTTATAGTTAAATTTCAGGACATCTAAAATAACCTTTCCATATAAAGGTGAAACAGTGATTTCATAAGGGAGGAACACCAATTCTAAAAAGTCAGACTAATTTTCACTAACACTGGATGAATCTTTCCAGACCAATAACAAGATAGATCTACAGCTTCTTCACAGACTAAATATGTCAATTCTCAAACTTACTCACATGTCTGACTGCGCTGTAAACAGCAATATTACTGATCAAGCTTCTTTAAGACTTCTTTCTTAATTAGCTGTCCTCCAAAGAAGGGTGTATATATCTCATATCAAGCAGCTCTATACTTCACTGTTGACAAAGAAATGCACTTTTGTTCTTGGACTCCTTTTGTCAAGTTCCTTTAACTAGTTCTGTTAAAGCTGGGAACTAAGCTAAGAACTTTTATATTTTGTTGATTTTGGAGGCCCCTCTGCACAAAAGTGGTAGTTTCCACTTCCATAACTGCAAAATATGTCAAAAATAAAATTATCTTAGAAAAATCTCCTGCTTCTTTTTAACTGGCTAACATACTTCTCACTGCGACTTTGCCAAAATGTAAATACAAACTTGTTTCATCTGATTTCACAGAGAATCTGACCCAGTGGCACCCATTAAGAATAACTACATAGAAATAGCCAGTCTTCTCTCTGATGATCTGATTTTCATATAAAGGCCATATAGAGGAATCAGAAGTAGACTGAGACTGTGTTATAACCAATTCAAAACTCCTTGTAGTGTTACATAGTTTTCTGCAAATGTACCAACTATGCTACATGTGAGTTCAGTATAGGAATGTTGTTCTCCTTGCACAGTATTGCTGCTGTGCAACATTAAAAGTGTTAACTACATATTTGCAAGTATTTGTGACTTCAGTCGCTATTTTGTGATTTTTGTGAGGTAAGCAGCAATCACACCATAAAGATGTTTGACCTGAGTACACCAGTTCTTTTGCTCCTTGCACATTGCTGAAGTAATTATACTACAGTTGTTAAAAATGCCAGAACAGAACATGATGCAATCTGAAAGAGCAAAGCAAAGATAAGAAAGAAGGGGGTACAATCTTAGCCTCTCTGCTGAGAGAAATGTGAAATTGTTAGTAGCCATTCATATATGTCCTTCTGGTACTATACATACTACTGAGGACTGAATAAACACAAATCAGATATTAAAGAATAATGTGATGAAAAGAACTCCCTCCTCCATCTGCATCAAAATCTAATTTTTTAGATTGAAGTACTAAAGTATGAACAATTGTACTGAATTGTTTGACAAATCATGGTCTTTGTCTCTTGCCCTCTGCAGCTTTGTTTTTCACATTCAAAGAAAATAAACATGATTTGTAAATATTTCACAACAAAAAGTGACTTAAACAGGGGGTCAGGAGTTGGAGAAGCGAGGGTAAGTAGATTCAAAGGAATGAAACAGAGGTAGGAGGGTGAAATGAGATTCTGGGGTAAGGGGAGAGGAAAGGAAGAAATATTTGGAGAATCCATGCAAAAAAGAGAGGGTGCTGTGAGGCATCCTGGGAAGTTAAGGACGTAGGGGAAGGGGGGAGTGGGAGGAGGAGGAGAGGAGGTCTCATGGGACACAATAGAGGTTTTTACTTATACTTGACACAATGAATGTTGGGTGGGCGTCTGTGTGTGTGGTTGTGCATGAGAGGGTTGAGTTGCCACCTGACACAACCCCAGCCTGTGCACAGCTCCTTTGCCCCATGGGAGATTAGTGGGATAGAGGGAGCCTTAGCGTCAATATTATGCCTGAATCTAATATCATTAAAACTGCAAAACTTGCTTGTGTTCACTTTTGAAGAGTAGTGGGATAATCACTGATGCATGGTCAAGTGTTATGATTTACTCAGTGCATTTAGTTAATTGCTTTGGCAAGCAGTCAGTTACCAGAAGCAATCTTGGTAAGATGCACACAGTTTAGAGTGAACATTGATCCTGGAGGTTTCTGTGTCACGTTTTTTGATATTTAATTGATATGGCCACCAAATTAATTGATATATCCAAATACAGTAGTGACTGGTATTGCTTGTATGAAATTTTCCATTGTTGTTATAAATTTTAAATACCAGCTTAAATTGAAAATCTTAAAAGAATGTCTGGAATTTGTCCTTAAATATGCTAACCTGTGTGTGTGAAAATGTGACTTAGTGTAGGGTTGGGCAAAATGTCAGTGTCATTATATCAGTATTATAATATGAGAGTAGTTCTCATTTTAAAGTTTGGATATTGTTACATCATGATATGGCAGAAGTGTTGTCTTTTCCTGGTTTTACATTATAGTAAAGTTAGTAAAAAAATATTTAACTTACTAGACTGTCGGCTAGCTGCTGCTGTTTTTTGCATTTACCCATTCAATTATTACATCAACAGTACTGATAATTATTTATCAAAAACTTTGTGTTAATATTTTTTGAAAGTATCAATAGATATCCCCACAGTATTGCTGCAATATTGACATCAAGGTATGTGGTCAATAATATTTTGAATTTGAATTTTGTTCATCTTTCTCCTCCCTACTTAGTTGTTTGAATTAATTTCAGGTTTCTATTTAAGATATTTTCTTTATGTTAGTAAGTGTAAGAAAACCTAGAAGGAGAAGTCAGTCAGTCTCTTTATTTTGGTCCAGAGGACATAGTAACCTTAGTAACCACAGTAACATTTATAGAAACATGATGCATGTAGTTCCATTTATTAACTGATTTTTTCCTCATTGTAGCTGTCAACTGAAAACCAGGAGGTCTGGGAGGAGTCTATTCAGTGTCTGTCCCTGCTGGTTCAGCTCTATGGAGGAGAGGGTTATGACTGCCTGTCACCTTCCTGTTTGCAAAGCTTTTCACACGCGCTGCGCACACACATGCATACTGAGACTCCCCGAATCCAACGCACAACACTTAGGATCATCAAACGACTGGTGAGTTCAGTGCACATTTAGGCACACAGATACAAATAGACCAACATCTATGCAGCACAGATATAGAAATTTTCAAACACACGTCAGCTTTGCTTGTATTAAATTTTATCAATTTGTGCTCCACGTGTCCCTTTTCAGGTGCCAGTATTGGTCATTTTTTTTTTTTTAATACATTTCTTTATTAATTTTCAACTTTTAACACATGACATCTCTTTTCAGCATAAATTGGTAACATTATGGGATTCCCTTGAACAACATAACCCTCCCTCCCTCCACCCAACCACCTATGAATTCTGTGACATCATTGGAGATAAATAACAAAACAAAACAATAACAGTTGACAAATAATACTAACAATAATAACAATAAAAATAAATAAGGTACTTGTCTACATTCATGAGCACAGTACATATCTACATATTATTTAATTAAAAAAAAAAAAAAAAAAAAAAAAAAAAAAGGAAAGAAAGGGCATGGTCTCACTTTATATGTGCTACAGCTTAATTTGATGGGATATCAGGTCTTGATTCCAAAAAGTTGAGAAATGAATCCCATATCATATGGAAGATATGACTCTTTCTTTTGATTGTATATGTAAGTCTTTCAACAGCTATGCAAGAGGAGAGTTCAGCAAACCACAGATTCAGCGATGGACAGTGGACACTTTTCCAATGTCTAGCAATAAGACGCTTCGTATGTATGAGACAGAGGTTCAACAGCTTACTTTCATGGGTTCTCAGGGTCATAGTTTCTGGGATAAGTCCTAGAATACAGGTCTCCGGGCGCATCGGAATTTCTTTGCCTATAATATTGGAGATTGTGTTGATTATCCTTCTCCAAAAATCTTGTATATGATTGCATTTCCAAATACAATGGTACAAGGTACCTTTCTCCGTTCCACATTTTATACAGGTGTCTGGGATATTAGGGTTAAATTTATTAAGTTTTTCAGGAGTTATATAGGTTCTCATAAGCCAATTATATTGAATCAGTTTAAATCTGCTATTAATAGATATTGTTTGTGCTTGGTAACAAGCTGTCTCCCATTCCTGTTCCGTAATATCTGTTTGAAGGTCCTCTATCCATGCTAATCTTTTATAGTCTGAGGACTCTGTAGTTGTGTTTACCAATTTCTTATATAGTATTGAGATCTTTCCCTTACTATAAGGGTCTGATACTGCCATCTCTTCTAAGATACTTAAAGGTGGACACTGATATGACTGCATCCTGGAGCGAATAAAACTACGAATCTGAAAATATTTAAACATATGAGTTTGAGGTATCCCAAATTCTCTTTTAAGAGTCTCGAAGGACATAAGAGTATCATCTTTATAAAGGTCTGAGATCCTTTGTAAGCCCAACTGTGCCCAACGCCTGAATCCAGGATCTGATTTACCTGGTGTAAATAATGCATTGCCCCAAATGGGCGTAAATTGTGATAACCCTGGATGTTCTCCAAACATGTCTTCTGATTCATACCAAGCTCTAATTGTGGTTTTGATAAATGGATTAACTGTGTCTTGCTTAAGTCTCTTGAGAGAATCCGAATAGAGATACCTGTCTAGAGTAAGTCCTCTAGCATTCTCTCTCTCTATCTGAACCCAAGGTAGATTGGAGGGCTCAGCAAACCAAAAAAAGGCTGATCTAAGCTGGGCTGCCCTAAAATACCATAAAAGGTTAGGAAGCTGGAGCCCCCCCCTGTCGTATGGCAGATATAGTAATGTTAAGCGTAATCTTGATCGTCTTTTGTTCCATATGAAATTGGTAAACGTTTTCCTCATACTAGAGAAAAAGCCTGGTGGGGGTGTAAGAGGGATTGATTGAAATAAATATAAAAATTTGGGGAGGATATTCATTTTAATAATATTGATTCTACCAATTATTGTCAAAGGGAGGGACATCCACCTATCCAAACTATCCTTTACCTGAGCAGTAATAGGATCATAGTTGCATGGGATTATATTTTTAATTTGAGGTGTAATAGTAATCCCTAAATATTTGAACCCATCCTTAGCTACTGAGAAAGGATGCTGGATTGCTGAATTATGTCTTTCTTCTTCATTAAGAAAAAGTATTGATGATTTAGACTGATTGATCTTGTAACCTGAAAATGTTCCAAATTGATGGATCAGATCAACTAGAGCAGGTATTGAATTCCCCAAGTCTGAAAGATATAATAATATATCATCAGCAAATAACGAAATCTGATGTTCTTGGTCTGAGATTTGAATCCCTTTTATCACTGGATGATTTCTGATTGATATTGCCAAGGGTTCAAGAATCATAACAAATAATAATGGGGACAATGGACAACCCTGACGCGTGCCCCTCGACAGACTGAAAGATTCTGAAATCACATTATTTGTAATAACTTCAGCTGATGGTTCACAATAAAGTAATTTAATCCACCGACAAAATTTAGGGCCACATCTGTAACGATAAAGTACATCAAATAAATAAGGCCATTCGACTCTGTCGAATGCCTTTTCTGCATCCAGCGACAGAATGCAAGTATCCTTTTCATCACACTTTTCATGTATAACATTCAATACCCGCCGTATATTATGAAAGGCCTGTCTATTTTTCACAAATCCATTTTGATCATTGTTAATGATCACTGGTAGGTGTTTTTCTAATCTTAACGCTAAGACCTTTGCCAAAATTTTAGCATCAGTGTTAATTAAGGAAATTGGCCTATACGATTCACATTTAGTTTGTGGTTTATCTGATTTAGGTATAAGTGTAATCAGTGCTTTTCTTAGTGATGGGGGAAGGATGCCGCTTTCCAATGATTCTTCAAACATATTCATAAGGGGTTGTACTAATTTTCCTTTGAAGGCTTTATATATATCAACAGGTAAACTGTCCGGTCCAGCTGTTTTCCCATTTTTCATAGTTGATATAGCCTTCAGCATTTCTTCTATTGATAATGAGGAGTCTAGCTGCTTTCTGGCTTCATCGGAGAAACTAGGGATTTGAATATTATCTAAAAAGGTAGTTTGCTGACTAGTATCCCCAGTGGCTTCAGAACTATATAATGTTTGAAAGAAATTAGCAAAGGTTCTATTAATTTCCATTAGATCTGACGATAAAGTCCCTGAAGCTGTCAAAATACTATTGATGGCCTTGCTTGATTGCAGTTTCTTGATTTGCCAAGCCAACAGTTTGCCGGATTTTTCTCCCTGTTCATAAAATGTTTGTTTTAAGTGGATTAAGCTATTTTCAGCTTTTGAAAGTGATAGTTCATTGTATTGTGCTCGTAGGAGAAGTAATTCCTGCTGGTGGGGTTCTATGTTTGCTTTATCTTCAAGTATTGGTCATTTTTGAATATCTCTTTTTTCAAGAATCTTGCCCTGGTGTCTGTTTGTATTTTGTGGGTTAAAATATTAACTGCTGCCACTGCAGAGTGAAAATATTGGAATAATAGAAACCGACTCACTGCAGACACATACACTGAGAGAGACAGCCCTGCTGTGCTGCTGTTCTGAAAATAGAGTGTAGTTTCACCAGAACTAGACTGACAGAGGGAGCAAACCAGAGACGGAGAAAAAGTGTTGGTTTGTATCTGCCTGTCACTCTCTGTTCGAGTGTCTGTCCAATTTTGTCTGATAGTCAAAATGATTTGTAGTACAGGCAAAAGACGGCTGACTCGTAAGAGAGCACACTGCAGTAAACCAGGTGGAGTTAAGCTTCATCGCCCTAATAACACTAAATAACATTAACTCTGTGTGGTTAGATGGAGAAACCTGCAGCTAACAGGTTTGAACAAGACGACAGTTTCTTGCCCCAGTAGAAACACACAGTGCTGCAACAATTCACTAATTCAGGTAGAAATTAAACTGAGGAATGCTGCAAAATTGACTTAGAATTTTAATTGGCAGCCTTACTCATTCAGTTGAAAGTCAGCTCTGAAGCAGTCAAACAACATTATTTTATACATTCTGCAGCCTAGCCTTCCCAGGGAATAAATTCATATTGGATGATTCTGCAATACAAGATTTACAACTAGTGCCGACACTCGGTGCCAATGAAGGAAACGGTATGCTGTTTAGTACGAGGGAAAGGAAGGGCGTGCAAGCAAAGCATTTCAGTTTGACACCAAAGACCGGGGTTTGCATTATATCTCAGACCGTGAAAAACCGTGATGACAGCATTTTAAGGAGTTTTGGTTGCAAAACTAAAAGCAATAGTACACCCAAAAATGAAATTTCACTCAATATCCTCTCACCCTTGTGCTGATGTTAGGATAGGTGAAGATCTCCAGTTCACAAAACACTCCTGGAGCTTCAGCGGAAAACAGCAATGCAGCCAAATCCAGTACAATTGAAGTGAATGGTGACCAGTTTTAAAATGTGAAAAGAGAACACAAAAGAAACAGAAAATGTCTCCACACTGCTTGTGTGGTGTAATCCAAGTGTCCGTAAGCCATGACATTAAAATTTGACCCAAAAAGATGCCATTTACACCATGTTTTTAGCCTAAATGTCAACTGTAGCCTCTCAGACTGGATCCGCATGCACACGCCTGAAGTGGGTACACAAGCTCTCGCCCAAGCGGCGCGACACGAGATATTCAAGATTATGTGATACCTTCACATCTGTGTTTACATGCTACCTGGAAGTGACTCACACAACAGAGAGATCTGCTCAGAAATAATGACTTGTTACACACAGAGCTGACTTCACAAACTTTCAACAAAGAAGAAAATGTCTGAGGACTTTGACATACAAGAGGAACATCATTTCTTTGCTTCAGCCGTGCCGCTTGGGTGAGAGCTTGTGTACCCACTTCAGGCGTGTGCATGCGGATCCAGTCTGAGAGGCTACAGTTGACATTTAGGCTAAAAACATGGTGTAAATGGCGTCTTTTTGGGTCAAATTTTAATGTTGCGGCTTACAGAGAGTTGGATTATACCACACAAGCAGTATGGAGACATTTTGTGGGGGGGGGGGGTTTGTGTTATTTTTTTTACATTTTAAAACTGGTCACTTCAATTGTACTGGATTTGGCTGCAATGCTGCATTTCTCTGAAGGTCCGGGAGTGTTTTGTGAACTGGAGATCTTCACCCATCGTCACATCAGCACAGGGGTGAGTAGATATTAAGTGAAATTTCATTTTTGGGTGAACTATCACTTTAATCATACTTATGTTGTCATGTTACGGGTACTTAAACATGCTACAAGAAGTTTATAACTGGTTATGAAACGGTCTCAATTATAGAAAATATAGATGAGACAAGACCATGATTTTATTTTTTGCGTTATATTTGTGATTACAGCAGTGGAAAAACTACCACTTTTGTCCACAGGGGTCTCCAAAGTCAACACAAAGCTGCTACAACTTACTCTTTAAAGCTGCTACAAGGAACCTGTGGTAGCTTTAAAGTATAAGTTATTAAATAAGTTATTGCAAATATCTTATTAAAAATTGTTGAATGTTTAAAATTGTAGTCATTGAATTTAATCCCTGGCTTTGCAGAATTTGTCCAATATTAATTTGAACAGCTCAGTAAATGAGAGGCAAGGTTGGTGAGAGCAGTCCAGTGAGAATACATCTTAAAAAGTCAACACGACCAGTTTGAAAAATTGGCTGATTTTTCTCTAGACCCCTATGAATTATGTAAAATGCATTCTTAATGTTTTGGCTTGGCTGCAGGGTCATGAAATAGTTTCTGCACGTGGGACACAAGGTCAGCTGTCACCCTGAGATCGTATGATCTGACTGAAGGCTGTGCCTGAAAGCTACTTTACATTTGTGGTTGTGTGAGTGTGGGAGAGGGAGAGGGAGAGTTTGTGTGTGTGCAGCAGTGTGAGTGTGTGTGTGTGAGTGTGTGTGTGTGTGTGTGTGTGTGTGTGTGTGTGTGTGTGTGTGTGTGTGTGTGTGTATGTGTTTTGATTCCTCTCACTAATTAGTTCCAGCCACCTGAACCACCCACACAAAAACTCTGTCACGCACAAGCTCACAGACGTGCGTCTTTCTGTTTTCTGTCTGTCTGTCTGTTGTAGCAAATTTGTCCTGTTGTGCACACTCCCTCATTACCCCCTGTGCTAACAGCTACAGTAACACAGAGGTGTGTATTCTCTGCCCTGCTCACCACCTTGAGCAACACACACAAAACTCTGTGTGTTTCAGCCATTTCCTCGTAGCTAGTAGATGAGTCACTAAGCAGCTCAGTGCTAGCAGCAGAACTAATTTATTTGCTTAAAAAAATGCCCATCTATCATTCTGCACATTTAGTCATTTGCCTCATTGAACATTAGTTAATTTAAAAGATTTAAATGTTAAAGTACTGTTGCAATACTCTTCTCCCATTTTGTACCTTTTCCACTGGAGTTTAGTTCAATTTTAAAGTTTTAAAGGAAAACAGAAATCAACGTCTCATAATCATTTTCTTGAATCTCTTTATCAATCAACCAATCAGTTGGCAGAGAACAGTGTGCACCTTTGAAAGAAGGCAACAGACATTCATTTTCCACAGCACACACACTTCATCACAGAAACACAACGACTCACACATTCACTCTCAGACACACACCTACACACTCAGACAAGTGCCTGCCCTTCAACAAAGGCTTTTTAATTATCTTTCATTGATTTCAGGGCTCTGTTAATCTCAATCAAAGATCCCGCTAATAGCTTAGAAACTGCAAAGGGAGAGAGAGGGAGAATGAATCAAGTCTGAATTAGTGAAATTTTCAACTTGCCTTTTTTTTTTTTTCTCAACACACACAACTTGGAAAGACTTAAAGGGGAATGCTAATTAATGGAAAGGGATTCATAGGAAGTTGTCAGAAAAATAAGCATTTATTATTTCTTTTAAAGCTGTTTGATTTGTCGGTGTACAGCATTTTTTTTAAACTTACAGGAGAAGTCTGCCTCCGGCAACATAGAATTTATGTCAGAAATGATTGGTCCTTTAATATGTGTGTTCAATTTTTTCTTCTTAAAGCCCCTTTCACACACAAAGCCTCATAACAATGTAACATTAACTTATGTAGCTGAAATAATGTTTCTTAATATGTATTATTTTTATGTAAATTGTGTTCATACACAACATGAGAAGCCTTAATCTGTGAGGCAAAGCAGGATGTTTGGATGATTGTTGTCGCTTCTGTCCTGTGTTTCTCCTGACACTGCTTGTTAATCACACTCTTGTGTCTAGAAGCTTCTTCCTCTCTCATCTCCGGAGGCTGAAATATGTCAGTGCAGAGTCTCCAAAATGTCAGAGCATATTATGTCCAATTATTGTAACCTTTTACATGTTTGAGCTGGCAACACGGAAATTTATTCATCCATCAGTCCCTCAGTTGCAGTGCTCAGTCAGACTGGGGCAAGCTGGCAGAGTCTATCCGAAGGAATGACCATAAGGGTCAAAATCAGGCACAAAACAAAATTATATTTTAGCAGTTATATCTACACAAAAAGTTTAAACACAAACATACATATATACACACAACAAACGACTTCACAACTTTTTTAACATCTGTGTTAGTGAGCATTTCTTTTTTGCAAAGATAACATATAAGACTCGTCTCACAATAAAAAGCCACTTTGAAATGTGCAGTCTTATCTTGAAAAAAGAACTGAACTATGGCTATTTCACACAGGGCTACAGATACCAGTTTTACTTCCAAAAGTGCCAAGTCATGACCCACCGTACTCTGCCTGTGATCGGTTTACCCTGATATTCTTACCCTAACTCTCACCAATCACTCTGCATTCCTAAACCTAAACAACCCAACCAACGAAGGCATTGAGCACTAGCCAATCAGAGGCAGAGTAGGGCAGGCCATGACTTTGCCCTTGTGGGAAAAAGAAATTTGGTATCTATAGCCCTAGCCCTATCTATAGCAATAGTTCAGTGGCCAATAAACATCTAAATATTTGACCAGTCCAAGACATGTGCATTAATCAAGCTGTGCCACACCTGTCAGGTTGATGGATTATCTTGGCTAAGGAAAAGTGCTCACTAACACAGATTGTAACAAATTTCTAAGCAAAATTTGAGAGAAATAAACCTTTTGTGTGCATAGAATAAGTCTTTTTATAGTATATTTAGAAGTATATTTTGTACTTCAACTAATGAAAAATGAGAGCAAAACAAAACTGTTGCATTTATATTTCTCTTAAGTATATGCAGTATTGTCTGATTTATGCATGATCTGTGTTCTTCTGCAAAATGCACTACTGTCTTTCTCTGCTGTCAGGTACATTGTCACTTGTTTGAAGTTAATATCTATCATGTCAACCGTGTGCTCTGTTTCTGAGAGGCAATGTGTCTGAATGTCTTTCTGTCCTCTACAGTCTGTCTGTCTGCGCCTCTCATCTGATTTTGAGGTCAGTATTATAGAGTCAGGGTGTTGGTCAGGTAGAGACGGAGGGAGAGGAAGATGAAGGGGGAGGAGAAGGCAAAGTTGTGGTTGAGTGGAGGGATGGAGGAGGGATCATAAGTAGGTGTGTGTGTGTTTGGTTAGCGGTCGGTTGGCAGGCACACATAAATGTCCCCTCACCCCGTGTGTTTGCGAGAAAAGTAAGCCAGAAAGGGGAACGTCTTTGTCTCCTCCTAACCTTGTTGCCTAGCAACAACCATGCTGTGTCGCCACAGAGACAGAGGTGATGATGTCACCGGAGATCAGAGAAAACACATTCACCAAACACACAGACACACATCCACTCAGTCACACATGTGCGCACATGCACACACACAAATATTCACTAACACACACTCTTTGAACAACACTTAAAAAAGACACAGGCAAGCGCTGTTTATTTTTCTTGGAATACACACTGTCACTGTAATATTAAATCAGATCTTAACTCAGAACTTAACTTGACTATCAGTTTTAAGACTATAATGCCTCCTTTTGAAGTGAGAACTATCCTGAACATACACACGGACACACACGCACTGCAGTCTGAGGACCAGGTGTTCCTGGGTGTGTGTGGAGCCAAGACATCATGGTGAGGGGAAACGTGTCAGGACAGGAATAAAAACGGAGGGATGACAAAGAGAAGAAACATGTGATGTAGTGAGGAAATTCAGTGGAGGGGAGTGGAGGATACTATTTAGCTGACAGTCTACAAGAGTCAGACTTTTGTGGAAAAGCACTCATGTAACAGGGTGTGTATGTGTGTGTGTGTGTGTGTGTGTGTGCATTCTACTGGATTTTTGGCAAATTGGCTCTTTGATCATTTTACTTTGAAATGGCATTGAGAAATGAGTGCGATGTCACTTGACAGTTGGTTGTGGTATCTTGCAAAATGATTCTGTGATGATGATGACACAGACCACTGGTTCTTCTAATGTACTGGTCCATGGGCTGTGAAAGATAAAGAATGTGAAAATTATATTTCTAATGTACAAATGTGCCATCATTGGTTTCTCATTATTGATAAAGGAATGGTTACAGCTGCTTGACTTCCTCCTCTGATTAATCGCTCCAATAGCCTGAAAAAGAAGACAGCAAAAAACACAACACCAAAATCATCGTACATCATTTTCAGAGCATAAGATACTGCTTTGTTTAGATCACAACAATATATTATCATAAAACAGACCTGACTGTAGTCTACAGGTCTATAATCATCCTAAAGAAATGTGTTTTTAGCCACTTGTAAGTGTAATTTATTGACCTTTAGCAGGATGGTTAATGGTAGCCTGCAGGGGATTGGTTAGAAATATTGACTTTTTGGCTCTTAGTTTCAGCCAATATGTTGGCCAAACTGGATAAACAACCGATTTTATAGAAAAAGAAAAAAACAAAACAAGAGTGAAAATGGGTGTTTCCTATTTACTCATGGGTCAGTGTTCACTTTTGTTTCATTTTGACTGTGTGAATCTCTACTGTTGTGTTATCTCTGGTTTTTACAATATTACAGTGCCAGACTACAAAGTGCAGTGATGCTTCTATGTCGTGCTCAGTATTTATATCAGACCTATGTCATCACATCCTTTGTCAAGCATAGGCAACCACTGCCATTAACAGAGAATTTGTCACTTTCAGTCTGAACTTACAGTCAGTGTTGATGATAAATGTAGTGAACTAAAGCAATAAATTCCTCAGTGCATGCTAGAAAATTGAGATGTAATGCTACAGAATCTGTTGTTCTTCCTGCATCCAGTGATATCACTGGAACAAGAATGAGAAGGCTATTTCAAACTGGATTTCTAGTCTGTGCCTCTGGGTAGAAAGGGGGCATGCTTGATGAGGATTTCTGTCAACCAACACTATGTTTTAGCCACTAAGTAATGCCTATGGCCTAGGATGGTTGATACATGGCAACATGGGCATCAGAAGGTGGTGCATGTAGACACTGCCAGCAATTAATGTGACCTTATTGTACCTATAGTCTGTCTCACTCATTTTGTTCTTCTTCTCTCCTTCTAACTTCAGGTACAAACTACAAAGCGATCTGATTGGTTTGAATGTCCTGAAGGAGTGGGGCTGATGAGTCTTCTGCAGGATATAACTACATCCAACAGGTGTGGGTTTCTGCTGTTAAAATGTTTGTGTGTCTCATATAAAATATTAATTTATCAGGGAATATTCCTTCCATTAATCTACTTTGATATAACAGACTCTTTCAATAGAACTAACAAAATAATCATAATTTTTCAAACTGTGGCGAAACAAGATATTTGGTTGTTCATATAAAGTGCTCATTTCTGTGAGTAGTGTGTGTGTACATCAGTTTTGAAACCTCGGAGGATACCAGTAACAAATCATTTTTGATTTAGATTTGTCTCCTCCAGCCCTTTCCTTCATCTTATTATTTTTATGCATGTCTGCACATGTCTATGCATTACACATGTCAAAACTGATCTTTTCTAGTTGTTAATTAAAAGGATGTGAGCTTCTGACAGGATGGAGCATCAGCTTAATGGCTGAGAGAGCTGAGAGATAAAATATATACATAAATGAAAAGAAAAACTTCATTTTTTGTTTGGAGGAAACATGTCCTGCACCGGCCTCACACACCTGACAAAGTAACAGCTACCTTTTAAGATTGATTTTAGTTTGGGAACAGAGGTTTGTGTGGAGACAGTAAAGATAATGGAAACGTTGAATCAAGATCAACAGAACCTCAACCAGTAGACATGTACAGGGATCACCGCTTCAACTGTGACGCTCTGTTTAATGACTAACTGCAAGAAACATTCACTTTGAACCACGCAGCAAGTAACACAAATGAAATACAGTAATACAGTATGTATTATTATTGTTGCACATTGGGACATTGGGATGCATCATTATGGAAGCAAAAATAAGTCAGATGTGGAAGATGTAAACATATATTTACTTACATTTCTACATATATTTGAAATTAAAATGCAAAAGCAAAATCAATCTTAAAAATGAAATACACTCTGTATTTCTATAATTTTATTATCAGTAGTTTTTAAAGGAATTGATATCAAATGAGTAGCTTGTGAGTCAGTGTATCAATCCTGCAGAATCGATCCGCCCATCACTAGCTGACAGAGATTTTACTCCCTAATTTTATGAGAAACTGTGTTGTCTCCTCTTCACGTATGTATAACAATATTATTCACTATCACTGTTATTGACAAGCTAAGTGAGATGTACTGCAAAGCAGGCGGCTTCAATAAGAGCCGGAGACATTTCAGACACATGTCCATTAAATTTCACCTCACACCAAATGATAAATGTTGTTATTGCACAAATTTAGAAGCACATACTTAAAAGCACGCCGGAAACAGGCCACTTATTACAACTACATAACCACTGAAGTTTCTTGTGTTTTTGTGTGTGTGTGTGTGTGTGTGTGTGTGTGTGTGTTGATGTGTGCACCTGTATCTTTGCACCTGGCTACCTTTTATGAGTATGTGGGCCGAATGTGTGTTCCCTCTTTGAGCCAAGGGTTTTGTCGCTGTAGCGACCATGCTTCCTTTGATCTCTTGATGTATGAGACCAGCAGCCTGTCACACACAAACACAGATACACACACACATGCACACACAATACACACAAATAGTTGCTTTCAGACCCTTCTATGTGCAAACCCTCTGTCTCTCAATCACACACACTCTGTCAGATTGATAATAAAGGTGTATTGTTGTCCTGCTATAGAGGCCTCTCCTACTCTCCCCTCCCTCTCCCCCTCTTTTCTCCTCAGTCACCCCTTTTCTTTCCTCTTTGTCACCCTCTATACCCCTTTTTCCTCCTCTCTCCCCCATCCTTTTTCTTTTCTTTTCCCTCATTTTCTTTCTTTTTCACCTCTTCTCTTTCTCTCCTGCTTTTCCTCTCCCTCTTCTCCTCTTGTCTCCCCTTGTCTCCACTCTCTGCTCTCCCTCTCTGGCAGATGAAAGCAGAGATCAGCTCAAGCCTTTGAAGTGGCTGAGACTGGCACACTCCCACTGGTTTAGCGGTAGGAGGAGGGGAGCAGAGGTTTTAGGAGAAAGGGCAGGAGATGAAAGGAGTTATGAGGAGAGAAAAGAGGAGAGGAAGGGAGGAGAAGGGGGGGGTTTAATTGAGAGGATGAGAGGAGTTCGGGGCAGAGAGAGGAGACGGAAGACGAGTGGGAAGGAGAGGGGAGGTCTGGGCTGAGATCCGAACCCAAATGATGTCATTCAGCCTTTACCATGGCAACCTGAGGAATGCCTTTTCAAACCCTCGAGTCTGACCGAGTGCAGAAGGAGGGGAGGAGCGTTGCTCACAGTCCGCCATCCTGAAGAAAAGCCTGGAGGCCCAGAACTTGATCCTTAGTTTATTGCTGCTTTCAGCCAAACATGAAGCCATCAGCAGCAGTCGCTCTCTGAAACTTTGGATTCAGCTACAGCTTATGAAGGATTTTTAACATTTTTAAAAACAGCACAGCACCCTGGTGGTCGCTGGATCCTTAAAGGGTCAGTTCACCCCAAAATCAAAAATACATATTTTTCCTCTCACTTGTAGTACTATTTATCCATCTAGATAGTTTTGGTGTACATTCTGGAGATATCGCCTGTCAGGATATCTCACTTCTCTTTCTCTCATTTTGGGGTGATCTGTCCCATTATACAAATATTTTTCTCCATTGTTAAGTCAGACATTCCCAACCAGTGCTAGTATCCCAGGAAGAACTTCTGCAGTTACTGCAGTACATAGAAAAAATAAAAATTATGACAAGTGTGTGAAAACCAGCATGCCACTCCAAATGCAAAGCTACTTCAAAAAGATCAAATATCACGATCCCACAATAATTGATAGTCTTAAATGAAATCCATTCAAAAGAAGACATTTGGAACATTTTGAAGGGGCACTTCCAGGTGCAGTGAGCGATTCTGGAGAAAGATGGTTGATTGTCACATTGAGTCTCATTCCCAGGTCGTCAAATACTGACATTTTGTGAATGAGACCCAACAATTGCAGGCCTGTGATTGGCCAAAGTCTCCCATCACAGGCTAGAATTTCTAAAGATTGAGAACAGAGCCAAGAGGAGCAGACCACTCTCAGACCACATAACATTTCATTACACTTAAAGATGATTATGGATCTTTTGCCCAATGACACCAAAAAATAGCTGCCTGCTCCAGCTTTAAGCTCAGCTATGGGTGGCAGGTTGGGAGCCATTAGTATAGGTAATGGCTCACCTCTGCTATAGGTACATTTTATAACCACTCAATAATTGATCACTCTAACAATCGATTAATGACTTTGAGGTTTTGTTTGTGTGTTTGTTTGTTTTTTTTAAGGAAAACAGGTCAAAATTCTCTGATTTCAGCTTCTTAAATGTGAATATTTTCTGGTTTAATTACTCCTCTGTGACAGTAAACTGAATATATTTGGGTTGTGGATAAAATTGTATGTTTGAGGATTTCATATAGGGCTTTGGAAAACACTTACATTTATAGACCAAACAACTAATTGTTTAACTGAGAAAATCTTCTTACCTATTGTAAAGAACTGGAGAACAGTGGAATGAACTCAGCTGCTGTACTCCTGTGAAAAATCCAATGAGATCAAGGAAACTGAGTGAGGAACCTGCTTGTACACTAAATTCTGCTGTTACTTTTTTGGCACCATCTCAACTGGTGGAAAACATAAATTTCACACAGAAAAAAGCCAAGTGTTGCTGTAAGCTGAGTGTGAGGCTGATGGTGGTTCTGTAAGAGCCATTCTCTGTGATCTAAAACCAATTATTTCATTTTCCGGTATCCTCCATGCAGCTGCTGACTGTCTGTTTGGCACTGTGAAAGTTAGTCCTAAAACTTTTATGGATCCAATTTATGCCATCCAAATTCACAAACTTTCAAGGATTTCTTAGGCCTGTGGGAGATGTATTAATTAGGTTAATTATGTAGGTTTTAATCAACTAAGGGGGTGGGCTTCTGCTGGCTTGGCTGTCAGGCTGCCCTCCAAGACACCTGGGAGCAAGAGAGGAAGGGAGGAGGGTGAGGGAGGGAGATAAGAGCGAGGGAGAGGAGAGGTAGATTATAGACAGCCTGTAGGATCTTAGCACACTGAATGTGTTCACCAAGACACAGTGTTTTAAATGTACGTTTGTATTTTATTTCAGGTGGTTATGGTTAACGAGTGTTAACTATAATAACTAGTGTCATGGCAACAGCATAAATAGGAAATGAACTTGAGCATGTTTAGAGGACAGAGATGAATATCAGCCAATCAAAAGGCAACTCAACAAGGCCACTGACAAAAGAAACACTACAGAACCTGTTTGAACAAGGTTCCACTAACAACACACCGTTAGTAGTTTGCTAACCTTGTCACCTCTATTTATTTATGACAACGGCTACATCTTGGCTGGTATGATAAGAGGCATAGACACGTTCACCCTCCTCATCTGTTAATAAAGTGAATCAATTCTGTATCCACTGTTGGCCACAAGTTTACTATTTAGAACTTAGACATTAAAACTTGTACATGGGGGCTAGCAGTTACAGCATTGATTGAGTCTCTTGTTTGGCAACCGACCAGCCAAAGAGCACAAATTGGAGTCACCAGTGCAGTTTACATGCACACAGGGTCACTGTGACCTTTGAACAGTGGATTTTTGTGAGTTTTTTGTTGAGGATGTATCTGCTTTATGTAGTTAAGGCAGCATGCTGAGCATGTTCTCCAACAAATAATGATTAAACTATAAGCAGACAGCTGCACATCTAATTGTGTATCAGTGCACAAAATGTGCCAAAGGCCTGGTGTTCAGGATGATCAGGACTTCAGATGGCACTGCCGATGTTCAAAATAGTTCAGTTAGAGGCCAGAGGTAGCTCTGGTGCTCAGATTTCCGCTTGTTCCTCATCTATTTCAGTCTGCCCACAGCTGAACCATTTCCTGATGAACATGTAGGCGGTTTGTCCAGGATAACATAGAAATCCAATCTATATTCAGAATTCAGAATTAGTCTGTACTGTACGGAAGAAGGTTAGAGAAATATGGAGCCCCATCAGGGCTGCAGAATGCCTTTGATGCATTATAGAGATAGATGGGGAACAAGATAAAGAGGAGAGGCTATGATGTGCAACAAAGAGCCTCAGCTGGAATCAAACTGGATGATGTGGTTATGTGGTACTCCTCTTTACCACTGAGCAATCTGCATGCCTCATTTTTTCGCACTTTAGGAAAATGCATAAAAATATTTTTGCCACAAATATCTTTTTTTTTTGTCCTCAACCCTAAGATATTCAGTTTATTGTCATACAGGACTAAAGAAACCATTCATTTTTGAAGCTAGAATTTTTTTTTCTTTAAAAACTCAAATCAGGTAATCAATTATCAAAATAGTTGGTGATTAATTTCATAGTTGACAACTAAACAATTAATCATTGCAGCTCTAGTCACTGGATAAATAATAAGACTGATGCAGAATAACTTTTCTTGTCTCTGTTCCAGGTGTCATGTCGACGTGGTTCCACTGGCTGTTGAAATCCTGCAGGAGATCTCTGGATCCTAAAATTTTTTAACCTTCAAACCTGAAGTAAATCAGAACCATATCACCATTGTAGAACTTAAAAGATTTGTATGATTAGTAATCTGCTTTTAGACTTTCTCTTTATTTTCAAGTGACCTTGTCTGAATGATCAGCTTTGTTGTTGTTCTTTCAAAAGGTTGTAAGTTTTGGAATAAAATGTTTTTGGTTATTTATTTGTCTCTTGGTCAATGTAAGTACATTATTAGAGACTGAACTGGATATAACCATAATTTAATATGTATGCATGGTGGAGGTGACCAGTTCTGAACAGCTGCTGAGACGGTCCTCTAAAAGCTTTGAGACATTAGTGAATCTGGTATCAGAGCACTCAGTGAGTGCAGCCCTCTACACGATGCTCATCAAATGTGCAAATTGCATCAATAACAGTCATAAATATTACTGTGCCACTAAAATAATTTGACAGCTTAATCAAAACATCCATCCAGTGTCCATCAGACTGCACAGGATTACAGCATGAGAGTTAATTCAGACTGTCACAGGCATCACAGCGCTGGCCTCTGGGTTTGTCGAGACACTTGCAGTCAACATTAATGGAGGAACATTAGCTCATTAATTCACGTGTCTGCCATCATGTGTCACGTGTGTCTGTAATGTGACATAATCACAAATTTCTACTTTGCCTGATGCTGAATGTAGCTTTGAGCAACACACTGCTCAGCTACTGCCTACCGCACACTGAAAGTTGTCTCTTCATCAGGAATTAAGATGCCATATGAATGGAGAACATGCTGCAGCAGGGTCCAGTGCCACTGAGGTAATTCTCTACAAAGACAAGCCTGATATTATAGTGGTAGTTGCTTGGAAATCACAACATAGTGTCTCTATATAAGTTAGGTCATGGCACTGGAATTTAAATGGAAAATTCACCACTTTTTATGTGAATATGCAGTTAGTTTTGATAGGAAATGTAATAGATGAAGAAATTCATCGGTATGTACTATATTGACAGAGAAAGCTGCATTCTCCTGCTGTTGTTCCTGCATCCATTCAGTATTTTTTCAGCGAAAGTGAAATGCAAAAATTACCATTACCACTAAAATCATGACTCATAGTAGCAGTATCTGTCAAAATAATTTCAATATGATTTTTTTGTTATTTTGTTCAGCCCAAGCTAACCCTAGGGTAGGGTGGAAATAAATGGCAACAGGGGCGGCGGACTCAGAAGCTTACAAACAATGCATCCTGGTACATGTAGGAAATGCCAGCATGGCTCCAAGAACAGGAAAACTTTGCTTTCTTTGTCAATATTACATGCACTAAAGAATCAGGTGCTTCATATTTACCAACACTGACTGGACATCCAAAAGTGTGAAGTTTTCCTTTTAGGTCATTCCACAGATCCCAGCTGTATCTGGTATCTACCATTAGATTCCCAGTTAGGTTAATGACTAGATATTGTTCCATCTAATATACCATTTCACAGGGTGTCGGCATGGAAACAAGTGTGCCTAGTATGTTGATAAAAGGCTGGATGAGGTCAGGGAGAGTTGAGGTTGAGGCAAGAAATGGGTCTTGTTGGAAAGGCTGTTTAGTCCTGGGTGATGTCCGCTAACCACCCCAGCTGTCCTCCATGCAACATGTCCTCTACAAAGTTGCAAATTTGTGGACATCTACTCATGGTCACCACTTACAGGCTTTTAGTTCCTCACTCCAGGTTCTCATTTTATATGCAAATCTTACTAATCTCACTAAAGCTGCAGCAAACACAGCTGTCACTGATCACTTGTGTAACATTATCCACCAAGTTATGCTAACTGAAATTTGACACATTCTCATGTGAACTGAGCTGGCATCCTGCCAGCCTGCACGGCCCCAGCAGGTGGATGTGGACATTTGTTTTCACAGTTGGTGAGTCGTCACTTTTTAGCCTGTGATGCGCAAAATTGTGGGTCACACCTGTCTTAGTTGTGGTCATCCATTACTCTTGCAGTCTGAAAATCGTGCAGCACATATCTTCTAATGTGCTAATTCTACTTTCTTATAGCGGAGAATGGAAATGTGGTTTTACTGACGAACATGCCTTTACACACTTTGTGCTATACATCAGGCTGATGGGTTACTAACCACAGACTGTTGCTTTTCAGCTGTGAGATACAGCTGGATACCACACACCTGAAGTATTTAAAAGTATATTTTGGATTATTTTAAGTGGTGCTGTGTGAGGCACTTATCAATAATCAGTGTATTAGCTACAGTAGATGACAGCTGACACACCCCCAGTTTGGAGAAGCAGAGATGAGTACCAGCCTGGCAGCTCAGCAATGTACTGCTGTGGACAGAGTCAGCAACAAAAGGTATTTTAGCCACCTTAAAATTAAATCAGTTTCTAAGTATGTTGCATTTAAAATATTTCCACTGCTTTACCCACGCAGTCTTTTCCAACAGGACATTGTTATATAAGCCAAATATTGCCCTTTCTTGCTCAACCAGACTTCTATTACAAAAAACATAATTTCACCTCACAGAACACACGTGTTACTGGGCTACTGACTTTGATGAATCCTATAATAATTCCATTCACTGGTAGGCTGGCAGCTCCCATGTTCTGCATGTTAAGATGAACAATTTGCCTAGGAGTTTGGTTGGTTTGGAGAGAGCAATATTTGGCTTATATAACAAAGGTTACCCATTGAAACTGTCTGACGGCCAGATAAAGCGTTAACTTGATATTGATTTATTTAGTGAGCCTTTTTAAATGGCTGAAATGGGTTGCTGCTGATCTTGCCCACAGCAGTACATTGCTTAGTGTCCTAAACAAAGACTGCTGCTTCTTTAAGCTGGGGGCTTCATGACCACCATATACCAGAGGTAATACACCAACTATGGTATGGCAAGTACCTCATACAACAACAACAAAAAAAACATTATCCTTTTGGGCAACTAGTACAATACTGGTCAAACTCATGTGACTTGTCTAAGGCCTG
Source organism: Lutjanus erythropterus (assembly GCF_056507025.1). Classification (NCBI taxonomy): domain Eukaryota; kingdom Metazoa; phylum Chordata; class Actinopteri; order Lutjaniformes; family Lutjanidae; genus Lutjanus; species Lutjanus erythropterus. The sequence goes on from NC_139325.1 coordinate 13,733,250, forward strand.
GTCACACACGTGAGGCAAATATCTTTGGTAATGGTGGAGGCTGTGACTCCACCCCCTCAAAGAGATATAATATAGAATAACAGACACAAATTTACAGCCACACCCCTTAATTTACACATGTGACCAGGTCCTTAATTCAACATGCAAACAACATGAATCAGCTGTAATCATTTTTGCTGTAGCAGGCTGTGGGATACAGTCATATGCACTTAAAACATTTTAACCACAAAAATAATTAGTGTCATCTGGCTGTATTTGTGTCTTCCTGGATTGAAGGTGCTGGTGAAATGAGATGTGGAGGCGTCCAGGTGAAATGACAGTCCATTTTATTGTTTCAGAACACAGCAGGCTACAGCAACCAGCTCCTCCCACTACCCCACCCCTTAGTAACAGCAGACCAATAAGAGCCCTCCTCCATCCCTGTCCTTCCACAGCCACACCCATCCAGCTAGGTCAGCTACACCCCCTTTGGAACAGCAGGGACACATCAGTGTCCACCTTTAAAGCAAGAAAATAGCTTGATATTTGGACCATGATTTCCAATTCATGTTTTTTTTATACAAAAGCTACACAATGTTACACTTGATCATCAGAATACAATTCAACTGATTAACTTTAGTGTTTGGACACCATTTAAAATGTGATCAGATTCTTTACTTTGATGGAGCATTACCACTAAAAAACTCAACACTACCAGAGACTTAAAATACAAGGGACTGCAAAAACAAGAGATGAGTATCATAATTCAGAATAATGAAAAAAGCAAGCTAGAATCAGTTTGTACCATTACAGACTTGAGGAAAACGGAATAAAAAAGTAAAACAACCAAAAGAAGTAAAAATGAAAAAAAAAAAAAAAAAAAAAAAATACATAAAAAGGGTTTTTCAAAAATCAACTGTTGAGATCAAAATCCGTGTGTCATGTCAGGATTTAAAGTCAGCCCTCTGTCAGGCTGAGAGACCAGAACCGCACTTATATCTAGTTTGTCCCAATGGAGTTCCCATAGACAGGAAACTCTGCTTGCTGTTGTTGAGTCGTCTTCAGGCACTTTCTGAAACCCCGCCTCCTCCATATGGGCGAATCACAATGCAGGTTCATCCAGATCACATGATACAGCTGCAAAGGGAGGAAAGAAAGAGTGGAAAGAAAGAAAAGAGGAATGAGGGGAAAAATGGGAGTTGGGGGGGGGGGTAAGGAGACAGGGCACAGGCGTTGGTTAAGACCACACACACAGATCAAACACCATGTAACATCACACACACCACATCACACAAGTTTGCAATTAGGAGCAGTCTGAACATGCAGCAGCCACAGTGAGTAAATCCACTCTCCTCTCTTCAACCATTTCAGCTAGACAGAAAACCTCCCTACCGAGCCTCTACTTTTACAGCTTCCCCAAAAAATGTCTCATTCATTGCAGCTCCTGGGTGTGAAGATGTTCTTACCTAGTAGAAAGTGTAGTGTAATGTTGGTCTTGGTATTTACAGGTCGGTATCAAACCAGGCCAGTTGGTTGGAGTCGCCCGGCGGCAGGCCCTCTATCAGTTCTGGGGCGTGTCCCAAGTCAGGCAGCCCCTCTACAGGGGGGTAGTCCTGGCCGGGATGGTGGCCACCCAGATCGTGGTCCATCATGGGCTCCATGCCCATCGAGTCGCCTCCGTAACCTCCCGAATGGAAGGAACGGTAGCTTGGGTCTGGTGGGGGAGGGAGGAGTGGATGGAGGAGAGGCAGGGGAAGCAGAGCAGCTGTTAGGAGCATGTTAACAAACCAAGCGGTCACACAGTAGTATGATCATTCAAACATGACACTACACAGCAACACAGCACACTGTCCATCCTCCAGCACACAAAACTATCAGCTGAAACTACTTTGAATTTAATTCAGCTCATGGCTCGCTGACTGTGTTTAGTTTCAGATCCATCTGCAGTGCAGTGAGGAAGTTTGAGTCTTTGTTTTCACTTGGCTGGCCAAGAGCCAATTAAAGCTGTTAGTGCTGGAGGAATGGAGAGCAGCATATATGAAAATAAACACCCACAAACCCTCGCCCCTGAGCCTATTGATCAGCTCACAGTCCAAGGTCCTGGTACACCCAGAACATTTAGATGGCCAACTGTGACAATAACTAAAAGCAGCAGTGTTGCGTTTCTGCTGTGTTATCCCGACTGACAGCAGGGAGAAAAATCAATTTCCATGCTCTACTTGAAAGCATTATTACCCTTTACCACTGTCTCAAGATGCCTTTGCATCACAAACGTTGACAGCCAATCATGCCACCAGCAGTAATAATGATGGACAGATGGAGCTCAGTCATTGGACTGTGACATAATTTGGTTGTGTATCAACTTTAGCGGGGCAGAACAGGTCCCATGGAGAAGGAAATGACTGTTTGCCCAATTAGCAATAGAAAAAAAATCTGCTGTTTTTGTTGCAGTCCAGCTGCTCTGGCATTTGTGACATCCTTATTCCATCCTGTGTTTCTCCTGAGAGCCTCCCAGCCAGCCAGAGGGAAAGAGGTAACTTACCTTCCGGTCTGTAGCCCAGAGGCTCTCCCTGAGCTCCGATGTCCAAACCCAGGTCTCCGGTCTGTAGAGCAACACAGACAGATGAGGAAGAGCACGGCGGCACAGGTTTTAATAAGACCAGTTAGTTAAGAGGGCCTGTATTTACTTTTTTGAGTTAACTTCAAAGCACAAGCATTGGCATATTTTGTGTACAAAGATATAACAATTTAACTTCATTTTGAGCACTCATACCTCGTTCCAGGCCATTGGTTCCGTCCTGAAGAGCGAGCTGGTGAGTTCTACAGAGAGGCGTTTCTTGTAGTCTTGGGGTTTGTCCTCTGACATACGGAACAACACTGCTGCAGCGTAGGTGGCTGAGGGAAGATTGAGGGTTGACAGGTCAGTCATAAACTACTTGCTACAATCAGCTACAGTACAGCCTTCACAAAAAAAGAGGCTAAGAATTGCCACGATTACAGTTTCAACATTAATGTTGCTTCTCTTGTCTGCGTCAATTAAGCCCATGGAAAGCTTATATGAAAACAGTATTCTTTAAATTCCACTGTTTCTCTAACAGAGGCACGCTCAGTTTTCAGCTGGACTGACTCCATGTAGCCCAACAGTAGCCATTGTGTGAATGAAGGCACTATGTAAATAAGTATGTTTTGTGAACATACCAACTCCTTCGTTGCGGCTGTGCAATAGCTCTGTGAGTGGGGCAGTGGCTCCCTCAGCCTCGATGGCCTCGGCAGCCTCTTTATCCTGGGCCAGTTCACACAGGACACCTGCTGCTACACGCTGGATGTTCTCGATGGGAGAATACAACAGCTGCAACACACAAACATCGTATCAACCTTTACAGTACTGAACCTGAAAGGAAGTAACAAGCAGAGATTCATGGAAGCACATGACACATACACACATCAGACAGTACAATAAATGTTACTTCAGAGCATCCTGGTTCAACCAAGGCAGGGAGTTTTTCAAACTACTTCAACATGACTTTTTAAAATGACATTTTTAACATTCATGGTCCATATTCAATCAAACACCTGAAACCATTTAATCAGGTTTTTCATTTGTGGATCAAAATGTGACAATAGAAATACAAGAATAGAGCAAAACTGAGATGACCCTTTTTTTTACCTGTACAAAGAGTGGAATGGTGTTGAGTCCTCTGATGACTATTCTGTTGTGGACATCTCTGGCCAGGATGTGAAGTGCTCCTGTGCAGCCCTCCACTATCTCCTCCATACGAACTCCCTCCTAATGACAGAGGTAAATTACATTAGTTGAATTTAAACTGTATGGAGCCTTTTAGGACTCTTAAGATGAGCAGCTGAGAGTTCAGTGACTGTGCAAAATAATTGCAGCACAACTGGTTAGTACCAAATCTGGCATCAGTTCTTGGTCAGGTTTAAACCATGCTCTGCATTTGGTACGAGACACAGCGTGACACCACTGAGCTGTATGTGTCCATCAATCATGTCACGCTAATGTTCACTTTAGAGGTGTGCCTTTGTGCTCTCACCACAAACTGCTGCTGCGTGCCTCCCATGCTGGTGCGTCTCTGTGTGTCTTGGTGTGCTCTGACCAGCAGCTGAACCAGTCTGGGGATGGCTCCCTGCTCCCTCAGAGGAGCATGGTTTGCAGGGCACAGAGCCAGGTTACGGATCAAACCCACTGTAGCCTGATGGACAAACAGATTTACATGTCAGTTACACCCATTTTCAACTTTGGGCAGCCATCAAGCACATCTGATTAACAATCACAGTCAAAATTTGTTTTCCAGGTTATACATTAGATTTAAAAATGCATTGTTACTAGACTTCATTTGTGCAGTCCTTCCTTTTGACGAACCCCAAGTGGATTATGTTTGTAATTTGGCACAAGATTTGTCTCAATCCTGCGACAAGGGCAAAAACTGCATTGATGGACACAGAAATAAGAATTTGTACAAATACACTACAATATACTTGAGGCCAAGACTTGTCACTCAAGTGTACTTTGCTGCTTCTACATTGAACAGGGCCCAAAACAAACAAGATGCCTTACAGGTTTGAGCAACATTCTCAGTGCATGACAAAACAGTCAGTCCTGAGAGACCAAAAGGAGATGAGCTGCCTAAAGACAAGCAGCAAACTACACAGAGGTAATTACTGAGCATTTAAAGCCATGTTGGGCCTATTATTCTAGATTCAAGGTGTGGTCAAGCATGAAGTAATTTTCACCACTAAAAGAAGAGGCACATAAGTGGCTGACAGTATGAAAAACTGCTCATGTGGCGAGCTGCTGCTGGCAAGTCAGTGTGAGTGTACCTTAATGAGTGGCCAGTGTGATGGTGGATGCAGTAATTTGACGACCACAGGCAGCCCGTAGTGCAGTCTAACAGCATTCTGTGCCATCTCAGCATCCTGGTGTCGAGATGTTAGGTGACGAAGGGCACAAATAGCAGGTTCTGTGATGTCTTCTCTGTCGCCAGCCCGAAGCACTGTGCGAACCAACGCCTCAATACCTCCAACCTGCAGAGGACCAGATAATAATCAGACTGTTTGGATACATCAGGAACCAGTTTAAAACCTCTTTATTCTCAGAGGGCACACACTCTGACCAAAATATTTACATTTAGTATTTGGACTAAGTAACTAAATTAGGAGCAGACCAATCTTAACACTATGTGTTGACACTATGTATATGATTTAAATGCACATTAATTGTGTGTGCACTCACCTGGCAGACCATCATCTTGTTCTTGTAGTTGTTACAGGTCAGGTTAGACAGGATTCCAGCGGCACAGGTCACCACATTAATGTCATCACTGCCGAGCAGCTGGACCAGAGTTCCCAGTAGGCCCTCCATTCCCTCCTGGAAAGACAGAATATTATTAAGTTACCTGAACAGACAGATGGGTACACAGTATCAAGTGCAGGGTGAGTGTTAATAAAAAGCATTGCTAAGCTGAAAGATGGGAGAAACCCGTTTAAATTTCTTATTTGAAATTCATCTTATTATGAACCAAAGAGTGAGGCAGGCTCCTAAAGCTATTAAGTTAGTCTCACCAGCTTTCACTGAAAAATACAAAGATTTAAAGGTTTGTACAATGGACAATTTTTATCACCTGTTTGGTGGCAGCATCTGATAAGTTCCTGAGAGTCCAGAGACAGTTCTGGACCAGTCTCTGGCTGGGGTCTGTCAGGTGGAGTCCCAGAGCCTGCATGCCTCCTGGACAGAAACACAAAGATGGAAAAGTTGTGTAGTATACATATAAAAATACACAAATACATGCATACATGCAATACACACACACACACACTTAATGTGTGCTGTAAATGATATTTAAGCTGATGTTGCAGGAAACCAAACATACCAGCTTCTACAATGGCGGGCTTATTACTGGAGCAGACTGACAGAACTTTCAGAACACGACTTGTGGTCCACAACAGCTTCTCGTAGGTATAAGTCCTCATGATATTGACCAACGCCTGGGGGCCACCGCTAGCCAGGATTATCAACTACACAAGAAGAGAACAGACAAAAAGGTTAGGGGTTAGGTTAGGGGTATGTTTGCCTTACAGCAGCAGTTCCTCTATGCACCCCCTTTTACATCTTGATCAGGGTTACATATCCCCAACCCTGCTAGACCTTTAAAATAAAACAACATAGTCTACTTATAGCCGCCACCATGGTGAAGGCCTCGCATTCAGGCATTATTAAAGAATTAAAATTCAAAGTAGGTCCAGTAACCTAGTGGTAATAAGAGTACCAAAATTACACCATCACACTGCCATTACATTGCTCCTCTTACACCTTTAGCAGCAGCTGGCACACCCCATTTTACCCTGCCTTACAATATTTAACACTTTACCACAAGTAATAAGTATGTGTGTGTTTTAACAGTTTTGCCTTCTGACCACAACCATGTCCCACTAACCTTGCTTTCCTGGTTTCCATAGGCAAGTATCTGAAGACAGTCGGTGGTAATGGCGAGGAACTTGACATTGGTCTTGTTGAGCAGAGCCACCATTTTCTGTAGACCCCCAGCTAAACGGACAGCCATCTTTGCTCCTTCCTGGTGTAGGAGGAGGTTGTGCAGGGTGGTGATGGCATAGAACAGGACAGAGTCCACTGGTGAACTGCAGAGCAAACAAAGGCTTATTAGATTACGTTCCCACTGGGAAATAATCTAATACAGATCTAGTTGTGGTTAAGTTTCTTAAATAGGTCCTTCCTCTCCAAATCCTGTCTTTGATGAGTCAACAGCCAGTTACATGTTTAATGTTTCTCTTCTCTTATCACAGCTGATTAGCAACTGTGTTTAAAAAAAAAGTAGTAAAACAAAATTATGCTCACAAATGGAACAAATCTGGTTTTGTCCAAAACAGTTTTTGACCAGGGAAAACATCCCGCCTCACAGATTTCTGCCCTCCTGGACTGATAAGCTACAGTAACAACAAATGGAAATCAAAGCAAAAACTTCCACATCAAGAACTCCTCATCCTCCTTTCACATACCCAAGCATTTTAACTAGAGCTGGGATTCCTCCTGACTTGAAAATAGCCAGCAGACCCTCTCTGTGATGGGACAGGTTGTGGAGTGTTCCTGCAGTGCAGCGAGCTGTCTCCACATCATTTGTGTTCTGCATGGTCCTGACAATAGCAGACACCATTTGAGGGGATCGCATGATGGCATGACGAGATGCCTCTTTCTTTGAAAGCTGGTGGACCATTACTGCTGCTTTGTTTACAACAACCTGGACGAGACAGACACAAACATTAGGGAATGATAGTAGGGAAAACTAAAAAAAAACAACTATTCAGAGTGAATACTGAGGCACAGGATTGATGGGTAACTACCTGATCCTCGTCATTGAGTAGCTTGGTGAGTTCTGGTATGGCTCTGGTTGCCAGCTCAGCGTCATCTTGGTAGTTGATCAGATTGACCACAGCATGTTTGAGCATTTGCGAGGGCTCTGCCAGCCTCTGAACGTTGGTGGGGTTTGCTGCATCATACTGTGTGGAGGGGATCTGCATGCCCTCCTCAAGAGTCTCTGGGAACATTGCTGCACGCACTCGCTGGGCACGCGTCATGGCATACTGACCATCTATGTCTAGCAGAGACAGAGGAACAGTGGTTTTGTTACATTAAATTTCAAGCAGCTAGTTAAGCCATACATTTTCTGTGTAGTAAAAAGATCTTCGTCAAAACATCAACAGATTTATACATTACAACCTACCTTGTACTTGCTCCTGGGAGAAGTTCTGGTTGAAGCCCTGCTCCCACTCATATATGACCTGGTTGTCAACATCATCCTCCTCAGGGTTGCCCTTACCACTGAGGGAAGGAGCAGTTGTGGTGGCCCCTGAATGGATGCCTGAATCCAGGTAAGACTGTTGCTGCCAGTGACTGACTGCCGCCTTACGGTCTGGCTCCATGGCCATGTCGAGCTCCATCAGATCAGCTGCAGAGACAAAGTATTAGAAAATATGAATCTACAAGACGAAAAAAAATCATTTGGGAAAAGTCAATTTGGTTATTCACTAACCAACTATGCAGTAGACAAGAATGAGAAGAGATGAAAGCACATGAAAGTCTTCTTTATACTTTGTCAAATGACAACATGATGACATCATGATGCAGAGAAACTGGTATTTTCAGCTTTGTAATTTCTAAGGAAGAACATGGAGTGCAAAGGAAATATTGCATCAGATATGACAATTATAATGCCTACAGTTATTGCCAAGAGGTAGATTCACAATTAGTAACCCAGTTTAAAAATCATTTTTGTATTAAATTTAATTGCAATTGTCCCATTTTATGTAAAAAAAAAAAAAAAACAAAAAACTCTTGACAGCTTCTTACACAAGGATGTGATATAATTTAAATCTTTCAATATTAGAGAATTTCTTCAACTACTAATGTTGTGCGAGTGGCAGAGGGTACCAACTCCCTCAAAAATGGTGTACTGCCACTGCAATGAATGGATTTCTAATGAGCTTCTCGTGGTATTATTTTCCCACATTTTCATACTTCAATGATGGGTGTGATTTACTAGTAAAGGTGTAGTGAGGCATAAAGTTTGATTTCACATATGCTCCAAGTTTCAAATTGAAATCAATAACTAATTCACTTTGATCTAATGAGAACATAAATCTGCACCAGGAGAAGAACTGATGCAACGTTTAACACACTGCATACTACCCTCGAAGCATGTGTGTGTATGAGGGAGGGAGAAGCAGACAAATGAAATGGAAGCTGCAGAGAGCAAAGAGGTGAAAGAGTTTGAGTGTGTGTCTGAAAACTATTAACTCACCCTGGGAAGCCATGTTCCTTTCTCAAACCGCGGCCGACACAGCTTCCTGATCTGAAATGGGGGAGGAAAAAAGCAGTCAGTCAAACAGCCTCAGTGGCATCTCACCTTCCATCATTCCTACCCTCTACCCTGCTCTCTGCCAGTCCTCCTTTCCTTCCAGTCCAACATCAGCCATTTTTCTTCAACACAAAAAGATCACAGCAGCAGTACAGGCAGAAAAACAGACTGGTGGAAACGAAAGGCAGTGTTGTTTGAAAACAAATGGTCCAGACAAGTGACTTTCCAGTGCCTACTTTCCTTTCCTGCCTCCTCCCTTTCTTGGATTTCCTCTTCTGTTGCAGCCAGACATGCAAACAGCAGCAGTTCACACACAAAGCCACCATTAAGCGTAGCAGCTAGCCACTATTTAGGTGGGGAAGGACAGAGGAAGTGGAGCACTGGGTGGGTAGGGAAGGGGGGGGCAAATGCATTCCTGCACTGGCTTTGAAGCTGAAACCACACTCTGCAGGAAAGTAAACAGTGGCATTTGAAGGAGAGAGGTAGAGTGAGCAAGAGAGGATTAATTCAGAAAAAAACAAGGAAAATTGAAACTGAGGTATTTTCAAATCGTACTCAACGATAAATGTTATGACAGTGACGCACAAAAGCAGGAAATGCGAAAAATGCTCAAGAAAATCCCAGCTAAAATGAGACAGAGGCAGGGGCTGTAGGTCCATAGAATCAGAAATCCTTTTGTCAAACCTCTTTCAAAAGTACATCTGTGGTTAATTCCTTGATGGATTCTGGCAAATACAGACCAAATCCTTTTCAATCATGACATACCAGTTTGGACATGTTCTCATACTAAACAGGCACACTGAAGGAAAACAGGGGAATGGCAAAAAAAAGGAGAAAGTAGAGGTGACTAAGAATGAGACAGACTTGCGTGCAATGAACTAACCAAGTAAAAACCACAGACCTGCTGACTCAGTATGTTCCACATAATCAGGGCTAAACAATAAGGGTTGCCTGCTTTCCTGGGGGAAGGAAAACACCACATCGGGCAAGTGTATCTAGCAACTCATTTGTCCGATTGGGAAGTAGTAGAAAAAAATGAAACCATTTTGATAAAAGTAATTTTTCATGCAAAAATGACACAAAACGCTGTTTTCAGCCACTCAAACATGGAGATTTCCTGCTTTTCTCTATTATCATAATAAACTCTTTTGGTTTTGGACTGACAAATCACAACATTTGCAGACATCACGTTGGGCTTCAAGAGACTGGGATGGACATTTTTCACTTGTAGAAAAAAATAGAAAATGGGCATGTGGAAAAAACATTAACATTGAACCTTGTACAATCTATAGTAAATATGAAAATATGGTATGTTCATATATACATGTTCAATACAACCCACCAAAAGCCTTCATTTGACATGGATACTATTGGGCTTAGCACCACAGAGAGAGCACAAGACAAATTAGCTCAATACACTACAACTGCAGTGATTAGTCAATTAAATGAAAATTAGTTTTGATATTTTGATGGTCGATTAATTGTTTCAGTCAATCTTTGGGTTTTGGAGAGTTGGTTGGATAATAGAAGAAATCTGAGGATGTCATTTTGGGCTCTGGGAAATTATGATACCAAAGTATTGATCACAAAATTAATGAACAGATTAATCAATTATGAATATAATCATATATACCTTGTGTGTATTTCTATATTTCCTTCCTTTTGGGCACTATCATTATTATTATTATTGTTATTATTAAATACAGGGAGAATAAACTGTTCTAATATAAGCATGATGCTCTTGCCTGAAAAGAGCATCCACCTTACTAAAGGCTATAGTGTTTAGACTACAGACTATTCACTTCAAGTCTCCAAACAGTGTCACCAAGCTATGAACTCCTAATATTGCTGATGAACTTAATCAAGCTTCTTATGAAAAACAGCTTTTGAGGATTTTTATTTTGCCTCCATGGAAAGTAAATGCATTAGAATAAAATTCTGAGTTGCCACTTCTAGCAACAAGGTTTGATGCAACAAGTGCGAGGCTATGTTTATGTTGTGAGGTCAGATGTAGTGACAGTGGCAATGTTAATGTTGGAAGTCTGAAACCGACAAAAATGGCATTGAGAAATATATGATCATTCAATTTTTTGTGTGATCATTCAGAGAGGCACACTGAATTTGGATTTTAGGTAGTGAGATCTGACTGGCATCCCTTAAAATGTTCTCATCTCTTTTCATAGATGAGAGCTAACTTTTGTTTTAAATACCACAGGAAATGCTACTTCAAAACCCTGGAACTTGGAACTCTTGTTTCAGAGATCAACCTTCAACAACAGGTTGTCAATAGGTTGAATTATATTTGACTATATGATGTGATCACCTAACTGGTTTCGGTAGAGAGACTCACATCTTCCATCTCTTTGAGAACCAAAAAACACGCTGCAGTATTTTCACATCTCAAAACAATACTGAATGCTGCTTTGAAACACATTTTGGCCAGAGAACTCATAAAACAGATATTTAAGATTACACCTGCAGCTGCTCTTTCTGTCTCATAGCCTTTTGTTGGGAACTTTAATACCCCTGCCTGTAAAATGTTCTATAAAGGGCCCATTACAGACTAAATGGCCTACAGACAGGGGTGGACATACAGAAATGCACAACAGCCAGGCATAAAGTGGTCAGTCACAGTCTGGCATGAATTCCATTAAATGTGTAGGAGTTTTGTGGAGTTAAATAGATGCCAATATGCAAGTAGACCCAAGGATAACTAAACTACTGCTCTGGATTACTTCCCTCCTCTCACGCCCACACCGCCCCAGCTCAGCTGTGTCATTAAAACACAATCTTGAGTCAGGCTCCAAGACTGCCATTTCTAACCACAAACGCACCAACTCAAAGTTAGTGTTCACACACCATCCTCCCAAGCTTTGAGGGTCTGCCCTCGCATAACCTAGCTCTGCCCTAATGGGAGCCTTATGTCCCATAGAAGGCTGCATACAAATCAAACATTCAGTCAAAGCACACAGTGGAACCATTTATCATTTACACTGGTGGAAAATGTGGGTCTTTACATCTGGCTTTGGAAACTGTGCCGACGATAGTCTTTTTTGATGGCAAAACAAGCAAAGTCTGCTCTCCAATTGAGACACACAAATGGCAGCTTTACCCTAAAGTCAAACTCTGACTTTAAGAGTTCCTTGATATCAGGCTGGCAGTCCAGCCACAAAAATCTGAATGAGAGGTTTCTCTGAAGCCACATGTGAAATCCAGTATGTAGTTATGCCTGGTCCAGTTAAAAGCCATACAACTGAAACCAGATGACTAATGAGTGACACATCAGTCACCAGAGTCAGATGTTTGTCTTGGCTGCAGTATGTTTGATGAGTTGAGATACATGTATGCACTCACAGGGAGCTGAGTCCAAGGAGGAAGTCACATGAAGCTATGCTTGGATAGATCCAACACAGACATGTTATACTCTTGGCACACACAGATGTGAATGCACATGGAGAGGTAATATGTATGCACACAAAGCCTGATGAAGTGAAGTGTAATCACAGCACTACGGTCCCAGGAAAGCACTCAAATAACAGGCTTACCGTTCCAGCACAGAACTGTATGGCCAGGAATAGTGTCCTTCAGTCTAACTGTCCTGACTATAGCTAAGAAAAATGAGGTTCATATAGAGCCAGAGTTCATTAATGTGTGAATGACAAACATGAAAGAACAGAATAGAAAAGGTAATTTCTGTTGGGAAGAAGTTTAGTTTTAATGTTGCCTCATGGTGCAGATGAGGGAACCAATGTAGTCTGGTTCTATTCAGAATATTGAGAATATAACTCCTAACATTTAGGCTACAGACATTAGGAAGACAAAGTACAGTTAGGACCTTGATAGTAGTGCACAAAGGCAGGAAATTATAATATATAAATATCAAGAACAGATTTTTTTCAACCATGAAAAATGTTCTACAAGACACATGACATGTCTCACACACAGAATAGGAACTTATGCTCTTTGAACCATCAGGACTTCCCACATGTAGCTCTTGCTAAATTGCGCAGAGGATATCTCAATCAGGATTAGGCACCAAGACTAAAAAAAACTGACAAGTGTAACTTCATTCCAACAAAATTTTCCAATTATCTAAAAACATCAGCAGCTAGCTAAGCAAGCATGAAAGAAAATCTGTAAGCTATGCGGGGAATCTAGCATTTTGAAACACCTTCAAGCAGAAGACACTATTAATTACCAAGGCAGCAACACTACAAAAACTCACAGGTAAAATAGCTGCACTGTGAATATTGCATCTTTCCTTTTTTTTTTTTTTTTTTTTTTTTTAATTTGTGGAAACATGGGGCGGGGGGGGGCAATCATAGGAGGGTTGAGAATCATATCTGCTCACAGCTGGAATTCAAGGTGGTTAAATTTCAATTTTCTTTCAATGGAGGGGGGAAAATGGCCATTCTGTCAGCAAAATTGAGCAAGACTGTGCTCAAAGTGAGTTCAGGTGAGCCTCAAGGTTTACTTTGAGTAAAGAAGACAGCATTGCCATTTAAAAATAAATGAGTGTATGAAACACTTCAGCTAAATTTCATTTCACTCTTTCAGCCTGCAGACATTTGTGGCTTAATTTTACAGTCTCTGCTGTGGCATTTAAATAACAAAAAATTAATTTGCTACAGGAAATACACAGTGCATGGGTTAAAGAAAAGACATTTATTTATAGAGAACAGGGCTTCAAAGGAGCTAAATACATCTCAACTCCTGTACAGCCCATTTCCTCTCAAGTGAAAAAACATCCAAGTTCAATACATCCATATGAGTAAATGACCCAAACAAGCTGCATTATCGGCACAAGCAGAGAGACAGGAGCTGCCACAGGCTTCTGTGCTTGCCACCTAATGTGCAGGGTCAGCAGCACTGGCTGCCGGCTGCCAACAATACAAAGAGCTCAATGCCTGCAGCCGCTGCAGTGTTTGGTCTCTGTCTCAACTGCAAAATGATGGATGCCCATGGAGACATCTCAGCAACAGCCACATGACCATAACTTTTCCCTTGTCCTGCTCAATTTATCAATCACTTTGAAATGAAAAAAAGATTACATAGGTTTTAAAGTAGTGCAAAAGCATATAAAACATGTAAAGATTAATTTGTCAATCAGTCTGAATTAATCGATTATCTGTTTGTCCATAAAATGTATGAAAATGATAAATAATGTCGATCACCATTCCCAAAAGCCCTAGGCAGCACCCCAAAATTTATTATTTTGTCCACAGCTCAAAGATATTCAGTTTACCGTCACAGATTAAAGAACCAAAGAAACCAGAAATATTAATTTTTGAGAAGGTTAAATCAGATTTGCCACTTATTCTTATTAAAGAATTACTCAAAATTATAAATCAATTATAACAATAGCTAGTTAATTAATTTGACAACTAATCAATTAATTGACCTTGCAACTCTAATTTCTTAGACTCATGTATTGCCTATATATGTTAAACTTAACACTTAGAAGGCAATGAAAATTTCCTTGATATCTTCATGAAGGACAGACGTGATTAACAGAAATACATTTCAGGCAAAATCTAAATGAACACTATTGTCATGTATGCTTCTAAATTTTAAAAATCAAGCCAACACTTATGTAGGTCATTAGAAAAAGAAAATGTACAGTATTAGGTAATGGCAATACCAAAGGAAAGGTTCACGATAACAATCTTCTAGCAAGTGGATCACCTCAAACCACTACCGGTCTCGGATGTAGCCTACACCCACGTTTCCGTGTTACAAATGTTAATGTACCGTTAGAAGAAAATTTTGCTGACAAGATGACAGGTTTTTGAGTTTTTTGTTCCATTGTGCAATCTGAACGGGGATTTCACTGCAAGGCTGCAGGAAGACAAATAAACAATACTTAAACCCATTCTAAAACAAACAGAGCCAAAAACAATGCAGTGATTTCTAGAGCATGAAAACACCAGACTTCTATTTAGTTCAGTAATTGTGTAAAACTGAATAATGCTTTTGTGCTATTATTATTTAAAGGCAGAATATGTATGATTTGTCAGATGCCATTAGTAAATGCACCAGGAACATAGTCAACTGTCGAGTCTCATTCCCAAGTTATCAAATACCTACATTTTGGGTTGTTAAAGCCCCTCTAACACAGCAAAAAAATTACAAAATAAGAAAATGTAGGCTGAGGGCAGGTCCCCTGCAGATACAAACACCACCACACACCTCTAAACGGGTCATAAGTGATGATTAAGAGGGATTATTTTTCTATGGATCTATACATGTTTGTTTTTATTTTTTAATCCAGCATAGTATGCCTTTAAAATAAACCAGTTAAACTGCAGAGATTTCGTGACTTACAACAATCTAGAGCCGCTGGCTGAGATGTCAACATCCTCCAGCCGCGGTTTAATCTCTCCATCTCATTCCAA
This sequence comes from Lutjanus erythropterus, assembly GCF_056507025.1. NCBI lineage: Eukaryota > Metazoa > Chordata > Actinopteri > Lutjaniformes > Lutjanidae > Lutjanus > Lutjanus erythropterus. The sequence continues at coordinate 13,748,512 of NC_139325.1, forward strand.
CTCAGTCTTTCCAGTGAAACCAATACAGTCACTGACGTGTAAAATAATATCTTAAATCGCGGCACCACATCGTCACGTCTCACTGAAAAACACAGAACAAACAGTTTTTTCAAGTGACGCCATTATATCGCTTGTTTTCTGTATCTGCAGGATGGCAAGAAGCAGTGAGGAGTCCCAGGTCCCCCCCCCCCAATCCCCCCCCGTGGATACCTGTCTGTCCCTCTTAAGCTGCTAAACAAACTCATCTCTGTATAGCTGTGCACAAGAATCATGCGAAAAGGTAAACACCTAGTATAGCATTTAATAAAACAGGTCAACACGAACTCAACTATCCAAATAATAGTGCGTCGCTGCACCCTGCACCCCCTCTTCCCTACAGCTGCTGGCTGCCCCTGACTTTCTTGCTCCAACACCACCGACTCAAATTTCACACTCTGGCTCCTCCTCGTCTTCCTCCCAAAGCACAACGGCTGGGAGGAATTTGTCGGTCTTTGTTTAAAAGGACGAGAGGAAAACTCACTCTCACGGCCCCTTCAACCTAAAATACACTCTAATATAAATCATAAATATAGGTTTAGAGAAATGCTTCCAGCAACGAGCTCGATTTCACACCAAACTTCTCAGAGGTTTTCAGTTTTACTAACTTCCAACCAAAGTTTGGACGAGACGTTGGCGACGAGACGTCCCCCTGCTCCACCAGTTTTCGTGACTTGGCTAACGTTAAGTTACGGTTTGCTAACTTAGTTTTATCTTGTAAAGCTGTACACATGGTCACGATATACCGAGCTTCACACGCGTGTATCCTCACCCCATATTGAGTGTCTGTTAAGCTAAACCAGCTGCAAAAACAACCGAGCAAAAGGTGAAACTCAAGTCGAGCAAACATGAGTCAGAATAGTGGAATGTGGTCAGCAACATAACTGGGCTAATGGTAGTTAAGCTAACTAATCTAGGTTATCGTTAGCTATCGTTAACTATTCAAACACGCGAGGACAGAACATCGGCGTGTACTCCAAATCGCAGATAAACTGCAGGCAATAATTAAATCCATCGAATATATCCAGCTAAGTATTAACCACCGTCTATTTTAACAAACACCAACCCCGTGCTATGATACAGTCAATGACTATGGTCTGTAAAATAGGTATGTTCCCATTAGGCGGTGGCCGGAATATCCCAAATATGTGCCGTGAAAGCAGCTGGCTCGCGAGCTGCGGCAGCGGCGGCAGCAGCAGCAGCAGCAGCAGCAGCAGCATCCCCGGCCGGCCCGCACACAACAACCGTCTCCATTCCTGCTGGCATTCAGGGAGAGCCGGACAAGAAAAGAGGGACAAACTGAGTGCAGCCGATAGTTTGAATGTTGAAGCCTACCCTTGTCAACACAGAAAGTCCGTCCACTCGGATCCTGGAGAGTAAAGACCACTCAGAAATGGAAAAAGTCGAGGAAAATGTGAGGACGAGCGTCAGCGGGGAGCCCTCGTCCACTCCCTCTGCAGTCAATTGGTAGTAACTCGGCCGGAACAGTGGGGACTGAAAAATGTAAGATGGCGGCGCATTTATATAGACCGCAGAACACCTCCAGTAGTCGCATATCCTGCCGTGCCCTCGAATAAAATAGAAACTAAAAGCAGCTAAATCTTTTATTCGTGTCACTATTGTGCGTCTCCACATATATTTCCTTACCATAAAGACTACATGTCTTAGTATTGAGTTTTAGTTGATTTGATAAAGTAAAGCAAGCCAGGAAAAGTGTCTACTGCATGAGTATGAATACACAATTGAATGAAGTTCCGGCGCACTAGCAAAGGGAAATCCGATTCTTTTCCCCAAGTTAAACGTCTTGGACTGTGGAAAAAGAAAAACATAATTTCCTGTACCTATGCAGAGTGAGACGCAGAGTTTCAGTGTAAACAGCACCACTTCAATCATCAGTAGTCCAGTGCACCAGCAGAACCAACAAATAACCACACAGGTTTTTTTTAAACAAAAAGTTTAAGTTGTCCATAATATCAGCAATAAACAGTGAAGTCAGTAACAAGACAAATTTCATTTGAGCCACCATGCATTTATTTGTCACTCAAAAAGCAAAGTGATGCCTAGGGTCAAATTATGTTAAATTAAATAAAACCAAATGTAAGCAAAACTGAACAACAAGATATAATAGTAATTTATTTATTCATTATCATTATTACACTGGCAGTCAATCAATATACATCGGTTATGCTGTTGTTATTGTAGCCTACGTGTATGAGTTCAGATTCAAATTTTATTTACTCCATTATGGTATGGAGGGCAAACCTAAAACAAAACAGCAGTACAATGGCAAACAACCAGAACAGATCTTTAGCATAAACATAATTTAAAATGATGCAGGTTATTATTTCAAAATGAACTTACTTCACATAATACAGTTTGTTTTTTCTGTCTCCAGTAATAATATAACTTTAAACATAGATAGTGTAGCAAAGTATTTTGGGCAGGTATTCTTAACAATGCTTGCATTTTTGCATTCAAACCAAACTTGATATTCATCATGATCCCCCAGGAATTTGTCAAACCTTTTATTCCTTTCCAGACCTTTGACCTTCCCATTATTTTAGGAATTCTGCTTGTGGAAACTTGAGAATTACAAATAGCCTGAGCATTTGTTCTGTTCACAGTTTAGATAGTTTCAAAGCTCTGCAGAAACTGATCTTTTAACCTCTGCCCAAATAGCTTCAGCCAGTGATATTAGACTATCACAGCTCTGATCCAACCATTCATCTAACATTTGGAGGACAAATGTAATCCATGGTGATACATGCGTTCTAGTGATATAAAAGACAGCAAGCAGTTTATTGGCTGTATGTTCCCTAAACAAAACTGTGATTGGGCCTGCAGGCAATAAAGCAAAAGTCACTCAGCAGGTTGGAGCACCTTGTGTGGTTGTGTTCAAAGTGATGAAGAAAGTGATGACTTTGTGAGTCAGTGATTATCAGTGAGAGCTGTTGATTATTGAAATAGACTAAGTTGTGTCTGTGAATTAAATCAAATCTCACATACTAAGGATATATTCCAAGGAAATGATTCCTTACCTCTGTTTTCATTAAGAACATCTGAGTTCAGATAATTGTATTGTGGACTTAATTGATCAAACAATCTATGCATCGTAGAAAGGATTATTTCTTCAAGATATTGTAGAATTAGATTAATCATATTTCCTGACTTCATTAGAAGACAGATTCAGTCATTAAAATTATTAGTGATCTATGGGCATAGCTGAGGTCCTTCAAGTGAATAGTGTGATCTCCCCTTTATTCTGAGATCACACAGTTAGGGCTATTAATTTGCAGACTTTCTATTTGGTTCAAAACTACGTAAGTTAGTAGATGTGCCACGCAGGAAATTTGAATATGCATTACAAGTCCTCTCTAGTCAGTGTTTGGTCCCTTAATCTCTGTGCTATAAAAGGTGGAGATCAGGTAATGTGCCACCTTCACACTGTCCCTTCATTCTACAGCTGACAATGTCATGAGCAAACAAAGGTAAAATCCTCTCTGTCATCTGCCTACAGGCTATTTCATTCACACTTATTTACAGTATGTGGGTGGAATAGGTTACTCTAATTCAAAACAGTCCTTGGATAGGATATACGGGAATTATATCAACACAGCCAGTATACACAATGAGTCCACCCTGTGTCATTAGATTGCAACATGGAAAATTACCGTAACTGTGCATGATTGATTTTATCTTGAATGACTTTCAAACCACAGTGAGAATTACTGCTGTCAGTCAGTTTAATATACAGTCATGATTTGTGAAATCAAATTGGGCGGATCCTGCAGTCACGTGATTTCACAGGAATACGCTGATATAACCAAACAGGTATGAAATCATGGCACAGTGAGTGACTTCAAGAATGACATAACATTACCAGTTACAGGTATTTTGATCATATTCCAAAACATATGTCAGTGAAAATGCAGTGAAATGGTCAGGAGACAAGCTGGTGAGCAGTTTTTGTTTGGTGGTTTGCTTTTTAAATATGGCTGAGGAAATCTGAGTTGAATAAGACATGTACTCTCCTCTCAATAATGTCCTTTAGTATGGCACTTAGCCTGCAACTTCTTGAGTATAAATTCTTAATATAAAACAATACAGCCTGTGGCTGTGGGTGCTGATGTTAAAAAAAAAAGAGATTCTAGCATAAAATACATGAAAAAAACCATTATCATAAAAACTCCATCTCTGAACACAGATTATACAGGCAGTGTCTGACATCATCATGTATATGTTAGATGGTAGAAGTGTACTCTCGTATAATAAATGAGCAAGTTTCTTCAGAAAATAAGATGTACCTGCCTTTCTATTGGTGAAATTTACCCAAACTAAACAGCATATCAATCAACACTTCTAAAACAATTCTGAAAATGTGGCTGTTTATATTAGTGGTTAGTTAGCTGTTTTTATTTCTTTGTCATGACAAACATCTGGCCCATCCCATATTTTTACAAGACACCACCATATTACAAAATGTACATCTTCTGGTAATACACAATCCTGATGAAGCTGTGTTAACCTATTATAAATAAAAAGGCAGGTGCCTTTTACTCCACTGTCTACAGACCTTTCAAAATGTGAATATCTCTGTGATGTATTAATTATTAATTAAAACTGCGTGTCATTTCTGTCACACAATGCCTGTACTTATACCAACAGCTCAGTGAATAAATAATGCAAAAATGTCCCCTTTAAACAAAGATAGCAGAGGATTGCAGTGTCTCAATAGATGGTAGAGTTGCACATTATTTACGATAAAGTTTTAATCAGGAGCAGATTTGTCACCATATATCCTCTTGTGACCACTGGGTCTGGATTAAGAGCACAGGGTTAAAAATCTGATTTACTGTCTGTGAAAATCCCACTGAAGTCTAATCTCTGATGAGTGTGGAACTCACTCTGCATCAAGCAAAGCTGTCTATGCTTTCTGTGTATCATTGTCAAAGCATTTCATTGATAAATAGCATCAGTTTGTGCCTGATAATGCAAGAAATAGATCACATGTGTTATTAAATTCATAATGTGCATTTATTGGTATTTTCAAGGGATCTTTTATATCCTCATCTCCAGGCCCATACTGCTTTACAACTCTGTCTGAATGTGAAATGTTACATTGCACCATGCATCTTAAATTTCAACATGTCAATCACTGCTACTGTCAAACTGAAGTTAATATTTCTACACTGAGCCCAATACAACAAATAGTTTATAATAAACATAGGCAGAGATTACAGGTTTCAATGTACCACTGAACACAATCAGGTGATTGCATGGCTTCCTCAAAAGTCTTAAAATTGATTGATTTTTTTTCTGTTTGTGGAAGACGTTAGACGTCAAATGAAACAGGAGGAGTGCAGAAACTCCACTGATGTATGTTACTAAATATTTTATTTATGACAAAAATGTTAACATAAAGTAGTTGTTGAAAAAGACAGACTTGACTGACTTAGTATAACATAATGTTATGAATTTTATCATTTTTTCAGAAGTTAGATTACACTCACTTGTGGAAGGCTATGAAAACTTCCTGTATTTTCATCTTTTCATTCAGGAATCAGTTTAAATAAATTTAAAAATATGTGATGTTTAACCCAATGTGGGTCAAATTCAATCCTCTCTATCCTGGTTTATCACAAGAGAACTCTCAGCTCTAGGACACGTGAGGTTAAACATCCAATTTTGTTTGATCCTGGAGAGATCCTGCCAAAGATTAATCTATAATGCCTGTGAAATGGCCCTTCATCCAACAGGCTGTGCTGAAATAACAGACTGTTCTGTTCCCAAACATGCTGTGGCTCTCCAATGACCCAGTGTTGCACCACTTCAGGGAGCCCACACAGCACTTGTTCTTCCAGCTGGAGAGGCCGTTTCATTTTCCATCATGGCAGCGTGAGGGGTTTGCTGGACGAGCATTTACACCTGCAATTTATTGATAAATGCAGATTGGTATGGGCATCAATACAGCATATTCTAGAGCAAGCACAAGGTAACTGTAATGACAAAACAGTTCATATGTGAATAAATGCGATTCATAAAAATCTTATCTTATTTATAGCATATAATTGATGGAATACAATTAATATTTATTATAAGTAGTCATAAAAACATGAAATGCCCACTTGCAATATATTTTCTATCCTTATTGAATTATTATATTGGTAATATTTGGCTGCTAGCCAACATTACGCACCTTGCAGGCCGAGGCCAATTCACTCTAAGTAATCAGCTAATAGTATAAAGCTGTTCATTGGGTTAAGATGAAGCTTTCATGGTTCATAATTTCTCCATGGAGCTGGTCTCACAACATCCTCATACTAACACACTGTCGGGGGTTTATACTGAAAAAAGAAATCCACGTACACATTTGACTGAATAAATATTGCAACACAGTGCTTTCCATGTGTGTCTTACAGTTTTAAAACAGCAGTGTGCTAAAGCAGATTAAAAATTATAATACCTGTAGACCAGCAAACATGAGCAAACCATAGGGGATTTCATATATTGTTACTTGCACTGCAGACACACACACCTTGACAGAACCAACAATTATCCTGACTTGTGCGCTCATCCGGCTTAATGCATGATTGTGAGCAAACTGCATGTATGTGTGTGTGCCTTCTGCTCTCACTAAACTGAGGACGAGCCCATGATAACGCGTAGACTGGGATGAGAGAAATAACACACACAAACACACAGAAAACAGGAAGGTGTCAGTTTCCCCGGGGGTTAATATTCACGAGGGAAGCACAGGTCACGTTCAAGCTCCGACTGTTTTCATATGCATGTGTGTGTACAATCTTGTGTGTGTGTGTGTGTGTGCTTATAGTGTGTGCCATGTTCTTTAATGTATGTGTGCACTCACAGGTCTGTATCTGGGCATGTGTTTCCTTTAAAACTTTTTATTTAGATTTGTGTGTACTGTGTGTATAAAGAGCAGTATAGCATAGGTGCATATCCCCAAATGTGGGCAATTTTTGGTTATTAGTTGATAAAATGATTAGTTGTCAACTATTAAATTAAATGGCAGCTGTTTTGATAATTGATTACTTGTTTAGGGTCATTTTTTTTAAGAAAAAATGTCCAAATTCTCTGATTTCAGCTTTTCTTATCTTGGGTTGTGGACAAAACAAGATATTTCAGGGCATCATCTTGGGGTTTGGGAAATAGTGATCAACATTTTCTGAATTCAGAAAAAGAAAATCTTTACAAAATTACTCAAAATGATTAATTGACAATTAAAATAGTTGGAGATAAATTTAGTAGTTGACAATTAATTGATTAACCAATTAATCATTGCAGCTCATATAGATATATATGTGCGAGCCTGTGTACCTTTATGTAATGCGTATTATGGTTTTCATAGAAATCCCGGTGCTCATTTTATGCAGAAGTAGGGCTGTCATAATGTCAAAATTTCACTACACCATTACTGGGACCAAAATTCACAATAACAATATTATCATGATAGCCATAGAAATACTGAATGAAAAATAAAGAGATGCTATCTGTCACATTCATTTTTAACTCTGTTTATTGTGTGTTTTCTCTCATTTTTGGCAAATAAATTAAACTCTCACTCAAAACAGAGGGTAAAGAGGTGGAAAAAATCATTCAAAAAGTGCAATTACACTTACTGGATAAAGAAAAGATGTTTGTGGGGGGAGGTAAACAAAGTGAGAATGGAAAGAACTAACATTTTAGGAGTATACAATAGGTCAAAATATTTTGGATTATGTACTTGATATTATCATATGTGTATTATTAACATGATATCAATATTTCATTTTTTAAATAACATGATTAATGTCATTACTGGAATATTGCGACACCCCTATGCAGAAGTATACTGTATTTTGTATTGCGTAGCTATTGCTGAGGAGCAGAGACTGCAGGAGGACTCCTAAAATCCCAAGAGAGCGAAACGCCACACACACACACACACACACACACACACACACACACACACACACACACACACACACACACACACACACACACACACACATATACACGAGGCCAAAGCCTGAGGGGTGTGGTTCCTTTCTCTAACTGTGAAAGAAAGGGGCAGGACACAGCTATAGATAGAGGCAGACAAAACAAACACCCGCACACACAGGGACACACACACACGGCAACAGTAGCGCAGGTCAGGAAAGCACAAACGACAGGGCCACATGGAAGGAATGTTTGTTTTGGACCAACACTCTCGTGTAGAGGGTTGTGACTTATGGCCTTCTTGAAAAATGGCTCTCACACAGCAGCGCAAACCAAACATATAATTTCTTTTTCAGAAACCGTGGTGCTGTAGATGTCTTAATCTGTGACCAGTGCCCAACATATCCTATATTTATTTATCAAGGTAACACTACTTAACACAACAATACTTTGCTTATAACTATATTACATTTTTTAAATTTAGATGTGGGAAGTAAGACAAATGAGGCCTGGTGTATTCTATGTACTAGGGGTGGGCAATATATCAATATTATATCATGATCATGATATGTGACTACATATTATCTCAGATTTTGGATGTTGTTATATTGTGATATATGTTGTCTTGTCCTGGTTTTAAAGGCTGCATTAGAGTAAAATTAACTTATTGTTCTAGCTGTTCTATTATTTTCATCTACTCTCTTTGGCATTATATCCACATTACTGGTGAATCTCAATTTGTTAATATTTTGTGAAAGCATCATTTGTCATCCCTACAATTTTATTGTAATATTGATAACTAACTAGCTTGAAATTAATTCATTATCAAGCAGCACTACCTCTGTATATCTCCTATTTCATATAGTTTTCTACATGTTTCAGTGCACTCAGAATTTGTTTTACACATGATATGCAAACATTGCATCATCCAAACATCACCTTATTCACCACAGAATATACAGATGTGAAACTGTCACAGTTTTTTGGACAGCAAAAATACAATAAGATCATTAAGCACAAAGCTACTTCAGTCAAAACTCCATGTTAACCTGTTATGTGTCACTTTTCAAAGTTGTAATCCAGTGTGTGAAGAGGAGGAGGAGGAGGAGGAGGTGGAGGACAAGGATACAGAAAACACATCTTATAGAGGAAGGTGAGAGGACACTGCAGGGACCAGATATTTGACTCAGGCTACAGTGGGATTATGAGGATTGGGTCGTATAAGCCGATATAGGAAACAATGTGAAGGAGACACTTGACAATATTGGCGGAGTGCAGCTATATAGTCGCACTATAATGCAATATAGGGAGCCATGTTGAGGAGAGAGAGTCTTTTGTCATCTACAAACTGCTGAAAGGACAATGAATAGAAAGGATGCTGTGGTGCTGAACTAATACAGGAACCTCATTTCCACGGATGAGCCAAGTGGGATTTAGAGTTGACCACACTAGACATCAAAAGCACTCCTCGCTCATTTAAAACAACAGCCCGGATGACATTTCACCTGCCTTCCTTGAATCCCGTGCTATTATGACGGTAGCCGAGGCTCAGTCCCTGCATCTATACTGCATTAGTGGTTGCCATGGTAAAAAGTACTCCATCCTGCATCTATCCTGTGCAGACAGAGAGGCAACACTCATACCGATTTCTGCTGGAGGAAATTGAGGGTCTGAGAGTCAGAAACAGCTGAAACCCAGTGACAGCTATTCACAGCTACACAGTGCAGCTGAGTGATGTGCGAGCACTGAGATCTAGTTGTAAAATCACGCTGAGATTTCATGCACTGTATCCATCACACCTTTACTGCAAAGCAATGACATGGCGACTCGCACAGCAAGCCTATGGACAATGAAGGCCACGGATTTTCACAGATACCTGCAGGGTCAGTGCTACTCTGTTTTTAAAGGCATAATATGCAACATTCCCTAAAAAAATACACTCATATAATCATAATCCCCATCAATCATCACTTCTGACCCACTGTAACTGTGTGGTGGCAGCTATATCTGCAGAGACCCTGTCCTCTGCCTGTGTTTCCTTATTTTGTCATATTTTACTGTGCTTTGGATGGTTTACCAACCCAAAACATTTGCATTTGTCCTGGGAATTATAATCAACTATCTCAACTATTTCTGATGCATTTAAGAACAGCTCTGACAAATCATACTGATCCTACCTTCAAGATTATCTCTCTAACAACCTTCTGTTTTTAAATATAACACAGACAGAGGTAGAGACAGAGGGAGGCCATACCCTGGATTTCAATCAACATGACGCTGTTAGTATGTGGCTGGTGCACTAAGCTACCACACTGCTGCTCCCTGATATTTCATTACATCTCATGATGTCATGTTCAAATTAAACTCCACATGGAGAGATACTGGAGCTGAAGGGTTTAAAGCGCCTAAAAGTCATTTATCAGCTGGATTATCGTCAACAGCTGCTCATTAGAGCCAGTCACATCTGGATTTATGTGCCATTTGTGTCACATACGCAGCACGCCGTAATGACTGTCATTATTATTGCCATATTATTATGAACTATAAGAAATAATTTTAACAAGCCACAAGAGAGTGTAAATGTTAGTTTGATGGGACATAGCAGGCAGAAGTGCAGTCTCCAATGGTGCTCTACACTGATTTTCAGTCATGATGTAGATTATGCGGTTTAGTTTGGAAAGATAACCTAGAAAACATAAATCATGCAAAGCTAAAATGATGCCAGCCAGTACTGCATGTTACAGCAGCTGTTGGATGTATAGAAAGAGGACAAAAATGTGAGAAATAAACAATAATCATTAACTGACTTGTTTATTGTAATAAAGGAAACAATTACATATATCTTCAAAAAGTTCCTTGTTTCCAACAATTTCAGGGCTCATCAGTAAGGACTGTTCACTTGCTCAGGACAAGTGAAATGCCATGCCAGGCTAATACCCAACTTTCCAGATTGGGCAAATGTTTCAGCAAAAAATGCATTACGCAATGAGCTTCTCTCTCTTTATTATCATATCAAACTGAATATTTTTAGTTTTGGACTGACAAGACAAGACATTTAAAGACATCATCTTGGACTCTAAGAAATTTGGATGGACATTTTTCATTATTTTCTGAGATTTTACAGACATTGCAGGTCTAGATTAAACATTGCAATTAATTTTAGTCTTGTCGTTATTTGATAACCACTAATAAATAAAACAATTTGTATAGGGGCAAGCAAAAATTGACTTTGGGTAAGAAGATTTTGGGAAAGTGGAAAAAGATTAACATTCAACCCTGATTAGAATAAGAATATGAGCTGAGAATAAAAAGTCCCTCACAAAACATAATCACACACTATCTGGAATTTAAAAAGTAGTCAAAGCTAATTTAAAAATATTGGAAATACACCACATACAAATATGATTTAATTGTAAAACAAAATCATGTTCAATTCTGCATGTAAAAATGATAACACTGATATTGGCAGCCTGAGCCAGCATCCTCCTCTAAGCTGAGGAAAGTGTTGCTGAGAGAGCATTGATTACATTCAGATTAATTTAATAAATCATGACTGAGCATACATTTACACTCATTCAATAATTGCAATTTGGTTAGCCTCAACAATTTCGAGCAATAACACTGACATAAACAGCTGTATCACATTTATCTCAAATCATCTTTCCGCAGCACAAAACAACATCCTGCACGGCTCGCTCCAATTCACCTTCAGTTTAATCAATTTAGGAAGCCAATTTTCTTCCAAACATTCCAATACTGGGAAGGACAAGGTTGTTATATCCATCTTATTAAGAGTGAATGCTCTATCATTAGCAAATCAATTGCAGTTTCTATTCACATTTGCAAAAAGGGTTGAACCGAGGATGAATTGACAGCCTCCCCCTTTCATACAAAGCCTGATTCACGGGCACTGAGCTATATGTGAAGCGAGAAAGCCTTTTCTTGCACAAACTATGTGGAATTGTCCTTTAAACTTCTCCTCTTGCTCCAAAGCAGCTTATAGACAACAATGTCACGTTGGCCCATAGACGACCTCTAGCATGACTGATCCTCCGTAGGTCTAACTGACTCTCTCTCTCTCTCTGTGTCTGTGTGTGTGTGTGTGTGTGTGTGTGTGTGTGTGTGTGTGTGTGTGTGTGTTCACGACACGTAGAATGCATGACATGGACAGAAAAAGAAAGAGTGAAAAATAGACAACAGAGAGGGAGTATTGTGGATGTTAAACCTCAGTTTAAAAGGCTGTAGCACACACACACACACACACACACACACACACACACACACACACACACACACACACACACACCATCACAACAGCACTTTTCTGTTTACATAGACGGTTGGGCGTGAATAGCAGCCCACAGCACAGGCCTCAATCAAAGCTAACAGGACTGAATGGAGTCGATGGATTCAATGGTGAGGCGAAGACGCTCCTTTTAAACGTTTAAAGATAATTTAGCTTAACAGGCAGTCGTCTTAATGCTATCATAGACGTCGTGCACCTTCACGCTAAGCTCTTAATCTACAACTCATTCAGTGCTATTGCAAGACAAACAAAAGCTGGTGTTGTTTATATTCCTGTTGATAACGTGAGGAAAAGAGGAGGCAAGAAAGCCAGCAGACACCAGTGGAGAGGTGGATATTATTTATCTTCTGTCTTACCATATAAGTAAGCACCATAAATCTAAACTGATTATAAAATCTAATGAGCATCAACACAAAATTGAATTTTGATGCATAACTATAGCAAATCATCTCACATTTAATTATTTTAATGACAGAACAGATCAACTGTATTATCCACTGCACAGAATCTTCCCTAAATTTAAACACACAGATATATTTGGACGATGTAACACACACATTAACTACTGACTAAGCACAGGAACACACAACCTTGGACAGCTTCTAGCTATTGAAATCAATTTCAAAAGAAAAAACTGAAATAAAAGAGGAGAAATATGCAAGAAATAAGAAGAATAAAACACGCTGAAGTGACTTCAAGGCCTTGCAGGTAAATCAGCATCATCCAATTCATAGTACTTAAGAAACTATAGAAATCTTATCATTCCAGTTGACTGTAGGCAAGGTTAAGTGTATACATGCAGAGGTATGTATTACCGGGAGAGATAAGAAATATGCAGCATGATAATAAATCTGAAAGATGTGAGTATTTATTATCAGTAGAGATAAGAAATATGCAGCAGGATGATAAATATGAAAGAAGCTTCACTTTAAATGATTTTAATTTTTATCTCTGTGAATAGTCTGATCAAAAGCTGAAGAATATTTTTTCCTCACAAGTTCCGTCAATATATGGCTCTCTGGTTCTTACAGTAATATCTCTACAGCACTTCACTGAAATACATAATGTCACATGACAACACAGAACCTGTGGTTTCAAGCTGATACTCGTATTAGATTACAAGTTGTTTGTTTTAGGTGACTGCCCAGTGCTCGATTATCTGGAAATGATGTGAGATTATGTGAACATGAACAAAAAGTGCCATAGTTCAGCATTCTTATATTAAACACATTAGTGCATGTATGAGTTTACAATAATTATTGCAGCTAAAACAACACCTTATAGCATTATAGCTTTTAAGGATAAGCAAGGATGACTCAGACAGAAGCCCAAATTGATTAAAAAATAAATAAATAAATAAAAGAACGAACCACACATGCTTTACTATCACAACATTCATTTGACTTTGCACATAAACTGGATCCATCAAATGATGTATGTTTAAGATATTAAACCACCTGAAAGCCAGAGGGGGAGCTATGCTGTTCAAACACGTAATTATTGGATAAAATGTATTTGTTATTTTTCTCTCCAATAATTTTAAAACAATCAAAACAGTAATTAATTAGGCTAATTTACCAATCATATCTAACCAATGGTAATATAATAATAATAATAATAATAATAATAATAATAATAATAATAATAATAATAATAATAATAATAATAATAATAATAATAATAACTTATAATATTGTATGAATTTAAACCACTATATTAATGTTAATAGCCCATTATATTGACGTTTTGTTGTATAGACTAAATAAAGCTAATAATAATACTCATGATCCACCCTATATTTGTAAGCATTTTTGAGGTATTTACAGTTCACAAAATGTCTCGGTGTTGAAACAGATTAGCTGGTCTGCTATTAAGAAACTGGGTAAAATATTTATCATGTTCTGAAAATGATCAAATTTTTTGCTGTCACATTTATTTGTTGTAATAGAAATGCCTATTTTTCTATGACATTTAGTTTGATTTTACTTGGTATTACTATCATCTATTCTGATATGAATACACCGTTAATTTCTGAGAAATAATTGTCTTTCTGTCTGTTTGTGTCTGTGATTGATTAGCAGCATACTTTGCCTTGAAGATTATAAAGGATTACTAAAAAATAGAATGTATATATCTAAAATGTTGTTATTGTCACAAATAAAATACTGAAATGACTCATTTAGAAATACTTTACATTGCTGGAAATTTGTTTATTAAATAGAGATTGTTTAGTTTTCTTTTAATAGTATGTGAATATTCAGAATAAAAGAAAACAGCCATTGCAAAGAGAGATTTCATTGTGACATTTAACATACTTTGACAAAAACAATTTGATCTTAAATTATATGCAGTGTCCTGCAAAAATGTACAGTAGCTAACAGTACTTTTTATTTTGCAAGCTGCATGGTATTTATCCCAGAATCAGAAATCCTGAATACTGTATTATGTTGTGTGTCATATAAAATTATATAAACTATGTTATAATAATAATGGTTTATGATAAAAACTATAGAGTGTCCTGACCACATGCTGCAATATTAAAGGCGCTTTAATGTAAAAAATGTATGTACATATAAGATGTGACTGTGCCAACTTTCATACTTTTATCAAAAAGATTACACAACGATTTTGCAGAAACTCCTCCCCACTATTGTGAGAAAGTCTAAGAAAACAAATCAGTATCGTATGAAAATCTGAAGCGACAGAGGCGACACAAGCTTGTAAACAACGGTTATGGTTGCCACTTTGGCTGTCTGTCTCACTGACCGCTCTGTTAATCCACTTAAGACACAATAGACAACAGAGCCATGCTACATGTTCGTACCAATTTATCATTAATAACATTTTATTTCATGTGTTTCCCTGCTGTTATAAGATCACGACTTTTGGGGTAAAAATGACTGAAACTGTGTGATTACGATGTGCAAATATTAAAGGGAAAAAAGCATCTCTGGGTCATCGGGACCTGGCTGTAGTCGGTGTAATTTTTCACGGTGTCTTCTCCCTCGCTCTGTCTCCCTCTCCTCTGCATTACCTTAACAAAAGCCTCACACACACACATACATCCACTCCACCAGTGTGACAGACAGGGAGACAAAATGGCTGAATAGTGATGGAGGAGCTGCGTGTTCCTTTATGTGTCGACTAATCAGCCAGCACTAACATATGTCAACACTACACTCACACTCTCCTCAGAATGGGGATATTGTCCTGCAGACAGAGGGAAAAACTAACACTCCTTCCATATCCTGACAACAAATAAAGCTTCAGTCATTTAAAGAATATCTCTAGTGAAATATCAGGACAATTACTCTCACAAGCAAACGTGTTTTAAGAAAAAACAACCATTGATTGAATTTTTAGTTTAGGTATTTCCAACCACAATAATTCCTCGTATGCTGTATTTTCATCGGAGCTACTTGTGGAGGTTTTATAATGACGGCTCCACTGTGACAGCAGAGGGCTGGCCGACGGCTACCTTTTGAAGCCTGCTGCAGCAGCGCTGATATCCTCCACCGCACGTACACATACAGTGTCATCAGCAGTCTACAAAACCCGCCTGTCTCCACCTCTGCTGTATTTTTATTAATATAATTGACAGCTGACAGCATCCTCAAACACACTAAGGCCACTGATAATTTAAGGAAAAATATAAAAATGTGCATCTAACTGAGATAGATAGATAGATAGATAGATAGATAGATAGATAGATAGATAGATAGATAGATAGATAGATAGATAGATAGATTTAAATTATTTAACCAATAAAATTTATCTCTTTGTCCTCAATCAAATTCCCTAATTATCACATCAAAAGTGGGATTCAGCATTTCGGCTGAATGGAAATAGAAACACAGCACAGTGATAGAGATAATTGAAATTTGTATTGACAAGGAACGTTATTTTTACTTGAGCTGCTATTTCATTTTGCACCGTTAAAAATTAAGATAATCTGACACGTAACATTTCAGCCACAGTGTGTTTTCGGTGGATCTTTTCTGAGCCTGTAAATTTTAGCTTTTTTTTTTTTGCATGAGTCGAGCCCTTTTCTCTCAGGCATCATGCATAAAAACATACTGCAAGAAGGACAGACAGCGCAAGATTGGAAAAGAGGTGGAGAGATAATGAACCTGTGTGTGCTACTGCTATAGGCAATCAGGAACTAACCTTGTGAATAATCAAGGCTTGGCAGAGTCGAGAGAGAGGGGGTGAGAGAGGAAGAGAAAGACAGAGAGCGACTATAGCACCAGTCTCTAATCCTATCAGTCCGGACCATGGTGTGTGTGCATGTGTGTGTGTGTGTTTGTGTGTGTGTGTGTGTGTGTGTGAGAGAGAGAGGTTTGTTTCTTTAGGACAGCTCCCACTGCGAGCAGTGAAAAGCAACCTGAAATCAAAGCCTAAATGCATCTGTGTTTGTGTTTATCACACAATGGCAACCCTTCTCTCGTTGAGGCCTTCTATACATCTGAATCATTCTCTGCGGCTCTGTGTCTTTCTCTGCGTCGCCATGCATTTCTAGGGTTTTATTTTGCGCCCGTGTGTGTTACATATCGATGCTTTCCCCTTGAAATTGCTTTCTTTTTAGGCAGTGCATCACTGTCAACTGCACAAAAAATGACTGTAGGGCTTGTGTGTTGGGTAAAAGCGCATGTATAACCCTTAATACACTGCCATGATGGTTTAAGAGCAGAGCTATGGAGAATGTACATATTGTATTTGCATCTGACCATGTTGTGACATTGTTCTATGTTTTGTAAGGGGGGGGGGGGGGTGTCAAGTAGTTGAGGCTAGCTTTAAGATGAAAATAACAGATAGATTAGATATCAGTTAGATATTGATTACATTTTGGATACTGGTATATATGACACATGTGTTTTCTGTTCCTGGTTTCAAAGATTGCATTGGAGTAAAGTGATGTAATTTTCTGAACTTATCAGACTGTTCTACCTGATTTATTATTTGCCTTTACCAACTTAGTCATTATATCAACATTACTGATGATTATTTATCAATAATCTCATCATATTAAATGTGTTAAAATCTTGTGAAAGCACCATTAGTCATGTCTGCAACATTGTGGCTGCAGTGATTAATTGATGAATAAATTAATTTATCAATTATGAATCCATTTATTAAATTAATTCCTAGCTATTATGATGACCGATTCATCTATTTGAGTAATTTTTCAAGAAAAAAAAGTCAAAATCAAATCAAAATCAAAAGTCAGTAAACTGAATATCTTTAGGTTGTGGGCACAACAAGACATTTGAGGACATTATCTTGGGCGTGGGAAAACACTGATCAACAGTTTTTCATCATTTCATCTGACATTTGATAGAACAAACAACTAATTATGAAAATGATCAACAGAATAATTGACAATGCCAATACAGCAGTTGCAGTCCTATTCGCACCATCGATCGATAACAATATTGAGGTATTTGGTCAGAAATATTGTGATATTTGATTTTATCCATATCGCCCTTCCCTAATACCTGCACTAGTGATAAAGGAATACTTATATGTTGTTTATTATATGCTCATATAATCAAAAATGAGCAATTAGCAGTTGGATCAAACAGATACAGACCAGAAAAGGCACACTGTAAGGTTTTATAAAAAGAATGGCATGTGTTGCAGCGGGACGTTGGTATTGGGATAGATTATATTATAACCTCATCCTGTTGTTTTGTCGACACCCAGTATGTGTGTGTACATTTCTCTGTGTGCGCGCCCTACATAACAACTGCTACTCTGCTTGCACTTCTCCTTTTTCGACAAGGACAAGATTGGAACAAATTACCCCTGGTCTTTGAGTGTGTGCGTGTGTTTGTGTGTGGCAACACAAACAACAGCTGATGCTGTGGACAGGTGGACAGAAGGTCGCCCTCCCCCCACTAATGTGCACACAAACATTTTAACACACACCAGGTATGTGTTAGCATGTTTGCGTGGTCACATATGGACTTACACAAATCTCACATATTAAGCATACATAACTGTGAAGTGCAGGACTAGTAACTGCTATATGCAAACATGCACACACACATACACACCCTCCTAACTCGTGCACAAACAATTAGACATATACGCGTTGACGGAAAAAAAAACAAAAAAAACAACTCGAAACGCCAAACTAAAAGAATGGTTTGACAAAAATCAATATTACAACAATGGCGTACGGAGACAAAAATGACAAAGCTGCGTCTTCTGTCTTACGAAGCCGTCCGCTAAAAGCATATTTCTCGCCCTCCATCTTACAGCTGGCTGGCCGACAGGCAGACAAAGAGACACTACCGCAGTGTGAAAATATACTGACGTAGCTGGCTTCTCTGTGGCTCAGATTGAGTCTGTGCATGTGTGTGTGTGTGTGTGTGTGTGTGCATGTGTGTGTGTGTGTGTGTGTGTACAAGTGTGTTTCCATGCTTTATGGATCGCAGTAAATATGCATGCTTTGGACTGTCTGTGAGCACATGTACAGATGCTTAATGCAATTTTACTTTTGAGTATGAAGCAAGTTTGTCTACATGACTGTTCACTGTACTGATTGTATATGCATGTGTGTCTTCTTCTTCATGTGTTTTGTTGTTTGTGTGTTTCAGGAAGACAGTGGGGATGGGCACATTGTAGTAATTTGAATTCTCAGCATCTTAGTGTTCACTCCTCTTTCCTTCCCCCTTTTTCACTCAGTACCTCTCCTCTCCTCTCCTCTCCTCTCCTCTCCTCTCCTCTCCTCTCCTCTCCTCTCCTCTCCTCTCCTCTCCTCTCCTCTCCTCGAACTAGTCTACACAATGCCTGTTGTAAATAAAATTGCAGAGCTAGAATTTTAATGACGGTCTTTTTCTTCCCTACTGTCTGGTTACTGCCTAGATAGACACACAGAGGCGTTTTTGTGGGGAAACAACACACATTCATGTAGAATACATTTACAATACATAATCCTAATAACAACACTACAAATAAAAATTAGTTAACTTGGTATCAGGTTTTTCTTCACAATTAACAACCTTAATGAGCCATTTCATGATAAAATACTAATAATGACACATTTTCTCTGCAGCAGTAATGTATCTGACCAAATGATGTTACCAAATACCAGCTGAACCAGCTGATGCATCACCAAACTTGAATCCTAAGACACATGTATGTAACACAAGTTACAGTGGTGTTTTAAATATGAGTGGTGCAGATGCTCACCTGTTTGAGGCAGTTGCTAGCAGGTTAAACAGCAGTCTGTGTGATGGAGGCCTGTAGAGTGCCAAGCCTCCACCTCTATTTCACACAGACAAAACACAAAGAATGGGCCATCAGCTAACCCTTAAAATCCCATCCACTAAAGGTAAGAAAAAGAAACCTAAATGCAGAGAAAAATGGTAAAAATAGTCACCCATCTTTGTTATGGGATGAAATTAAAAATGAAGGCACACAGCAAGAGAAGAGGTGGTAAGGAAAGAGGACAAAATCTAAAAAAGAGAGAGCGGAGGCATGCTAGCACTTCACTGATCAACTTTCAACTTTGAGAGCAGGAGCAACAGATGCAGTGGTGGTGTATTGTAGAGGGAATTAGGGTAAGGGACACCCCAAAATCTCCCCCGCTGTGTGTATGCGTTTGTTTGTGTGTGTGAGTGTGACAGCAGGGAGCAGCTCAGCGCAGGACGCTGCACACAGCAAGGGGCCATTAGACATGGTGGGGTGACCCACATAAAAGACACACACACACACACAACCATGAAACTTTCTTTTTTGCGTCCAATGTGCCATGATAACCATAAAGCCGGGATTCTTTAGCATTGGGTTTAGCATGGCCATTGTCACATGGTTCTCACAGTGTCGGATTTGGTGGGCAACTGCTGGTCCAATAAGCCTCTATATATTCAGCATAAATCCAACACACTCTTTTCATCGATGAAACACATTCTTCCTGCTCAATTTTGTGAGTGAAAACTTCTCACACTGTATGTGTGCTCTGCTGTATGTCTGTTTAAGTCTTATCACACGCTGCATTTGATTTTGCATCCATGAGTGGCTCAGTTCTGTAATTCTGTCAGCACTGACTGAGTTGTGGTGATATGATGGGGAAGAACAGTATGTGGTGATCTGGGAATATGGACTTCATTCCAACACGAGCAACTGGCAACAACACAACAAACTAAAGCCTCAAAATCCCTAATTATCTCTCTGACACAAAAAATCTTAACAGAGAATGATCTCATTAAATTCACAAGGTAAGTGTTCTATTATGAGAGATACTGCATCCATTGGATTACATTATATTACCCATCCCTGCTGATCTAAAAAAATTTTGAAAAACAAGTTATTTTTCACTGTGCATGTGCAGTATTTTGTTTCTCCATATTGTTGTTGCAGGCATGTTTCGATTATTTTGATTTTATAACAATTATTTGTTATATAAAGGCATTTGATTCTAATTTAAACTTTAAACTAAAGTTTTCTTTTGAAATAATTACAACTGTCAATGAGTGGAAACTCATTCAAATCTGTATTTTTTTTTGTAGCATCACAGACAGTTCAGCATATTTTGTACAAAGACATGTACAATGTAAGTGTAATCCCACTTTTCTTTTGTCATTTATGACAGCAAATGAAGGGTCATTGGGATTTGGACTGTTGGTTGGACAAACGAAGCAATTTAAAGATGGGATATTGCAATAAGCATTTTTCACATTTTTTTGACATCTTGAAGAATAAACCAGTGGTTCTCGGTGGTGTACAAAGGCACACCTAAGGCAAATCCAGGTGTGCCAGGTGTGTGTGAGGATTTGTGTGAAGGCCCTCACTGATTGACACCTGCTACTAACTGTAGCACATACAACTGCACTAGGTAAAGAGACTGTAAAGCAACAATAAATGTGTGTTCTGAATTTGTCACACCACAGGGACATGTTATTAACCACCCAGACAAATAAGAACGATTAAAAAAATCACTAAGTATATAAAAAGGTCTCAAAAAATGAGTAGCTTTCTCTGAAAGGCTGGGGGCATGTCCCTTCTGCTGCCTCAGTGTCAAACACCACCACAATCTGGAACATGGAAGCTCTGTCTAGCAGCTTCATGTTTGAGCCACCACAGTCAGAGGACGGTGACAGGATGTTTTTTTGGATGTTTTTTTTTTCTTCTGTGTCAGGTTGCTGGAACTGACGTGAGCTGAGGTGAACTGCTGGGCTGATTTGGAGAGACTTAATGTCTGTCCGTAACTGACCGTGAACTGACGTTCATATGTTTGTATGAAATACTTAAAATATTGCCAATATAAAAACCTTATTGATCCTGATGTTACTGTACAGTTCTGTGGTTTAAACACTACAGATAAAAATATCTGTTGCTGCAAATGCCAAACTGACAGTCGCTCGTCTCCTCCACAAAGTGTTGTGTGTCACTGCGCTGCATTATTGTAAGTCATGATGAAGAGTCCAGACTCTGTCTCTCCTCTTCATCTCCTCGGTGTGTGTCGGTGTGCAGTTTACTGTCTGCTGTTTTCTAAAACATCCTCATTGATGTAAACTGTGTGAGTGACACTGATGTTAATGATCCTGCTGTGTTGATAAAAAAACATGAATATCAT
Source organism: Lutjanus erythropterus (assembly GCF_056507025.1). Lineage (NCBI taxonomy): Eukaryota > Metazoa > Chordata > Actinopteri > Lutjaniformes > Lutjanidae > Lutjanus > Lutjanus erythropterus. Next base: position 13,770,378 of record NC_139325.1, read on the forward strand.
GCAGCGTTTCATCATTATATAGACTGAGCTGAATAAAGGTGAGGAATCTTCTCCTCAGAGGACAATATTTTATTAAAGAAATCAAGTATTATTAACAATAATTATACTAAATAAATAAACAAATACATATAAATAGTAACCTTTTCCTAAACTACTGCTGGTTCTGTGGTGTTAAATCTGAAGCCTGCAGTTTCATAGAAGCTAAGGTTGACTTTTCTTTTGACATTTTTAGTGCTTTTTGGTCTTAATGTTAAACTGAGCAGGTCAATATACTCATCTGTGACTTGGAATAACACTTTAAACACTTGAAAACTATCCCTTTAAGGTACATTTTGAACAAATAAAAAAATGTGCGAGTAATTTGCAGTTAATCATGATTAACTACAGACAGTCATGCGGTTAATCACAATTAAATATTTTAATCAACTGACAGCACTACTTACTACATCTGAACCTTTCTTACCCTCAGGTGTGCATAAACTACAAGTTATATGAACTTCTTTTTAAAATTTAAAAATGGGAAGTCATTGGTTAACTTATCGGTATTACCCACGAGAAGCAGGTAATTCTTGGTTATCGGTAACAACTGAAAATAATCCATAGTGTGCAAGCCTAACTAGTAATCTATATGTTTGTTCATCTGTGCTTGTTTTCTATCCTTATAGTGATCTATTAATGTATGTATCCGTTCCTATAAACAGTATGAGGCACACTTTCAGTGTGATGAGGCCAATTATTAATTTGAATAAGTTGAGGCAGCACCATGTTCTCCAGTAACTCCAACACAATGTTGTGTTCTGTAATAAATCTTGAGCCATGTCTTTTTTCTCTCAGATAATTACAATTTGGCTGCACAGCTCCTCTTCCTCACAGTGCTTCACAGCAGACAGATTGGTGAGTTGGTGAGTTGGCCTGCAGTTCTGAAACTCCCCTTCTTTCATTATCCTTATCTCTCCATATCTCTCTCTCCTGCCCCCACAACACACACACACACACACACAAACACACACACACACACACACACACACACACACACACACACACACACACACACGCACGTACATTGCCAGAGGGATTTGCAGCAGCTAGGCAGAGAGCGTAAGTGCGTGTCTGAGTGTGTGCACGCACAGCGGGGAGTTGCCAATTACAGCAGTGATTAAAACCCAGTACTGTGGAAAGAGAGAGGGAGAGAGGGAGAGAGGGAGAGAGGGAGAGAGAGAGGGAGTGAGGAAGAAAGATAAAGAAAGGGATGCAGGCAGACAGACAGACAGACAGACAGAGCTACAATGAACAAGGACACAATCATGTTCCTACACATGCAGCTTTTTCCATAAATGCTACAGAATTGTAGTTGTGATATTTGTGGACAGCCTTAGACAAAAATGGGCTCTGGCAATTTTCTGTGTGACATCCAAGTGGAATCTCTGTGCAGACATGTGCATTTGTGTCGAAATAACCGGCCCAGTAACAGATAATCAGAACCAAAGTGCATTTCTTCAGTGGGCCACTTAACCAGCTACAAGCCAGTCGTGCTGATAAAGTTGTACCACAGCATTACGCATTTTGTGGGTGAAGCTCTGTAGAGAAATACAGAGAGAACAACAAGACGCAGGATTACTGTGAGTGTATGACATGCGTACTGAATCTCTCCTTTCGTCTCTTGATGGTACAGTTCACAGATTCAGAGATGGGATGTGTATTGAGGATGGGCAAAAAAAAATCAATTCATAGATGGATTGCGATTCTCCCTCGAATGATTATGAATCAATGCAGAAAACCCATTAACCATTAATTTAAAATCCAATTCTCTTTCATGCAACTTAACTGTACGTTCCTTAAGGCTGAACCAGCTGGATGGTGAAACAGACTTAAAATTGTGCATCATTTTTACATTCTAAGCTAGGCAGCTTCTTCAGTTTTGGCGAGGATGGCTGAGTGCGAGCAACTGCAGATAGATGCAATTCGACCTGTGAACCCTGGTTTAAAAGCCAGTGCATGGAAGACTTTTGGCATCTATGAAGTTGAAGGAAAAAGGGACCTGTACCAGAGCCACACTGTATGCAAGCTGTATCTAACTCAATTAATTTGGATCATTACAAATACACTATATTTTAAAAGTAGCAAGTAGTCACATAGTGAAAAAAAGACAAAAATACAAAATTTTGATGCATCAAGATGCATCAGTAATCATTTTATAATGGCATCATAGCCATCTGAATTGGAATCGAATCAAATCAAATCAAATTTTGAGGTGCCAAGAGATTCCCATCCCTAGAATGTATAAGACACGTTGGAAAGTGCATCGTTCTCTACATTTCCCCCATCTGACCCTATCAGCTGCCATAACTATGGAAAATGAACATCACATCACTCATGTATTAGAAAGAGAAAGGCAGAAATCTCTCTCAATGAATCAGGCAAAAGAGTACATGGAGAGAAAGGACAAAAAAGAATGACAAACAACGGTACGGCACTGATGTGGCTGTGTGATTGATAAGATATTTTACTTGCATCAAGGAGCAGAGGAGGTTGCTTCTCTCAGTTCATCAACTGCCTGCCTTCACCACATAAGCTAGTGCCTGTGGCTGCGATGAGAAGAGAGGCATGTAAGAGCATTTTAGGAGAGGGTGGTTGAGGAGGGAAGAAATGAGGAATGTGGAAGACGAGCAAAAGTGAAGAGGGGCATGAGAAAATACAGAAGCAGTACAATGCATACTACGTATACAGCAATAATGCTGGTTTATACTCCTAAACAAAAATGCTGCTTCAGAGGTTTCCCTGACCAGAATACAGTTCCCTGAAAAACAATGAATAAATATTGTGGTCATATTTAAAGATACTGAACATTGTGCAAAATATTGTCAATCAAAAGATTCATAAAAGATTCTGTATCAGACATCTATCTTAAAACAGGATTGGTGGATAGGGTTGGACTGATGGACGATGCCATCATCCAGTGAGACGGCTGACAGTCATTGAGCACTGAGCCCTCTACCATCGTAACGTGATTTAAAAACCTTTGGCATCTGAGGTAGTCTGTCCCCTTGGAGTTGTGTTAATTCTTTTCATATTAAACAGAACTAAGTTACAGACAAGTGGTGACTCTGCAACAATATCACTGTCCATCATGATGTTTTACTGTCGACATCATCATATGCCAACTGGGCTGACATTGTCCAACCCTATTGGTGGAACCCTGTTGCTATGGCTATGGCATACATGACACATGGCTATGGCAAACATTTGACTTGAGATAACGTCACCTTCTTCCTCATTAGCTTCCATGTAGTTGGTATTGTGTGGTGATGACAGTATTACTACATAGTGGTGGAAATATTAAGAAAATTAAAAGAACTTCTAGGTATTGCATCAAGATGCTTGAATCTTAAAGAAGTACAACACTATACTGTTGTTTAGTTCAAAAATACACGTGACTAAACATTTTGTGCCTTTGTAGATCCACTGTCATTATTCATTATTATAAATAATATATGGTTCTTTAATTGTGACAATTTTCAGAATACAGTTGAACTTATTTACACCAAAAAAGGAGAAATTTGAAGGTGTTGTTTTTTATAGGATATTGTGCAATGGTTTTACTGGTCCCGCTCATTTGAGATCAAATTCCTGGCTTAGATATCAAATACTGATTGTCTACAAGCACTACAGTTATTACAGGTGTTGGTGACACTTAGGATTGGTATGTCAAGCATAAGTTAATGCAAGAACAATACATTAATTAATGCAGCAACTTGGATATTTCAATCATCATGATTTTTGAGTTATTGTTCATGTCTCCTTCATTGGTAAGTCAGCAATTAAAGAGACAGGGCCAAAAACTGACCAGTCACAGCAGCTCCCATGTCCTCTGTTGAAATGTTGTAATTATGACGGAGTGTTACTTCTTTATGATTTCATCATGTTTATGGCCCTTCATATAAAGTGGTGACATGTCTGTCTTTAACACTGATGAATAACTTAATAATATGATAAATGGTGGCTTGATTATGAAATCACATGTATTAACCATTTGTTGCTTTTGCATATGTGATACATGCACATTGTTGTTCTATATAACTGATCACTGAAATTATACCCAAATTATAATCTACTTTGTATTTGTTTGTTTATTTTTCCAAATACATAATGAATGAGTGTCTGCCTTTATTTGAAGGGCATGAAAAAGAAAAGGCTTAGTCACTTATGATTACAACACTGTTTACTGCTGTGACTGATCAGATTTTTGGCTTGTCCCTTTAAGTGCCGATTTACCTATGAAGAAGACATAAACATCATTAATAGCACAGATACCATGATGATACCTTAGTTGTTACATTAATTAAGGTATTGTTCATGCTTTAAGTCATGCATGATACTTATGATACTTTTAATTCATGTACATTCATGGAATACTACATGAATGAATTAAAATGCATGGAGTCATGTATGAATTCATGATAATTCATTCATCCTTACTATAAAGTGTTGTGTCAACAAGAGGTTTGTCATAGTAAATGGAATATTATTTATGTAATATGTGAGTGTATGTTTCACTCTTAGTAAGCCTCTTCATGTGCACATAAGCTGTGGTTGAAGTGGTCTTAGTATAGCATTCTTTGCATTCACTAGTGTGGATGACACACACATAAAGCCTCATTCATTATCAATGGTAAGAGTGAAGGCTTTTCTCAATGACATCACAGCTTAGAGGACATAGTCTCTTCTTTCCAGCTTTAAGACATCTGGTTCATACACAGAGGTAGACAAATTCCACAACTCCATTACTTGAATCAAAGTGTATATACTCCTCGTCAAATGTTACTCCAATACAAGTGAACGTTGTTCAATCAAGTCTTTACTTTAATTTAAGTTCTAGAGTACTTGCTTTTAAAAATTCAAAAGCACATTTTCTTTTTAGTGTCAATGCATTGTTGTACTGTTGCCACAATGCTTTTACAGATCCTAATGACTGAAACAACGCACTGACTTGATTGCAGAACCTGTAGAATAAAGAGCGTTTAGAATATGCTTCAAAGCCTGTCTATGCATCTTTAATAGTTTAGTCCCAGGGTCCTTTTTATACCGGGTTTCGATACCTGTCACTACTAATATTCTGACAAGATTAAAACTAGGGCTGCAAAATTAATCACAATATTAGAAACTGCAATATGGGCAAGTGCAATATCCAAATCACAGAACGCTGCAGTTATTTAATGGAAAAGGCAAAAGGAAGAATGTGTGATAAAACAACATTATAATACCATACTGTAGTGCTGCGTAGGTGCTCTGGCCTACAAATCTTGTTTTCCTGATGAAAGAAAACATATTTTTTTTGCTACAGACTGCAACAAATGTCACATCATAATGATTTTTCTTTTTTTCAGTGTAAATGAGAACTGTAATGCAAAAATGATCACTCAAACTAATTGTATTGCATATTACAAATGAAATATCAATCAAAATAATCGCATTACAAAATTCTTTTTACCAGATTGTGCAGCCCTAATTAAAACATATATTTTTGAAAGGACTTCAGTCAGTAACATTAACCCTGCATTTACGTCACCTAACTATAATCTTTGTGCAACAGCAGTGTATTCACATAGGAGGCGGTCCCAATATGACGGCTCTGCAAATCTATAAAAAAAACCCCCGTGCAATTTCTACAAGTAGAGATAACTGTCTTTAAATGTTTCTCTGGAATTAAACAAATGGTTTCCAAACATACTTCTACATGTTTTTTCCAGGTTCACAGTGAATTTTTGTGGGCAGTGATGAAGTTTGTGCTGCGTAAACAGAGCTAACATTATAAATGATATGAATCTTTCTTCATTTCAAAAATCTGGACCTCAGACACAACCATAGGTATTACTGTGAGTCATCTTCAGCATCAAGTTCATCTGCTTACTTCAAAGCTGTGCTTCAAAGTAACAAGTGACAGGAACGGTCATCAAAATGTAGAAAAGTACAATATTTGTCTTTCAAATGTAGAGGAGAAAAAGTCATGAGTTTCCAAAAAACACACACACAATGAAAAAAAATGCAAATTAATAATTTCCTCTAACTGAATATTGTAAAATATTCTATCCCAATAACCTTTAAATGGTGAAATCACAGTGGTGTCGCACCTCAAGATGTTGGTGGCTAAAACACTCAAATGGAACAAATCAGTCACCAGTTCTGTCTGAACAGGATTGGACAGATATAACCACCATGTTTCCTCAACTCATGACGTGAAGTCATGTGCCGCATTCGTGTCATGTCAGATTTACCACAAATACAAGCTTCCTGCTGAGAGCCACCAACCATTTACATCAGCCTCCTGGTGTACAAACATGTAGGAGATGTGGCATTTTTGTGGGCTTAGGAATCTCTTTGCATCACAAACTGAAAATGTGTGTTGACAAGGGATGCAAACACTGAAATAAATCCATTAATGTTGACTGAGCAGCGATTAAAACCATTAATACAATTTACATTCACATGGATTTTAAAAAGTGAGATCAAATTAAAACTCAAATTATAAATAGAGTAAGTTTAACATGTTAGTAATGTGTTTAGATGCTAAATGTTACAAATCCTTGGACACATGCATGTAAAAATGTATTAAAACATGGTCATGTTGCTGCATCGATTTTTGAAAGTTGTTGGTGAGCTAATTTATCAAAGAGCAAGAGATAACAAAGAAGACAACGCAACAAATGACAAGATTTTAATGAATACTCTTAAGTGGGTACTGCAATATTCAAACAGTGCAATCAGCACATGATTACCTGCCATTCCTACAGTCTCTGCTGCTAAATTTGGATGAGGTTACAGGTTAGTGTACCGTCACCGTCGAGTAAAAGCCTTTTCTTATCTGCAAAATGTTGACTGTTCAGACAAAATGTCTTAATTTTAACTGGTGTGTGTTCATAGGTTTTGGGGGAAGGAGATGCTTAAGGAAGAATGTTTTTATGACTAGCAGCCAATGGAGCATCATTCGATGCTCATACATTAGCTGAGAGGTTCTCAATTTTTTTCAGCCAAAGACCCCTTACAAGATGAATAATATACTGGTGAAACCCTCAACACTCATGATGATATCAAATATTCTTTGAACAATACCCAGCCCTATTTTCTCTTCACACAAGTTACATCTCGTCATCGGCAGTATCATACAGGCATATTCGACACTTACATAAAAGCATGCTGGAAGTTGTCGTTGTTGTATTTCGGCACTTCTTTGGACTTCATTTGTTGCCGTGGCTGGTAGTTTTAAGAATCTGTCCATCTTTACTGATCTTGGACTGACCACATCGCTGCTTCCACAGTAACAGGTGACATGTTCATGAATGGCAGGAGCAAAGATTAATATATAACCCACTCCGAAAAGCAATAAAATAATGCACACTAGTTACATATACACCTTCTGATGTTGAAATGTACCTCACCACCCTATTGGACCTGTGAACGAAGAAAGTGTAATAATGGCTTATAGTTATAGTTACAGATACATTAGATTAGAACATAATCTATGAACTATTTTAGATTTTAAAATATAAATATTATTTACTGAAGTATGGTGATTTTCCTAAAATAATAATAAACAGATTTTTTTTTCATACCATGACAGCTTAAATGAATGACTCTGAAAAATTTCACAGACCCCTGGGGTGCCGCGGACTCCACTTTAAGAATCACTGCAGCAGATTCTTCAGCAGGTCACTGATAGCTAAATAAGCTGTTTTGGGTATTGATTGTCTGAAGGAAAACTTGCTCTTTGTCAGCATTTACCTGCCGAACGCGGCAGTATTGTCCAACAGTAGGGACATAAAATGGTTCGTAAACACATTTTCAATACAAATTTGATATTTGGTACCTCAAAGCTGAATTAAAATTCCTTGATTTATTTTATTCATCATATCGAAAGCCAGGCAGCCTCTTTCTAATGAAGCCAGCGGACAGTTTGATGTTTCTGTGTGTTTGTGTGTGCTTGGTGTATGTGTGTGCAGAGTGGCAGGTGAGTGAGCTATCTGCAGTGCTCACACACTCACCCCCTGCTGTGTTTAATCAATACCATTCTGAATTCCAGCCTTCACACATGTGCATGCACAAACACTCACACACACATACACACTCACTCTCACACACACACACACACACACACACACACACACACACACACACACACACACACACACACACACACACACACTTGCCTTGCAATATCTTTCCATAAAACACCAAGGGAATACTAAGTATGAGCAACTTCACACTCCTCCTTGGTGTATAAACAGTCTGCACACACACACACGAACACACACACACACACACACACACATAAAGGCTGAATGTGTGTTTATTTGTGTGGGTTTTTTTGTGGGTGTGGGTGTTCAAAACGGGCGGGGCTAATTAATTCTAGTCCATCTTGTCCACTGGGAGAGTGGAATATCAAGATTGAGCAAGAGATATGTGTGTGTGTGTGTGTGTGTGTGTGTCAGTGTGTGTTTGTGTGTACAGGGAAGCTTCTCAAGAGGATTCAGAGCAGCAACCAGATCGATTCAAGTTCACCCAGGATGGAGCAAAAAGGGGGGTGAACAAGAGCAAAAGACAATAAGAGAGTGAGAATAATGTGTTTCCTTCATAATGTTAATAATCCAAAGATAAACACTTGTTTTCACTCCTCTACTGTTTTATTGTATTAGCATTAACATTTTATCAAGCAGAAGTTTAAAGATTTAAAGTATTCTACCCTTGCCTACTGAGTAGGATTGGTGAAATAGTTGAAGGTTAAATGCATTGGTCAAAGGCACATGGCAAATAATTTTTCTTAGGGAAAGACAACATGTTTGTTTACTTGTCCCTCACACATATCTCCATCCAATCCTGCGACTGAAATCACAGCTGTTTTCCTAAACTCCACCTGAGAAAATGTTGAACCTCAAGGCCCAGTGGCATGAGGTAGTTATGAAAGGCCCTGGTGTATGCTCTGATGATGGGCCCTAGCACAAGTTACTAGGTCTAAACCCCACACACACCATTGGGTGTACATATATATATATATATTTTCCCAATAATGGGTTCGATTTTGCAGTCCACTGAGTTGCTTAGGCCATTGTATTGAGGAAGTAGAGAGGTCAAAGGGAAAGCTATCAGAGCCCCAGATAGCTCTCTGATGGTCAAGGTCATCACACGATCTAGACTTGACATTAGACAAGATCAACATACGTATAAGAAATTATTCATTGAATTGAATGGTTTTTGTAGTTTGTTTATAGTTTATGTAGAATCATATCATGTGCATATTAGAAGCATATCATTTTGTTATAGATTGCTGCTGACCTTTTTACAAAAAAACAGAAAGAAAAAAAAGAAAACCATGATGGATTTGCCCTTTTGAGGCAAAAAAAAACAAAACTGAAATTAGAATTTTTTTGTTTTGTAATATGTGTGAGTTCTTCTTCGAACAGAGGTGTATTTTTGAGGTGGAAATCTGAATCACTCACAAGAGGCGGCTCTCTGCCTGCTGTCTCTCCAGGCCCCCCATCCCATTGGCTCTATATTTGTGAAGAAACCTTTAAATTCAAATACTTGTTTGAACATTTAAATGTGTTCCTTAAGATTTATAATTTAGAATGAAGAGAGACGAATGACATTGGATTGTATCTTTTGGTTTGTTTAAACTGATGGCTTATGGGAACCAGGCGGTCAATATGAAGGTCACTGAACGCTTTCAGTTCTTTTTCTGTACCATTCAAACAATATTTCTACTTTTCATACAGTGTCAGGAGGCAAGAATCACAGGAAAGTGAGGGGAGTGTTGTGCAACAGGTCATGAGCTGGTTTTTAATGGGAAACTCCACAAACCAAATATAAGAAGTCAAGCCTCACCACTATTTGCTGCTATTTCCTCTTTTTATCTTGTGAGAATTATTATCAGTTCTTCTAGAACAAAGGTGACGTTTTTGTCTTATTTACACCGTTGTTCGTTTTTTTTGTTAATGACTGCAGAATCCCAATTTTTCATAATGTTTGTAGTGCATTTGTCAGCTCAGCAGCCTGTTATATCCTATTACATAATGTTACAAAAGTTTCACAGATGATTCTAGATAACAAGTGAAAACAGCTAATCATACCAAAAATTAAATAACAGTAAGGGGATATAATGTATTCTACATTTAAAACCTACTGTGTAATTTAGGAGGTGATACTACACATTTATAAAAATAATATTATTACATAGTAAGTTTTATTTTTATGTTACAATGATTTAATTGTCACAAGCTTGTACTATTTTGGGCTTAAAAGAGTTAATACTTTATAAACTAATATTTGAAGGGGAGATGGAGATCTAATAATTATATGACTTTTTCAGGTATAAAATATAACTGATAGCAGTGAGTTGCAGTTAATTAATATGCCTACTTAAACATCCTGGAGGATCACAGGGCAGAGGTGTGAAGCTTTGTGAGTACAAATCTTACTCACAGGCTATTTCTGAGCTGTTTCGCAGCCTTCCTGTCCCATTCCTGCTGCCTATCTCCACTGTGTAAAAATAACTGTAGTTAAAAAAATCTGAAAATGGCCCGCTCTGAGACAGATGATAATTAAGACGAATATGGAGCCAGTATTTTAACCAGTCACACTTTTCTTCTCCATTTCCCACTCCTCTCTTTCAGGACATTTTCTGTCCCCCCTGACACCTTGCTCCCCCCTTTACACACACCCTCACTGCAGCACACCTAACACACACACACAAACACATACACACACACACTAGAACCACCACCAACCAGCTCCCCTGCTGTGAGAGCAAACACTCATTGCACATGATCACCATGACGATATGGAAATATGAATTATGCATAAAGGCAGCCTCGCCTCGGCTGTGGGTACAAAGCCGTGTGGGTGATATTCTCCTTTCAAATGATATGGGAAATATCCCCTTAGTATTAATAATATAATAATCTATTCTACCACATTATTCTCTGCTGTGTTACCGTCACATAGTTTTGCGATTTGTTAGGTGTTACACACGTTTAATACTCCCGTACACACCGAACATGGAACCATTAACAAATTTAACTCAGAAAACATTATTGCAATGTGTGCTTCATATAAAAATTTGCATAAATTATGAAACATTGTATTCATATTCCAAGTCTAATCACAGCTGCACAGAGCTAATTTCAGTATCGCCCTTTAATAAACTGTTACCGCAGTGGGGGTGAATGTAATTATATATTGCTGACTTTGCTTTTCTTAATGTTCTTCATTGTGTCACTCCAAGGTCACAGTGCAATTAAACATCCTCACAAAGAGAGTGCATAATAGGCATGCAAAAATGTAATACAATGCCAATGTGTTGTCTATTGTTTATTAAATTGAGTCCAAATTGTGTCAGAGGCAGCCATTTCATCAGCTCAGTATTCAAGGGATCCTGACAGTGTGACAGCGTGAAACAGCATCTCTGTGTCTAAACCCTGGCAAGAACCATCTATCTAACAGACTGGCTATTATTAGATATTTACCTAATACAAATTTGACATTGAGATTATTGAAGTAGCAACAGATCCAGTGTTGACAGGCAGACAAAAAAAGTGTCTGGCTATATTTGCCAAGAAAAAAAGCAGTTCCTGGAAGTGAAAATAAAACACAGGAGGCTCTGAAACAGGTTGAATCTGTACTGTACGACAGGCTCGGTTAAACCTGGGTGACTAGAAGGTTACATTATGGCTTCATACTGTTTCTATATAGTAGGTATTAAATAAATGGCTGGAACACAATGATTAAACAAAAGCTGTTCTATTTTATTTGGCAGCATCCAGCCTTATTATAATGGCCTAATATAAATCACATTAAATTTTGGCTGATGTTAACATTTTTATCCCAGACCCCCTGAAGGCAAAGGAAATGACCATATTACTCTGAGTTCATCTTTGCTAATCAAACAAAAGAATACATTTAATAATTTCTGCTCTACTGCTATTAATCCCTCTCATCACACATAATCAAATATGATTAACAATTATTCACATTGTCCTCTAAAACATTTTTCACTGTCGCCATGATTCCTGCTAATATTAAAACATATTTTAATTCTCATCAAAATGTTGCTGATATCTCATTAACATTAAGTGCCACTGACATTTGTTTCTTTCGTTTTCAGTCAATTCTCCACAGGTTGAATGTTCATGTACCTCTTGGGTTTTAAGATCTGGAATCAGGAAGAAAATGACCTTCCACTGCTTCAGAGCTCAGTAAATTTAACTACTGTACAGCTCCATAGTTTATCATATCTTGACATTTACACAGACTGGATCATTTCTCTATCTATATTGTTTGAGAACATGGGATATTTTAAGAAATACATACAACTATAAGTTGATAGAAACAGATATCTATTCTGCACCTGTGGGTGTGGGTGCATTGGTTTATAACATTCTTATGTGTTCCTCTTGTCAAATGCTAATTATTGTACACAGAAAGTAAAATAAATATAATGTTTTAAAAAAAAAATGTTTGGTGATTGTGTTGTTGGATTTTGATATGATGTGGGTTTATGTCATTGAAAAGTTACATTTAATCATCTTTAAGTCATAAAAACTCAAAATAAACTGAGAAACAATTCAGAGTGAAAACGAGTTGATCGTAAACTTTAAATATTATCCTGCAAATGTGTAGACAATTATACGATCCTTATACAATTTAGATAAACAGATATTGTTTTGTAATACTACTTTGTGGCATCATATTTCACGTATTTCAATTCTCACCACAATTTAAACACAATATATTCTACGTACTATAAAGCATTCAAGATGTCATTCCTTACTGTAATTGTTTTAGTTGATAAATCACTGAATCTATGAATGTATTTTTTGTATTTTCCTTGTTGAAATATCTTTTATATTCTTGTTATAATTACATTACGTCAATGATGTGTACCTATAATCATAATACATTTTTACAGCAAATATTTAACTTGTACAATAATGAAAACATGTTATTTGAAATGGCCTAGATTTTAGATGACACATTTGAATTTATTTGGCATTTCCAGTATGTTTTTCAGCATGTGTTTGTGTATAAGTGTGTGGCATTACCACTTATTTGATGTTTTCGGGCCTTAATGCTATACGTTAACAGTATAAACCCGTCTAATTATCTGCTCAACGTGGCAGAGTCGAGCTACACACTAAACAGAGATGACAGAAGTGTGCACTTGTGTGGATGTGCTCGTGTGCATGTGTCATTTGGGTAGGTGCGACGGCGCTGACGCTCCCATAACTGTCTGCTGACACCTCCTCAGTATGTAAGAACCATCTCTCACACTGCATTATTTAAAGATAGGGAGAGGGAGACACAGACAGGAGGGGAGGGAGAGGGGGACGAGAAGGAAGAGGGAGATTCAGGTAACCTTCAACAACGTATCCCTACAATGTGTCTGAGTTATAAACCACTGCAAAACTTGACTAATTACAGCACTCTCTATCCTCCCATCTCTCCCTCTGTCATTCTTTCTTCATTTCACATTCCTCTTTTCTCCCCTCTGCTGTTTCTATTCGTTCATCCACCACATCCCCGTCTCCTCTCTACCCTCCCTCCCTCGCTCCCTGCCTCCCATCCTCCTGCCGGAGCTAACAACTTGCAAGAAGAAATATGATTAGCACAGCGGAGAGCTGAGAACCACAGTCTGCTGGAGAAGTGACACACACACACACACACACACTCACACACACACACACAAGATATATTCCCCAGAAAGAAAGAAATGGGGGATGGAGGAAAGGTGAGACAGGGAGACAGGATGTGACTATAATAATACCGGGGCAGCACAGCGACTCAGTGGTTAGCTAATTTAGTACGTCTCAGTGTGGAGTTCGCATGATTCCCCACTTGTGTTTGTCTTCTCCGATAGCCCAAACATACACAGGAGGATCGGAGACTAAATTACCCCTGAGTGTGAGTGTTTGTTTATCCATATTCACCATATGATTCCACTTGCGACCTGCTTTGGGATTTTCCCTGTCCTCTGCTCAATGCATGCTGGGAAAGACTGTAGTCCCTGCCCCCCTCCACTGTGACTGTGAATAGGAATAAGTTAGATCAAACCCTAGAGATAACCTGGAATTACAGCTACATTTTGGGGATAATACAGGTGACAAAAATAAGTAAAAAAAAAAAAAAAAGGTGCTGTTTCTAATTTTTTCCTCTACTGAAACATAACATTAAATACTGCAATCATATTTCATCAGAATATGTTTTCATTGCTCCACCTAGAATACTGAGCATGTAGCTCTGGGAACCACTCATTGGTTAGCATCCATCCGACGCACACTCCCACACGTCTCCTCACATAACCCCCGTCCATATTTAAATTTGTACAGGGGAACACACTGTGAGCACAGCTGTGATTTCCATCTCTGACTGTTAAACAAAGCTACACACTGCAGTGGAAAATAAAAGGCGTAACACAAACAACCATCAAATATGTTAAAGGGAAGATTTACAAAGTTGTAAATCAACTCTTGATCCAAAAAGCACCAAACTATTATTGATAGAAAAAAAGGCTTGAAATCTAATCAAGAGTTCAGTGACCACTGAGAACAATGTTCAATTAAAGAAGGGACTGATCATAATACTGCCAAATCTTTGACAAAGAAAATCTTGCTATTGGAGAAGAACAAACAATACAAATAATACAAATTATACAGTGTTATCAACTGAAGATGCAATCATAAGTTCTAACTCCAAATGACATCAATGCAGCATGCAAAGTTTGTTTTCTGTTGCATCTTTAGAAAAGAACTGAGTATTTCTATATAAAATAAAGAGCGACAGGCAGAGACTTTGAGAGAATGAGGGAATGCAGGAAAAGACGAAAGGGGAGGGAGGGAGAGCGGAGTGGTTTTAGGCCGATGTGAAAGCCAGCAGGTCACAGAGGTTCCCTTTGAATTTAGAACAAACCACAAACAGTGAATGTCTACTCCAAAAGGCTGAATGACTGATTATAATGGCTGCCTGTTTCGATCTCGTCCCGTCAGCCTCTCAGCACTGCTTTCTTAAGAGTGCTGTGACTACTGGGCTAACATGTGGGCAGGCCTACCATTTACAATTACAATTTAGGCATTTAGCTGACGCCCTGATCCAAAGCGAGCAACAATAAGAGCACCAGTAGAAAAGGCTATAGTGTCTGTGAATCCTGTGATCCTCTGCAGCCTGGTAAAGAGCAAGAGTTGTGGACAAATCCACAATGTGAAGAGCTTCAGAACAGGTGCAGTGCCAAACAAGTGAAAGGAACACAGAGAAGACAACAAGACAACAGTACAATACAGACGTACGTATCAACATGACCCATGAATAGAAGAACCAAAGCGATACTGTCTTTTAATTCCAAATGAACTGACCTTAAAAACACCACAGTCAGGCTGGAGCAACCTAACAGCTCAGTATTGAGTAGAGGTCGTCCTGTGTGTGTTTGCATGACGATTTTGTAAATAGGGATGAAATTATAACCAGTTTCACAAAAATATTTCCAATGATGAGTCTCAAATTTTAATTACTGCAAATAATTTTCTTAAAACACTGTCCAGCACCGACCTATGTTAGCAAAAGTCTCCCAGATGCAGGCGCAGACGCAACATGAGTTTGTTTTGCATCAGTGAAAACACTAATGTCACAAACACTTTCAATCAAAATCTTGTTGAAATTATTTCAGTGTGTATCACAACTCTGTAACAAAATCACAATAATTTTGATAACTCTGATCGTTGGTCAGTATAATCATGATATGAAATTTTCATTTTTTAAATTAACTAGTTGTAATAATGGTAAATAATGACTTTCATTCATATTTTTCAGCAGTAGTGAGTGATTCATTCCTGACAAATTATTAGAAATGTTCACGGGCACAAAGCAAAGTCCTGTCCATGATAATGACGTGGTATGCAATTTATATTTTATGTGCAAAATGTTAGCGTTATAAACATTAATAGTAAAATATAGTAATTGGATTTTAAATATTTGTCCAAGAAATATGGAAACACGACAGGCAGTCCAGAGCAGGCCGAAGGCACCAGTCTATATTCTCTCAAACTAGGAATTAGAAAATAATGACACTCAGGATGACGGTTATATCAAGGTCAGTCTACATTAACACTGAGCACTCACTATGGTCTGCACATCATTTTGACTCTGACATCCACCTTTAAACATTAAAAGCAAAAACCAGTAGGTTGACAATCCCAAAGATCCTTTCTTCTGGTCTTGCTAATATTTTCAAGATTCAAGATGTCACTCTGGTTATACAAGTACAATCAAATGAATTACTCTGGTTGGGACGTTCAATTACTGAAGAGCAATAAATCAAGTAATAAAAAAGAACAATTATAAAATATGCATAAGAATAAGAAAATCATTGCAGTTTGACAGTAGACTACAAACTCTCAGGTGTTTGCACAGATGTATTACTCTTCTGCCAGTCCACTATATAATATTCTCACTAAATTGCTTGAAAACAAACAGATGGAATGCCATCAATTTTTTTCACTGCACAAATAATGGCGATATTTGTGTATCTATTCATTTTTAAGTGTTTAATTCTGTTGTGTCAGTGACTGCTTGTCATAATATCTACATTATCCTGCGTGTGTGCTGTCATGGAGAGATGCAGTTTCACCTTATTAACCTCTACACAGCAGGGTGCACAGCACAATCATGCACATCTGATACCACTAAACACATTGCAATAACCCCACTAAAACTCATCTTGCACACACTCACACACACAAAACAAATCTGCAGTTATGTGTCAGTAAACTCATAAAATAAACACTTACTTGCGATTGTTTATTATTTCCGATAGGAAATGTTATCTTTACCAAGAAAAAGAGGCATAAATATACCAACCCTGCAAAGTAATAGAAAACTGACTGACTGTAATGTCAGTGCACCAGAATAATACCATACAGTATAACTGAAAAGAATTTTCTCTGCAAAATTAGTCCATAATATATGGTGTTAACCTCAATAAATAGGATTCTCTCATTATTTTCTACATAAATATCAACACTTTGATTTACATGTTCGCCTTGCAGAAAAGCATGATGTCAATTTTTTTTAAACCAAACTTGAATCTGTTGATGATTGGCCAGAGGAAGTTTGTGTCTCCTCCCTTTTTCATGGTATATAGCTAAGAAACCTGTTGTTTTGTTTCAGTACAAGTTGTCATTTAACTGAGACTTGAAGCATGAAAGGTGTTTATTAGCAAAGACAGAGACACTGACCCATAACAAATTAAAGTTTAAATCTGTGATTTCATTTACCTGATGTCAAAAATCTAATATCAACTACCATCACAATACTACACATGTACTCACTCAGAGGAGAGTTTAAAAAAAATAAAAATATTATGTTGTTAGGAAAAGATCTCATAAGCGTCAAAATTACTTGAGGACTCCTCACTGCAGAAAAAAATTTATTGTTTTCAAATCGAGATTTATCAAGATAATATCCATTATACCTAAAACATAGTTTTGTATTTTATATACATTGGTTTTATTGCTGTTTTATTGCTCTTTTTATTGAAATAATAAGAAAATAATTACATCTTTATACCAGAAACCCATTTTAGATGTATTTCTTTAGTCTAAAGCAAATATCTAACAGTTCCGGCAACATTCACAAGAAATGTTTCTTGTAAGCAGACGGAATTTCTAAGAAGAGGACAGCAGAGAAAACATGAGAAGAGAGCAGAACGAATCTAAACAGAGCAGGTACTCACTCAGATAGTTGCAGGAATAGCCCCCAAAACACATCACTAAAATGCAGAAGTCTGTCTACTATCCTGTCAGGGTGCAAGCTAGTTGCCTTGGCCCTGGCTGGGCGTTATTTGTGAGCCAAATCCTTAAAGAACAAGAAGCTTTCTCTGTGCCTAAACCTGCCGACAGACAGGGGGCTTTGAAGGCCCCCAACCGAGCTCGGCACAGAGCTTTGAAGCCAACTGAAAACTCTGCTTTATGGGACGAAAATGAAAGCGAGGAAGAGAGGAAAGTTATAAAAAGCAGAGAAACATCGAGCACTGTTGCTGTTCCTTCTCTGCTGTTTCATTGTTGTTGTACGTTTGTGTGTAGATTGATTAATTGCAGGCTGTGTTTGTCACTTTCACAAATATACAGGGGGTGTTTGGTAGCATGTCAGAGATTACTGTGACACTGCAGTTTGTTGGTATCTGTATAGTAAACATATTTAAAAAGTCTATGTAAAAAAATACCAAAACACACTGAAATATATTCACAAATCATTGCAGCTCTTGTTAATCACTATCCTGAAGAAAAACATTGTCAATGTTTTTCTATAGATTGCTATATGACAATCAAGGGTGGACAATTTTTGCAATCTGAACCTTTTTTTTTTACTCACTCAGTGACAAACACCAAAGACTGTGTGTTATCTGTATCATTTTTGTTAAAATCAAAATGGCTGACATTAACATGCATCAAAATCTGTGTACATGATGAACGGGGAACTCAAAGATAGCAGGAAACTAATACTGTGCACAATGTTAATGCCATAATTCTATTATTTACAGAATATCTGTATAAAATATTATTGCTGTAAACTGATGAGGCGATATCAACTTTACTGAAGTCCTTCCTGCTACATCAGGTTTAACATAGATTAAGTTATTAAATAAAGAAATGCCAGCCTGATTGCTGGCTACATTTCCCATAAGGCCTCCTTCATTCATTTTTATAGAAAAAATAATCCTAAAAGTAACATTATGAAAATGCTCTTTCAGGATGAACAGTTTTTTCATATATTTTCAATTATTATTGTTTATTTCCAGATACATTTCTAGTAGGTGGCTGACATTATTATTTTGTCTTTTTTGAATCATTCTGTAATTATTTTTAATTAATCTAATCATTTTCTTTTTAGAAACAATACATATTTTTAAGACTTAGGCAGTAAAAAAATTTCTATTTCTCAACTCATGAATACAAATGTTATGGTTCTGAACACTGAAATTTCTGCATCAACTGTTAGCTTTATGATCTTTTCTTTAATTTCAAAGACAGCTATTTTGCGGCACTTTTGTACAATATATTATCATATTTATTAACATCAAACTTGAGGATAGAAAATTTTGGTTTAAAAGCCGGAACAGTAAATTGACTAGTTTCTTGTTAATAAAGGTGTGCATTTTGTATCAGACTGAGTAAACAGTGACTTTGTCAGGTGAAAAGCTCAGCTTTGTTTTTCAGTTCTGTCACCTTGATGTCTGAACTTCAGCTCTGAAAAACAACTCCGGTGCCAAAAAACGTCCATGAAACATCATTGCCATGGTGCTTTTTATGTTACTTCAGCCTAATTAATTATCAGAAAAACAGACAGCACCAATCTTAACTGAAGCCTGTGTGTTTTCAGGATGCTGGGGCTGATGTTTTAGACACACACATCTGCAATCAGTTCACTCGCTCTGGACTCTCAGAAGGCCATTAATCACTTTCTCCTCCTCTCTTTCTGTCTCTCTCCTTTCAATAAGTCCTTTAGAGGCACACAAACCATCTCCAGCAAACAAAACAGTGGACAAGCCTCTGTGATGTCCTGACTCATTCTGCTCCTCTCCTCTCCAAAGCCTTGGGGCCGACGCAATGGGACCCAAAACCAACACGCACATAATGGGGCCTTGTTGGAGCCGCCTTAATGTTTCTAATGTTATGTAAATGAGGAGGGAAGAGGGCAGGAAAGGAGAAGAGAGGAGCAGAGCGGAGGTGGAGGCAGTGGGAGTGTTTGTGTGTCCGAGGAGGCTGCTAAGCTCCCATTACCAGGGGATTAGGCAAATGCTGCCGTTGTATCGATGCTGGTTCGACAGCGAACCGCCAACCCTAATCCCCTCCTCTCTTCTCCTTCCGACAACGCCTCGTCAACGCCTCCTCTACGCCTCCTCTCTATATAGTCCCCCCCTGCCACCTCCTCAATCGTTTGTTAAAAATCTTCACAGAACTTTCTGGATTCAACTTTTCAACTCTCTCCTCTTGTTTTTCTGTCATGCATATACACTCAATCGCACATAAACTCAAAAAACACAAATACTACCAGAATTGCTTGGTTCACAGCCAGTGTAAATTTGTCTGTTCATTGATTTCTCTGACGTGTGATGTGTGTGTCTGTGTGTGTGTGTTTGTGAATGTGTGAGAAGTGATCAATATTGAAAGCCAGAGAGTGCCTTTCTGGTTTGTCTGTGATGTGTTTGCCTGAAGCCTCGGAGTGCAGCTATGACCTACTGGCTTCTGAATGCATCAACCTCTTCAGTTCGCTGCTCCTCAGACTCCGGGCAGGGGACGAGTGCTGGTCTCTGAATGCTGCTCACCGGTCCCTGGACGCACTGGTGGCTCCTTTAAAGGGATTCTTGAGACATCTTTCTGCTTTATCTTCCTGCAGTGAGACAGTCCACGAAGACGGGAGAAAGAGAAGGAGAGAGCACATTATGTTCTATTTGTAGGCAAGCAGACTAAACTTCGTCTGTTACGTCTTGTCTCTCACGTCTCCCCTGTTTTTTTAGTCTTCATAATCACTAGAGATGCACCTGAATTGGAATATGCTTTTCGGGAAAACACAAGTAATGCAATGAAAAGAGATATTTCTTCTATCCGAAGTTGCTCGTAAGTCAGTTGCATGACTGCCACAACAGACTTAAAAAGGCTGCATCTAACTTCATATAATCACTGATTTAATGCACCAAAATTAGTCACTTCAACTGAGGAATATTTTCATATACCTGTGTATCTTCACTGTAGAGTGTCTAACTCCAGTGCTAAACATTTAGAACACTTTTTTTTTTTTTAAGTTTCTGATTTTTCAATATTACCCAGTTAAGGGGAGGCAGGTGGTGCTGGGCTTTCAGACAGCTCATAAAATTTAGTTTTGCTAAAACAAAAAGTAATAGAGTGATAGATGAAAAATACAGTGTGAGGATGTGGAAATATTTAATTATGTGCCAATATGAAATCATTTTGATGCTTTGAATGCACAGCAATTACATTACCAATGAATATTAGGTTAGAAAAAACAACATTTACTGGATATAATGTGACTTCAGGTGTAAACCACGCCCACTTCTGCTCTCCTGTCCGAATACAGATAAACAGATAATTTTACATATAAATAATGTCATGTCTGTGCACCACTAATAATATAATATAATATAATATATAATATATATAATTTAATAATTCAGAAATCACATAAAAATGAAATGTAAAATTTACTTTTATTGACATGATGTCACAGGCAAATGTTCAAAATGACAGAATTAATCTGTTAGTAAAATCTATTTGATGCCACATACATGTCTAAAGCACAAAAGCAACAAATAAAGAACAGATTAATCTCTACTTGTGTTATCACTAACTATTCAACAGAGCTCAGGCTGAAGAATGCCATCAAGAAGTGAGGAAGCTATTCTGAGACAAACTAGCTGTGTGACATTTGTGTGTGTGTGTGTGTGTGTGTGTGTGTGTGTGTGTGTGTGTGTGTGTGTGTGTGTGTGTGTGTGTGTGTGTGTGTATGTGTGTGTGTTTGTGTGCATGGTGACACAGTTGCAGGCAGAACTTGGAATACTCAATTATCACATTAGCACATCCAGAGAGAAGCTGAAAGGCTACACACACATGCCTGTGCACACACGCACATACATATGCATGTACACACACACACACGCACGCACGCATACACACACCACCCCCACATATATCTGGAACTGCAGGCCCCCTGCTGAGAAGCTCAAACACACCAACTGAGGGCGGGGGCTGGTGGTGGTGGTGTTGTGGGGTGGGAGAGAGGAGAGGAGGAAGAGGGGAGGACTGCTGGGTTGTGTAGAAGCATGAGGCTGGTGAGTGACATTGAGACCAAGGTTAAACACAAACTACCCGTTCTGTTCTGCTATAGGCCACGTTCAGTCTGCCAGCAGCACTGCGTCACGGGACGCAGCCTCCTCGTTCATTTCTATGAGACTGTGGCTTCAGCACAGCAGGGGTGATGCTGCTCAGGGCTCCAACAAAATAGTTGATCTTGGTTCAACCTTTGCTGCATCGCAACACAACGTCTTCCAGCAAACAGACTGCGTTAGCCAATTAAAATACGAGAATGTGAGCATTCCATGTAGATTAGCCTGTAGTGTGTAGCTTGTAGCATTGAGCTAATTCCACTGTTTACCCTGCAAACAGGCAACTTTCCAGAGCCAGAAGCTTCAGATTGTAGTGAGCCCAAACGCAGACAGCTCAGGCTGGCAGTGCGCTCAAATCAACATCAAATTTGGCACACAGGCAAAATGGCAGCATTGTGGCTGGAAGTGTGCGCAAGCTGGTCAGCTGAACGTGATGAAACTTTTGCACAGTCTTGTTCAGCACCCTCCAAATTTTTAATTGCAATTGTTGACAATGTCATATGGCAGTAGGACTGCATAGTTGCTTGTCCTAAAAAATGGCTTGTGCAAAGTGAAAACTGAACCCTGTCTTCTAGAAATTATATCTGTATATTATTAAATTGTTTTCATAAGAAGTGACGACCTTACACTTGCCAGCATAATGATCACAGGCAATGTTTATATGAAACAATTAATTTATATAATGTGCTGGATTCACAGGGAGGTGGTTGGGGTGGATTGTGGTCATATAAAGTATAAGACTTAAACACCACAGTTCAGCCTCCTGCCACAAAATCACTTTGGTTAAGGTTAGGGAAAGATCGTCATTCAGGTTAAATATTAATAATGTTGCAAATCAGTTTTATATAAACACAATTTATAGGAGACAAGGCTGGAAAGGTCTGTTAGGGCTCTTTTGGGGCTCTTTCTTCGAAAATTGTCTGGTGTCAAAATTTGTTGACTCTGAAGACCAGTAATTTTTAGTAATGTTAGGAGAATTTGCTTTTTTTTGTGATCTTATGAAGTCAGTGCAAAGCCTTTGTCCAATTGCTGAATTCTGGTACAAAGTAAATGGCCCAATCATGCATAACATATCAATATTGGAGAGGTGGTAGAACAGAGAAAAGGTTAAATTCTGCACTGAACTATGAATAAATGTATTAGCTGCAAGGAACCAACTGACAAATATTACTTGACCAGACACCCACTCAGGGAGAATCACTGATATGATTAACAAATACAGGTCAACCAGGAGTCTAGCTAGTCCCATCCAAATATGATGAAGTTATTATTGAAGGAGTCAATATAAAGCATGCAAGAGCACCAAGAAAATCAAACCAGGACCAGAATTAGAGACAAACACACTGACAACCGTTTAGATTCAACACTGAGTTTCTATCACTATTTGACTTCTTCTTCTCAACAATTCAAGACTCAATAATAAGGACTACCAGGTAGCCAGGGGCAAATAAAATGCCATGTCGTGCTTGTAAATATACCAACTCATTTGCCTGACTGGGTAAGCAGTAAAGAACAATTAAGCACACATTTTTTTTCCAGAGCTGATGATGGAACTGGCTGAAGAGTGAGCCATCTTGCTTCCTTCTCTTCCATGCTGAGAGTTTTGCTTGTGCAGCACTGATCAGCCTCTTATGAGAAAATGCAATGCTGAACAAGAAGGATTGCCCGCTTGCCTGGTGAAAGTAAAATGCCGTGCAACTCACTTACCCAGTAGTAATCAATCAGTGGTTAACATAATTTTCATGCAAAAAGGGCAGAAAATGCACATTTCAGCCTCTCAAAATCCCAGACTTCCTGTCTTTCCCAGTTTATTAAAAAATGAAAGTGAAAATCTTTGGACATTTTTCAATATTGTCTGACGTAGAATTTTCCTAGAATAAAGATGACAATTAGCTTAGTCTTTGTTGTTATTTGATAACCGCAAATAAATAACAATTTGTGCAGGGGCAGGTAAAAATTTGCTTTAGGCAAGTAGATTTCTGAAGCATATACTGGATCAGATGAGAAAGAGGAAGAAAAATATTAGTCTAAAATATTAGAACTTTGACCTTGTTCTGATCTGTTTACTTAAATAAAGATTAAACATGACAATGAACTTTACTTTCTGTTGTAATTTGATGCTCACAGATAAATAGAGCAATTTATATAGAGGCAAGTAAAAACTTACAAGCAGATATCTGACCCGCTTGCCCAACCAGAAAAAAACAAAACAAAACATTAATGTTGAACCCTGCAATTTATTCTGATTTTAAAGAGAAGTTTGATTTCTGTTGATAAAGTGTGTGGTCTATTACATGCTGCTGAAATGTCACAGTCATGGCCATCACAATTCTCTAATCAGTGCTAGAAATTCTTCTGAGAGTGGAAATGATTGTTGTTGAAATATCTTGACCAGCACAGTAAAGTCCCTGATGCTATTTGAATATTCACAGACTGCTAAAAAGATGGTTTTGTTATTATAATTCTCAGAAGGTACAACAGACAAAAAAGCACATCGGCAGACAGACGGTATTCAGTGTGACAAACACAAGATTGAGATGATGTAACTGCTGTTAAAAAAATATTAAAATCAGCTTCTTTAGCTTGTGTGAAATTCAATTCAATATTCTACATATACAATATAATTAAACAGTTGACTTCTCTACCTAGAGATTGTTATTTATTATAAGCTCCTGTCTGTAAAATCTGTTTTTTTTGTTGTTGTTGTTTCCCAAAGAAAAACAGAACTGAGAGACAAGTCAGAATCCAGAAATATCTCTGACAAATATTGGCATGTTGTGTAACTACTGCAACCTACAGCTTTTGAAAAGTTGCTTGACTGAGCAGGTACCTTGTAACAGAAGGGCCTTGTATTTCTCTTAGTTATCCACACACTTAAAGAGAGAGAGAAGAACCAGAGAACCAGAAAAAGAAACAGGTGGCTAATGCAGTTAATTCCTTTGTGCAGCAGTTGTTCCTAAGGAAACACTGAGGGAAAGAGAAGGGGAACAACACTGGTTATTATTCTGGGTAGACTGCAACACCTGGAAAAATGCAGCTTTAGGTATATCACTATTGAACAGCTGCATTTGTGTGTTTCTTTTTGTCAAAACAGTGCATCTCCTTTGCTGTCATTTCCCCCGATAATTAGGTTAGCACTTTGTGAACAACAATCTTAACTGAAAATCCCATACAGATTTCAGTCTGCACAGCGAACAGAAGGGGTTTACATTCACAGCATACAACATATCAGCAGCTTCTCCTCACTGCTGCTACAGCTGTAAGGAGACCAAGAAGCATATAGTCTTGGTTTAGTGATGGTGAATTACTGCTCAGTGTCAGCTTGGCTCGCTGTCAGCTGATATGCTGTAAGAGGTGTGTCTATTTAAAGTCTAGTGCTTGGCCATTCATAGAGACCCGTCACTAACTTGAAAAAAACACAGTGTTGTCTGTGTGTCCATGTGTGTGCGCTGTGCCATGTGTGGGACTGTAGTGTGTCTCAGCTGAGGTGTTGGTATGATACTTTGACTCCACTGGAATGTTGTACGGAAAGAGAGGGAGAGGGGGAAGAGAAACATGGCTGTGATGGCTACAAACAGACTTAAAGCTTATGAGCAGACAGAAAGGCATGTTGAGAGGGTAATGAGTGTGAGATATGTGTGTGGGTAATGAGGACATCATGATATGTCTGAGCCTTATCCAACACGTTACGTGACCATAAACTCAGAATGTAACACCGTCATTCTTTAATTGCTGATTGCAATGTTATTTTCTATGTGAGTGTTTTCACAACCTGTATTTTTTGCTATTTGTAAAGACTTACTGATCCCAGTTCATGAATTTATCCTCTGCATTTTTTGGCAAAATAAACATTTTGTGAAGGCCTGGTTACTAGGGTCGCAAAACTCCAGGAATAGGAACAGGAATAAAATTGAAACATGGGGTTATTTGCTGCGTACTTTACCTTAGGCTAATACGTGCTGGTCATTTGAAGTATCATAAAAAAATATATAATATAAACACTCCAGTAATATAATCAAGTTTTGATTAAAAACATGTTGTCTTTGTCTCAGACAGTGCAGTAGTGTTGACAGTAGTGTGGGCTGCACAGAGATGGGAGAATGCACTGTGCAAACAGGGGTTTATAATTTCACTGGATTCCTGTTTAATGAAACGGGAATTAAATATCTGTTCATGTGATGGAATAGCACACTGCTGATTGCAATGTCTGGTTACAATTCAATTAAATGGGTATACTTGTAACCAAAACATGCCATAAGACCCATGTTGTGTTCCGAATCGTATACTTTTTCTTTTTACTTTTTGTAGGCATATGCACTACAAAGTACTTACAGCTACATACAGAATACTGTGAAATATTAATTCATCATAGCATTGCAACATGAACTTTGAACCTCTTGGTCACACATCAATCACAGTCCATAACATCAAATTTGAAGTTTAAAAAAAGTATGTGATTTGGAGCACTGCTTCAATGAGCTGTCATCTCTCTGTGCTGCTCAGTCGATGTGACATATCTTTTGCTGTGCAGAAGATTGTGAGTCAGAATAACCAGACAAGTATGCTGGCTTGTATACTGCAAATGTGACTGAATGCAGTAGGACATCCTGGTAATTCTGATATACTGCATTTGATAAACTATGTATTGGACATACTAAATCTTCTTCTGGCATACTAAATAGTATCCTAATAAGGATATTGGAATGCACCCTTTTTTATGTGTATTTCTTCCCAAATAAGTTCACTATTAAAAGTTATGATTTTCTATGATCAAAATTCCCAACATTCTCAAGCTTAACAACCCTCAGAAAACTTTTTGGCACGCAAATTTCTAGAAATTTACTGACTCTTTACATCTTTACTGGGAACCAACTGCCAGTGGCCACAGTATTGTTAATTTTGTTGCTGTCTGTTCTGGGAATTGGGATGAAACAATTTAGTCAACAGAAAACTTGATCAGTTGTTGTTTTAATATCTTTTTTGTGTTTGTTTTGTATTTTGTCAGTCTTAAATAAAAAGCAGCTTCAAGGTGTCAATTTGTGCTCTGGGAACATAATGATGAAAAATAATTGAACCTGGCCCAACTTTTGGCACAATGCTATGTCACTCATCAGCCATGGTGGCACTGTGTTTGGCAATAAAATCTGTGCAGGGACACATTCATGGAAGATTATTTGGGAACCTAGACGCCATATTTCTAATTTTGAACTCACAACTGGCACAACAGATGAAAAAACGATGGTCACCATAACAACTTCCTGGCACCGACAAGGAACATGCTCACAACTTCTTGCTATTTTTTCAAATGCTGGGCTGTTTCTGACCAATTCCTGGTAAAACAGATAACCCTGGACTTCCACTGCCCTGTTACAAGTGAAATGTAAGCATGACAGTCAGCTGTTAACGTTTAGACAACTACAAATTTGAATTTTCAGGAAAGTTAGGATGAAACACACAAAGGCACAAGCTTGTTCTTCCTACTTTGTTAAAACCGGAGAAATAAAGAGAGAGAGGAAAGAAAGTAACTGACAACAAAACCTTGGCTGATCTCAACATTTTCATGATTCAGCATATGTTCCAAGTAGAAGTGTAGATTTTCTTGAAAAACGTAAACGAGTTCTGCCCCCAACACTTCCTTCCCCTTGTATTGCTTTGGGCTTCAGTTTACTCTTGCTTCCAGGGCATCTACCTCCCTGTAAAAACTGTCCACTGGACAAATAATTTCATCTCTAAATAAATGTTCAGTGCACAAGAGGGTGAAATACTTACTGTTGTGTGTATGTGCAATTTTCTGTACACAGTTCCATTCAGGACTTTGGTGAAATAGAACCTCCTCACAAGAGACATTTGTATTTTCAACCACAGATGTAAAAAATAACGTTAATAAAAGCTGTATTACATGTAGTACATATTGTTAGCCTTGTAGGGAAATTTCTGTTTCATTTACAAATATTACAACCATTATTATCTTTTATTGATATTTTTTCTTGACATAATATATAAATATAGAAGTATATAAGAATGCTGTTAAGTATGAACTTTATGTAAGCAAATGTAAATTCATGTTATTTCTTTTGAAAAAAATCAAGAAATTAAGTGAACTAGTAAATTAGCTTAAAGTATGTTACATTGATTTTTATTATTGGAATAATATAACTTTTATTTGAACATAACTTCCACTTTAAACTAGTCATTTCAGTCATGTCTAACTAGCCTACTGTATAATAACAGCTAATTTATTTTGGCTAACAGCTAACAAGCTAGTTTCGGCTTAAAAATGAAGTAAAGAGAGAACATATTTCATTCATGTTATTTTAAGTCGCTTCAGCTACTTTTACCACTCAGTTTTAGCAATGTTTTCTAAATTGGCTGAGTGTCACAAACGCGTAACATCACAAATTGAGCAGTGCCAACAAAAATTTAATAAGCTTTAAGAGCTTTATGTCAGTAAATTATTTTTTCCTAATTTATGTCAGCTGGCTCAGCCACAACTATAATGTTTATGCATACGAACCCAAAAAAACTGTTGAAGCAATAAGAAGTTTTTGGTATACAGTATGTGCCCTGATTCATTAAATGAGCTTTTGTAACTTCTTGGTATGTCCTCATGTTTGTTATGTGGCTCATGTGTAACACTCCAGTTTCCCATTGGAAATAATAAGGTACTTTTATTTTATCCTATTTATTTTACTAGATGCATAGGAAGGTCTTTGCAAACATGTTGTCTACAAAGACTTTATTAAACAGCAGTATATCAAGACTCTGTTGCTGCAGCTGTTACTGTTGTTGGGCGTTTTTGCTTCTACTGGTTAAAAATTGATTTATGCTGGTGTAAATATGGATATTTTTAGCAGCATAATTCTTTTCTCTTTCCTCTCTCCTTATGGCTTCCAGCCCAGAGTGGGCTACAGATCGTCTCATCCATAAACTTTATCGCCACTTGTAAAGTTTATTTATTTATTTTTTTATATTGATCAATTTTAATAGACTTTCAGTTTCTTATTTATGACTGTAATGTTTTTCCTGTCCACTTGTCTAATTGGCTGATAAATCACAGCTGCAGGAATGGGGTGATTTAATTGGATGGTGGCTTACAGGGACTGAATGCTGCCACTAAGCTGTGATGCCTCTCCATGCGTGTCCACATCTGTTTATGTGTGTTTAAACTTTTGTGTATGTAGGAGGATTTTATGGGTGTTAGAGACAACAAAGAAATAAGAATCATAGAGAGAAAGATATACAAAAGTCAGACTGACATGAGAGAAAAAAAAATGAAAAAGACGACACAGCGATGCTAGAGGAGAGAGGCTGTTCTACTATACGATGAATGTTTTTCACAGAAGACATTCACAGTAGGAAAAGCACAGGTGTAAATAATAAAATGATGCTCTAGTCAGCTGCTTGTGTATTTTGTTCATATTAAAATAATCTAACACACTCATGCATGTGCATGTATGTTCATGCTTGGGCAAGTTCAGACACCCACTGACGTACACATCTGTGTTAAACCCAGCCACTCTCTACTGTGAATTACATAAACTGTAAAAAGAAAAGCATCACAGCCTGAGGGCATGAGAAATATGAACAAACAACTGTGAAATTAAATATCAGTAGAAAAAAACTGAGGTTCTTCAAACTATGTAATTGCAGGTAACTCAACAAAGAATGAATGAGCTGTATGTTGACTGAATGATGAGTGATTCTCACCCACAATAAGATGAATTATGCCTTTCTGGTAAATAAAAAGAGTCAACTTATGGTGAGTACACAATGCTTAATTTACACCGTACATCATAATTAAAGGTACATTTATTGTACAACTGACCCTCATAATTATACAATTCTGTTTTCTCTACAAGTACACTGGACAATATCATCATTTCTTTATTTATTTATATCCTTGGAAAACACACCACTTACAAAAGTGCTGAGGTACAGACTTACAGTAAGAAAACACACAACTAAAATCACGATGAAAGCTTGGGGGTAGCAACTGAGGAAGAATATGTGGCTAAAACAAGGTAAAAAGTAACAATGTTAATCAGTAAACGTGCAGTAATTGGCAGTGAGAAATAAATACATAAATAAATAATAGCAATTATAAATTTAAAAGCATTAGCAATTTCAATCAAGCATAAAAATTAACAATTAAATCCGGCAACTGTCTCAGTGGTATTAATGAGGACATCTGAAAGGTCTTTTCAAGCAGATCCCAGGCATGTGTGGACAACAGAAAGAAGATTTTCCTAGCTCTGTATTAATTATTGGAACCTGCGAGGTCAGCCATGTTTGTGAGCAGGGACAATGGCTACCGGTATTCCAAGAAAGCAGGGCCGAGACATATGGGGGCAGCTTAAAATCACTCTATAAATAAATAAATACAAATGCTCATCTCTCCTCAGTAACATCATTCAGTGCTGCTACAAAAGAATAAACATACCTCCTGAGCCTGGGGCCCTTTTATGCATTATGTAGCCACCTATTTTAATGACAGTCCACTATATACAGTAACTAAACTCCTTTGTGTCTAATGTCTCAGAGAAATAATTATAAAGAAATAACTTACAAAAACAAGTGTGATTTATTTGCTAAATACAACTAATATGTATTCTTCTTTTGACCAGAATATCTAGGATTGTTTCAACTGGTTCATAACATATCTGTGAGAAGTTCGCTGTTATCATGGCTAGTGCTACTGCTACATCTTAGATGTCAAGTGCCAGAGGGGTTAACCATGCTAAACCATCCTACACCTTCATCTCTATAAAAATAATTCACTTGAGGGTTGTTTTAAGTTTTAGAAATAAATCATAACCTTGGCCAACCTTCGCAATCCAAAATCAAAATTCACTGCCAGAAATTTGTTGCCTTTTTGATTATGGTTTGCTTATAAAAAGATATTCAGATATGTTTCCCTCTAAAAACCTCTTCTATTCCACCCCTTTAGGCGCCTGTTCAAATTTTGGAATAATACATGTTTAAAATATGATTTAAGTATATGATTGCCATTCCTATGCTTTATTATATATAATAAAAATTACTGCAGCAAATTTAGGGTGATTCATGCTGTATGATATCAAAATTGGATATTTCTGCAAGAATATCATTTTTGCAATTTGATTGGATGATGAGCGCTTTTCCAAAATGCCAAACTATATTTCTTTCCTTGTTGTTCCAACTTCCAAAAAATATGATAAAAGTTAAAATATTCTTTGCCCCTTTTTGTTCTGGACCCCCTACAATCCAATTGCTCCAATCTGGAGCCATTTGAAAACCACTGTCCTAGGTCATCTAGCTGATACCAGCTTTAAAACTAAACCTACGGCCTCTGAAAGACAGTGATGTCAGTTGAGGATGTGGGCGTCCTAGAGGATCTCAATATGTTAAAGAAATACTCAACATAATTTTATGTTTTTTAAATTTAATAATTCACTGTACATGTCAACTTATTTTAAGTGTGCATATGACAATAAACGCTTTGACTTGACTGCATTGTAGGCGACTTATGGGGAATTCATCAAGTGGTTCGACCATATTGAGAGAAGTGGCATGTGTCTGTTGGTTTTGTGGGCTGATTAATTTCTTTGGCACTTGGTTTTGGTTGGTGGCAGTTTGGTTATTTGTTGTTGTTTTTTTTTTTTGCTATCACTTTGATTGATGGCCTGACGGGCCTAAAACAGTAATGTGAAGGTTTCTGTGCAGTTAGTAAACTTTACATGAAGATTCATATTTCAGTTACTCCTCACAAAGAAAAAAGTCACCTATGTTATTGTATTTACTTTATTTATTTATTTACATGGTAGAAGCTCTTGAAACAGACAAGTAAATAGTGCTATTTGGCATCAGTCAGACAGATCTGTGTTTAGGTTCAGTGTGTAAGATTTAGGGAGGGTCTATTGGCAGAATATAATATTCATAATAAGTATGTTTTCATCAGTATAAAATCATCTGAAAATAAGAATCATTACGTTTTGTTAGTTTAGAATGAGGCGTTCTAGAGAGGGTGCAGTTCCTCCTCCATGGAGTCTGCCATGTTGCGCTACTATAACATAGCACATAACAGACAAACCAGAAACTGCCTCTAGATGTTGTCTTTTGTGTTTTTCATGACTTTTCATGGCCACTATCATTTCTCCTACTCTCTTGGATTGTGAGTTGCAAACAAATCTGAATAGTCAATCTAGCAACACGTTGGTGAAGGAATCATCCTACAGGTTATGTGTGACCATTTCAAATGTTGTGTGTCTCTTATTAGCTTGGTTTTTCTCTCAACATAATTTTCCATTCAGCCAGCACTCAGTCTATCCTGGCTCCTGTCCATCTTCCATTCAGTCTCCTCACCTAACAGCTGATGCAATTATCTCTCTACAGATTCCTCCAGCCAACTGAGACTATCGCAGGGACACCTGAGTGTGTGTGAGAGCGTCAGGTGTGGCAATGCCAGCCGAGTCGAGCCAGTTTGATAGATTCTGACTTAATCCGAGGGGGCGAAAATGCCTGTGTGTATGTGTGTGTAGTCAAGCGTGTGTAAAGAGGTAACCTTTAGTCTTGGCATGGCACGGCCTGGGAAACAGCAGAGTGGTGTCAGGTGTGCTACTTCCCGCCTAGCTTGCTAACCTGGCCGGGAATGTGTGTGCATATGTGCGTGGGTCAGCTGTGGTAGCTGACCTGAGAATTTGGGGATTAGCTTGGATTTATCTGGACCACATACTGTGTACAGCATGGGGTTGACAGATGATGACAAAATGGCAGGTCAGACCATCTCAGGTAATAAAAACCATATTCTGTGTCTCATAAAGCGTGCGGCTGCTGGAGGCTCAGCGGATGAATCATGTTTCCACTGAAGACCAACTACATGACTGCTGCGTGACACTGTATGTGGGCCCACCAGAGTTTGTTCCACAGCACAGAGATTGAACAAAGGTGTAGCCTGCAGTTATTCTGTGTACATGCGCATGTGTGTGTCTGACAGACAAAACTGTGCCTGTAAGATAACAGTCTTTTTGTTCCTCCTTCTGTTAAGCTGCCCAGTTTGCAACCTGCAGCTCTGTTTATCTCTTTATCTCCCCCCTTTATATCTCTTTCTCTCTCTCTGAAACACACATACACGCACACACGCTCAAATCATTTTATAAATCTCACTCATGTTGTCCTCTTTCCAAAACAAACTATTTCTGAGCCGAATGTGGCATGATGAAAAAGAAGTACCAGAAAAATACATTACCAGCTTTAGTCTATATGATATGAGTGGACAATCATGACCTGGTAAGAAAAGCATCATAATTTAGTCCACTAATATGTGTGTATTTGTTGGTGCGTCAGTGTGTGTGCACGTGTGTGTACTAAATCCTTAGTAATCTGACTGTACTCTCACTGTACTGTTGGCAGCACATCTGGACTGATACAGAAATGCGGGAGACAATCCACCCTGAAACTCTGGGCCAGATGTGCTGGTTTTTCATTGTCCCCACAGACAGTTAAATGTGTGGTTTCTTTTTTCTGCTGTTATTAGCATTGATGAAGCATATATATTAACAGCACTGTGTTGATGTTTTTTTTTTATTGTTTATGGGTCAGCTTTGCAGAGCTACTGTACTTATCCACTACAATGCATGCAGTTATACACGAGTACAAGCTCACACAAGAACCTATACCACCAACATTTTTCCCCAACAGCAAAAGGCCTATAGAGTTGTGAACCATGCTGCCAGACATACTTGTAAAGTGTGCAAAACTGTCACTTCCTGGAGGGTGCCATCACATTAAATGGACAGGTTGTATTTCTTGCAATGAGATGCTATAATGTCCTGCATGAACTTCAATTTCAAATTTGAACTGGCTTTACTGTAATGACATTTTGAATCAAACATGTTACTGAGTATACAATAAATTGTAAATAATGGAATGAAATGATGTATATCATTTCAGAACAAGAGAAAAAGAGAAAAGAACAATAAGAGTATCTTACATTGAAGCATGTCTTGCTTTGTGACATGCAGTAACAGCCAGTCTCCTGCCAGTTGCAAAGATGTCTTCTCCCAGAACGGTCTGAGTCTGTGTTTTGAAGGTGTAAGAGAGCCTGGGATTTCCTGGTTGAATTTTGGGAAAAATCTTCTCTAATTTCTTTGCATTTGGGGCAACTTGTGAGAAACTGAATTTCTGTCTCAACTCCCGTTCCACAGTGTGTATAGATTCTTTTTGTTCTTTCTTGCCATTCTCTCTTATAGCAACCAGTTTCAACAGAGGGTTTATGGTCACAAAGTCTTTATTTAGTTAGGGTTTGCCTTTTGAGGTTAAATATTGGACTAATTAAAATTATCTGTACAAGAAATAGCAGCATTCTGGTTCATTTATTTATTTGATTTCTGTTTTCCATTGGTTGAAATATCATGGCTTATTATCTTTATTGTTTTCTTTTACTTGTGAGTTGGATCACTTTGACATAAGAATATTTTCTATTTGTTCCATTCCAGATGTTTCTATCTGGGTTCAGATATAATAGATAGATAGAATAATTTCTATGCTAATGCTATTTACCATAAATAATTTTCTTAAAGTAATAAAGTAGTCTGCTTACAAGTAAATCAGTTCTTTTTTTTTAACTTTACTCCCATGATATTTTGCCTCACTGCAACCTGTCTGCTTCCAGCAGAAGCAGATTTAATGAGCCACTCACAGTTTGACTATACTGACCGTGTGTACCTGCATGTCTTAATCTTTCCACAAGCATACGTTACTGGCAGGATCAACTGGGTAGCTCTCAGACATGGGATGGCATGGGGACGTCTACAGCTACCTGAGGCTGGGGGTGGATGCACATTGAAGTCATGACGGGAAAAAAAAGAGTCATTTTTCTCTCAATGAAAAATGTAGTCTCCTCGAAGCTTTTGACAAACTGCCAAAAACAACCCAATGAGACACAGCAGCGAAACTTGTTGTTCCTCAGGCTTTCTTGTTACTCAAACAACAAGAAATAGTCTGCTGTGATGGAGACAGAAACAAATGGGCATAGGGAACGCACCTGTGGTTGAAGCCCAGCCCAGACCCTTGGTTAAGGAATAGCTGTTTATATTCATGTAACAAAAATACAAATGTAAATTAAATGGTAATCTGCATGAGAAATAAAAGAACTGGTTATAACAATAATTACCTGCTTACAGTGATTAGTCTGACCCAGACAGATGTAGCCACTACAAGAGGTTTCCACTGTAAAACAAAATCAGCACAACACAGTTGTTGGTGTAATCATCCACAACACAGTACACAGGGACTACTTTTTTGTACACCACTGTAATGTTCTAACATACCTGACCTATAACATCAGCCTTGAGTGAATTTATACAGTAGTGTTTGAACAGTTTAAATATACTGGTCCAGAGTAGAAATAGATGAATAATCTCTAATGCCCTGACACTGATGCATGTTGTTTTTAGGTGAATTTGTGGATATCGTCAAAGCATCTAAAGTAGCAGATCTTACCCAGATTTTTAAATAGATCAGTTTAATCTATTTTTCAACTGGGTAGTCAGTCCTTACTTATTACTCATTTTCTTCTAATAACAAATAAACAATCATATTCTGATTATTTTGACAGATATTGCAATTGCGATATGATTCACAGTTAGTGGGAATTATCATTTTTTTCATCATAATTATTCAAATGATGTGACATTTGTTGGGGTCTGTAACAAACAAACATTCTTTCTTATATACAGAAAACAATATTTGTATGCCTGGACATCTCTGCAGCTCTAGAGTACTTCATTATAATGCTGTTTTATAACTCCTTTTTACTTTATCAACAAATTGCAGGTTCTGCAATTTGAATATTGCACATTGCCATCTTTGCCAGTTATGATAATAATTTGTGCAGCCCTACCTAATAATAGAAAGGTAATACAAAATTGGAAAAAAAACAGAAATTTAACCAGTGAGTGTTTACACTGAAAATGTTACTTTTAAAATCACTTTTTAAGCTGGACAAGTGTGTAGGACATTTTCCATAGATATGTGCTGGCTGGGTTTAGCTCAATTTGACATGTTTTATTATAAAGCAACAGAATCAGGAAATGTTGCCTTTTTATCAGCAGTAACTTAACACAGTTCCTATCAGCTGAAAGCATACATGAAACAGTAAAATAAAGCAGATACCTGAAAGCACAAACAGTGGTACAAGCGAAAACTTCAAACCACAGAGATTCAATTAGAAACTACAAAAGTACTGAGAGCCAAACACACAGAGACACTTTTAAAAATGTCTTTCTCTCTGTTCTCCCACAAAGATTGAAATCAACATGGCACAATTTGAAAAGCACTGATGGAAAAGCCTCATTAATGGCATCCAGCAGTGGACTTGCAGATTGCAGACACCTTGTGTCACTCTCCCCCTTCAAACGTGCAGGAGAACCTATGGTGGCCACAAAACTTGTGCAAAACACAAGTGTTTGGTTTGTCTGTTCTGGGCTGTATAAACATGTCGGTGCAACATGTTTGCGTCTGTAGAAGAGGACCTGTGCCATCTGTAGATATAATATATTATATATATATATATATATATATATATTATACACTAATTAAAACATACTTTAAAAAATGTACTGGAATATTATTTTTCATTTTTGCCATATTCTGCCAAAAAACTCATAAATCTCACACACTGTACCTTTAACTTTTTAAAATAAAACGTAAAACAAAAGCCCTCAGAGCAGGGATTGTACTGTGTATTCTAGTCTTGACAATGTGCTTCTCTAACTTTATTTTATATATTAAAAAAAAACATCCAGGTCTATGTCACCTTTATACAGAATATGAAACACTGAAAGCGTTGAACAGTGAACTTGGCCCTTCTGAGATCTTTTAAGACTTTGTGTCAAAAAATCCATCAGAAAGGCCGCTGAACTCACCAAGAGGACAATCTGATGTCTGTGTTTCTCCTGTCTGAAATCCTCTCCCACAGACACAGGTGCAAACTGAGAGCTAGTGTTTGGGTGTGTGTGTGTTCGTGTGTATTTCTGCGTGTGTGTGCATATGTGTGTGTATTGGGAGCTGGGGGCTGCTATGGGAGAGAGTGGCACAGGTGGCACGGAGCCCCGGCAGTGCCGAGGGCATCGGATCGGCATGTGGCGCACAGCCAACCACACACAGCATATGCCAAGGGGGGGGGGAGACAGAGAGACAGAGAGAGAGAAAGAGGAATAAGTGTTTTTCTAACTACCACATGGGTCCACAGGTCTCCTGTCTTGCACCATATGCTGTCAGTGTGTCTGTCTACCTGTCTGTCTGTCTCCCTGTCTGTCTGCCAACAGAACAAAGTGTTGTCAATGGTCAAACTGTCAGTGCCAAGATGATGTGTGTGCAATGCGACTGGGGCATCCTCTGCCTCAGCCCTGAACAAACACACACACACACACACACACACACACACACACACACACACACACACACACACACAGAGAGACCAACACCCGAGCGTACACACAAATGCCCACATGAGCACAGTGCCAGCTTGTGTCATTATCATATTCATCAATTATGTAAACAGTTATCTGAACAGAGCAGTAACACACACACACACACACAGATACGTACACACACACATACACACACATTCCCCAAAACACATGCATTTTAATGAAGTGCCGTAGGGCTAGACATGACCTCCGCATTGCCTCACACAAATACACACATACAGACACGCACATACACACAGGTGTTTGACAGTGCATAGCTGAGGGCAGAAAGTGTGTGTGTTTGTGTTTGGATACAGACGAGGGTTCACACTGTGAGCACAAGTGTGCATGGTGCATCTGTGAGTGTTTTTGTGGAATATTTATGAAAGAAAATATCAGATTTATTGTAAAAACAGAAGTTAAAAGTTCTCTTATAATAGAACTCGGTGTCTGTTTGGAGTTGAAATCTATAGAGCAAGCTAAGGCAAATGTATGTACTAGTGCATAAATATGTGAGTGTTTGTTTATGTGATACAGAAGTGGCAAAAATATACGCATTCTGTACTCAAATAGAAGATACTTTTGTAAAAAAAAACCCAAAAAACCTGGTAACAGTAAAGTGCTGATTCAACTTCTTTACTCAAATAAAAGTGAAAAAGTACTCAAAAGATAAAAGTAAAAGGTAATCCTCTGAAGGACAATTCTACGACCTGTTTTTGTGCAATGCTTACTGAACCTCACCTTTTCTCCACAATCAAGTCTCCTTCTCTGTCTGCTTTGTTTAGTTATGTCTGTTAGATCATATTTATGTTATTATGTGTGTTGTGTGTGATATGATTCAGACTGTAATCTGTCTTGATGTTGGGAAGGTGGTACACAATGATGCAAGATGATCAATAATTTGCCTCAAACTAAAGTTTTGAAAATGTAAGGTAAAAGCAAAGTTATTCAGTGCAGATAACTGAAAACTCCAAAATCAAAAATACATATTTTCCCCCTGGGACTAAATGGTACCCAGCCCTGTGTGAAACAGCTAAAAACAAGGTCTGTGGATTATGTTGAATAACCAGGTCATGACTTTTGGAAAGAGACAGATAAATTCAGAGACTCTGCAACTCACACCAAAAAAATCTTGATGGCTAAATAGAAGGGGAGGGATAATATATGTATTTTTGATTTGGGGCTGAAATGTCCCTTTAGGTACAGCAAGTATTTGTACGTTGTTACTTACCACCTCTTTGTGATATTTATAAGATCTGAGCCTGCACTCCTGCTCTTTTCATCTAACAATTATTTGATATTTCTAATTATTTGATATAAAGTATATGAAATACAGTATAATTACTTTCTATCTTTACTTGTAAAATGAATCTACACATACAGTAATTCTGTATAGAAACAGGGGAGGAAAAATCACCTGAAAGTCTACAAGCTTGACAACAATGCACCTTGGGTAAAAAACAAAACAAAAAACAGCTCTGTTGAGCTGTGGAGAAGTTTGTATCATTTGGCATGTGTCTGGCAGAGGTAGAAAAGTGCAGTGCCAGTGAAAAGTTGCTGTCAGTTTTTAACTGGACTATGTAGCTGCTACAGAACAACTAGTGACACCTGTTCTTGAAACTGTCAACTGGAGGTCCTGACAGAGTTTTGAGCTCTGACTTCAACTAATACTGTATAACGGAGCAATGTGTCCTGCAGCTAGTGAAAGACCTTTATTCTATGGTGGTGCAGTGGTATGTGGACATACTTTGCATATATTTGTCTCTATAAACTGAAATTATAAAGGCTGAAAACTGTTTGACTTCCACATAAACTTCCACTGTTTTGTTTCAGTGTAAGAGTGACAGTTTGCATAATCTCCGAAAATTTGAAAGTACTATGTGAAGCAATTTACATGTCATTTTATATTGCAAATGTGTGAATAGGTTGTAATGGCAGAATACAGCAGAAATTGAATATACTATTCATAAGTATATATCATTTGTGTATAAATTACCTGAAAATAAGAAATGTTGTGGTTTTGTTACCCTAGAATGAGCCTTTTACATCTTTAAGGAGGGGGCTCTTCCATGGAGTCCACATTGTTACATCCAGTAGCCCACCAAGGATGAATGAAACACTAGGTCAAGATATGGCTTTTCATTTTTTGCATGAATTTCACAGCCTACGCAGCTTCTCCCACATGCTTGGAAGGGGAGAGTGAGATGAGGTTTTCGCATTCTGCAAGCTTTCTGCTAAATGCCCCTAACTCATACACACTGGTCCTGAAAAAAATGAGACACTCCCTGACTCTCAGTTGCTTGTTACAGGCTGTGGACTAATTTCTATGTACAGGTCTTGGTACAGAAAAATGGAAGGACAAATGACACATTGCTCCTGAGTGCCTTGCCTTTCTTCAGCTCCTTACAATGCCAACAGCGTACAACACAAGCTGATGTTAGCTCCTAACATCAACAAACAACCAGCTCCCACCACAACACTAATTCTAATTTTACATACCTTATTTAACAACGTGATGGCGGTCAGTCATTACGGTCTCATGCATGTCACATTTTGGCCTATGCCCAGGATGCTCACTTGTGCCTATGGAGTGCATGTATACAAGCAACAGGATGCTCTTTCTTTAGGGTGAACGGTTATGAGGTTTACCTACAATATAATCACTGAGATAATGACAGAGTAAGATTTGGACATCCCACTAATAGAATTTCATTTTGCATGTGTAGACTAGGTCTAAGAGCACTAAATTACTCATGTCAATGTACTGCATTGTAAACATTGTTTAGTGTGCAGTGTTTTGTGGCTTAAAAAACTAAACTCAACCTTCAGTTGGAATGAAGGTGGGTAGATAACAACTGAATTTACTATCCCTTTAATCTCTGTTAACAGCAGACCAGAAACCAAAAAAAGTTATGTTCACTGGAGGCCAAATAGAAGCGGGCTGAAGTTACAATAAAAAATGAGTGAGCCAACAAGCGAAGGAGCAGAGGCAACATCACCCCATAAACATGCAGCACAAAAGGGTGTGAAAATGCCAACCTTTGATTTGTTGGAAAACCCGCTTCCGGGGACAAACCATCACACAGCCACAGCCAGAGCCGTTGGCCCGATACGCACACTACGCAAGTTGCGTAGGACCCTCTGAGGTATGCAATGGCCCCGCCTCTTCCTCGTGTCAAGCAGGTGTTAGTGTTTACAACTTTGATGAGAGGATGAAGCAGAACTAAAGGGAAAATAACATATTGAGAGTGAACAGGGTGAACAGTAATCAGGTAAACTTGAGTTTCCTCCTCTCCAAGTCTGATATCATTGATTCACCCTAAACCTAACCTGGACTGGAGTGAATGTTGAAAACAACAGCAGATTCAGAAATAATTTGTTCAAAAAACATAAGTGATAATGTAAAATGCTTTTTAAAAAATTGTCTCAAACCATCCAGTTACTGACAGTAAAAAACAGGCTCAACTGGCCTTTGTAGTGTCTGTTGGTCTTTATTTAGATCAGGGCTGCCCAAAGTGGGGCGCTCGGACCAAAGTTGGTCACCATAATGTTTGATTTGGCCCACCAGATGTTGTGTAGCTTTAATTTAAAAAAA
This sequence comes from Lutjanus erythropterus, assembly GCF_056507025.1. Taxonomy (NCBI): domain Eukaryota; kingdom Metazoa; phylum Chordata; class Actinopteri; order Lutjaniformes; family Lutjanidae; genus Lutjanus; species Lutjanus erythropterus. The sequence goes on from NC_139325.1 coordinate 13,811,356, forward strand.
AAAAGAAAAAGCAAAAGCCCCCAAAATAATCTAAAAAACTCTTTAAATAGGATCTCTAATTATTAATTATTTTTCATAATCTGAGGAGACAAGAGTGACAAAAAGTTTGCTCACCCCTGATTTAGATATTACAAACAGTCCATGTTCCCTCACAAACAGCAACAAGCACAAATTAAACCTGCCTGTTTGAAGTCCTGAAGTCCTACGGTTTAAAAAGCTGTTTTAGTTTGGGATTGGTTATGGGCCTTTTAATGCTTATTCATTTTTTCTGATAAATCACGTTATTATTAATGCTTGTTTATTAACTGGCCCCTGGCCGCCTGTCATTCTGCAAAAGTGGCCCTCAGGCAAAACAAGTTGAGTGTCTCTGGTTTGCAGAATGTTAAGACTGTTTCAAAATATGAGCCAAAGCAATTGAGAAAAGCTGGAAATAATTAACTATTATTTTGTAGTTGAAAATTGTGTTTTTGTGTTTATCCACTGACACTGTGCTCCTCCTTGGTCTGAAAAGTTGAAGCATTTACTGAGTTGTTGTCATGTTTTGTAGGTTAATGTGTAATGTTTGTACTGCACAGCCCAAAATGGTACACATTTCAGCAACATTTAAAGTATGATTTAGCCATTGTAGACTGTGATTAATGGCTTCAAATGGCTCTTACTATGCACAGTATTTTTTGGACTGTTTAACATTATAAATGAATGAATTATGCTCAAATTTAACTGCTCTGAGTGTTTTCTCACTGTTAGACTAGTCAACTAGTCTAAATTGAATTTTGCATTTCATCGACAGGGAAATTAGCCACCAGGAACATCCGCACTCCACACACCCCACACCCTCACCCCTACCCCTATGTAACTGCACCTAGCCTCTCATTTTTGCTGAATAATTACAGTAACTAGTAAATAATACAGCTTCTCTTGTGAACTGGGCATCACCGCTAATAATTTTTTGGTAATAATTTTCTCATTCTCTTCTGTACAGATCTTCTTATTCTTCAGATGGAGCAAAGTCTGGATTGGCTCTGGACGCACCACACTGTGGGTGTGCAAGGCGATGCCAGGTGCCAGGTAGGAGACTTGAAAAGCAGCATTACACACACTTGCATTTATCCTGTGCTGCCCCGCTAAGTACTCAGGATGCTGGTGAATATAGCAGTCAGTTGGTGATAATTGGCCATGACTGAGAGGACCCAGGACATGTGCAGATAATGCAGATGTATTGGGGCCTGCGACCAACCAGGACCCATGTGCTCAGGCCTTCAGTAATTTACTATCTAGATGGGAGCCCTAATCTTCCTGTGACAATATAATAACGCACTGTCACAAACATGTGTCAACACATAATTCTTTATAAGGGCGTAGAAGATATTTATAGTGCTTGTTTAGTGGTGTCATTACCTGTTATATTATTTTCACCTGTGTTAAGGTGTGTCATCACTGAGTTAACTGTATTTTCATAGGTGTTAAGGTGCGCTGTCACCTTTTAGTTTACTGTCTTTTTATCCATGTTAGGATGCGCTGTCGACCTGTAGTTTATTTTAATCCGTGTTAAGGTGCATCATCACCTGTTAGTTCATTGTATTTTCATCGAAGGTGGTTTAATCTGTTATGGTGCTCCAACACAAGATTTTGTCAGGGAGGCTAGATTATCACAATCTTATCCTTTACTGTTGTTGGTCATTTTAAAGCTGCATACTTTCACCTCTTTAATTCAGTGACTTTAACTTATATCATGTCTGATTGTGATTGGCAGGGCCCGGTTTGATGATCTTGCAGTAGGGCACGGTGCTGACTTGTCCATATGATATGATTTGTCCATCACAGACACACAACTACAGTTCACTTAACTCCCATTAGTGTCATTAATGATAATAATAATTCCACATAGTACCTGTAAATTGTGTTTATTAAAATAACCAAAAATGAGCACCCTAACATACAAGTACTGTTTCAGGCAAACTACTGACTATTCACTGTACCATGTGAAAGGCATGCAGGAGCACACTGCAAGTTGTTTGTCATTCTTAAAGTGCACTTTTCTAGAGGAGCTTGTGCAGAAGGCCACTGTCAGGAGAATATGAAGCAAATTGCTGAGCACGCATATTTAATTTGTTTGTCAGGTCTGGTTTGGAGTGGGCGGAGTAGCAAGAGTGGATTTGTCAGTTTCATTAACACACACACACATGCACAGACACACTCCAACACACCTGGCTGACAGCTCTGTTGTGGAGGGTGTGCAGGTGAATGCACAGGAGGGAGTGAGAGACACAGAGAGTGAGCAGAGGCAGGAGAGAGAGAGAGACTTCAGCATGGAGAGACAGAAAAGACAAAGAAGGTGAGTCTCTGAAACTTGACAGTAAAAGCTGAGATTAATTCATGATATCATGATGGCCTCCGTGAAGACAGATCATACAAGTGAATGAAGAGTGATGAATACACTTTGGACCACAATTTATTGATGCAGGCAAAGTCTGGCTCAAGAAAGCAGCCATATATACTGTACTGTACAGGGACACACACTTTAAACCCCTTAAAGGAATATTAAAAATGCTTTATCAAATTACCTCCTAAATGTGAAGAAAAATGATGGATTTAAGTTGCCAAAATTCAGAGCAAACCCAGCTGTTTTTGAAAAAGTAGTACTGAATACACATCCTGTCCCTAACTGAAAAAAAATTTAGTCAGTTCATGAATGAAGCAACAATACCAAAGTATCAAGGTAATTTATTATCATTATACAACACAGCATTGCACAATGAAAAGAAAATTTTAGTCCCTTCAAATCAGAATGACATAGCATGAAATAAAATAAAATAAAATAACACAATACAAAAACAATATATGTACAGCTGTGTATATAAACATACACATATAACCCCAGGATTTCCCCAATTCTGTAGTGCAAATTCTGAAATTGCATCAGGTTGAATATAAACAGCAACAAGATAATGATGATAATATGGTTGACATTTTCATGTACAGTAAAAAGGTCGACATCTGGGAAACATTATCCATCAACTTTGACTCCCCTCGTTCTGCTGGAGTCTTGTGTGTTGCATCCCCTCAGCTCAGGGTGAAGTCTGCCTGTCAGGTGCGACACCTTGATCCAGGATGTTGTGGAGCAGGCCTCTGTACGAAGTCGGCACAACAGTTTCCGAATTCTCATTGCTTGGCCAGCCTGAGTCCCAGTTTCTCCATTTAATTCTCCTGACCGAAATTAGCCAGGCGTGGTGTTAATTCAAAGCTGGGTTAGCATTGCTCTCCTCCACTCTTCCTGGGGTGGTCTGCAGTGGTGCATCGGGCTGATCTGGTTTGGTGATTGAAAGATGCCATGTGCATTGTTGATTGTCTCAGGATCCAATGCTTTATAATCCAAACTTCTTGACTACAGTTTGTTTTCCAGTACCCACGAGTGCATTTCTATCGTAGGTGATACATGTTTTACCAATCAAGCTGATAACACAACAAAAATGTAATGAAATTTGAGCGAGCTACTGGCTGCCTCATCTGTATGTGCTACTATTGCCAAAGAGTCCTGCACAGTTGGAAAGCTGCTTCTGTTAAAAATAAAATCTAGCAATTTGACATAACTCGAACATCAATATAAAGACAGACAGAGGGTCAGAGTTAAATATGCTTCAAATGAAAGTGAACAATCTAACAATCTCACGAGTCACTACAAAGTGACTGGATGGGTGTCCGGAGATGTGACAATAGGCAGGATGTGAGTTTCTTGCTCAAGCTTTCTCTTTTAAAATTAATTACATAATTAGATATAATAAATATAATCACTTTTCACAAGCAAAACCTATGAATGTATAAAGAGAAGCATGCTGCCCATTTTTCCCTATGACCAACTGTATTAGTGCAACAGTGAGCTCCCCTACAGCCCAAAAAGCATGTTACCCATGGACCACCAGTGTAAAAGAGGCATATTCACAGGGTAATTTGAATTGCAAACATGGTAATTCTCTGTTTATTATCAATTTTTTTATTTTTGCAAAATTTTCACCCCAAAAGTTTCATCACAATATGAAACCTACTGGCCAATGGAGAGTTGAGTGGGCACGGCCAGAGAGAAAAACACTAATGTGCATATGTAGCCGGATGAAACAACATGGACACAAACCAGAAAGCAAGACTGATTTTTTTTTTTAGCTCATGTAATTTTCCTTGATTAAATGTCGTGCAACATATGAAGGACTGTCCAAAACTGCCACCTGTTACCTCCTATTGTGTCAAAATGACAAAAACATGCAGAAGACACAGAATTCTTTGAGAGAAATTGGGGAGGCTGTAGGATGCAGCCAGGAGGAAGATATGACAGCAGACTTTTTACCCTGCCTTTTAGTGCAGCAGTTTGAAACCGGTATAAACACATTTACCTTTCAGCATTGTTGGTTAACACATCTTGAAAAAGTTAGTTAGTCAGTTTAAAGCAAAGTGTGGCCTTTAAGAGGCAACATCTCTCCCACCCATCCGGGATGATTGCTGCATGTTTTTGCAGTTCTGTTTGTCCATCAAAAGAGAAGGATTTAGCCACTCTTTTATTGCTCTTTTATTTTAACATGGATGAGGAACAATAAAAACCTGAAAATGCTAATGTGGACACAAGTCATTTGCACATGTTAAAAAACATGATCTAAACTTATACAGGAAAAACCCACTGGAAAACAAAGCCATCTGTGCCTTTTTGTGTTGTTTTCAGTTCATCTGCCCCTTTGGGTGTATCTCTAGCTTCAGCAGTTAATAAATCAACAAATAAATAAATAACAGAATCCGGGCACTGACATATTTTTCCAGGCCCATAGTTCAATAGGCCGTGCTTCAGAGGGCCCAGCACACATCCTCTTCTGTCCATCCATTCTCTGAATTCTGTGGGGTTCAGTAAACCGTGCCAACTAAATGAGTGGCAGACTCAAAAGGGGTGCCAACTTAATAGCAACAATTTCCACAGGCGGTAAGTCAAGGCTTTGACACCCAGACAACATTTGGAGCCAAAGTAGACGGGCAATTTAGCCAACGATTATGACCAACAGTCTTTTTCCATGATACTTTGCTCCCTTACAGCCCACTGTGTTATAGACATTGATTTTGTCTGAGTTGCCAATCCCATTCTTGCTGAGGGCAATACTGTCTAGCTATATTCCCTCGAATAGTTGTGATGGTGTCAATGCAACCCCCCCAACCCCACCCCCACCAAAAAACCAAAACAAACAAACAAACAAAAAAGAAAAAACAAAAGCTGAAAAATAGGACTTGATTTTTGGCAGTCTCCCAGTCCTTGTAAAGTATGTGTAGAAAAGGACTGTTTTTTTTCAGCTTTAAGGCCTTCAGATTGTGTTTTCAGTTGACAGTGTCATCTAATATCCATTATAGTTCTGGCATTTACAATCACTGAGCTCCTGAGCTATTGTACTGCTCAAGCCCAAGTCGGTAAGCAATGGTGTGGAAACTAAAGCTAGAAAATGTGACAAGCACGCTGCATGTCTAAAAAGTGACAGAGCAATGAATAGACAAAGGGAGGGATGTGCTGTTCGAACAGCAGCACGTCGTGAACACAGCTTTCAGTGGCCTCTCCTGTTTGCTGACTAATGAGTGAATAATTGAGTGCAGTCGGCCCTGCGTCTCCCTGATTAGAGCCAGACTGGGCCCCTGAAAAGACAGAAAGACAGGAGTCAGGTCTTTCTTTCTCTCTGTTTTATCTTCCAATCTCCTCTCCACTCTCCACTGCACAGATACTTATCACATCAGATAATAAATTACATGCATACACACTCACACAAATAGACACAATCCCTTACACAGTGGTGCTGATTGCTGAAACAATATGTTGTCCAATCAGACAATGCACGCTGCATAATTGGCCCAGAGGACAGTGACAATGACATTAGCAGCACAGAGAAAGAAGTGAACAGAAGAGCAGGACTCATGGGTTTTTGTTTTAAAAATTAGGTTTGTGCAGCAAAAATCTGTCTTGTCGGATCAGCAAACTGCATCCTCAGAGGTTGAAATGTCCCTGAAGAAGACGTGATGAAGTGTTTTTCAAAGTATAGAGCTCAACCTTTAGTTAGAACTTGGAGAAATTAGCTGCCAGCTGTGTTCTTCAGCTGAAATCTGTCTACTCTCTGCTGTGAAGGACAGGTTTAATGCAGTAGTGCTGTAGATGTAAAATAATAAAACATATTCAAATGAGCAGATTAGCTGGTTTATGTACAGAAACATGCTCGTACCCTTATTATTACAGTACATGTAAGAGAATTTGTGTTTAGCTGATTATTTAGATATTTGTTTGACACACGTAGATAAAAATCATGTATAACCTACAAGACACATGCATATCTATTTATTTTGTAATATAAGCACATTAATAAAACATAGTCATTTATAAGGCATTATAAAACCTTTATAAATGTTTATAATAATGCTTGACAATTCATTAAAGGCTTATAAGGTATTATCAGTAGTGGAGAAGTTCAGCATTCATGATGCTTTATACCTCCATGCCAAAGTGACAACAGTGTTTGAAAGAAAAATCTGAGTCTTTACAGCATGTTATAAGTACCATCTTTAGCTAATTATAAAGTCACATAGAGAACTGCTCTAACATATCATAACAGATGATAAATTCTGAGTTCTTGTAAACATCAATTATACGCTGAAGCATAACTTTGTGAACTTAAAGTAAGGTGCTTATTAGCAACTGTATGATGTTTGTAAGACATTATTCCATTTCAGCATTTCAGAAACTTCAGAATTTATAATCTGTTATGTTATTTGTGAGCAGTTCTCTGTGTTCTCATAACTGGCTAAAGTTATGGCAATTAAAAAAAAATGTATGTAATGTGCCGTGTAATCCAGGACTCAGATATTTCTTTCAAACACTGCTGCTACTTTTGCATTAATGCTGAACTTTTAATGCATTATGTCCACTGCTTATAGTACTTCAGAAATCATGATATAAGTTGCCATTCCTTATAAATCCATTACAGTGTTTTATGAATGTGCCTGTAATGCATTACATACATGACATTCATAGAAAGTGTTACCACAGTTTTAGTATAACTGTTGTTGTTTTACTGTCTACTTTACAGTGAAAAAATGAAAGCCACAACGGAGATTGGTTTGCTTTTTCAAGGACATATATAGTAAATGGCACCTTTCTTAATTCAGTGGAAGTTCTTCTTTAAACAGGCACGTTTCTGAGATGGGAATCTGAATCAGTGGTCCATTCTTCGCTCTTTCTATGGGCCCCACTACCCCATGGGCCACTGCCTGCACCGTCTGTACTGATGCCCCTGCATCACTAAATAACTTGTAAAATTTGTCCATGGGGCAGCATATGACAGAATCAAGACACCCTTCTTCTCTCTGCATGCTGTTATTTTCCAACTCACTGCTGCTCTCTGGCAGTGCTGCCACCGTGGACAGGAGGAAAAAAAAAATCTCCTCTATCCACAACAGTCATGTGTGAAAAGAGTCGAATGAAATTGTTACGTATGGGAGAGTTGAGTGTGAACCACAACCTTACACACATATTTGAAGTAAGCAATGTTCCATTTTTCATGTGTGAAAGGGGCTGCAGTGTCTTTCACATGCTCCTGATTCTTCAGCATTTGTCTCCTGTGGTCTATGAAAATGGAGAAAAGTGGAAACACACACACACACACACACACACACACACACACACACACACACACACACACACACACACACACACACACACACACACTTACAAACCCCTGATACTGCAGTGCCTGCAGCCACTGTGCAGAAAGAGTGGAGGTGTGTGTGTATGTGTGTGTGTTAGCGGGACCAGTGCCAGTCCTGGCATAGCTGGATGCCTGTCTGTGAGCCTCCTGAGAGGGGACCAGGGGCACAACAAATTGGCACACTACACTCCTCAGTCCCACCTGCGTGTGTTTGTGTATTTATGTGTGTGTCTGTGTGGAGAGCAGGCTAATATGTGTGTGCGCACAGTAAAGTGCATAGTAAAGGCTACTTTGTGTGTTTTTCTGGAGCCCTCTGGCTGAGAGTAGCATCAGCTGCAGATGCCCACTCTCCTTCCTCCTTTTTCTCCTTCTCGTCTTCTCCTCATTTTCTTTCTCTGTCTTCTTGACTTCAGCTCACTTTTGTCTCACTTTTGGTCCTTTCAGACATGTATATTCCAAAACATTTAAGGAGTATTTTGCATGTTTCAGCCAATCCATAAACTTCTATTGTTCATACAAGTGACATCTTAAAGGATCCTGCTGACCATATTCGATATTTATCTTATTGCCAACAAATATCGTGGAAAAAAAAGAAACAAAAATGTGTTAGTCTCAATACTAAACAGCCTATCAGTGCCCAAAGCCCAGTTGTTCCAACTTAAGATGTAAATATTTAAAAACAGATCAAAAATATAGTTTTCTAAAATGTGAGACAATGTAACTCAACCAGAAATAAATGATTAATTTCTTGGGGACTTCTTCCAGCAGCGGATGTGATGCGCTAATGAGTAATTGCAGCAGCAGAACGCTGCATGTGGGACTGACTCAAAATAAACTACAGTGCAAGTTCATTGTAATGAAGGAACATTTCACCCAATCCAACTGTGCAGCTCACTGATATACTTTAACAGTTTTTGGACAACAATTGAGCTCTGTGACACAGAGAATTAAGATATAACAGGCTTTGAATACACATACAATACTTATGAGTAGGATACATTCAATGCAAGTAGGGCTTTGCTACAGGGCCAGAAGCTGTCAGGGTCCCATGCTTCTGTGGTGTGAACTGCAATATCACTTTTTGCATTTATTGTCTGTGGTAGTTCTTATCACTACAGATGTTGGTGAGGCTGTTTCCTTTTGGATAAAAGTAAGGAGACCCCAGACTGTGTGTGAGGCTTCATTTCAACTTTATTGTCATTGACACAATGTGCAGGCACATTTCATATTTGAGTGACAGACAGCACGGCAGCAGCAGCAGCACACTGAGTAGCTAGCAGCTAGCAAGGTAATGTCTGCTGCTGTGCCACAGTCTTTGGCACCTTTGTGTCCGTGACTCACTGTATATTGCTGTATATTGTGTATATTGTGGCTATTAGAGTTGCACCGATTTCAATTTTCTTGGCCGATTCCAATGTCAGATTTTTTGAAGAGTCTGACCTACCGATTCTGATTTTGGCCGATTCCGATTTTCAGGCTTTCTAAGAACTGTAATTGACAGCATTCACAAACATTTTTGCAACTTTTCTTGTAAAAATTAAATTGGATGTTCATAATAAGACACTGACTATTAAATATTCATTAAGTACTATTTAAATTTTCTCCAAAGTCCTCCAGGCTACATGCATGCTGGTTAGATTTGTGTCCGACTTGATCCTGACTTGCTCTGACGTCATGCACACGTGGGCAACGGTAAACTCGCGAGATCGAGGCGGCCGCACTTTGTAGAGCCAGGCGCTGCTGTTGCCTGTTTGGTGAACGTGATCTCGCGAGATCAGTGGATAATTTCGCGTGATCTCCTGTGGAAGCAGATGTAAACAAACTGGAGACTGACACAGTGCAACAGTTTGCTGCAGTAAAACTTTGCCGTGAGAAAAATGGACGCAGAAGTTAAACAAGTCTGAATGAGAAAATGTTTGAGGAGACGCATCACATGTTGTTTATTCTTCAGCCAGAACAAGAGGTGAGATTTTAACTGTCCCTCTGCGAACAGCAGTCTGCTGCTGGCTAATATTAGCCTGAAGAACAAGAGAGTTTACAGCTGTTTTGTGACATTGTCAGCTGCTCTGTCTCGTTGTAGACTGTCTGCCTTCCCTTTATCTTGTTCTTGGAATCTGTCACTAACACCATCTTCATGCTAGCACGTGTCTGAGTGTGTGTAGCTGTTATCAGCGCTGTGGTTATATCATGGTCAGATTGTCTGCGCGCATGACATGACCATCATGCAGAACACGTGTGTCACAATAACAGGCACAGAATCGGATATGTGACGCTGACCGACTGTTCACCAGTCAGGGCCAGGCAGGCTGAAAACTGGCCGGTTCTGGTCTCTGGCCAGTCGAGCGGTGCATCCCTAGTGGCTGTCAGTCACAAATGGCATTTAAAATATTATAGTTTGTTTAGCTGTGTGTAAATACATTCACCATTTACAGTGGATACTCAATGATATAGTTTGAAGGACAAAAAAAAAAACAAATATAAAACCTCCCTAATCATTATTCATCCCCAATATTGAGAGGCCATGCTGCCTAAAATTACAAGCATCACACAGCAGATCATCCTCGTATTATGTCTGCACATAGAAGTAAATAAACTCTGTAGTCAGAAATAAATACTGCATCTTAAAGTGATAGTTGGGATTATTTGAAGTGGGCTTGTATGAGGTATCAATAGTCAGTGTATTACCTTCAGTAGATGCCAGTCGGCATGGCCCCAGAGTGGAGAAGCAGAGAGGAGAACCAATACAGAAGCTAAGAACAGAAACTCCCATATTCTGTGAGGTAAAATTAGTAATTGTTAAAATAGAAGTTGGTTGACAGAAAAAGAGAGAAAGAGATATATGACCTATATAACAGCAGTTAGACGAGGCTGTCGGACAGCAAGGGAAAGTGGTGAAAATGCCCTAAACATGACTTACACTTTAGATGTGCTTTTTTTAAGTGGCTAAAATGTGTTTTGTTGCCGACCCTTTCTGCCACGGTACATTGCCTAGCTTCTTTGCTGGTAATCCTCTGCATCTCCAAACTGGGGGTGTGGCAGCTCCACTTCAACTGAGGCGGGACTATCCCTTTAAGCAGACCAATTGCTGTAACGGAATTTTTACTACAATTATAAGTCCTTTTTTTACCAACAGGTGAAATGTGAGGATTTTTTTTGTATCCAAGGACACTAGAGACATAAAAATGAAACAATCCTTTATTTAATCTGCTCCTAATCCTCAGTACAAGTTCGGTATGTCATTCTGTTAATCACATAGAAACATAATTATTATCGCTATTACATACATACACACAAATTTATATTGTTCTATACAGAGACCAGCAAGTATTTTGAAAATCAGTGGCTGCTGCTTAAATTGAATCATGTGCTCCTGTACACCCACAAACACCCACATACAGTATTATGTATTTTGACGTTACATTTCAGCTTCATTCCATTTCAGAATGTCAAGAAAATGAATACATCTCCAGACATTTTTGTTTACAAGTTTTTTTTTCTTCCAACAAGACTGGGTTATCTTGTCATTTTTGGTGCTTGTATTCTCTATACTCCAGCAGCAGTAGAGTAGAGGGGGTGGGTGAGAGGGATTTGATCCTCAGGGCAGAAAGAGAACACATGTGGTTGCAGAAGCAGGGGTCATAACCACTCGTCTATCCTTTAGCACCCATGTCAGTAACTTTTACAATCACTCACTGATCCTGCACCAGCAAATAAGTAACATCTTAGTAGGAAATAAAGAAAAAAAAAACATGTCAAGTCTCTTTCACACATGAATGTTGCCCTGTAAAACGGTGCATGTAGATTTAGGCTGGTCTGACCTGATGTCCATAAGGTTTTTGGACTATATTTGGATATTCCTTGGTGGTGAAGCCATTCTTGTCTGTTTTTCTTATTATCATGGAATCACAAGGGGAATGTTTTGCTGTGTGCACCTTGGTCAAAGTCAGACAGAACACCTTTAATTCAGAGACAATAAAAATCAACCACAAGTAGTTGTCAGCAGGCCAGTGTTTGCACATTATCTTACGTCTACTATAATACCTGCAGCTTGTGGAAAGTGTGTTGTTTTCACATGAAATTACATGATAGCTGTTTCCACTGATTATTTCTTCATATTCATAATATGCAATTTATTTTTTTAATTCTTAATTTTCATTATTTGTAGTTTGTCTAAGAATTACACATACTCTACTAACACTAGACAGAATAGTCCTTTTAAAAGTACAGTCTGCTCTTTTTTTCCATAGTTTGCTCCTAAAAACAATGTCTAATGAGAGCTGAGGTGTAGCATAGCCTATCTGTGCCTCTATCTGCCCAAAGGCCTCAGGTTTTTGTAGGTTTGTGCATGCATAGTCAGTTCTCACTGTGTTGAATGGTCAGGGTTGAGGCACAGCCTGAGCTCTATCCTCATTGGCCCCTCCATGTCACGTGACATCCACTCCTTGTTGCTGTGGACTGCGCTCTTCACTGCCCAGCTAGCAATGCACCTGTTACAGATGTGAGTGTGTATGAGCATGCCATGAGTTAGCTAACTGTAACTTTGCTTACATGTCCTGTAGCAATGGCTACCAGATTTGCAGTAGCATCTATTTAAAGAACATATGCCATGTGGGTTTTATCTATAATTTTAAAGACTTTTGACATTTTTAGTGGATATAGCTTAACAGTGATGGTCAGCATGGATATTTCTTACTTTACAGGATTTTTTTTAAACATTGTTTTCTGAAAGAAACTAGAATTACCGCAGGTTATATGCCACCGCAAACCAGTCAAGTTGGAGTTCCGTGTCTGTCAGACTCAATATGTGTAGTAGATTTTGAAGGAATTTAGCATACACAGAGAGCTTCGAGTGTTTCTTGCACAACATTATGATGTCACAGTGAAGTTGAGTGTTTGTGCCAAATTTGAAGTAATTCTGTCAAGGTGTTCTTGAGATATTATGGTCACAGGAATGGGACCTATGGGCAACCTAGAAACATATTAACCATGCATAACAGCTGACCCTACCCACTAGAAGGGGCAAAAGATTCCACAAACTTTTCAAAGAGACCGTCCGCTCTCAGATTGCCTTGAAAACTCAGCAAGAGTAAGAGTAATAATTTCCCACATCACAATGACTCTGTGTATTGGTGCTCAGTGTTTGCATGTATCTGTTGGTTTGATTGTGCATTAGCTTTACTGCAGTTGCAGCTGTTCATTAGTAGCCTGACTAATGACTATACATTTTTTTAAATCCCTGCATTACATGAACTTGTGGCTGCTGCATTAATTGAATGTAGAAATATGCAACATGGATAGGTCATTGTTACAAAAGTTGTCTGTAAGGATGGCTTTGTTTATCTTCTTACAAAATCAGCTAGTGGTCTGAAAATATGGGCATGCTGTCACTGAGGCACATACTCAGAAAGACAAATACTGCAAGTGGAGAGGCAGAGAAACAGAATGAAGGACAGAGGAGCAGAGTGTAGAAGAGAGAAAGCTTAGCAGGCAGAGAGACAGAAAAACAGAGAGATTTTCAGACAGGCGGGCAGACAGATAATCTGTGGACTCAAAGGAGGGGAATGTCATTGATCTCCCAGAGGACAATACAATACTGGGCCCTCTGCAATGTTACCAGCAGCCCTACACACACACACACACACACACACACACACACACACACACACACACACACACACACACACACACACACACACACACACACACACACACAGGGGTCAGACCTTTTGGGTGTGGTGGTGAATAGAGTCTAATTCCTATTCAGTCAGTTGGAAGCTGTCTAAGTCTATAGAGAGTCATTGAGTCATTGTCAGGAAGCATTACCCAGCATGCCACACACCACATCAGGCTGCATAACCTCCATGCGTTTCTTTGGCTTTCTTTCATGACTATTTCATAACATAAACTGCAAATTTCAAAAGTTGTCAGCAGCCACTCCATCTTCCAGTGTTATGTTTTGTCAGTGGGGGCAAAGTTGAAGCACTTGCCCAGCAGAGTTTATCTGTAGGTCAGTCAGGGCAAACACAGAGGTTATTTCATTCAGTTCAGTGGCCTCCTTGAGTAAAACACAAATAAGGAGTAACAACAAAGGTACGATTAAACGGATTAGAAAAGCACTCTTTCAGCTGTTATCTTTGTGTCATCCTCCTCATATATAAGCACGGCAAGTTTATATGTGGTAATTATGTTTGTCTGATGTGTGGTTATTCACACAATGAAATAAGTGTACACATTCAACTGCTTTTTGTGTATTATACCTAAAACTATCAGATGATACACCAGGGAAGGTACTATTGAATATGATCTATACCTTTATAATGCAGAAAGCTATACCTGACTGTCTTAATACTTCAAGGCAATAATTGTGTAATAGTACTTGTACAGTAACCTGTTAACTGACACACTATAATGCACCAAAATCATTGATTTGGTTGTGGTTGGTTTTCAACTTTTCACTGTCATGTGTACCGTACGTTTGTGAAATGCTGAAAGTCCAAGGATACATCTTGACACATATGTGGGAGTGTGTTCTTGAACTGAAATAAAATATTATGATTCAGACAAGTGAGAAAGCCTCAAAAATAACTTCTTTAAAGAAGACCTAAGACCTTGTACCACACAATCAAAGTGAGACTCATACACACTGTTGTAAATGTTTTATTTGTATGTTCAAGGTTCGTGACACATGGCAAGGCTCTATGATGAATGATAAATGGGAGAAAATCAAGTGGGCTAAAGGGAACAAACCTCCAGACAGAATACTGCCATGTGAATATTTTTTATTATCTGGTTCCAGACGGCTGGAAAATGCCTCATAAAATGGCAAGAATATATATATATCTTGTTGGAAAAAAGACATCTAAAACAGTTCTGTAACATACATTTTCTGCTTTCCCCAAATACCCTAAAACAACAACATTTTTCCAGAGAGAAAAAAATGAATTCTCTCTTGACAAGCATGTTCCCATGCATTATCAATGGTTTCGCTCGGCCCCATGGTGATAAAACATTTTCTACACATGAGAGACAATGTTGGCTGTCAGTTACTTAAAAGAAATGTTAAAATTGGAGCCGTGGTTGTTGGAAAGACAGACAATATAAATAATGAACAACGGCTGGAAAAAAAAAAGCGAGCCAATTACAGAGAGAGCTGGGAATGTAACTGATCCTTGTCGATGTGAGACAGAAATGGAAAGAGATCGATCGATGGGGTTTCAGCACATGTAAATATTTACAGCCTGACTAGTCAATACAGTAAAGGAGAGAGGGAGTGTTAAAGACAAAGAGGTTGCACTTCATTTTACAGAACACTAATAAGATGTAACAAGCTGCACTTTGTATTAAATTAGACAAAAATAAATATGCTATATTATAAACCCTCTTTCAGACCCTTATTAGACTCTCTTAGAGGGTAATTAGCACAACAGAACTGTACTGTAATCTAAAGTGAAATTACATATCTGCAACTTGACTAAACACCCTCTTTGGTTGGTTCCATGTCATTGGCAGAGTAGCCCAGACTGATGCATACTTGATTCCTGATCAAATCACATTATCTGCCTACAGTATTACAATAATAATCTGTGCAGTCATCCATAGAAAATATATTCCTCTACGTCTGCAACTTTTTTACTTGGCACGTCTGGTTCACATATTGTTTTTCAATGAGGAATAAGCAAATGTGTGATTTCACTTTCGTTTGCAGTAAAGTTCTGCAGCAACGTGTCCTTCTCAGAAAGTCTAATGAAGGTCTAATAAAAGCTCTAACACTGTTTAACGAGGAACATGTTATTTCAAGCTTTTGTAAGTTTTAGTACATCTTACTGGTGTACTGTAAAATAAAGTGCGACCAATAAAGAGTGAGACAAAAATATAGAAAGATGCAGAGAATCTTGGAGACAAAGGCAAGAAAACAAGGACTGATTGGACAGAAAACAAGAAAGTAATTCAACATGCACGCTCTGAGACACACACACACACACACACACACACACACACACACACACACACACACACACACACACACACACACACACACACACAGTCATGCACAGCCCACTGTGATAATGGTGACATTTGCAGTGTGCCAGTGGTGGTGTTCGACTGGCTGATGGCCCACAGCGATGGCCTTTAGAAGACTGACAGGCCAAAATTACCATTAAGAGTCGGCAGTATTAACCCTCCATTATATATACACCACACACTCTCTCACACACTTGCTTCATTGCCATCTATTACTGCTCCATGTAAGTTCAATAGCTTAATAACCTCTGTGTTGGAAAGATTTGATTGGTCTCTCTTTCTCCTCTGCTCACCTATCTATCCCTCTCTCATCTGCTCCTGTCTCCATTTTCTGCTCTCTGCTGCCGGCCGCTCTCCACCTCCATCTCCATCTCCACCTCCACCTCCTCTGCTCTTATCAATCCTCACATTTCTCCTCTTTGCTTATCTGTTTCCTTTCCCATTCCATGTATTTTTCTTTCTTTATTTCTGTTTTTCTTTCAGCTCTTCCCCTCTGTCCTTTTCCCTCACCACATCTCTCCTTGTCATCCAAGTTGTTGTGGTAGTAATCCAGCAAAGTTTCAGGCAGCCATATTGTTTCTCATTCATAATAATGGATAACTAATAAAGAAATATGTTGGTGCCATTGCTAAAAACTTCAAACCTGTGGTGAAAACCTTTTGGCCTAAATTTTGACCAGCTATCTCCTAGAATTTACGTTTATATACAACTAATTTGCAACAGCAAATATGTTTTGAGGGAAATGTAAAGACATTTTCTATGAACATAATGAGAAAATGTTGTTAATTAATAGACCTTGCAAAAATGTTGATACTGAATGTATCAGTAATAAAGTATCAGTATATAAATGTACAGTTTTATTTACTGAAACAAATGTTGTCTCTGAACATAATCCAAGCAGGAAATACATTGTCACCACAATGTTTTATGATTTTGACCTATCAGTAATAATATATCCAAAATTAGATCAATGTAGAGTTTTAAAGATACCCTGGTCATTGCAGTGGTATTTTAACAAATGTAAACCTTGAAAAAGCAGTCAACAGGGTCCAACTTAGAACCAAAGGTGGCTGCTATAAAAGGAAGGAAAAGAGAAGAGGAAAAGAAGAGACAGTCATTTTCCACTTTTAGCATTATTGTAACCCATTCAATTTTGTTGTGGTTTTAAGATTTTATAGATTATTTTTAAGGGTCTTCATGTCCAGGTTCCAAATTATATTTGAGTTTCTCTCCCAGGTGCATTATCTTCCTTTAAATCATTTCTGAAAACACATTTAATTCATTTGCCTCTCATTTTCATTTGCCACTTTTTTTTTTTTTATGTCTTTTTTGCATTATTTGCCACACACCTTAGGTTTTACTGCTTTCAGTCTTGTGTATTGAATTCCTTGCATCTTTTTTGTATCATTTTGTGTAAAGAAGTTTACAATGGTGGTTATGTGAAGTGCTATACAATAAAATCGATAGCTTTCTTTTAACTAAGAAATGTTTGCTGTGTTAGCTCCATGTATGGAAGGACAGGTAAAGAAAATAACAGTTAATAAGCCAAGTTTCAGCTTTTACATTACGTTTGCAGCTCAGAGCTTCACTGGCTAACAGATGTAGGAGTTTTTCTAACAGTTCTGACCTTGGCAGCAGGGGAGAGACAGGCAGGGCAGCAGACAGACAGACAAATAGACTGGCTGATACTCTACAGGCTGCAGCATTTACTGGTCTGTAAAGTTAAGGTGAGAGGCTGTGCGTGGCCTTGGTGTGTGTGTGTGTGTGTGTGTGTGTGTGTGTGTGTGTGTGTGTGTGTGTGTGTGTGTCTGAGTGAGTGTAAGGAAAAGCTACTGCTTGTGTGTGAGACTTTGTGTGTGCGTGCATGTGTGTGTTATCAGGGTAGTGCAGACTTTGCTGTCCAGCGGTGTGTGAGATGAGACAGAACGAACGATTTACCACCATGAAACACTAAGCAGACTATTAAACACACACACACGTGCACGTGCGTGCACACACACACACACAGGCACAGAAACAGGCACATACAGCCATCCTTTCCAGCTACACTCTTATCTGTTATATTACACGCACACAACACACATACATGCCATTTGCACACACACACACACACACACACACACACACACACACACACACACACACACACACACACACACACACACACACACACTTATATATTTAGCAGTAGTGTTATCAGAGGTCACTATTGGTCCATATCTTAGCTAGGGGCGAGCACTCGGGCCTGTATGATGACAGACATATCTGCAGATGGAAAACTAACCAGCCAGTGGCCCTGCACTCAACCTCACACAGCACACACTCAGACACACACTCTACTAATACTGGAGCCCAATGATGGATGTGTGAAGAAACTCTTTTAGTTTGCTGCCTTCAACAGGCAGGTCAGGAGTAGGATCAGCTGCAGACAGCACAGAGCTGAGCTGGAATCAGCGTCCAGCTAAAGAATAAAGACACAAACGAAGCTCAGCATAAATTAAATCAGGAAGACCAACTTTATTCACAATCTTTAATCCATCTCTCTCACTCTTCCTGCACCCTATTACATTTTTTTAATCACTAATATGCATCACATAAAACTGGTAAATTTCTGTGTATTTCTGCACATACCAAATTGAAACAGAAAAGCTTTGTATAATTTGTACAAAAAATGAAATAATAATCATTTCATTCTTGTTACAGATACTTTAACACAGCCAATAAAGTGAATTTTATTTGTTGAAATACTGATTTATGTGAAAAATCATCCAAACTTTAAAGCTAAACGTTCATAATTTTTGTAATGTTCCACATTTCTAGTGTTTTCTTGGTCTTTCTGAGTGATAATGGTTGCCATTGTTTTGGTTGAATGAGCTTATTTTGAGAAGTGTTTTGTGGTTTGAATGAATTTTGGAGATGACATGATGGTAATGCAGACTGTATGAAAAAATTCTGTATTGATGCTTGTTAGCGATTGCAAAAAACTGTAATAAGCTGATTATGCACGTTCACTTTTTTCTGTTAATCCAGTCAGATTTTGCCACAAACTCCATTAGCCAATCATATTGTTGCTGTCAAACTTGAAATCTATTCTCCTCCCTGCTGCTGTCAGCGACAGCCATCACGGCCCTCCTCCAGCCCATTCTGCTCCAGTTCATTGTATCCATTACCAAGTCCACTTTTCATATACCCAGAACATCATCGTCTTCATCTGTGATTCATGTAGTAAGTGCCACAATGAGATGTAATTACTAAAGACTATTCACGTTTCTCATCCTTATTTGAATAAATAAGGATGAGAAACGTGAAGTCAAAACAAAGTCTCTCCTGATTGAACTGATATTATGATGCTTACAAAGTCATATGTTAGTGAGCTCATCCCCTTCTTTAACCAGCTCCACCCTTTGTTGTCATTCCCTCTGAATCATTTCTATCAAAAGTTAATTATTGCCTTTGCAATAATTATTTAAAACGAGTGTGATTCGGCGGCACATCTGCGGATTCCTTTGAGTGTTTTTGTTCAGTATTAATGTGAGAAGCAATGTGGGCTTTTCCATTTTACATGATGCAAACTCAACATGTTATTAACTATGAATCAGAGAACCGCACTGGGAACACAAGCAAGAACAGTCTGAACGATCCTCATTCAAACTGGCACATGATTCAAACAAAAACAAGGCCAGCAAGGCCACAAAAAGACTACTACACTGTTAAAATCTCAAGTCATTTTGCCTGCATGTGGGTGTATGGGAAAAAGAGGCAGATAAAAAGAGAGAGCAAGGTAATGCATGTAGTTAAAAACTGAAGAAAAACTGGCTTATACTTCAAAATATACAAAATCGTTTTTATTGACAAGACTTTTGTCGTAAGGTCAAAGACTAGTTCAAATTCAAGCACATAATCCACAGAAACACAGATTGTTTTCACCATTTTTTCAGACAGTGAATGTCAAGCTATCCTACCTACCTTTAGTCAAGTTACTAGAACTTTAACCCAGCTGTGTAACCATCTGTAATCACTGTCTTAGGTTACAATCTGACTGTCCTTAGAGAAGGATAGGAAATATCTTCCTGCAACAAGGCAGCTTGAGGTCCATAGTTTGAACTGAACTAAAACTTCTTCCTCAGAGTCAGACATGAGTGGGTTTCCATGAAACTAACTACACTCACCTTCAGCAAGAAGTTTCCTTTGACATTAGATGATGTCACCATTTTACCACTGCACTGTAAAATAATATCGACTAAAAGAACAACTTTCAAACAGCCTCTATGATACAGTGTTGCCTCTTGCTAACAAACCCACTTTTGGCCGTTTACAATCATATGATACATCCGTAATTATGGTGCTTCTAAAAAGGAGGCAGGACCCAAAGGAAACTAATAGCAGTGTTTTAATTAGTCACATGATTCTCTGGAGGTCATGTTGGATCCCTTTTATTGCAGGCTTCAGCTCCATTATCTCTTTCTACAAACTTGGTTTTAAAACATCTTTTTCTGTCATTTTACAATGTGGAAAAATTGGATTAACATTAATAGTCAAGTTTAATTTTTAATTGTTTGATGCATTTTATTTGATAATTAAGTCATGGCAAACCATTCAAATGTAAATGTTGAATCCATTATTGATTCCAACCATGACATTTTTGGTATTATTGTGTTTAAGTTTATATACTGCTCACCCAATATAAAATATAGTGTAAATAGAAGTATTTTGTTTTAAGTCATAAGCCATGAGCCAAAGATGGTAGAGTGGCTGTAACATACAGTATGTCAAGAAAGACACTTACCTGTAAACAAGCATTAAATGTAACACATATGATCAAATGCTGAAATGTGACTTGTTTAAAGAGGTTTATGGTTTGAGGTTATTTATGCAAAGTTTGGTGAAATATGCCCACACTCTTCATCACAGTCTTTCCTATAAGTTGTTCCACAAATGGTACAATGTTGCCTGAGGGTAACATCCAGACAAATAAACTTCTAGAAAGAGTTCATTTTCAATGTTTTTCAATTTCAAATGGCATAAATGTTAAACTGATGAAAAAGGAAAGGGAATTGAATATTTTCCACCAGTATTGCAATAAATGTTATTCAAATTTAAAAAATAACAGCCTTTTCAACCTCTTTACCATTATGTTACGATGTTGCTTTAAGCTAACGCACCCTAAAGTGTACCCTAAAAAAATCTCAAACATTTCTTTAAATTATGTTTGCTTGGTCTATTTTTTGACTTTTTTTGTATTTACCAACTGGCATCATAATGCGTACCATACAGGGTTAAACATTACATCATCAAGTCCACAGATTTCTTTCTTTTGTCATATTTATTTTCCTTTCTCATTCAGACTCTGTTACATTTTCTTCTTTTCCACAAACAAAATGAATTGGTCTTACCACATAATGTACATAAGGTCAATACTCCAGTTGAAAATTAAAGACATGCATTTTTTTTACTCTCAGCTGGCAAAAAAAAAGTGTGGCTACAAAGAAAAGGACCCTGACTTCATGACTGTTCAGCTTTGACATACCAGCTGACACATTACTAACACACAGCTGTCTCAATCAGCTGATTGTCAATGCAGAAAGTTCATTTCCATTCCCCACATTTCATCATATTTATACATAATCATCAAAATAAAAGTTAATATCAAAATTGTAATATTGACTCCAACATCAAAGGGACAAAATGCAATATTTTCATCAAGAAAGTATAGATCCATTTCAATCATCACTTATGACCCACTAGAAGTGTGTGGTGGTGTCTGCATCTGCAGGGACCCTGCCTGCTGCCTATATTTCCTTATTTTCTTATTATTATGATGTGCTTGTGACATTTTATCAACCCAAAATAAAACATCCTTGGAATAAGACTCAGATGCTATGATGTCTTATAATGATTGTCCGCAGTGCTTGCTGTGACTTTGGCTCATTCAAAAAATATTTGAGCAATCTTTTGTGCTCCATAATCTTACAGTTGAGAGTCGGCTGCAAAACAGCTTTGGATTTGAAAGCTTTTGTATTTTCGTTTGATTTAATTAAATTTTTTAAGGAGGAACAGGACCAGTTTTCTTCAGGTCAAGATGTAGTTTCATCATGCTTACTTTAGTGTCAAACATTCATTTACTATTTATTTTTCATCAGTGATAGTGTTTATATTCAAAGGGGCTCTTCATGGATCAGGTTGCTCATCATGGTTGGAAAATAAAAAATCTGAGAAAAGATGACATCCTCAGGGTTGTCTTGGCTTAGGTGTGGAGACTACAGAGTTGGATGTGTGGAGTTTGCAAGACGCAGGTATTTTCCAGACATGGAGGGTCACGGTGGGAAAAGGTGTTATTATTTGCATTATGGGAAGTGTAACATCCACTTAAATGTCTGCCACCTTCAGACACCTTGGCACAAACACTGATGGAGAGAAAAATAAACAAATAAATGATGTGGCTGTATCTGTACAGTGTGTTTAGGTTGGAGGCTATTTGGCTGGCTCTGTATATTGGCACCATCAGCAAGGCCTCTGTTACAGTCCCAACAGAAACAGTGTGAATTAGCCCAGCCATTAGGCTGATATAACAAAACAACAGCAAACAAATAATAGATCCATCAATATAATGAGCCATTATGGCCTAAAGGCCTCCAATGCATTGTGGGTGTCACATCTCACCCAAAGTGACACTTGAAAATGAAGTAGATGGAGATTGGACACTGTAAAAAATATAGATATTTTTTTAATTTAATAAGTTAGTGTCTGCCTTAGTGGCCTTAGCCTTAGCTACCTTAAAATTTTAAGATAACTGAATTTGAAAAGACAAGTTTAGGTAATTATGTGTTGAGTAAAAACAAATAAACTTGATATTAATTCAGTTGAACTTGAAAAAACAATAAACTTAAGATATTAAGTTTCAACAATAACTCTTCAGTCACACTGACAAAGATGACAAACAAATTTCATTTCCTTTTACAGTTTCTCCATTGGAAAAGTCAGTTGTGTCACATTGTTATAAAAAATACAGGCTAAGGAGAATTTATCTGTAAAACAGTGCATGCTGGGAAGTCTGCTAATATGCCGATCATGTTTATTTAGAAATTTAATTTAATGAGTTGATTGAACTCCGCACAGTACATTAATTTGACTCATTATTTAAAGCTCAGACTTGAAGATAAAATAACTCATGTTTATAAGTTCTGAAATGTTCTGAAAAGAAACCTTAAGTTTTAAGAGAAAATGCTACTCACTTCTTGCGTCATTTTTTACAGTGTAAATTTAAGCAGTTTCTCTTGTCACATCTACCACATCAAGGTTCCAGAAGGAAAATATATAGTAATCAGTTTTGCTTTTTCTAAAATCGTAATAGTGATTAGAGAACTATCTTTAAGAACCCATCTTATTAAATGTTTTGTGTGACAGCTTAACTGGTGAAACTGAGTGAATTGGTGGCAGAAGCCTTTTAAACGGGATGCATGAAACACTTTAAATCCCCTATTCCCCAAAAGTTTCTGATGACAAACTCCTGGCAACCCAAGGGTTTTGTTTATTTTAGGTATGATGCCAAAAATACGAGCTAGACACTGCTACACAGATCAAGTCTGAATATTATTCAAATAAATTTCCCCAATCTCAAGTGACTTGTTTTACTCAAACTTAAAACATACACTTTCTAGACAAATTTACTTTTTTTGTTGCAAAAAAAAACCAAGTTCAGATCACACAGACTGCTCCTCCAGGCAACAGCTCACCTTTATTGTGTGTTCTGCATCCAAATTTCATATCATAGCTATATGCAATTATCAGAAACATTAGTTATTACTGATCAAGGGATTTGTATTGATCAATCATTAGGCATTATTATCGCCCCAATGCACAGATCAACTCTACAGGCATGAATAAACACACACTCTAAACTGAAAAGATGACAAGATTGCTAAAAATAAACAGGAAAATTAAAAAAAAAATTAAAAAATAGCAGGTTGTTAAAAAGCTATTGAGGTCTCCAGAGAAACTTCCTGCCTGCTGATATTTGTTTTGCTCCGTTCATTCTGTTTTTATTGTCTAACTACCCCAGGCCAAACCATCACAAGTGTCTAGCTGGGGGGGGTTGGGGAGGCAGCCAAGTTGAGGCAACACTCTGCCGCTGCTGCTGCTGCTGCTGCTCTCCCAGATTTACATTCAGGAGCCATTTTCTGATTCTGCTACCCAGAATTCAGCCTCTCTCCACCTCTATCACTCCCTTCATTATCACTGTCCACTCCACAAGAGAGTAAAGGGAGAGAGGAGCAGGTGGGTGGGGGCGTCGGTGGTGGAGGGTTAAGAGGGAGGGAAGTGGAGAGAAGGAAAAGGTGAGAGACAGAGAGAGAGAGAGAGAGACAGAGAGACAGACAGAGAGACAGAGAGACAGACAGACAGAGAGGTTGTGGTACAGAGAGCTGGAGCTATCTGCTGAAATATTCATGTTGGTGCCAGCAGCTTTTCCATTCCCCACTCAGCAGGGGGCTGCTGTTTGATACATCCATCTCTCTCTCTCTCTCTATCTCTCTCTCTCTCTTTGCTCGCCCCCTCCTCTCCCTTCCCTCCCTCCCTCCCTCTGTCTCTCTCTTAACTAGTAAGGTTAGTAGATAGTAAATGCTCATAGAGAGATGGAGGGCTGATCTCTCCTCCAACCAGGACAAAGCAGTGCTGCCGCTAGGCTTTATCATAATAATCTCCATAATATATACTACATGTATACATAGAAATATATATACAAAAATGCAACAGTTCTTCTAGAAATCAAAGCATCCTCACATGTGTCTCCCTTGAATATTAATTAGCTGTCTCAACTGACCAACATTTAGACTATAGAAAGGATGCACACACCAGATGCTAGGGGTGGATGCTATGATAATATGTGCAGGAGATAATAGAAATTTGTCTCCCTTAAGTGATTTTGTAAAAATATTTATACAGCAGTGGCTATATGCTTTTTGCCTCAGTGTGAATATTTTGATTAGTCAGGCATTTCATTCACTGGACTAACCCTTAATTGAATAGGCACAGATTTTTTTTTAAATATTTTGAAACATGTATTAATTGCTAACTTTAACATTAATACTCCACTCCCCTTTTTTAAATAGTTTGTGTGTCAGCATTTGAAACATTCTGTTAATTAGCTACTTTCTTTAATGTTTTGCATAAAGAGTTTTAACAACTGAAAAAAAAAACCTGAAAAAGAAAGTTATTCACATACATTTTGAATGTTGGAAACAATTATTTTTTTTTGTCTTTGAATAAACAAGGAATGTATATAAACTATTCCTGTTTTAATCCTGGCAAACAGGATAATGTGAGCATTTTGACCAGCGAGAATGCTAAATCATATGTACATGATTACACACATTAAAAAGTAAAATAAAGAGTAATAAATGTTTTACACTTTTAAATGATTGTATTGTTGTTGGAATGTGATTCTACAGATAATCACATTTAATTGTCGATCTTGATCATCACAATGGATTTGTGAAGAACAAACAGAAACAAGCAGTAGGAAAAAAAAAACCCTGCCAGCAGTAGTTCTTATTTTGACCAGTGATTATGTACGTTTTGAAAAGCATTGTTTTTTTCTTCCAATAGGTCAGCATGATAAGAGAAGGCGTAATAAATATGTTAATTCCACTTGATGTTGTTGTCGTCTACAATTAGCTGGAAAAAATGTGCATACATTGGTATCAGCATCAGCAATCAGTCAAAATGAGTTGGAAAATGAAGCCTCAGAGGTTGAGCAAAATATATCTGTATAGAAAACCTGAATTAATAATAAAGATCACATATACTATCATATATGCAACAAAATGCTGCCTAAAAAACAAATAAGACCAATCAGCACTATGTTCTGTAATTAAAAAAAAGGTTCTCCAATAAAAAGGTTTTGTAATGGTGGATGCCAAACAACATATATGCAGATACCGATATAAGCTGATATACTGTGAGGCCAATATCAGGCTGATAATATCGGTCACCCGATATGTTGGAGTGGCTCTTTCCACAAGTGTGATGGTGAAAATGAGGCTCAAGTTGAGGACAGAAGAAGAGAAGCGTGAGAAGAGAAAAGACAAGTAAAGCAACAGGTAGAGCAACAGAGAAAGACCTTTGACATAAGACTATTTTAAAATGAGAATTTTTGCCCAGATGTTTCAAGAAATACGTACTTGGCTCCTTTTTAAATAATATTTATTCAATCTCACTTCAAGTTTTCCACACAGTCAGGAAAACAATCCAAAGGAAACACTGCTGAGGATGAAAAACCAGCAGCTGAAGCCTCAGAGGGCGAGGTTGAGCCGCTCGCTGAACAACCACATCATTTTACTTAGAACTGATGTCAGAGCTGGTGGTTAAACAGGGAGGGGCTGCCTGTACAGTGACACTGGTTACGTGCATGCGGTGTGTATATGTGTGTGTGTATGTGCATTGCATTTAACCAGCACATGTGTTGGGGGATGTGGCAGATGTTGCAGTGGCAAGGATTAGTGTGTGTGTCTTTAAGTGTGTGCATTAAAAATATCTTTGCCACAGCAGGAAGCCACAGTGGCCAATTACAGTGCAGCATCTGGGCCTGCACACATTTATTAGTGTGTGTGTGTGTGTGTGTGTGTGTGTGTGTGTGTGTGTGTGTGTGTGTGTGTGTGTGTATGTGTGTGTGTGGAGGGGATGGGGAGGTTCAGGCGGAGTTCAGGTTATTTACATCTTTGCATGTAGAGTTTCAGTAAATGGTGCAGTGTGTGTGTGTTTGTGTGTGTTCATGTGTTCGTGTGTGTGTATGTGTGTGTGTTGAGGCTTTGTGTCACAGCAGCAGAATCTAAACACACACCATGAAGAAGAAGACAGAACAGGGAAGGAGAATTAAAGGGAATGATTGAAGAGTAAATACAGTGGAGCAAAGCAGACAATGGCGAGAATGGAAAAGGCACTTTAAGGCAAGAGGAGAATAACAAAATAAAAGCTCATTCATTTCAATTCATTTTCACTGTGAAACATTGCCTCTTTTTCTCTCTACAATCTCAAAAAAGAAGTTGTAGAGTGAAAGTGCAACACCAGCAACAGAAGGTACAACTGTACATTTTTAGTTTATTGCATATTTTTTCTGGAGTCGGTGGAAAATTAATTCTGTTCATTTCATTTTGTCTATTTTTTTTATTTAACCACTGTTTACTTGGCTGACTGTTGGATGATTATGAGCTACTGGTAGGTCTTGCTTCACTTTAATTTCATCTAAAGCAGGGGTGTCAAACAAATGGCCCGCAGGCCAGAGCTGGCCTGCCAAATGGTCCAATCCGGCCCACTGGAGGACTTTGCAAAGTGTGAAAATTGCATTTTCATTTTCAACAAAACGCACTGCTATTCTTGATTTATACGGTTGAAATTGCACTTATTTTTCTTCAGACATCTGAGACACTTCGTAATCTGTTTTATAAACCCCTAACCCTGTGAATGTTTTAGGGCTACAACTGATTATTTTCATTATTCATTAATCTTTCGATCTCTTTCTTGATTAACCATTTAGTTGTTTGGTCACGAAAATGGTGAAAAAAATGTTGATCACTGTTTCCCAAAGCCCCAGGTGACATCCTCAAATGCCTTGTTTTGTCCACAAACCAAAGAAATTCAGTTTACTATCATAAGGGACTAAAGAAAACAGAAAGTATTCACATTTAAGAAACTGCAGTTTAGCAAATTTGTATAGTTTTCCTTAAAATGAATCGAAATGATTAATCAAATATCAGAATAGTTGGCAATTCATTCAATAGTTGACAGCTAATTGATTAATCAGCTAATTGTTGCATTTCCAGAGCATTTTACTTCCTTACACTAAAAAGGGAAACATTTGGTGGTTATTGATATCCATAGTTTATTATGACCCTCTTGAGATCAAATGACATTTTAGCTGCATGGGATAAAATCTGGATGTCATGTCGTCAGAGCACAACAGGAAGACAAATCTAACTGATACTTTCTACTGAAATAAGAATAGCAGGTTAAAGGAAAGAGTCTTCCATCACTAAAGCAGAAAGTTGCACGAGACTCATTCAGAACATTACATCAGCTGCTGGTGTATTTATCAGTATGTGTTCACTAGTGTAAAACTTCCTGAAAATGAGAATCGTTGTCTTTTCTTTTCCTTAGAATGAGCCGTTTATATCTACAGAGGGTGCAGGTCCTCTTCAGTGGAGTAGTGTTTCTACGGGATACGTTTTTCAACTTCAAATATTTAGTGTCTGAGCAAAAAGCAAAAAGACATGTTGAGGTAATTTTGTAATGATTCAAAACAAATAAACTTTTTCTAGTCCAAAAACAGTTAAAATATTAAGTTGAAGCAATAGCTCTTCAGTCACACAGCCAAACATTTCAAACAAATTTGATTTTCTTTCACATTTTCTGAGTTTGAAAAGTCAGTTCATCATTTCGCACAAAGAATTTGCAGCTGCAGCTGCTCCTGTTGGAGTTACTTTGTTCCAGCGTTGGCAAAAAAAAGACAGTGTGAACCTGCTCCCAGTGAATTTATTTTGTTTTCAAGTGTAAGAAGACTGAATTTAACACTAACCTTCTTCATGGTTCACTGTGTTTTTATTAATATGAAAACAACCATGACTTATCTGTAGTGTAGTGTAGTGGAGACACACAAGTTTTCATCATATAAATTTTCCTAAAACTAAAAAACATGGTCACAGGAGCATTTTAACTCTCACACAATGCATGCTGGGAAGTCTGCTAATATGCTGCTAATGTTTCTTTAGAAACTTAATGGTTTGATTGAACTCTGTACATTCATTTCAAGTCAAAAGAGTTCAAGTAGAAGAACTCATTTTTATAGGTTCTGAAACAAAGACAAGAAACTTTAACTTCAGGCCTAATTATTCTGAATAAATAAATATAATAATAAAAGATTAGTTGATTCAACTGTATTATTGTATGGTTTTCTTTACAGTGAAGTAGCCCAGAATGAACAAACCAAACACTAGTTCTAGTTATGGCCTTTTCACGGTCACCATAGGTTCTCCTACGCACTTTGAAGGGGGGAATGAGACAAGGTGTTAGCAACCTGCAAGCTCAGCACTAGATGCCACAAAATCCTACACACTGGTACTTTAAATCAGTTATAGTTATGGATACAGACTTTATCTCCACTTTTCTACACTCTTACTCTGGAGTGTAATTCAGTTATCAAAAGATGGACAAAATGCACAATAATCAAACTTAAAGACGAATGATTTTACTGATAGCATTATTTTAGCACATTATGTTAACATGAATGGGCCAAGTGACATCTTTGTCACTGTTAGTAATTATTATTATGTTTAGTTAAATGCTAAAAAATCATATATAAGGCCAAGTGGATGAGCGTGTGTGTGTGTGTGTGTGTGTGTGTGTGTGTGTGTGTGTGTGCAAACCTAAGCAGAAAAACAAAAAAGGGAAGCAACCATTACCCACCTGTGTGCTTCTAGGTCTTTTCTTGTATTTCCAGGAATTAAAGAAGAAAATTTTAATTGAGCTGCTGAGACAATGAAACATAATAATTACTTTGAAGAATCTAAGAAAGCAGCTACTACAGGAGGTTACTGATGAGTGGAAAAGCCTATTGTATTGCTACTTATTATGATTAGGACAATGCAAGATCATACTGGTTACCAGATATTCATTGATATGATCCATCCCACTAATACCTGTACGCTCATGAGTGATGATGAGTTATGATTTATTGTACTAAAAAGGATTTCCGGCAATTCACTGATACATTTTTTAATCTACTGTTCCTGCGACATCTGATGAAAATATCAAAGCTTTGGGTCATTTTAAAATCTCCATCCACCTCTTTATATCTTTAAACATGAAAATTTAACTCCAGTCAACCAAAATAATCAAATTCATGCAGCCAGTTCATTGAGCACATGCCACATGTGATTAATAGTGAACTGAAGTCTAACTGTGTTGTTATAAAGGATACTGTGGGGAAAAAACAATGACATTAGATGACTGGAGCAGAGCTGCAATGATAAATCTATTAATCAATAATGAATCAATCATTAATTTTATTGTCAACTATTTAGATTAATGTGTCGGGGAAAAAAAAAGAAAATGCCCACATTCTCCTTCAACTTTGTCAGCGTGAATATTTTCAGTTTTTAACTTCTTTATGACAATAAACTGAATATATTTGAGCTGTGCACAAAACAAGACATTTGAAGATGTCATCTTTTTGCCATCATGAGCTTTTGGAAAAAAAATGATCAATGTTGTTCACCATTTGCAACATTTTATAATCCAAATAGCTATTAGAATAATTGAAAATGAAAACCATTGTTATAGGTACAGCCTGAGATCAGAGATGTGAAAAGAAGTCATTACAGAAGATGCAGCAGGAAGAAAAGGAGAAGAGAGGAGTTGTAGAGGAAGATGGAGATTGTATTCAATGAGTAAAAGAGCCCTCAAATAACTTTGGAGCAACTCCAATCGACCGTGTCATCAATCAAGCTTTTCTCGTGTGTGTGGCTGAGGAGAGCGTCCACTCTAATGTGAGCACATCGACAAGTGGCTTCCATTATTCATACGCTCAGTGCAGATACTGTGTTGGCAGCACTTTTTGTAGAGCAGCACATCTTCGTTAAGAGGCTTGCCTTTGTGTGTGTGCGTGTATGTGTGTGAGAAAGTGTAGGACTCTAGGAGCACTTTTTTTGGACACACATGACGTGTAATACATTTTTCTTCACTCATTGTTCAGAGTAGAAACACAGACATCCAGGTATGTAACAGACCAGCTTGTTAAGTTAGCCTAACATTAATTCATGCTAATATCAGCAATTATATTAATTACATTTACAAACTAAATTAACACTCAGGTTACTAAGGAACTACTTTTCCGAAAACCACACTACCAGGTTGTTAAGTAGCTGTGTTATACTTTGGGTTTCAGCAAATAATTGATAACTAATTGGACAGTTTTCTCCAGACTTGCCTTAAATCTAACATGCATTAATGCAAACTGTTGATTTCAAAGCATCAGATTATTAAATAAGTCTGACTTAAAGCAATTGTGTTCATCTTTTTGTTCTGGGGGAAAAAAAGGTAATTCATTAGTGTGTTACCAGTTGAAATATTTTTTTTAAGTTGGTCCAACAATTCTCTTTCCAACAATTTTCCTTTTCAGTGCAAAACACCATCTTACAATGAGCTCTGTTTTGGAACTTATGAAAATATAATAATAAAAATAAAATCAATCATAAAAGCCACCATCATGTACAACAGAATATTCCACACAACATTTGTACAACAGAGCAGGGTTGCCTATAATTAAAAATCTTTTTTTCTTTTCATTGACTTTAGTAAGGAATCATACAATTAACCTTCCAAACAAAAAAAACACATGTAACATAGACTACATCTGAGAAAGGGAATTCCTAAATGAGTAGAATCTAAAACTTTCTGAAGGTGATCACGCTCAATCTGTCAAAAAATAATTAACAATGTGCTTTGACATGAGTAAATGACATTGAGATTGTGTTTCCATTTTTAATTAATTGAATGAAAGTGAAATGACCCCCATCCTGCTGTGATAATTAGCTGTTAGACAGCTTATATATAAAATTTATTGGTCTCAAAAAGAGACTAATGTCTCTGGGTGCAGGCTGCATATCCCATATACAGAAATGCTGCAGCTGACCATTTGTTTTTCTTATTGTATTGGCCACATGCAGCCACTGATGAGCACATGGAAGTCAGGAAAAGCTGGCTTGTTGGTTCAGTAAGAGGAGAGTAATGCTGAGTATAGATTGCTGCAGTGGATATATTGCTGTACAGAGCAGAATGTGCTCATCAGGGCAGAATTAGTCTATTAGGCAGCATAAAGAATGTAAAATATCCAGTCAGATAATACGTGGTCCAGACTATTGACTGCAGCACCACAAAACATCTCAATGTGAAGGTTACTGGTCTAGTTTGTTAGCATATGCTGAGGAGGAGGAAGAATGGTTTCAGTTCAACTCAGAAAGCTTCTCGGCTTCTCTGACATTTCATTTTTTTTTTTGTAATAAGACTAATAATAAGAATTTATAGTCACCTGGTTGATTCAATCTGTCCAATCAGAGTTAAAGCCAGATTTGCCTCATGGGAAGATCTGCTGCTGGGAGCAAGAAAAACATAAACTCTGATTAAATTCAGGTGCAAATGAAATTAAAATCTTTTTCATTATATAAAGGTTAATGTTTATCAGTGTATACATGGGAATACTTTTATTCTCTCTGTTCTAATCTTTTCTACTCTATGAGGAAAAAGGAACAAGACCACAATCAGCTCAGATGTGCGCAGTTAGCCTATAATAGTCCTTGCAATTCAGTCATCCAAGTTCCTGCTTAACGCAGGCAGGCCTGATGCACACGTGCTTCTGTTGAGAGTCAGCGCTCAGGTTGAATCAGCTGTGCCGTCATGATCATAGTGCTGCCTTCTCCTTATTAACTACAGAATAAATAAAGAATACGGATAAAACAACAATTTACATGCCCTCAGTGGCCAGTTAATCAACCCAGGGCCTCTTATTGGCCTCAGCCTTGCATCTTTTGTCCCTGCACGCCGCTGTTTCCTCTTACTGTTTGTCCATGTGTAACTACTGCCCCCCAGTGGTCAAAGCTACTCACTGCCTCCACAGCTGCACTGCAGTAGGGACATGCCTTTGTTAGGATACAGGGTTTTAGTTTGTTCAAAAATCTTTCTCGTCTCTCACTGATCAGCAAAATGTCCTTCTTAAAACCCCCATCTGCTCGATTTTTGTTTGTTTGTTTGTTTTTTATTCACTTGTATGTTTGACCTTGACTGTGCAGAATAGTGCAGAGGGGACAGAGCTTGACACCAGAAGGTTACTTTCACACTCATCCGCTCACCTTGTTTAACGCACAACACAGTTGTTCATCTCAAGTAGTTTGGAGGCAGTCATCGTCCAAAATGCAACTTACACAAGAGTGATGTGGATTTGTAAAGGACGAGTATGTATGATTTGTGGGAATGTACTCGCAGAAAATAGAAATCTAATATAATATTCATAAGTGTGTTTTCATTAGTGGATAATCACCTGAAAATAAGAATCGTTGTGGTTTTATAAAGGGTGTGGGTCCTCTTCCACAGAATCCACACTGTTGTACTTGCATGTTCCTACAGTAACCCAGACAAACCAAACATGGCTTGTAGATATGACTTTTTGCGTTCCTTCAAGCTTGGAAGCTGAGAATGTGAAGGGTTATTTAGTTGGTTACAATCTGCAGTGATCACCACTGGATGCCACTAAATTCTACACACTAAACCAATGCACTCACTCTGAGAATGGACCAGGAGATGTTTTGTATCTAGTTGGATCGAACATATAGCATATGCTTAGATTCCTGAACTTTTTGTGGAATGATCGTATAAGACACAAATCAGTATTCAAGGTAGAAGTCATCTTTAAATTGATCTCCAATGCTTTCAGTTAATTTCACTGAAACAGCAAGATTTACAGATTGAAACATGGGATATATCACAATGTTTGTTTTTTTTAATGCCAAAGTAAAATATTATTGTTAACAGACATGCTGCTGTGAGTGGGATTTCTTTCTTCTTTTTTGTTTTAACGTTCCTTGCTGGTGTCTTCAGAGATGCTTCTGACTGTCTGAAGGAACAGAAACAGTAAGGACACCAAATATACAAAGTTCAAAATATACACAAGATGAAATGTGCAACAATAGAGATAAATGGTCTTCCCATTATAACACACAGAGCATATATAATCTATTGTAATTCATTCATAACAAAACAAAAAATATATTATTAAAATGAACAGATATCATTTTTATTTGATTTCCTAAATTATGTTTTTTGTGCACTGCAGGGAAAAATCAATCAAACTGGTGTTGGTTTATTTATTTTAAGAGCGATATTTATCTGTTTTTGCAAATAAACTTTTCAAACCATTTCCATATTTGTCTTGTTTTTGATCCTTTTTTTTGTATGTTTCTAATTTTCTTATTTTTTTCAGCAGCTCTCTGTCTATTAGCTATCGAAACATCCTTAAATGCACCACAAAAATAAATTGTTCATTGTGTTGGATTACCTAACTCAAGCGAGGCTGAATCTCTGCAAATTGATTTTTGCAGCATATCAACCTAACTGTAGTTAAGTGGCTCAAACATCACAGCTCCATCACACCACCTCTTCCTCCTGCTTATCAGCATCATTTCAGTTGCAGAAATTGCATAATCAGTGTTTCTGCTCCTCTTACAACCTTAAGTTGTGAATCAGTTATTATCATTTTGTATTTTTCATTAGTTTTATTTTTTATTACGTTTATTTTAAATTTTTGTTTTCAATTCAGTTTAGTTTCAGTTAGCTTCCACAGTGGTTTTGCTCATTCTCATAATTCATTCATTATTATAATATGGGGGAATTTGTCAGGGGTAAGATTTAAGGATTTCAGAACAGGTATTACAGTACAAACACACATACGCACCTCTGCCTCCTCATGCTGACAACAAGGAGATATTTTGATTTTATTTCAGTTATTTCGCTATTGTTTCAGTTAAATTTTTTCCTTGCTAAGTCCTCAGTTTTTTTGTTTGTTTTTTTTAATTTTTTTTTATTTCCATTAATTGAAATATTCTTTTTCACACCTGTTTTTTTTTTAATTGTTGTAGTTTTAGTTTACTACCTCTGAAGGGACTGTCATCTCCATTTCCCTCCTATCTATTGTCACTTCTGCCCCAGTTCAAATGTGTAATGTAGCATGATGGTTCATAACCACACAATAAAAGAATGAAATAAGCAGCGACAGAACAATGGCAACACAGTCTTTCTTTCTAACTTCTATCTTTTTTAGTACCAAATTGCTTCTCCTCTGTAAAATTGTACATTTTTTAAAAAAGCCAACAGTGGAAGAAGTCCTACTTTCTCCAGTCAGTGATTTTTAAATGAGGGCGAATGACACTTAAATGTTTGTATCTGGGAATACTGTAAATTTGTGAGCTGATATACAGTATTTATCAGTTCAAGGGGGTGGGGGTGTCCTTGTCAGAGTCCGGGACAGGAACCCAACTTCCTCTGGAACAGCGACAACTTGACTGAAAGCCCACAGACTGTCAGACCATGGACAGAAACGCTGTGGCGTCGGCCCGCAGGACTCCCTCGGTGCCAGAATGCAACATCTCGACCTCCACCCTGGCCTTCGACCAGCACTTCACCACAACTCCCAAAGGAATCCTGCTCCTGGCTGAGATAGTAAGTGTGGATATGGATTTTAACACGTTTGAAAACTGTGTCATTACAAGATGTCCACTAGCTCTGAAATGTCTTCACCACAACAGAGCTGATGACAACAAGGTGCTACTGGATCAACTGCTTAATTTAATAAGCATGTCAGGGAGGGGCAATAGTTTGAATGTTTATGAGAGACATTAAAAGAGGAATATGTTGCAGGTATGTGGATGTTATTCTCTCACCAGGTGATGCAGAAATACACACACACACACACCCAAGGACAACTTGATCTGTTTCTTGTCCACAGCAGAACACACATGGCAGGTTTTGTGTTAGAATAAAACATTAATAACTACCTTGCATTGATAACAATGTATTGATAACTGAATTTTTTTTAAAATCAACTTGATCTGAAATTCATGACAGTAATAGAAGCATAAATGATTTTTGTGGCATTTCTTTGTTTAACAGAGTTTCAGAGTTACGAAAAACTAAGAATGATTTTTCTTTGAAAATAGGAAGGACCGAACCCAGAGAGCAAATCAGCTCTTCCTCCTTCCTCTCCCTCATTGTGTCTCTTCCTTTCTAAATCAGATGAGAGAAAAAGTCGTGACAGTTGTTCTGTAAATACAGTCTGGCTGGCTGCCATGCAGAAACCACAGTTGGTGTAATCAGACTGCAAACAATTGCAACAAGTCTGAAGTATATAACACATTGAGGGCACATACAATATATTTGTCAAGCCTGAAGTCATACATACATGAGATAATAAAACGATGAAAATTACTTCTGGAGAACACTACATTTAAGATTTCGGATTTAAATCAATGTGACAGGTTGGTGCCCTGAAACAGCTCATTTACTTGGACATCAAACTGTTAACCTGCAAGAGGTTTCATTTTAAAAGAAACCAACCCTGCTTGAAGTCGTGTTTCAGACCAGAAAATGTTTTCTTCCTGTGATATGAAACATCCAGCAGGAATCTTTTGTTGTGGAACAGGAAGGGAGGGTTTGGATTAGTGTTGGAAGGAAAGAGATTTAGTAACTCACCATAACACTTGGATTCAGAGGAGATGTGGCATGCTGAGTGTTGAGGAAGTTGGAAATTACTCATGGAACGACAAATGACTTGATCAGTAAGGCTTTTAAAACAAGAGTGACTTGAAACACTACTTTTTGTTGTGGTTTTTAGTTTGGTTTGTTTTAAGTTTTCATGTCCTATATCGACATCCTTTTTAGAATTAAGTGGTGAAACCAATCACTGCTTGTAGCTTCAATGTAAAAAAACTGACTGAACTATGATCTTTCTATTAGAAAGAAAATACTGTAGTTCCTACATGAAACTTTCTTTTTTTGCCTTGAGCACAACAAGCTGAGTATCATCAAGTTCCAGATGGAAGACATCTCTATGGTCGATATCTCCAAAACTTTCTAGATGGACAAATAGCACTGCAGGGTAAGAGGAAAAACATGTATTTTTGATTTTTTGTTGCCCTCCTCTCCTCCAGGTGTGTGGCATGTTGGTGTGGATTCTGATTGGGGGTACAGACTATTTTCATCTGGCCGCTCTCTGCTGGGTGATGTTTGTTGCCGTCTTGTGCTGGATTCTGGCTGTTTTCCTGTTTATAATTTACCTCACTGGAGCCCACCACAGGATACCACAGGTCCCCTGGACTACACTGGTAACACACACACACACACACACACACACACACACACACACACACACACACACACACACACACACACACACACACACAGAATGTTTAAAAGAATGGCCCAACTGTTTTGTCTTTGTATTTGTAATTCACTTTTTGTGTCTTTCTGTCTTCCAGTCGCTGTATTTGAACTGTTGTGCAGCGGCTCTGTATCTGGTGGCAGCAGTAGTAGATGCTTTCTCAGTCACCCAGGCCATTAGGGGGCGACACAACTACAACTGCAGGGCAGCATCTGCAGTAAGAGAACACCTGTTAATGTGATGTGTTGAGGGAAATGGTTGTTCAAAACATAACAGAAGTTTGTGTCCACATTACACATAACAGGACAAGCGCATCCTCCTTGAAGGAGAAATCTGTTTTATGTTTTCCAAAATAAAACATAAAATGAAAATTAAATGTCATCAGTGATTATGGAAACATGCTATGTTGAAATACTTGCCTCTCTGACATTAACTCTCCCAGTAGCAGTGTCCTCCTTTAAAATTTCTATTCCAGGCTGGAGGTTCTGTGTTGTATGCCCATTTCACTTAAGTTAGAGTTCAGATTAATGCTGAATGTTTACCAAATGAGTAGGTGAAATCATTAATAACCTTCTAGAAGGCAGCGACCCAACTCAAACCCCAGAGTGTGGATTTTCAGAGCAGTGGGCTTTTGTTTTCCTGACAATGGGCTTAACTTTACACTGACAGACAGCTGACAGCTCAACTTACAGTATAGGACTCGTCCTCACTTGTTATTGTCAGTTTATGATGTTGTGTGCATCCTGTGCTCCTGTAGATCACTTCAACCATAGATTGTATATTAAATAAGATTTCAACCTATGGCTTGGACATGCTGCTGTACTCACTTTGCACCCATAAGTACTTACTATTATGCAGACTACTGCCACATGTTGCTCCTTGAAGCTAAAACATTTGAGGAATACTACAACAAGCACATGTACAGTGTAATCTACAGTGTAATCTGTAGCTGGGCTGTAGCAACCAAAGATGACATCACGGTCATTTCCTCAGTGTTGTTTTTGTGGATAATGACCTTTTACTTATGATCTTGTGGAGACAGACTGATTGCACTATAGACTTTGCGTTTCGACCAGGTTTCAGCTGGTTTTTACTCCAATACGACGAGCACAAGGTAGGAAACATGCCTGGCAATGCCTTTGTTTTGCCTTAATTTTTAGACCTCCTGCTCATGGCTGCACAGACCAGGCGCAAGTTCATTTGCTATCTTACAGACATGGCAAAAATACAGAATTTTATAATAAGACTGACAAATAGAGTTTAGTTTGTAGGGTTTAGTGGCATCCAGTGGTGAGATTGCAGATCGCAAACACCTTGACTCACTCTCCCTTTTCAAACATGTAGGAAAGCCTACAGTGGCAGCAAAAACTTGTGCAAAACGCAAAATGGCATCTTCAGAGCCAGTGTTTGGTTTGTGCATTCTGGGTTACTGCAGAAAAATGGTGGTGACTTTGTGGAAGAGGACCTGTTGCCTCTGTAGATATAAGGCAGTGAAAACAATGATTCTTATTTTCATGTGATTATACACTAATGAAAATATTGTTAAATTGTACTCATTTTTTGCTACATACTGTCAATAAAAGTCAAAGCTGATAATGTAATCACAAATAAAGTACAGTAGAAACAGTGTCATTAAAGGACCACAGACTAAACTTTGTGGCACATTTACTGTGCATCTTAATGTGTCTAAATAATAAAAAAAATCTGAAAAAAATGGAATTACTTAAAAAGTAAATGCAAATTTTTTTACACATAGTATTAAAGAATCCAGACAGTCTCAATAACTTGTGTGTGGTGTTATGCTACAACATTATTAATCACAATTAAAAGTAAAATATCATTACACGACATTTACAAAAACAACAAGTGAGGTGAAAGTCCTCATCCTCATTGTGTTATTGTAGTAAAAGGTGGCCACTCAGTAAATAGGAAAAAGACTGGTAATTTCGGGGACATGTCACTTCTTTTATCATAAACTACCATGTACTTTAAATGCATCATCTGTGTGTTATGTGGACACACATTTCACTCGTGCCTCGACTCAGAGTTATAAAATAGAACAAATTGCTGTATGCTTTTAAAATATTAAAATTCACTTTTACTTGTTTCTCTGTCCCTCTTTATTTTCTCATACTTTTGCTTTTTCTCATCTTCTCTGCACCTTTCACGCTTCTCAGTTCTTTGCATTTCTCACCACACTGTGCTATGCAGGAAGCAGTTACCTGAGCTACCGTACCTGGAAAACCACAGAACAAGGACAATAGAATAGAAGACTGACGGAGATCTAACTTCAGAGTGGGACAAGGCTTCAGTCAAATTAAAACTTGTATAGAAACTGTAAATGTGATCATGCTGGAATACTTTTTACATTTTTCAACACATTCAGTATGAACTTTTTCTTTTAGGAAAATCTAAGTGCATTTTGCCACTGAAGTGGGGAAAAAAACAACATAATAGTATGTATATTCAAACTGGAGTCTGAATATACTTACTGTAGGAACATATATATATATACATAATATATATATATATACATGTGTGTGTGCGTGTGTGTATAGCTTTCTTGATTAACCAAGTTGCTCTTATTTTGTTGTTTTATGAATTTAGACAAGGACACAAAAGACTGTATGCAACAGAATTTAATATGGTTAAAAAATTAAAATACACAGAAAACACAAATAAAAAGCATTCAGACATTTGTGTAATCCATGGTTATCTTTCCAGGTGCATTCTTCACAAGACCTGATATTGATTAAGTGCAACAATCAATAATCTTTCCTTCAATGCTGTAATGCAAAATGCCTTTAATTAAAGTCCCTTCATTGATACATGAAAAAGTGCTGCTATGACATGTTTAACATAGTTTGTGTGTTAAACTGCACCACACTGAGTTTATCTTTAAAAGTCACCACAAATTTTGTATTTTTCCTCATTAGTAAACCATTGTTCCTTTAAACACAATTTTACAGAGGTATCAAAAGAAGAGGTTCGCATTACCAAGTGCACACATATTAATACATGTTGCTGTAATCAAGTAGACTGGATGATTTCTTAATGAAAAGAGAGGTTGATTATTCACAGATGATGATTATTAATCAAAACTGGATTATTAATCAGTTTTTAGATGCTCATTTTAAGCATCAGCAGTGCTGTTGCCTTTATTGATGTACTCTGACCCCCAGTGGGCCGCCAGTGAAGTAATCCCAGCGCTATTGCTTCGTCCACTCAGCATTATGAGGCTTGCATCGTCAAATTTTGGGTGGAAGTTAAAGGATCTCTGTAACATAGCATCACAAGTTAATACATGATGATTGTTAGTACTGATAATTGATAATAAACAGAGAGGTAGAAGGTAAATACCTGGTATGGCTGGCCTACGATCAGAGAGCGCCCTCTGGAGGTCACGAAAATCAGCTGGTAGATGTAGTTAGTGTGGAATTTACCAGACACCTGAAACATAACAGTGTGATCACATTTACACAGTTAAACACATCATATGTATTTTATAACCATAGATGTACATATTGTCATACAAATTACAGTACATTACTCATTTAATCATAGAAAATGTGAGTTTATGCTGTTAGGGGTCACATGAAATGTCAAATATCAAATGATGTAGTTTGATGATGTCATGAAGTAGCGTGGGACCACGGGAGTTATTATGTTCAAATAATTTTTAAACAATCACCATAGCTGATGGAAATCTGACATGTCCCATGCTTCTGGACAAAGTAATATTAAAGTTTTATTCATGTTATGTTTTGTCATGTTTGCTGACTTCCTCACTCCCTCTTACTCTTTCTCCTATTTTCCTGGAAGTTATAGCAGTTAGCAACTAGCTAGCAATGACAGTATTACCTTGAATAAGTTACAGATCTGAACATTGTTGGAAACATTTGTGATAGTACACGTTTAGATATTTGAATGCCTAAATGGTTTGCATATTATAGCTTTAAATTCATAATCAAAATGTTTCATCCAGAACAAAAGTTTCTTTTCTGATGCTTACCAGCCTTCCCCTGAAACAACACCAAATTAATATTTCACTAATATTAATTAATATTGATTGTGAAATCTCTTACCTGAATAATCTTCTCATCATCTGTTAGGCTGAGCTCATGCGTATGGCCATATTTACGACCAACCACTTTGGTCCAAATGTAATCATAGCGCAGCTGGATACTGCAGGGACACAGGAGAGAGAGAGAGAAAAAAAACACTGTTCAACACTGAAGATCACATCTACAAAAAATGTGAGAGCATGTAAGAACAATAGAGCAAATGTAAGCAGTGATTAAGACTGACACTATCAAAGTCAGTAAGGGACTCAGTCAAAATTACTTAGTTGTAAAGTTTGGATGAATCTAATGGTTCACTTTTTGAAAAAAAAAAGCCTTCTCTGTCTTTAGTAAAACTTTCAGTGGACCCTCTCTTTGACTTAGACAACTGCAAGACCCTCAAAGTTCATACCAGTCACCAAAAAAGACTCATGCCCAGTGTTCAAAACACTTCAGACCATCCTCCCTCGTCCCAATGGACAATATGAACAACAAAGTGAAGAGACTGACCCAGCGATGTAGGCATTGTACACTTCCCAGAGCCTGACTCCTGTGATCCTTCCATCCCCCTCTGTGGAGAAGGAATTGCCAGAACCACCTCCAACAGCAAGAGAGAAGGAGTAATGCAGCACGCCAGCTGGAGAGAGGGAAAAAAAAGTTATTGTTAATGTGAAGGAGAAGAGGAAGCTACTACTTCTTAACTTGACATAAACATTTATGTACAAAAAATCTTATTAAAAAGTTTGATTTAAAAAGTACAAAAAATGTATTTAAAACTTCTTACAGTTGCCTTTTGCTGCCAGGCAGCTCGTACAGAGCACAGCAAAGACCAGGAAGGAAAACATTGTGTCTGAAAGAACCCGGAGACAACACTGCAATCAGAAACTTGTTCATCAAATGTCATCGTCATCATGTTATTATTATTATCAACAGCTTTCTGAATTTCTTTAGACATGAAAATAATCTGAAATTTGTTTTCTGAAGCAGTAACTCAACAGCCTTCACATGAGAATTAGGGTGAAGAATTCATTTGAGTTCTGAATTTAAAGTTGAAATTCTGAGATTAAAGTTTACTCAAACCTCAGATTTCTGACTCTTTGCTTAGAATTCTGACTTTTAACTTGGAACACAAGTAATTTTTTCACATGTGGCCCTAATCCTCTTCTGTAAATCTCTACACGGCCTGTAACTTATGATAAAAAACTAGAATGCAAATAATCAACACCTGCAGCCACAGTGAGATGCTATTAAAGTTGGTAAAAAAGTAACTACGTTCCACATAGTTAAAACCTGCAGAT
Organism: Lutjanus erythropterus; assembly: GCF_056507025.1. Lineage (NCBI taxonomy): Eukaryota > Metazoa > Chordata > Actinopteri > Lutjaniformes > Lutjanidae > Lutjanus > Lutjanus erythropterus. The sequence continues at coordinate 13,853,423 of NC_139325.1, forward strand.
AGAGATGTTCAAACTCACCTGGAGGTTGTGCTCTCTTGAAACCAGCTCGAGTCCTTAGCAGAGTGTGAACTGATACTGAGACACTGTGACTTATATAGACATACCTCCCTCAACAACAGCATGCCTTTTTTTTTTATTTTGCTAACAGGTGTAGGTTTCTGGGAATCTGAAGTTTGTTCAGGAAGAGAAAATAATTTTGAAGCTCACCATCAAGTTCAGCAACATATTTTGCACACCCTTACAGGACAAGCTTAAACCAGTTTAAATACTCAATCACTTGTGACTCTGGCTGTGTCTCATGATTTATTTATTTTCGAACACTTATACATTTTCCTAAAGAAAGATTCATATGACATAATACCTTTCAACTGTCACTTATAATCCACTAGGAGTGTTTGGTGGTGGCTCTATCTGCCAAGACCCTGCTCTCTACCTGCATTTCCTCCTTTTTTTTTTAACCTGTTTACTTTTTGAATGCCCCAAACAGGTGTTTTTTAACATTCCCAGTCTTTTGTTGCCCCTGTCCCAACTTATATGAAACATGTTGCAGGCATCAAATTCAGAGAGGGTGTTTAATTACAAAACACAATAAAGTTGATCCGTTTGAACATAAAGTGTCTAGTCTTTGCACAGTCATTGTATTCTGTTTTTATTTACATTTTACACAAATTGCCAACTTTTTGCAGTTGCGTTTGTGCATGATCTTCATAAGCAGATTCATAAGAGTTTGCCCGGTTGTCATGTAGATATTCAGATTTCCATTTTTGTCTGGGCACTTTCTTGTTCATATTGAGTTCTGTTCATTCGAACAAAATGTACAATAACAGTACGAGAGGTCCTTGAACTGCGTGAACTCTATCTGCACACAAAAAGATCATGTGGTATGACTGACTTTTAACTGACTTTAATGCTGAATTCCCTACAAAAATACTATTTTAGAAACATAAATAAATGCTCCACAAGGACTGACCTCTGCCCTTTGTTAGACTTTTACTCTGGTGCAGTAGTCAGGAAACAGTCATGTGGGAGATGTTTCTTATGAAATTCATTGTAGGGCTGTACAGACAGTCTGTGCAGCTCTACGATGAATTTAATAAGAAATATGTAAAATCAAGACTCAAGTCTGAAGCTTCTTTGTTCTCTGTGTGCGAGGATTATCTTTTGTTTATCACAGTTGTGCTTATATGTTACCAGTGCTGGACAAACTACTAAACCCCAGTACTTGAGTCAAAGTATAGATACTCTTGGTCAAATATTACTCAACTACAAGTGAAAGTTGCTCACTCAAAATTTTACTCAAGTTAAAGTACTAGAGTACTTGCTTTTAAAAATATTTAAGTATTCAAAAGTACAAATTACAAAGTACATTTTCTAATATCGACGCATTGCTGTATTGTTTTCACGATGCGTTTACAGAACCTTGTAAATCTCTGAAACAACCTAATGATGCACTGACCTGCTTGTGGAACCACGATGCTACACAAAGCCTATAGAAACACCCATAAAAACTTCAGCATAGAAATGCAGTCAAAAACAAAAAAGAACAACTATTGCCATTTTAAAATGTTATTCAAACACTTTCACTTATGACACATTCCTTAATGATGCCGGGAACACACCATTGTTTTCTGTTAAGTGATATATGATACCAGGAAATGACATGAGAGAAAAGGTCAACAGCAACTGGTTTAACTGGAATAGCCATTCTTTTTTTTGCTTTTTCTTCTTTTTTTCATGCATTATTACTTAGACTTCCCAGCAACAAAACTTCCGACTTGGCCATGAGCATAACATTCATTCTTTTTCTGTAACCACTTGTTCCGTAAGGGCCTATCCTAGCTGACATTGGGCGAGAGGCGGGGTTCACCCTGGACAAGTCGCCAGTTCATCGCAGGGCTGACACATAGAGACAGACAACCACTCACACTCACACCTACGGGTAATTTAGAGTCACCAAATAACCTAGCATGCATGTCTTTGGACTGTGGGAGGAAGCCGGAGAACACGGAGAGAACCCACGCAGACACGGGGAGAACATGCAAACTCTGCACAGAAAGGCCCTGCCCCAGCCAGCTGGGGGATCAAACTCAGGACCTTTTTGCTGTGAGGCGGCAGTGTTAACCACTGCACCACCGTGCCGCCCATAAGCATAACAGAAAATAATAGAATAAATTCACAAACAGCAATCATGGCAGCAGTTGGTTTGGTTTTTAATGAATGAATGACAGTATATGCATACAATACATCCCACTTGATTTATGCTGTTTATACCTCATCAGCTGATATGAGTGAGTCTAAAATACATAGACACTCCACATCACCACAGTGGCAGACTCAGACTCTGAGGGGCAGTGGCCAAAAAAGTAGTGGGGCACCAGCGTGCCGAAAGTTATGATGCACTTTATCATGTTTTGTCCACTGAAAAGGCACCTTAGGGCCCTGGGTAGCATTGGGGTTGATTTCACTACCCAACATGATGGATCATGAAAAGTAGCTAATACAATCAAAAGGAAATATACAGGTCACCCCAGATCAAAAATAAATATTTTCCCCCCAGCCTCTAGTGCTATTTATCCATCTTGGGTTCTTTTTTTTTTTTTTTTTTGTGTGTGTGTGTGTGTGTGTGTGTGTGTGTGCATGTGAGTTGCAGAGAAGGGCTGAGGAGCACTTGGCTTGTGGTGGTCGAAGCACTAAACAAATATTAGAAAAGTTCAATTCCTATCTCTCTCTCCAAAAGTCATGACCTGGTTACTTAAGATAATCCACAGATCTTGTTGCAAGCAGTTTCATGCAAGAGTAAAGTGCAGTACAGGCCAGATGAAAAATGTATCATTTTGATTTGAGGGTGAACTGTCCCTTTATACTTGTCTGCTATTATTATTACTTTTACAAATTCTGCAAGTTGAATATTTCCCTGTATATAGAACTAAATAGAGAGCCTAAAAAGTCAAGTAATTTACATATGAATTATGATAGAGGAGAAGAATTGCAGAAACACTGTTATCATCTTTTAAAATATGTAATGTCTTAAGCACTGACTGTAAATAAAGGTGGATGATGTGGCTCCTCTTCCCTCCCACTGTACAAAATTGAAGTCATTACAGTATTAGTGATTTTGTATTATTTGTATTTTAACTTTAGTATATCTTGGGTGTGGTTTTCATGTAAACATTTATAAGTCACACCTCACACATACTTTTATATTTCCTTCACGTTTGTCTTTTTGTATATTGTGTGTGTGTGTGTGTGTGTATGTGTGTGTGTGTGTGTGTGTGTGTGTGTGAAACAAATAGAGCCTAATAAAAACCTAATGTTACATTAAACATTATTCTATGTCTGGTCAAGACATAGTCAATGTAAATTATTTCTGGGAGTTTGCACACAACTGTTTGGGTAAAGAATGTCCAGTACATCAAAAACCTGACAAGTGTTCACTACTAATCACTTTTCACAGTCATCTTAAAGCTACAGTAGGAAACATTGTTTTGATATAATTGATAAATAATAATGTCATAAAAAACCTTTCAAAATATTGTAAATCAGGTGTTCTGAGAGAGAACTAAACTGCACCTCTTCTATAGCTCTGTTTTCAGCATTTAGAGCATCTGGCCCGTGACGGGAGACTTAAACCAATCACAGGTCTTTTAGGACCTGGGGGACTCCTCCTACTAGTGCAGCTGCGCGTGCACGAGACCCTGAGTCATTGATGGAAAGTACCGCAGGAAAAGTCACTATATAACAGCATTATAATCAAGAGAAAAGAGCCTAATGAGCAACATGCTCAACCCAGGAGTTTGTCAGCTCACCCAGTTACTTTTGAGTTCACTTTCAGTTGTGTTCACGTGTATCACAGAGGACTATGTGGAGCTGAGACACAGACAGAGCTGACAGACAGCTGCTCAGAGCTGGGGAGCTCTGCATGGGAGGGTCTGCAGCACTAACATGTTTGTTAGTAAACCTGTATGCAGCAGCACCATGAAGGAGCCGACTGCGCTGTTTACAGGGTGAGTAAATGACACACAATTACTGACGCTGTACTTTTGTATTGGCATTTTTGACTGTGCGAGTCAAACCGTGTTGCCGCTGAATTGCATTTTTGTAACCATTTATATAGCAGCGAGCCGCATCCATCATGAACCGTGAGCCCGACTCGCCTCAGGCTGCGATCACATCGCACAGACTGCGGCCCAATGGTGGCGAGCCTGAAAAGAAAAGAAAAAAGAAAAATGTTTTTAAACATCTCTTTATGTTCAGCGCTCAGTACTCCTGTGTCTTCACACTGAATCTTTATGTTCGTAAATGTAGTTTCTCTCCTCTGTTGATGTTTTTTATTGTCAGGTGTCTGATTTATTACACACAGTTAATGCCTGTCAGTCAGGCTCCCTCACAATTGCCTCCATAAACTGCTGCTTACACTCATGAAGGGCGTGCTGCTCGTCTAGTGGAAGGGGCTCAGGACACTGAAAACAAAACCTAACTTAGAAGAGACTCAAAAATCAACTGTTTTTAGGCTTTCTAGCTAATGCAACTTTAAGGTAAGATAGATATTTTTTTAAATTCACCCTGATTGAAATTTCTTTACCAAAAGAAAAAATTAATTAAAAGTTAATTCTGAAAAAAATGAATACAATAAGATGCAGAGAACAAACACCGTCCAACAACAAAGTCCAATGAATTGCAGAAAGTGCAAGGTATTTGTTTTCCAAATTAGAAACAATAAATAAACTGTATGGAATGGTAGAATTAACATCACTGTATTCCTATGTAAAAACTGGACTGTCTCTTAATGTTGGTTTATGATAATCCTATGATACATTTCTAGAGTGCTATAAACCTCACATGAGTGCATCAGCAAATAATGAAATCAACCAAAAGTCAACAAAGGTCAATCTTACTGACTAACATGGAGTGGTGTTCTTTCTCATTTATTTTATTCATTTGTTTTGTGCTATAAAAGTGTGTTTTTCATTGCCTCTCTGAAATATCTGGTGTTATTTTAATTGATGTCTATTATACAGTGGAGCAAGACAAGGAAATAGTCCCTGACCGCAAACATATGAATTCAGATTTTAGAGAATGCAGGTAGTCTTGTTCTTAGTGCTGTCACAGATGACCGCACCCTGATGATTTCCAATCTGTCAACCTGTCAAGATGCTGCAAAGTTGAAGTGTTGACCTTCAGAAGTGGCTGGCATGCCATCATAGAATCATGATGAAATGCCCTCTGATGGTGACACTGTACACCAGCAGGAAAGAGGGGAAGACAATTTAAGAAATGGTCGAAGGAGAAGTAAAGTAATCTATTCACTGTTTCCTTATTAGCTGATTTTCTACTCTTGTTTATAGTCACAAAGGACACCTCAGCATCCCTCTGATGAAATATTATCTGCTGCTCCATATAAGGTGAATAAATATTGTCACAGTTGAAAGTGACAACAATAAGTTAATGGAAAATAACTCCCCTATCTCATTAAGTGTTGCAGTGTTTAAATGTGTTTATATTGTAATAAGTATTAATGCTAAAACACACAGATTCAAGTGGATCATTGAACTTAAAGTGTCGACTGCTTAAGAAGGATTTAACAGTTTTTCAGATCTATTGCTGCTGTTGGTCAGTCTGTATTAACCTTTTCAGTTTGGGGAAAACCAGTTTGGCAAAGCCACTGTTTTGACACATGATATGTTGATGACATATCTGTTGATGACAGAAATTTGGTTTGGCATCCTGCTAGATCTCAGTTACTAAAGACCATCATTTGCCAGCAGGATTATGGAGAAATCACTGGCCCAGTTTTCATGAAACTTGGTTGAAGGGTGTAGTGTGGGCTAAGGAAGAATCATTAACATTATGAGATAGGTCAATTCTAACATTGTGCTGTGACTAAACATACAAGAAAGCATAACATCCAACAACTATACTTTGACAAACTAGTTTGGGAACTATATCCAGATCAATATAGTAATTGTGCTTGCAGATTTACATATTTTAGGAGACTATACCGCTTTCGCACTAGTTTTAAACCGCGGTTTCTTGGAGAGCAGCCAAGACTGACATTGAGATTATGATTATGAGAACCACAGCTCGCCTGCAAACACTAGACAAACCACCTGAGGGAGTAAAGCTAGGACATCATTTAAATCATTGTCCTCCAACCTTGATGACAGTGATGTGTCCAAACATCTACCTGCTGCTGAGAAATAGTTGTCTGACTGGCTTTAAGGCTGACAGACAGAGTGACAGGAAAAGAGAGACAGCAGATTCTCAGAAAAAAGTTTGTTGTATACTCTATTATTATTTTGTTTTTAGTTTTTGTTTATATCTGTATAGTCACTCAAGTAGGGGCATGGGGTTGACAGGGAGGACATGGACATTGGGTAGAGGTAAGGATAAGGAGGATAGAGGATACATCATATTAAATACTGTTCAGGAAAAATGACTTCAATCATGACAGTAGTCAAGTTTAAAGGCTCTTTGATGAAAAATAAATAAATAGTAGAATCATTAATAATATCATTTATAATATGACCACCTGCAATACTGTATCACAAGCATGATCACAAATTAAACCTGTTTCACAGGGAGTTATTTCAGTCTCAAGTTAGAAGTACAAATATAAAAATTGAAATAATATTTTAATTTTGAAGGAATCCACTTTTTGTGTAATACAAATGCATTTCCGAATGCATACTTCACCTTTTGAATGGTGATCACATAAACTGCCATTAATTTGTCAGTTGCTTCTATATTTCTGTGATGGTAGACTCCTGTGTAATATAATATCACATTATATAACACAATATCATATCATATTAATTCAGTATTGAGGTACTTCCCCGTCAACAGGCCTGTTTCTTTCAGCAGAGGCGTAGTCCTGCAGATTAACATTGAAAAAGTTTTTTAAATATTTGGCAAGACTTCAATGCATCGGCTTTTGTTATCTTCTAAATGATTTTTATTTGTGTATCAGAGGGCCTGTGAGTGACTTTTGAATTAGGTGCAGGTTCCTGTGGGACTACAGATTTGTTTCAATAACTGAACAAAAATGCATAAATTGTAGTAAACAATAATTGGCATTTTTTTCAGTTCTGAGACTAAGCTCTTATGTGGTTGGATGTTACACGGCTGTGTCCCCATTGGTCAACAGCCACAGCAGGCAGCTAAAACAGGGCCGACATGAATACTCGACAGCTCATCATTCACTCTGCATATTAGCCATATTAGTTGAAACCCTTCACACATTTTAGTTATTACATGTATGTCAGTCTTAATTGTGGCAGGACATGATTCTGTATTGTTTTTAAACTTTTACATGGCCAGTGTCTCAAAAAACAACATATCAACCAGGAATAATACCACTGTTAAAAATCACTACTTACTTTCTCCTTCATTCAGTGAGTGTTGTTCACAAAACCCTGATTTCAGATAATTACAACAAACCTCTGTCATATGTTTTGTACAGCAAGAAGGTGATTTAATGACAGATTTTTCTCAGTTTCTGAGTTGTCTTGTGGTCTTGTTATAACAGATGGTTTGGAGTGAGTGAGGAAGATGCATTTACATGAGCATAATACGACATTGTACCTAGCTGTAATTAGCAGAATGCTCATCTGGAGACAATCATGTTTTGGGGTTGTCCGTCTAGTACATCTTTTCCATGCACACATTCTCACTGGAAATTATTCACTGGTATCACGCATGTCAGTGTAATGATAACTTCCATTTTTGCCAAAAAACACCTTTAATACCTTACAAATTCCATCAGTGTCTTCTCTCCATACATTATATGAGCTCAGACAGAAATGGATATAAACTCCAAGTGCACTGGTTGTCAGAGGCGTACAACTACGACATGGTACCCTGAAAAAAACGCTTGCGCAGGCCCTGGAGAAGTGGGCTTACATTCCAGATTTAAATGGATTTCAGGTTTTACCAGAAAAAGCTGGAGGAGTCTGAGTTTATAGTTGGTCTGAACGGTCACATTAGAAGGCATGATGAAAAGCTGACTCTCATTGACTGAAAAATGCAACTTAGGCAAAGCAAATGTGAAGATAACAGGCACCCTTTCACAACATCTGACAAGCACTTGTTGCACTGTTGAAGTGTAATGACCCCTAAATGCTGCTAATCACTTTGATACAGTATGTGATGTAATGGCTAAACGCTTATGCTTTTTGAAAACACATCAGATAATTTGCACTTGGACTGGCTGAGTACACTCCTGCACAGATTATAGAAGTCATTATAAAGCACTTGGCTGCAACCAAGTCATCATTTTAGAGACTGAAATATGATAGGCTTTTTACTTCTTGCTCTGTGTCCTGTTACACCTGACCTCTCCAGTAGATGTCCTCATTGGGCTTCTGAGGATCCCCTGACCTGCATCTACGGCTGTTTACTCAATAATAAAGAGCAATGGAGTGTACTGTACAGTAGAGAGCAGTCTTACCCTGTAGTTTGTCAGGTTGTTCAAGCTACCTTGCTGTTCCTTGCTGTTGTTGCTCACTACATGCGGATGTCCTGCCGCAGTGGTCTTGATTGCATCATATCATTCTTAAGCCTGACTAAATCAAAGTGAAAATAAACTGTCTCACAATAAGGGTATAAAGACTTAGATGGAAAGGGGAATAATCTTTGATACAGACCTATTGATAATCATGACACAGTGTAAAGATTTATTCACTGTGGCCCCTGATTAAGATTCATTGACTCTGTTGTTGTCATTTCCTTTATGTTTAGATGTTTTATTTTCATATTTAATTTAACTTGCTTATTTTTTTTTTACATTATTTATTCAATTGATATATGCATTTTAGATATGGAATCTTTCTGGAATGTCCACCTCAGGCAATTTTTTCTAATTTTCCTGTTCAATAAAAAAGGAAAAGTAAACCCTCTTTCCAGTTGAACCTCAAGATGACCCTTTTTGCATTCTGAATCTAGGCTACTGTATTTGCCACAGGAAGTGACATGCGGAAATTACAAGTGACATTACATTTCCAATATAATGTGTTAAGTTTTTTTTGTGTGGTTTTGGTGCTCAAATGGTTTCTGTAACTCGTGGAAGCATCAGAAAAAAGAGGCAAAGAAAGAAATACAATATTAAAAAAAATATTAAACTGCATTCAAGTGTTGCCTTTAAACAGCTGTCAGTTTCAAACCATACTTCAGAGCAAACTTTTAAACAATGAGTTACAATGAGTAACCATTGTGATGGCCCACCCTTCTGGTCTCTGTTCTCCTTTTGGGAGTGGGCTGCAGCCATCACTCCTCATGGCTTACTCACCGTTTTAGTTTGGGTTTGACCTCTTACTTCACCACTCATACACGCACACACACACATACCTTTATTCACCCACACATGCACTACATTACTGATTACAGATTCATCCCAGATTCATCTAGAAAAAGTTTGGTAGTCTGATAGCTCAGTTGGCTGTTCCCAGATCACATTTGGAAAATTCAGAAATCATGATACAGTTACTCAAGATAATCCAAAGACCTCACTATGAGCAGTTTCACATAAAACCTTAATTTAACTGCTCACAACAAGGTCTGTAGATTATTTTGAGCAACCAGGTCATGATACCTGGAAAGAAATGTTGCTGTTGAGTTTTTCAAATGTTTTCTTTTGGTGATTTGAGCAAGGCAGGACTAGTACCATCTAGTTTCCTTCACTGGAGAGAAGCCAAACATCTCTATGACCAGTATCTCCAAAATTCAGGCCAGAGGAAAAATAAGTATTTTTGATTTGAAGGTGAACTATCCCTTTAAACTTGAATAATAGGCATTTTTTACAGCCATTATTAATTGTCATAGTGGGAAAAGCACAGGCGTTATCAACATTAACAGCTCTGTTCTACTCAAATGTCATGACAGTGTGACAGTGAGCCAGTATGCACAACACCACACCAGATTGAGATACTTCCTGAAACTCTGGGGTAATATTCATGGAGACCCTTATATCATTAAGAGTCATGTCATGACTGATATTGTTTTTGTAGCCTACCATTGTCCTTTAACTCTTTATGTGCAGTACCATAAACAAAACTTTTAAATTTACCTTACTGAATACACTTTTATGGTTATGTTGATCTATTAACCATTTTGTTTGTGTCCATTTTATCTACTTGTTTGTTTTCTGATTACAATGCAGCACTTTAACAACCTCCCTTGACATTACTGGTAGTGCAGTGCAGTTACTGGTGACGACATCACAGTTGACCAGAATTGGTCAAGTAATCACATTACCAAACTTGTTGATACACCCAAAAAGTGTAGCTTAGTTATGAAACAGCACCTCTCCTCTGCTGCAAAGTTGCTTTAATCTCAGTGAGTCTGAGACTAAATACGTCTTGTTTCCAGTAGTGAGCATGGGTTTCATAATGGTTTCATAACACAGGAAGAGTGTTTTTGCTTTGTAGAAAAGACTGTTAACTGTTTAACTGTTTCTAAAAATAAACTTCTTTCTTTGACATCTGTAAAAATAAAAAATTATGAAATACTTAAGAGTTTAAATAGTTACAAAACGCTTCATGGTAAAACCACTATCTATTGCTGAGTAGGCCTTGGTGTTGTGGTGCAGAAAGGTCAAAATATACAAAGTAGGATAAAATACAAGCACTACTAAAAGTACTCTAAATAGAAATTTACAATAAAAAAATGTATAATAAATATTCTACAGTAGATAGACAGTCATAAAACAAAGAGAATGAACTGTATAAAATTTTGAATAAGGCATGTGAAAATGTTCATAGTAAAAACTGGAAGATGTCATTCAGTTGAGTCCAGATCCCCACCAGGCAACAGAGGATGAAGCACCCACTGCAGTGCCACCACAACTGCCAGATGTGACCAGTATAGATTTGCAAAGTTAGTTTGTATTTTTACTAACTAGTTGTATGCAGTTTTTTATTAAGTGTTTTTTGTATTGTCTGATTTCTTTCTGTTGCATAAAATAGTTGAATTTATCTTTTTTATGCCATCAGAACAGGGAAAAGAGGTAGTAGCACTGCTATCTCAGGGGTCAATCAGGGGTTTAAACACAACACAAAATGAACCACTGCCACAAATCTTAGCACACATTACAATACCACCATACAGTGTCACGGAGTATAATGCTATCGTCAATATTTTCAATATTTTCTTCCACTCCTGAACTATACATGACTAAGTGGGTATATCAGACATAGCATTACATTGGTTGTCATCACATCTCACAGACTGAATTTTCACTGTCTCTATTGATGATTCTGTGTCCCATTTCTCTCCTCTCCTCTGTGTTGTGGTGTCCCACAGGGCTCATTACTGGGGCCTCTGCTGTTTTTTGTATAGCTCAATGCTGATAAGACAGTGGTTTGGCTGTTGCTCTAGGACAAGTAGCACCATTTATCTTACAAATGATTGGGCCTCTGTCCTCTGCAGCCATCTCATGGTACGTAATTTAGGGGTAATGGTTGATCAATCTGCATTTCTCATTTGACACCCATGTCAAGCAGCTGACCAGATCTTGCTTCTTCCACAAGTGGAGATCTCTAACTGAGATCTGTAGTTTCACCTGCTGAACTAGAAATGCTCATACATTCTTCCGGTATTGACTACTCTAATGCACTTTTCTCTGCGGTTAGCATGTCTGGTCTTGATTGTCTGTAAGCAATCCAGAGTGCTGCTGTAAGACTTCTCACTAAGTCAAATAGGCGGTCTCAAGTTACACCCATAATTAAATCTCCTCACAGACTCCTCTTTCCATACAGAATCCAATTTAAAATTCTCAGTCTTACTTACAGAGTACTGAATAATCAGGCCCCTACATATGTTGCTGAACTACTTCATCCATACTCATCAGCTCGCCCTGTAAGTTCTAATTAATTAAATTACTGTCTGTCCCACACATGCGCCTTAAGACCTGTGGTCACTGAGCTTTTGAAGCTGTAGTGTCTAAACTGTGGAATGCTCAGCCTGCACTCTTGTGTTCTGCCGGTTTTGTGGACTCATTTAAAAAGCAGCTAAAGACTTATTTGTTTAAACAGGCATTTGGGTAAACCATGCACCAGACCTGCACTTTATGCATTTATTGTGTTTTCTGATTCTGTATCGTGTCTGTTCCATTTTTATAGTTTTAGTCCTTGTGAATTTTAAACACATGACTGAAGTGGTCACTCCATCTTCTGTTTCTATTGTTTAACTATTGTAAAGCACTTTGTGACTTATGTCTGTGTAAAGCACAGTATAAATAAATCTCTTCCACTTGTAAAAAATATAAACAATAAAAGATGATAATCCAAACTTCTCAATTCAAACACTGTTATTCATTTAGAGCCTGTTGTGATTTATTTAGAGCATTAAAGGCAACCAGGTGACAACATAATATAGACACACTTACAAAAGCTGAAATTCAAAATAATTTACACTTGATGCTTATTCATTGATCAAAACCTTCATGCCTTAGTGGAAGCTGTTGCTATTCAGCAGGTTAATGTTTTAGCATAGCGCTGGTTCAGATATTTTGTGGATTGTAACATATTAAGTAGTAATCTGCAGATGCTCTGGTCTAAGAGGAAACAAAACTTTCCTATCGGTGTTTCTGAGCCATAATAAAAGCCACAATGTGGCCTGCAAGAGATGAGGAAAGCCTTGTTCTTAGCAGTTGCTGATGATTTGTGGTCCCTACCGTTGGCTAAAAGGACTGAGGAATCAGCAGTTGGCATAAAACAGAGCAGTCAATAAAAAGATGATTCCCCATCTTGTAAATGCTCATGCCTTTCAAACTTCATGTCCCCCCATGAGCAACATTCAAAGACCTAACAGTTACTCTAGAGCCACACAGGTTATAACTGTTTCTACAGGCTGACTAGTAAACTGATCTTTATTTGTATAATTGCCAGAGTCCCTATTTAAAGTGCCTTTACTGACATGAAATAACTAATCCAACATTATTTTCTCATGTTCCACCAACATTTAAAGTGAAATACTCTCCTTAAGAGAGACTGGAATATGTAGTGTTTATCACAGGTTTGGGCTGATACACAGTGTATCTAAAATCATGCTTAGTGCCACGTCAGCTAATCTTTTCAATCTCAGTTGTGTTTGGTAGAATATTAACAAAACTGTGTACGTATGCCAGAGTTGGATTCTGCACGTAGAAATGTCTGTACTCTTGTCTTGCACAACTTGTATCATTGTAACATTCTGGTTTAATTCAATGTTTGAATTCTTTTGAAATAGATTGTTTAAGCTGCTGTAAACACCACAGCCTGCAGTAAAACACAGGTATGATTGCATTTACAGTAAATACTACATTTTCCTAAAAAGTGCAAAGCTGAAGCTCGAGTTGGGATAACCCCTGCTGAACTTCAGTGCAGATCAGCAACGGTATAGTGCTATAAATGATTTGTAGTTGGTATTATACAGACATACTATTCCTCTCATAAACATTTATGAGTTTAAACTGCAAACTAGCACAGTAACCTACATACGTGCTGTGCAACCTCAGCTAAGTTAAGCATGGTCTTTATATGTAGAGCAGAAACAGGTCAGTGCCACTGCCCTCTGATTTGGGACTGGAATTATGCCAGCCAGCGTACTGAACGTGGGGCACATGAGCTGGCAGCAGAGTGGACAGAGCCCGCAGGACACTGAAAACTTTTGACCTCAAGAAATCAAACTGGGATGAATGAACTTTGTCAGGCATGTTTTTGCGTGTGGGACTGGATAAGTGAGCAACATCCTTCAACAGATTAAAACCATTCTCAGTGTACTGTAAGTTGTCTGGTTTTCTACATGGAATCTCCCACCCACACAGACCTGCAGTGGGATGACATGAGTCATTTACACTTTCAGAAGCTATGAGTCAATAAGGTGAAATTGGGCCCTGTTCATAGACCACAAAATCTTGGCACGCATACATTTATACGTTCATTATTTATGAGATTTACACAGAAACTTACAAACGTATACACAAAAAATCATTTATTGTTCTGTGTAACTTATTTAAAAGGAAGCTTATGAAACTTGATTGTCAGATTTCCATCCCCTCTTACTCTTTTTTCAAACTAACTACTAAAAACATATAAAATAAAAGACTTTTTTCCCGTGTTATTGTACTGATTGTTCTATCTTAGCTTCTGCTGCCTTGACTGAGTAACTTAGACAGATGAAGAGAGTAGCTTCACCCCTGTACCTTATGTGACAAAGTTATATATTTACTGCAAATTCATATAACAATATAAATTGAGGCAACATTGTTCATAGAATGACCTGCTTAGTTTTATAGCAGTCCAGAGAAGATTGCACAGTCACAGCAAAATGGACAGACAGCATAATGCTGGACTTGGCTGTTTCTGTGTAGAGCCTGGTCTGGTCTAAAGTGCAAAACTAAAGGTTGCTCAGTTTACTGAGAGTCAGCGTGATTTTGGCAGGCCACCAGAGTCTGTTAATCTGACACTGTGACAAAAGTACAAAATCCTTTTTTTTTAAATCTGTGTGTTAAATACCAGTAACAGTCAGGATTATGAGCTCAGAGGTGAAGATGGTTATTCTAAGTATTTTTTGGCTTGAAGGCTGCAAGTGGTCTCAGAGACAGATGTGGTTCTCAGATTTCTAGTAAAATATTAAAGATTAAAAGTGTAGAGAGTCTACAACTGAACCTTGTCTACACGTTTATGCATTACGTGTTTGATGAGAGAGACAGTCACTGCTTTCTTTTCCAAATTCTTGGAAGGTTTCGTTTTGAGCAAATCAACTGTAATAATCAAGGATGTCAACAATAGAAGATGTGGCACAATGCACAAGGATTGCTAGGATATGACACGCCCACTTTGGTTCCCAAGAAATACCTGACATAGTTTCAGCTTAGTTTCAGCTTTTGGTTCCGAATCAATATATTTTTGATTGAAATGCTCAGAATGGCTGTTGGTGTAAAAAGCCTGTAAATGAACTACATGATCAAACACATAAACCCCATTAAAAAAACATACCAAACAATGTAAGGGACTATTTTACAAGACTGAAAAGCATTTTCTCCATAAAAGAGGCATCTGCAAAAGTGTTAGCAGGACACCTCAAATTGCAAACAGGCTCAATTATGACTGTCTCTACAGCCAAGAAAAGCTATTTAAAAATCTGTGAAATCACAAAATGTAAAGTCCATAGCTGAGTCCTGCATCAGGTTAAGTACCTGCCGGGTAACCTACCAAAAAATTGTTCAACAGGTTGAAAATATATGTATATAAATTCACGAGTAGCCTACTTTGAGTGTGTAACAAGCGTTTGTGCAGTAATTTAGTAACTTTGACATTTAAATCCACTAATTGAATAATACCAAACCTAATCAGCTGCAAGGATTTTGTTGTGAAACCCTGCGATACAACCATTGACCCCGCATTCTGCCAAATAACAGGACATCATAATCTGATCTGACAGCAATGCTAGCTGCTAGCTGAAATGAAAATACATAAACATAAAGGCAAAGCCAGAGGTGAATACCAAATTTTCAGCAATACATTGTTGAAGGCCAAGTTGTTTGGGAGAAACTTGGTGAGTAAGGAGACTCAGCTGTCATTGGCTTAACTGCTTGTAAAAGGTCCAAAATTATTTGTCAAATTAAAAATTTAAACTGAGGTTGGAGCTGGATCAAAAGTTAAGGGATCACCTGAGTGTCTGGGCGCAGTGTCATCTGAATGTTGGTACAAAATTTCATAGCAATCCATCCAGAAGTCATTGAGATGTTGTGATGGACCAACTGAAAAACATTCACGGAGCCAAGTGGGACGTAAATGACCAAGAAGCCCTTTGATAAGTCTTATTTTTAATCTGTTGTTAAGCTGAAATACAACACTCAATGATTCAGACAGAAATACATGAAATCATTGGTAATTATCAGCTGATCACTGTCATCTGCTGTTGTTTTCCTTTTCAAGATCTGGAAACATACTAACAGTTTTCAGTCGAGTAAGGTAGAATGTTTTTTCCAGCGGTTTCAATATGAAATTACACGTTGGTGTTTGGGCTTTTTTATATCTTTGATCTTGAACCCACTTGAGTTTCCTATGAAGCAAGGCCCCAGGTGTAGAGGAAGCATCATTTTGGCTTCTTCTTAAAAACGTCAGTAAGTACTCACTTGTGGTTTATCTTAACCCCTGTATCCCACAATGCATCTTGTTCTGTAAGTGGGTCACTGAGAACCTGAATCTGTCAGAAGCATCACTGATTAACCCTGACTGACACAGCAGACAGAGTTATTACACTGTCATCAGGCTTAAACCTGTCCTTTACTATCCGCTGCTACACATCGTTGCATCAGAGCGTCACTAAATGCCATTTAAAGTTAAATGTCTTTAAAGTGCCTGGTAAGCAGTTCACGTCAGATGAGGTTGCAACTGGTTGAGAAAGAAGGTATAAAGAAAGAGAGAAGAACATTGATGCCATATACTGTATAGTCATGTAGGTTTACAATCCAGATGCTTTGTATTGATACTGTATTTTCCTGTCCTAAAACATTGCCCATGACAGAAAAACATGTACACTTACATGCACACACACAAACACACACACACACAGTGCAAAAGCAGTCTCTTATCCAGCCCAAACCAGTTTTAGTGAGCTCTGAGATTTGGCTTCTCAGCATGCAGGAAAAAAGAACAAAAGCATGATTGCATTAACCTGGTTTTGAGCACTAATACTAAATGAGCAGCTAAACACACTAAATGAGCAGCCATGTGGGAAAAAAAGTCACAAATGAACAGCGGAAGAGGTACTGAACCAAAGGGAGTAAAAAATAAATAAATAAAAATAACAGAAGCACTTATTAACACATAGTATCAAGATCCAAAGAAGTAAGAACCATTCGTAGACTCATATATTTTATAAATATTATATATTTTTCTATATAAAAATCATGGAAAATATGATCATGGTTTCTTCCTGTAAAACAAAATATGACAGATGCCTATATAAGCTAATATTAACCCCTTTCAACCAATAATATGACATCCACCTGTCAATTAATCTTCAACCTTTAGCCGTGTAAAGCTACAGCTATGATTCATTAGTTAGCTACCTGGCAACAGTATGGTTTATTGATGTGTCCTCCACGATGTTCTCTAAAGCAAACATTATTCTGTTTGCCTAAAATACTGTGGTTACAAGCCTGCGGGCTAGAATTAATTTACTTTGGGGAAAGTGGTATCTGTGAGAGCAGATTGTGCTCAAGGCATTTTACAGTGGTCTGCTTCAGCAACTAATATCAGCTACATGAAGCATATGAAGAGCTGGGGGCCTGACCTCACTGATTAACATATTGTACAAAAGCACAATTTCATTATTATTATTATTACAAATGCGCAACTTAATTATTATAAAATATAGGAACATAATATGATTTAACTGCTGTTCAAAAAATTTAGAAAAAAAATGTCCTTTTTCTTTACACTTTGCACAATGATGTGTGTGACAGCAAGGGCCAGAGAAAACTTTAGCATATTTTTAGCATCATGTTTATTCACACTGAAAAGTAATAAAGAATATCTTGAGGGAGGAATAATTGTATGTCATTGGATGCCCGTGACAAAATCACACAGATTCATTTGACTGAGCAGGACACTCACTGCTGCGGCCATGCTCACTGAATTGATCGACAAATGTTCAGTCCTGTTTTATTATAATTGAGACACGTAGCCTACACTGACAGATGAGGATAAAAACACAGTCATAAACAGATCATGCCCCTGCAACACAGACATGCATGCACATCCAGGATCAGCATCAGTGGTGGACAAAGTACTCAGCCCCAGTACTTGAGTAAAAGTATAGATACTCCTGGTCAAATATTACTCAACTACAAGTGAAAGCTGATCAGTCAAAATTTTACTCAAGTTAAAGTACCAGAGTACTTGTTTTTCAAAATACTTAAGTATTCAAAAGTACTTGCTTTCAAAAATACTTAAGTATTCAAAAGTACAAATTACAAAGTACATTTTCTAATATCAATACATTGTTGTATTTTTCTCACAGTGCATTTACAGAACCTTGTAACTCTCTGAAACCACCTGATGATGCATTGACTTGCTTGTGGAATAAATCTGCTACACTAAGCCTGTAAAAACCTATAAAAACTTCAGCATAGCAATGCAATCAAAAACAAAAAGGACAGTTATTGTCTACATTAATTATGTGGTATTTTGATAAAAACAATCCAACATTAAAAGCCTACTTGGAATTATTTCTCTTTTTTTAATTATAATAACATCTTGAGATTTAGTTTTGTTTGAGTGACAGAGGCAGAGCTGCTTGTTCTTGTTACAGAGCACGCCTGGATGGCGAATTTCTGCTTTTACAACAATCCCTGTTTAGAGCGGGTACTTTGATTGGTTTCTTTCTGTGAGGAACACACCGTGTGGCCAATTGTATTTTAGAAAAGAAAAACGGCAACAGCTGGCTTCGAAGCTGTGTTTAGACTAAAAGTAACAACAACCTTCCTAGAAATGTAGTGGAGTCAAAAGTACAATATTTGTCTTTGAAATGTAGTGGAGTAAAAGTCATAAGTTTCCAAGAAAACAAATACTCAAGTAAAGTACAGATACTCAAAAAATGTACTTAAGTACAGTACTCAAGTAAATGTACTTTGTTACTGTCCACCACTGATCAGCATACATGCACATACTACGTGAGTTTCAGCAATAACCCCTGATGGACTTTTGGATAGTGAGAAATCAATGCCCCAGCAGGGTTCAACTTGTGGTCATGTCACTTTAAATGACCTCTCCATTGCTTCATTTTTAGCTCCATGCTGACTCCAGAAACACACAAAGCTAAAGATTAAAGTAAAAAAAAATCATGTGATAAAAGATTATTTAACTGCAGTTCAAAAAATTTAATTTTCTTTAACAATTTTCCAATGATGGTTCAAACAATAACAAAAATTAGATTTACTGCTTTGCAAGATTTTTAAGGAATTTAATAAAATGTATTAAGTATATTTTTGCAAAATGTATATTATCTGTGTATTGATATGTATGATTCCAGTGATAATGAGAAACATGCTGTCATCACTTGTTTGTACACCAAAATTAGTGTGTATATTCCGTTTTTTTTTTGTTTTTTTTTAACACTGGTAAACCCACTATAAAATGGCGACTGACTTCTTTCCCACTGCCAGCACACAGCTGCCCTTCTGTTTTTTAATTTTTTTTCCAATGTATTGCTGGAAAGCCAAGACAAACTTGTGTTTTCAGGAGAACAGAGACAAAGGTATTAAAAAAAGTGTCTGTGTGTTCTGCTGTCAGTACTTTTGTGACTTCTAACTGATTTCTGTGGTTTGAAGGCTGGTTTCTGTCCTGTGGCTGTTTCATCATTTTGTCCTATTAAATATTGTGTATATTTTTCTCAGAATTACCATATGAATTCTAGATGTTTTGCCAACAAAACATGTTTTATGATGTCACAGTGACCGCTGACCACCAAAATCTAGTTAGTTCATCCTTGAGTTCAAGTGAACTAATTTGAAGAAATTCCCTCCAGGCGTTCCATGTTCACAAGAATTGGATGAATGTGAGGTCATAGTGACCTTGAACATTGATCTTTAACCACCAAAGCCAATTTAATCCAAAGTGTGTGGTGGCCCTGAGAGCTCAATGCCCGCCAATGTAAGAAAACACATGCAAGTAGAAAAAATAAGTGAATCAAGAAATTATCTGTATCAATTTGACACATGCACACATTCAATCAAATAAAGAATACATAACCAAATATGGAAACACTGCAAACATCGACCTGTGATTGGTCAAAGTCTCCAGTCATGGGCTAGATTTTCTAAAACCTGAAAACAGAGTCAAGAGGAGGAGCAGAAATCTAGTTTTTAATCACATTATACTTAAAGGTTATTATGGAACTTTTGCTAGTGATGCCAAAGATAAATTACCTCCCACAGCTTTAAGATGCAGCCACTTTAATTTGAAGCTTGATATTGGTTATATGGTATAACAGATAAAGTCAGTGACTTGTTTGTCTTGTATGTTGAAGAGAGTAGTATGATCTCATATAGCACAAGATGTATTCAACAAGTTAAATATAATTATTAATCACTTATACAGAAGGTGTGCTCTCTCTGAAATGACTTATATTTGCTTTCTAGATGGTTCTACAGTTGCACCACTGATCCAGTGTGGTAGGTTTAAAGAAAGAGGTCATGACAGCTACATGCTGGTAAAATACATTTTAGAATAAAACACTGAGGTAAACATGTCCTGCCTTTTGGCATTACATAAGCTTGCCATTGTGTCATTTTCGACAATTACTGGAATCAAAGAAGTAACATCTTGATCAGATTACACTGCACTGCAGGGCCAATTTCACTTGCATAGCTTGCCAATGTGAGATGAAAAATGTCCACAGTCATAAAATCGCAATGATTATTTTGTAAATACCCTTGATATTGCTCAGAAGAAACTGAATTGATTTTATATTGATTGTTTGTGTTCAGAGGTTGATCTTGCAAAAGCATATTGATATCTTAAATCATTATCAAACAAATTAATGGCCTCAGTCTCTGGATTTATCTACCAGTGATAGTCACCCGAGCTATAGATTTGTGAAAATACTCTTTCAGCTTACTCGTGTACTTTTAGTGTTGCAGAGGCATGCTTACTTGTGACACTAGGCTGCAGAGTGACCACACGTGCATCTAACAGACAATCCAGGCCGCAAAAACCAAATGCTTGTAGGAGTGCACAAAACCTAATATGTCAGCCTGCAGAGGCATTGTTGTTTGTGTGCGTAGATGCCTGCATTCCTGATTACTGTGATTGTGTGTGTTTGTGTGTGTGTATGTGAACCCAGAGAAAAGAGCATGCAGGCTCATAAACATTTTTCCCATGTCTGATCAGAAGTGTGCATGCACAGGATTTACAGGAACTGGAGCAGAGATGAGGCAATAACGGCTTTTCAACATCTGATGCCAAAACTCACTGCCAAGGAAATGAGGAAGGCTTGTTATATGTGAGTGTGTGTGTGTGTGTGTGTGTGTGTGTGTGTATGTGTGTGTGTATGTGTGTGTGTGTGTGTGTGTGTGTGTGTGTGTGTGTATGTGTGTGTGTGTGTGTGTGTGTGTGTGTGTCATTTGAGACATCACCCAAACTAGATTTTATGGTCTCTGCACTTTCATAAAGTAAATATTTTTAATTTTCTTGTACACAGCTATTTGAAGTTACATTTACTATTATGAATATCTCTGAGTCACTTTGTCTCACTTTCCTGCCTTAAATAGAGAAAATAATAAAAGTCATCGGTACTGTACTAACACAAATAGTTCAGTCTAGTTTTCATCAAAATGAGGTGTAGGTGAAGTACTTCATTTTTTTTTTTAACAAATCCTAAATGAAATGAGGAAAAGATACCTTGCACAGCTATGTGAACTTGTGGCAAAGATTCTAACATCATTGTACAATCACATATATCAGTATGAACATACAGTATATTAGTACATTGTACTTTCAAAAAAGGCAAAAGGGGTGCATTGAATATTTTACTTATTAAAGAGAAGTACAAAATGATTTTGTATAGATTATGACCTATCTTTTGTTCAAATATATCCTCAATGTTTTGCATTATATGATGATGAGCTGTAGTTTAATGATGTCTGAAGAGTTGCTGTCTTCATTTTAAACAACCACCATTGTAGATGAAAATCTATCTGATACTCATTCATGTTTGCGGATTTCCTGCCTCAGTCTCAGACGTATTTGTGTCATATTTGTGTTTTCTGGAAATTATAGCAACTAAGCAGATAATAGGAAAACCTGAAATAAAGTATGTATTTTTCTGGGTTTGACCATTACTAGAAACATGGCATGGGATGATGTAAGTACACAATTCAACAAAATGTATAACAAATGTCATTTTTAGACATTTTAATTAAATGTTACATAATACACAGTAGTACAGTGAGTACACCCCTAGGTGAAAATTTCCAAATTGGGCCCAAAGTGTCAATATTTTGTGTGGCCACCATTATTTTTCCAGCACTGCCTTAACCCTCTCGGGCATGGAGTTCACCAGAGCTTCACAGGTTGTTACTGGAATCCTCTTCCACTCCTCCATGATGACATCACGAAACCTTGCACTCCTCCACCTTCCGTTTGAAGATGCCCCACAGAGGCTCAATAGGGTTTAGGTCTAGAGACATGCTTGGCCAGTCCATCACCTTTACCCTCAGCTTCTTTAGCAAGGCAGTGGTTGTGTTTGGGGTTGTTAACATGTTGGAATACTGGCTTGCGGCCCAGTTTCTGAAGGGAGGGGATCATGCTCTGCTTCATTATGTCACAGTACATGTTGGTATTCATGGTTCCCTCAATTAACTGTAGCTCCCCAGTGCCAGCAGCACTCATGCAGCCCCAGACCATGACACTCCCACCACCATGCTCTGTAGGCAAGACACACTTGTCTTTATACTCCTCACCTGGTTGCCGCCAGACACGCTTGACACCATCTGAACCAAATAAGTTTATCTTGGTCTCATCAGACCACAGGACATGGTTCCAGTAATCCATGTCCTTAGTCTGCTTGTCTTTAGCAAACTGTCTGCGGGCTTTCATGTGCATCATCTTTAGAAGAGGCTTCCTTCTGGGACGACAGCCATGCAGACCAATATGATGCAGTGTGTGACGTATGGTCTGAGCACTGACAGACTGACCCCCCACCCCTTCAACCTCTGCAGCAGTGCTGGCAGCACTCATATGTCTATTTTCCAAAGGCAACCTCTGGATATGACACTGAGCACGTGCACTCATCTTCTTTGGTCGACCATGGCGAGGCCTGTTCTGAGTGGAATCTGTCCTGTTAAACCACTGTATGACCTTGGACACCGTGCTGCAGCTCAGTTTCAGGTTGCTGGCAATCCTCTTATAGCCTAGGCCATCTTTATGTAGAGCAACAATTCTTTTTTTCAGATCCTCAGAGAGGATGAGATGGTATGAGAGAGTGTGAGAGCGATAACACCAAATTTAACACACCTGCTCCCCATTCACACCTGAGACCTTGTAACACTAATGAGTCACAGGACACTGGGGAGGAAAAATGGCTAACTGGGCCCAATTTGGACATTTTCAACGCAGGGTGTACTCACTTTTGTTGCCAGCGGTTTAGACATTAATGGCTGTGTGTTGAGCTATTTTGAGGGGACAGTAAATTTACACTGTTATACAAGCTGTACACTGACTACTTTACATTGTATCAAAGTGTCATTTCTTCAGTGTTGTCCCATGAAAAGATATAATTAAATTTTTGCAGAAATTTGAGGGGTGTACTCACTTTTGTGAGATACTGTATGTTTCAAATTCTGTATGTTCAGTTTCAGCAGCAAAATATTTTTTGCTTTCTTTGATGACAGGAAATATTGCAAATCATATGTGGTGCAATTTCGCTGCAGGGGCATTTTTAGTGGGGACCAAAACCTTATAGTGCGAGCAATTCATTAACCCATGCATTCAAATGTCGTTCACTGCTGTTCACATTTAATTTTAAACAGGCAAGGCCCAAAATTGTCCTGCAAATACAGTATATTGGACAGCAGCAAGGTTAAGAGTTCTTCTGTATATGTGTATGCATGTGTAGGACTGACATGTATGAATAGTTGCATATAGTATGACCCATGCATGTCTGCTGGTCTTTGCATGTATGCACGTGTCATTTGAAGTGTATACAGTATCTTTATCTTTACTTATAGATTTTGTCTGTGTCAGACCGGACAAATGGATTTTCTTCATCCTATTTCTCTTATGAATAAGACATCATGACTGTTGACCCCAGAGTATCCCTAGTGTAATCTCCAGACCTGATATTGGAACTTGAACAAACCTGTGTTTGAGCACTGGAACCACCATCATTTTGTAATTTAGTGAAATACAGCCCTGTCATTGTAATCAATGTAACGTTCAAAAAATATGTTGTACAACATATTTGTATTTGTCTTAGTTATGTATATATCTTGAATCAGTACAATAAAGTCATCAAGTGTGCACAAATTAACCGCAGCAGTACAGATAATATATATAAAAACATAATACTGTAGAAAGATCTAGTCATATAAGTGAAGAAATATGGAAATAAAACAATCAAAGCAGCACTCACAAATAGGATTACTGACTGTTTATTTGTGTTGACTGTATAATCCTAATGACCACAGATAGAAGAGACAGACAGTGTGGAGAGATAAATGCCAACACTGGAAACTGATCAAATTTGATTGGCTAGTATTGAAGATTGATCTGCTTTGATTAAATCTTGACATGAAGGCTTGAGCCTGAGACTAATCCTGATAGGGTTGAGACTGCTCAAACAGAGTCTACAAATGACAGATATGATAGAGATAGAGTTGAGAAGAGTTTATGCAACCATCCATGTCACTGTGTACACTGAAACCAGCTATCTGGAAAAAAACAACATCAAAATAGGCTCAGAAACACACATATGTATATAAACATGAGGAATGAACATGAACAGTAGCCATCTGCCATTTAAGTATCCCAAGGCGTCTCCTTCAAACATGATGCACCATCGCAAGTATGCATCATCAAAAATTCCTGACATTGCATAATCCCCTAAACTTCCAAAGCTACTGCCAGTTTGCCTTTAATTACATGTTTAATACAGCCCACTACCATTCTTTTACGCATTACTCACTCTTCTGTGTAAGTGGCATTTAAGGCTGGCCAAAAAAACAATTGATTGTTTCTGCTTTTGAATAATAAGAGACTTGGGAGACAGGCAGAATGAGAGAGAGGAAGAGAGACTGTGCCAGAGAAAGAAAAAAAAAAGCGAGTGTGAGAGTGGAAAATATGATACAGTGCAATAGAAGATGTATCCAGATCTTTGAATTAAAAATACCAATACGACAATTTAAAATACTCAATTATAAGTAAATGTCATGCACCTAAAATCATACTCAGAAGAGCAGTTGGACATTTGGGGAAATATGGTTACTTGCTGCCTTGTCGAGAGTTTAGATTAGATTATCAAAACCTCGGCAGCCAGTTAGCTGAGCAAAGCTCTAAGCCAAGAAAAAAATCAAGCCAGTTACTGTTCAAAACTAACCACCTCAAAAAGGCAAGGGTTATTCAGGGTTATATGCGTGTTTGTTCTTGCACAGTGATTTCCTGAAAACTCTGCTTAAACATTACTCACTCCCTGATAACTATAAAATGTTGTTTTAATACTTCAGCATCACTATGGATTTATTAATGGTGCTGGTTGGTTACATTTGGACAGAGCCAGGCTAGCTGTTAATTATTTCCAAAAAAATAATAGATCCTCACATATAGGCTGATGGGGGAGATTTAAAACTTGCCAGCTTGAATTGTAAAGCTCTCAACAATCTTGTAAAGGGCAGTATGGTACTACACTATATTTGTCATTCTGTAGCTTGTGTTATCTACCTGCAGGAGACTCGTATTAAAGTTGCGGACTGTTCTAAGTAAAAAAAAAAATGGCTGAATAGGACAAGTCTACCTCACAACGTCCATATCATATCACTTTCATATCTGTTCTGTCAGCCTGGTGTCCATTCAACTTGTCAAATACTGCCCCCTCACTGCCCCTCAGCTACTCATACACGCACCATACCTGTTAGTGGCTGAAACTGACACACCAAGCTTTCAAGTTACTTTAGTATAAACCAGCATAAATCAGTCTGAGACACTGACAGACAAAACGTTGGTATGTTACGAGTTGAGAAGAGAGCCGGTTGGTTCCCTTTGTTGAGCTCAACAATATTTCTGATCCAGATTGGTGGTTTGTAATAATCACTGGGCAAATTTAAAAATCAGCAGTAAGTCTTGCCAACATCTATGCCCCTAACTAGTCTTTTTTAAACGACTGTTCAATTCTTTCTTTAAACCTATAATATGTAACATTTCTGCATTAAAATGCCTGAAAAACGCTAGACCTATGTTACGTATTTTTGTTGAGTGGTGTACTTACATTATCCCAAATGATTCCAACAGTGGCCAAACCCAGAGAAATCCATAATTTATTCAGTATAATGGGGTGTTTCCTACTAGCTGCTAGTCGCTATAACTTCTGGGGAAAAACAGGATACGTTAACCCAAAACTGCTCCATTGCTTCACTCAAGATCAACCAAATGAATTGACAAACTCATGACCTCCTTAGCAATTTAACAAAAGTTTGATGTCTGATGAGGATGTCACTGGTTACATCACCTGCCAGACTTACTTTTGCTTGCAAAATAATAAAACCCTGTGTCTCTTCCATTCTATGGGAGACCCTTGAGACATAATTATAATAGAGGTGAAATAATATGAGAAAATGTCTTGAGAAAAAACTAAATATAAAATTAAAGTAGCTTCCTTGGCTCTTCACATTTCCCATCTCAACACTTCATATGCCACCTATAGATATAGATTGGGGTTGTTCTGGGAGCTGACCACTCTATGAAGCTACCAGGATCAGTCACATCCAGGCTCCCTCTGAAATTCTATTAAACTAGTCTTCCTTCTATGAAAACATAATAAGGCTGCTGGCACACCAAGCCTCATCTCTTCAAATTCCTCAGACTCAGATGTTTTGGTAAGTTTCTTTGACAATTTGCTCATTTCCCCCACCTTAAATGTTCAGCTTATGAGGAACTGGACAAACAAACAACTACTGCTGAGCTTGATGCTGCAGTGATGTCACTGCAAAGTGAGAAATGCCCCAGTTCAGATGGGTCCCATCAGAGTTTTCCAAACAATTTTCAGCTCGACCCATTACATTCTGGCTGTCCTCCTTCAACCCTTACAAAAATTCTTCTTACACTAAAGAGGGGCAAATGCCTACCAGTACATCTTTTAAATGTAATTTTAGATTTAACTTAATGTAAGTGCTATTTTGGTTTACAGTTTCTCAGTATTTATGCCCCTCTGACTTCAAACCACTTTCCCAACCCTCTCTTGTAGATGATGCTTTTTAAAACTTTGGTTCAGGTTTGGTATTTGCAAATATTGAGTTCAAGATACTGATAATGTGTCTCCTTTCAGCAGCTCTCAGATAAATACTCACTACCTAAGCATCAATTCTACAGATATCTGCAAGTCCTTTCTTTTGTGCACTCTAGAGATCCTGGATTTCCAGCTCTATCAGTGGACATACCTCTTGATGACTTCTTTACACCAACCAGCTTGTTTAAAGGACTTATTTCACTGGTTGATAGAATTCACCCATTATGTCCACAGAGTTTGGCTGCAGCTAATCTTACATCCCACTGGGCCAATCAGCCTATTTTTTTGTGTACATTCATGACTATATGTTGAAGGACCTTTGTGGTTCACCATTTTTGACAAACCTTTAAAAAACATTTTTTTGGCTTTCACGCTGGTGACAGCTGTGGCCTCATTCTTGAGAAGGTGATATTTCAATAATCCCTAGAGGAGTTTCTTCAGATTTGGTGCAAACATCCACTTGCACTGATGAACTGTCTGTCTGCAGTAAGTTGCATGGTACATCCAAAAGACCGCACACCACGTACAAAAAAAAGTAACCTGTTGTATGCTGTCCAATGCAACGAGGACTGCAATAACCTTTACATCAGAGAAACCACTGAACAGACACATGGCTCAACACAGGAGGACTAACTCCTCACACCCAACAACTCCAAACAACTGTCGTTAAAAACTGAATGGAGCACTAATGAAGTCAACTCCATCCATTGTCACCCTACACGCCCATGAGCCATTAACACCTATGGCCTGGTGAACACATCCACAGGGGTTAAAATACCTGGGTTTCCTGCATGAACTGATGAAGCTTCTTGGATGAGAGCCGAAACAAAAGTCCAGTTGCCTTCAATTGAATCTTTTCTTGGGATTACAATGACCTGGAACAATGAGAACATTCACAGACTTAAATGGAAATGTAATTTGTTTACTTTTCACCACTGATGGGATGTGAAGAAGAGATCAGATCAGATCAGAAGACTGAAAGAGACACAGACAAGAGGACACAATGAAATGATAGATGGGCAGGCAGACAGACTGACCTTTATCTGTCTATCAAGCCATCTAATTCAGTCACATAGCCACTACCTTGACACAGTAAATGTCTGAACTAAAGCCAAACGTTAAGGACAGGGACCCAGAGGAGGTCGAGTTAATGTGTCACCACATTTGGCTTTCAGGTACCATTGTGAAATCCTTGTGTGAATATGTGCAGCGTGCCGTGTAAAGCTGTCAAGGGAGAAAGAAAGGGAGGGTTTATGGTCAAAGGGGCTTATCTCAGCGATTGATCCTCTGGTATAAAATGCTGCCGATGGCAGAGACGCAGAGTGGACATGCTGCTCCTGTACTGAGCCTCCAAGCAGGCCACCTACACCTTTTGTTCTTCTCACACCATCAACACCTTCCTATTCAGTCAACCATGGGAGTTGCATACAGCGTTGGAGAGTAAGTGAACCAAATAATCACAGTACCTGTGAGCATTGTTATGCTGCTGAGTCCTGCATGCTGATATTATCTGCAGTTGAAGCAAGTAGTTTGATTTGCCTGTTTCTACTAATTTATGTGAGAAAATGTGAGCTTCAAATTGCAAAGGCATTTAATTAAATCCAATAACAGAATTTTATATGTGCAAAGGAAAACAGAGGGAGTTATTTTTGCCAAGCATAGTAGAGAGGTTGTTGCAGTGTAGACTCACATATGGAAGCCATAAAGTTGGAGAATGTGTGTGTGTGTGTGTGTGTGTGTGTGTGTGTGTGTGAGAGAGAGTGAGTGAGTGAGAGAGACGGGAAGAGAGGAACAAAGGGAGTTTGAGAGAAAGAGAGAGGGTTGGTTAAACTTCCCTGAGGACAAAATGGTTTTAAAACGACTGGTTGCCCAGAAGTTGGTGACGTTAACAGACTTCAGCATAACTCCATAAAGAGGTGTTGTAATTTAGATTCATGGCCTCAGACATTCTC
Source organism: Lutjanus erythropterus (assembly GCF_056507025.1). Lineage (NCBI taxonomy): Eukaryota > Metazoa > Chordata > Actinopteri > Lutjaniformes > Lutjanidae > Lutjanus > Lutjanus erythropterus. The sequence continues at coordinate 13,882,357 of NC_139325.1, forward strand.
AGTCTGCCTTGAGTTTCATTAGTGCTCAGACCATACAAAGCTTCACTTTTCTGCTGTTCATGTTAAGACATGCCTCTGTAGACAGTAGAATATGGCAGGGTGGCAGTTGCTTTACTTTTTGTTTTTTGTTTTGTTTTCTCATGGGAAATAGAGGTTAGGCCAACTGTCATTAATTCTTTAAAATTGCTGCAAAATTACATGCTTTGTATATGTCAAAGGCTTATTGACTGGATTCTAGTTAAAAGGCCAGTGCATAAGATTTACAGGGATTGCTTAGCAGAATATGGCAGAAATGGAATATAATATTTATCAGTAAATTTTCATTAATGTATAATGAAAGTAAAAATAAGAATATTTTTTGTTACATTAGCATGTTCCATTTTTACCTACGAGTCCTCTTCTGTGGAGGTCACCATGTTGCCCTGCTGTATTTCTGCAGAGGCTCAGAACAGACAAACCAAACACTGGCTCTGGATATGACCTTTTTTCTGGCTTCACACATGATCATTGTGCTATATGGGGAAAAGAAACATTCTGGATTGGTTTGTATTTCTCTAAACCAATCACCATTTTCTTGGGTGGCACTAAGCTCAGGATAATCCTGCAAAGTCACTGGGGGAACCTGATATAGTGCAACATCTGCATGTTGGGTGGCGAGTCCTCAACATTGAATTTCTATATATGAGAGAAAAAGTAACAACTGCTAGCTTGTTTGCATTCATATCACTAATCACCCAGGTGCTAATTTGTTAATTACAGCATGTAGGTTTCTAGCTTCTTGTTGTTTCCTGGAGAAAACACAGATATCGCACAATAGCGCATGAATCTAGCCACCAATGGTAGGCTTATATCCAGTGTACATCCGAGCCAGTCAGACAAGGAAGTGAAGGAAGAGACAAGGTGTTTGCAGTCTATAAGCTCAACACTATATGCTGCTAAATCCTACACTCTGGCCCTTTAAGATGATGTAACATACAATAACTTTGCTTTAGTTTTATTTATTGCAAGCCACATTAATAAACATTAATAATCTATTTAGGTACAAGATGATGATTCTCTGTAAGTAAAAAATGTATTATGTCCTTTTGCTTCTGCAGGGTCGACCACCTCTACACCTTCTTTGTTCAGTGGTCACCAGAAATCTACATTAAAGGCAACAAGAAGCAACGCAAGTCCCGCTACCTCATCAGAGAGAAACACCAGAAGTGCTACATGGTGGTGGAGAAGAACAAGGTGGCGGTGATCAACAAGCTCCTCACTAATCCTGTCGACCCCACAGCAAAAAACTGGGAGGTAAGGTTTGCACAAAGTCACACACACACACACACACACACACACACACACACACACACACACGCACAGATAATTTGTCTCTATCAGTATTTAGATATGAAGAGGTGGATTTGATTTACACAGGAAATCATGTTAAATGCGCCAAATGTTTTATTTTCTAACCTTATATTCAGTGGCAGTGCAATTGTTGTGCCTTCAAAGCATCGTAATGCTTTAATATTTGCCTACAATTAAATATTTCCACATCTTCATAATGTCAAACTTCCCTTAACTGATCGATCAGAAACAGAAAAAAATGTAAGAAATATGAACTCTCCAGTAAAGACATACACATATATAAAAAACATCCTTCTTGGTGCATTATATCAGTGATTGATTAATGTAGATGCCGAGGTTATCACAGAACACTGATGGACACAAAAGCCCTCTGTGGCTGTTTAACTGCAGGGTAACGTTAGGTCAAAACAAAAAGCACATGCAGTTTAAACATCTGTAGATTGTCAACTATCCTTGATTTACAGTAACTGAGGCACAAACTGCTTGGCAGTAATCCCAGAGGTTGTGGGAAATCCCACTCTATCTATAAATGGACATCCTCTCTCTGTGTTCCCTCCCAGTAACCCGCGCTTCACTTTCCTGTTTAGAGAGAAAAGAAACTTTTGAGAATCAGAGCTACCCAATGAGATGCTCCTTCATTTACGTCACCAACCAATGGCATTTCAAACACGTAAAAGTGAAAGTAACTCAGAGGGTATATATTGAAGGATGCTGGCCGGTTTGGTAAACAGACATGTGGTACAGCAGAGTGCAGTGCTTGTCAGAGAAATCAGGAGCAATGAAGCTGCTGCCAGACAATATCAAAGTGCTTTATTTTGCCAGTGACTGTGTGGAGCCGTATGTTGAGGTAAGACTTCTATCATGTTAGAAGATGTACTGTACTACATGAATTTTGTTGAGATAATTTGCTTTTCTTCTAGATAAACTTGACTCTGAGTTTCAGAAATCCCCAAAAGTTTGTATTTCTGAAACTGAAACCTGAAACCTGATTTGGGTGCTTGAAAATTAGTTGGTTGTTAGTTTTTGAAATACAAATTTGAAGTACTTTCATACTACTGTACTTTCATACTAGTACTGTTCATTATTATTATTTTATGTTCTGTTGGTGCTCTGTACCATGTGATTGACTCAGGTAAATGAATGAATGAATGATGAATGAAAACAACCCTAATCCTTGTGGCATGTTGTACCCTCCTCCAGATCATCACAGTGAAGGACTCCAAGCGCCGCCTGAGTCTGTGTAGCTCGGAGGACTCTGAGGCAGAGTACCAGGATGAAGGTGAACTTCCTGTCCTGAGTGACGACAGCCAGCTGCTGGAGGACCACCACCTAAAGAGAGTAAGTGGACAACTTGGCAACGATTATATCCATCAACAAAAGTTTTGCCTCGAGGAGTTCTGATCATTATTTTTTTATAACTTGCAGTATGACATCTTTTGATCAATGACTTCTTTTCCAACAGCTTGCTGATCAAATGCCAGCAAGGACCCAGGGATATGCATGGCAACTGGTCTACAGCACAGCCATTCATGGGAGCAGCCTGCAGACTCTGTACAGGAACATGGCCGGCCTGGACAGCCCCGTGCTGCTCATCATCAAAGACATGCACAAAAAGGTGGGTATCTTTATCACAACTCCAAGAATTTTCAGCACGCAAATGCATCTAAAGTGATACCCTGATTAACAGTATAGGTGTGGCCACTCCTTTCATGATCTGCTATTTTTGTCTTTTCAGGTGTTTGGTGCTTTTTCTTCCGATCCATTCAAAGTTAGTAAATACTGCTACGGCACAGGAGAAACCTTCCTGTTCAGCTTCAACCCTGACTTCCAGGTAAAAGAGGAATTTTTTTGTTACCTATTGTTTGGTCATCCATTATATGGGGAACTGATTCATTACTACAAAAAAGACTCCCATTTACAGTAAAGTTTAAAAGGATAGTTTGGATTATTTGTATTGGGGCTGTAACGGGTACTGACAATACATAGACTACCTGACTACTACAGGTACTGATACCTCACACAACCCCACTTCAAATAACTATCTCTTTAAGGGAAATTCTCTCGTTTAGAAAACTAAAAATCTCAGGAATGTGATTGCGTCACTAAATTATGATTTCTTTTGTTATGTATGAATTTCACATATTTCATACATGTACATGTGTACGCTAGAATGAGCACCAGGTTCTTATGTGTCACATTTGGCATTTTCACAGGCATACAGGTGGAGTGGTGAGAACTCCTACTTTGTGAGTGGCCACATGCAATCTCTGCAGATTGGTGGAGGAGGGTAAGTTGATTTACAATATAAAAATTCTCACCAAAGGAAAGGGCAAAAGTTACAACTGTCAGTGTTATTAAGTAATAAATAACAAGACTGTAAAATAATCACTGTAACAGACTGCTCTGAGATATCCAGGACTACAGTACCTGTTATCTGACAACATAAAATATTTCTGCAGGGGTGGATTTGGCCTGTGGCTGGATGCTGATCTTTACCATGGTTCCAGCTTTTCCTGTCCCACCTTCCACAATGCATCACTCTCATCACAAGAAGACTTCATTGTACAAGACCTTGAGGTCTGGACTGTGCAGAACTGAGCGAGAACATCTGATGAGATGAGATATAAACAAAGTAGAACCCACTGTTCTGTCAGGAGTTTCTAGACTGCTAGACTACAAGGAGTATGTGCGGTTTAGCCACTGCTGTGTAAAACCTGAAAGAGCTGCTGCTATCATCTGTACACCTGGCTCAGATTAGCCCACATACAGCATGATGCCTGTTCTAGTGGTTCTTGAGCTGGACTTTGTGTTCATGCTGATTTGATCTGTAACTGTTGAAGACAAGTGGCTGAATGAAACCCAGCGATTCAGAGTCCTACTGCTTTAAACTACCAGCTATTCATCAGTAGCCCTCTGTTAAGTCCAGTAAGTAACTGGCATCTGAAGCTTTAAGCCCTCCATGCCCTCCTTTGGTCGTGGAAAGCATTATAATACAAAGTTCACAGTCACACTGTTGGATGAAAGATTGTAACAACTGTAAGCACATTCAAGAATTAATGAAAACGTTTTTTTGTTTGTGTGTTCATGAAATTTTCAAAGGCGTGTTTACAGTATGTATCTGTGTGTGTGTGTTTGTTTTCATGGCCCCAATGTTTATGAAACATACTTGGCACATAAAGGGCCATATAAATGTCTAAGACAGAAAAGGCTAAATAATTTATGGTAAAAACACTGTTGCATGATGGGACCCACAGTGGCCTATCTGGACTCTAATTGTACTTTTTCTTACATGAGGTCTGATTTTAATGTTCTCTACTTGAAAACTGCTACAAATGAAGACCTATCCATTCAGGTTAAGAAAATAAAAGTATGCGGTTGCACTATAAACAACTTATTATCTGTGATGTGTGCTGTACTTGTGGAGGAAGGGACCTCAACTGTTAACTGTCACTTCTGTTTTCTGGATGTGGCACACCTGCCTGCCTATTATTTGCATAAATGGACAATATTTTTTTAGGAAGACTCAAGATAACATTTCAGATCTTTTTACTATCCACTGTATATATTAAAATGTATTTTTAAGAAATTTTAAATGGGAAACCAAATCCAAACTTCATGTTGTTCCTGTCTGTCTGTTGGTTTTGCATTTCTTCATGTTTGTATGTAAATCAGAGTTTGCCAGGCAGTGCTGGCACTGCCAATGTTATTTTATGGAACCACATTAAAACTTTGTCTTTCCTGGTGAAAAAGGTTTTCACTGGATTCATATTTTATTATGAATGAACCATTAAAACATAAACTTTTCAACTGAGAAAACGGTTTTATCTGTATCACTGTACTTGTGCTATAATATTACATAGGTACAGATGGAACAAACACACAAGCATATATTAAGATAAATAGAGCAGACACAAAATACATTTCCCTAAACATACAAAAGGAGAATGATAAAGGGAAGTGGAGAAGAACTATGACAATACATCCTTTCATTCTCCCAAACAATAGGTAGCTACAACTTTAGGGACTTCCTGTAGCTGAAAAGGGAAATACCCTGCAAATGACTACCAGAGCAGAAATGCCAAAAAAAATATACATTATCAGATACATAAAAATACATTTATTTAGCCTATTTTTATTTTGGTTACAGACCTCAGAATCTTTATGGACACTGTCACTGTCTTATGACTATTTTAAGGTAATCTACCTGCCAACTGAGCCCTCAATCTCCACTTTTAATTGGACCACATGTCCAGCCTTCAAATGTAGATAATTTTGGTTGTAAGGCAGGGATACTCCACTTGCTTTACTTGGGGGCCATTTTGCAAAATGACAGGAGACATGGGCCAAATAATAAAACAATAATAACATTATTAAGAGTTAATAAACATTAAAAGGGCCATAACTCATAGTTATTTTCAAATTAAGTGACTTATTAACAAATTAATTGAATTACCTTGGTGCAAGGATTGACTGATAACTCAAATGTATTACCACTTTTTATGACTGCAACTGCATTTTAGTTAAAATACTTTGGTATCATTTAAAAGAGTTTCTGCAACATTAAACAGCTGTAACCTCTTTATTCGTGCACTCACGGAAATGCTGGAATGATTCATGAACACAAACGGCTGCTATACTAGGGACAAAATGAATAGCACATAAGAATTACTTTCATTTCTTCCTGAGTTTTGCTCCTCTTCAGATAATAATTGCGTTCTCCTAGATACTTATGATCCTACTGCACTTTTCGCAGCCTCAAAGGTGACCATGCAAAGATCAACCCTCTGTTACTAGCCTCTTTTATCCCATCATATAAAACTGGCATATCTGCCTCCAAGAGTACCCGTCTGCAGGGAAAATGGTGGACAAGGGTGCCGCCATAGCTCTACTCCATACCAGAAGTTGGTCTTCTTTCATGTATATTATTTGCCATTCGCCGCTCCATACTGCATAATTTAATAGTTAACTCAGTCTTTTCACGACTTTATACAGTATGTAAAACTGAGATGTTAGCACATATCACACATATTCACGCTAGAACTAAAAAATAACAATCACCTTCACATTAGCATGCTTAATTGTAATTTATGTTGAGTGTAAAAAAGGAGGCCAGCACTGGTGGTAATACAGTTTCAGGACTGTATTGCCCAGATATTATGCAGGATCTTTTTTTTTTTAACCTTTATAAGCAAATTTACAAAACAAAGTGGTACATAATTAATTAATTATAAATTAAAGTCATAGTAATAACAAATTAAAGCTGTATAAAATAAATAACAAAATAGATCCATAAATAAATAAAAGAAATTCAGTGGGGAATAAGAGCATAGGGGTTCTCTGAAAGGTTAAGATCCTCTGCTAACTTGCAAAGTTTTATCGCATTCTTCTTCTCCACATATTTCAGTGAAGAAAAGTAATGACACATTTCCTCGTAAAAAGCAGAAATATTATGAAGGATCTTCATAAGGTTTGCAGGAAGCTGGCATGCTCTCCCTGCCTTTCCTGTATATGACCCAGCCTGTCCACCAGAAGATTCCTTCATTAAACACAGTACAGACTCCCCACACATTGTTTGCTAAAAAGCATATAGTAGAAAAAGCTTTGCGATCTACCGTCTGGACGTACCTTTTTTTTTTTTTTTTTAATTTATTGTGCAATCTTACATACAGACACAAACCAATACAAACTTACAAGCACACGGGGTACTGTGCATAACAAACAGCAAACTAACAACCAAAGGATTTCACGGATCACTTCCACAGAATCTCTCCATGATGGCGTGTGTTTTGGCAGCTTTCTTATTTCTAATGTCCTTGATTGTGGCAGCACAACAGAGCAATTCTTTTCTAAAGAGTACAATGTTTGGTTTAGAATTAGCCCATTTGTTTTTATGGATGTGAAATCTCCCTCAAACTCAAGATCAACTGACAGAAAAAACACAAGTCTTTGTCTACAGTCCAGTCATCAAAATAAAATTTCCCTGGAAACTGATCGTTCTTCCTGTTTTTTTTTTTTTTTTTTTTTTTTTTTTTTACAAAACGCTGGACATCTTTACAAAAAGTTCTACTGTAAGTGCATTGATAGAATAAGTAAGCGATGGTTTTATCCTGAAGTCCACAGAAATCGCACAAATATGATACCGCACCGTAAAGATGGAGCGCCGAATAAGTGACAAGATACACGAAGAAGACCAACTTCCGGTTTGGACTTCCGGTATGGAGTAGAGCTATGGCGGCGCCCTTGTCCGCAATCTTCCTTGCAGACAGGTCCCTCTCAAGAAGCGAGATTATGAGCTGAGTCCAGGTAAGAGCTATTTTAAGAAAAGAGGGTCATAGAAAAATTAAACAAGAATTTCGCAGGATTTTGTTTAGCTGATACAGTTGATATCAAAGTAAAATGAGTAACGAAATATAAAATGTTGAACCACACCGCTCTCTAGTGGCAGTTTTCTTCCCTCACGCCCAATCTATATCGGTAATCTTTCGGTTTCCCCTTGTCAGCTCGATGACCTCTGGGATCGACTGTGCAGGCTGAACAGTAAATCGAACAACAATGGCAGCAGTGGATGGTACGCAACCTGCCCAGGTTGATATTTCCAAAACTAGCAGCGTGCCAGCTGAAGGATATGACAGGAAGTGTATTTTCTGCAAGATTGTAAACAAAGAAATGGGCACGGAGCTTCTCCACAGTGTGAGAATATTTTAAATAATATTGTGTGCCAAGATAGCTAGCGTTAGCCTGCTGCTTTTGTAAACAGTTGTGTTTAGAAGCAGCTTTATTCGTGTTTTGATGATGTAGCTAATGTTTTAATCTCGTTAAGATGATTAAATGTAGTTAACGATACAGTCTGTTAACTGTCATATTTTTTTTTTTACCTAGTTCTATGTTTAACAGTTTTGTAGATTTGCTTGGCAGTTGTGTTGCATTGCTGGGTGTGCCTCATATTTTCAGCGGGTAATAAACCTTTTTTACGGCAGCCATATTTTGATATAGAAGACTAAACACAGGTGTTACCAATGATAATAATTAAAGTCCTGTGCTATTTAGTGTAGCAGAGCCTTTCCAGTGAGACAACATACACAATAGCAGCACCCTGATTCTGTTTGACGTGAATGTCACGGAACTTCAGCCAGTGTCATCAGTAACACATGTGTTATCCTACTGTTTCATGTCAAAATGGCTGCTGTGAAAAAGGTCTATTGTGCTTACCTATTATCTGAACCCCATGCAGGCATGTGTTTGCTTGGTCCTGTTTTACTGTGCAGGGACCCTAGATAAATTCAGCTACATTTATTTGACCTGAAACACACTCATTGGAGCTTCTGGAGCCGTTCAGTTATGTGACTAATTTGGAATCTAATTAACTAACAACAAAAAGTTAACATACAATTATTGAAAAAAAACAAGCAGCATGAAAGTAAACACTATAGGATGTACCCTTTTATTCTTGCAGTCCTGAAGCTCATTTATTAATTTGGATTTGCTGATATATTCATTTATCTCTCGCTGCAGGATGAGGAGATCTCATGTTTCAGAGACATCAAACCTGGAGCTCCTCATCATTACCTGGTCATTCCATCCAAACACGTTGGGAACTGTAAATCACTCAGTAAAGAACATGTACCTTTGGGTGAGGTTTGCTTTATTATTGATGCTTGTGGGAATGGTTGCACTTTGAGAAAAATCATAGATGCTGCTGTTGCAGTCCTTAATTCATGCCAACTCACAATTTCAGTGACACCGCAAAGCTAACTGATCCAGTGGACTTAAATATTCAGCAACTGGTAAAATGTAGTCTTAGAATAACAAGCAATACTGCTTTTTTCAGAAAAAAGTCATATATGTAATGCCAAATTGTATTATATTTGAAAAGGAAAATACTGTATGTTTTGTTTGTACCCAGTGAAGAAGATGGTCGAGACGGGGAAGGAGATCCTCCAGAAAAACAACGTAACAGACCTCAGTGATGTCAGGTGGGTTACAGTCAGTGTCACATCTTGTCGTTCACAGCTCTTCACACTGATAGTGTGAAGACTTACTACAAAGGGAACATGCCTAAACATTTTCAGCAAGGCAGGTTTTGTCTCTTGATGAGATTAAATCCAGGTCAACGGTCAGTTCAGTTTTCCTGTTTACAGATAGTGACTGACACATCATTTCAAGTTGTCCCTTTAATTACAGTCAATACTTCTAATCAACATTATGCCTGTCTAGACTGTAGAACAAGCAAACAAATCCACAGTGATGCCAAGTACTAATAAGCATTATACTTATCAGTACACGTTATCACAATATTTACTTTAATGCAGTGTACACTGTGAAATGTATTTACCAAGTGGAACAGAAGCACTTAATCTAAGGGATACTATAATAGATAATTGTTAAGATAACTGTTGTGTAATTCTTATTGACTAACTGATTTTTTTTAACTTTGGTAACATATCTTTTGCTTTGTTGATGTAACAGCAGGGCAGTATCCTTCCTGCTGACCAATGCGACTCTGTGCAGTAAAGCCCTTTTCTTTGTCTGCAGGTTTGGTTTTCACTGGCCCCCATTCTGTTCTGTCACACACCTGCACCTTCATGTTCTGGCACCTGCTAGTCAGATGGGCTTCATGTCCCGCCTCTTCTACAGACTCAACTCATACTGGTTCATCACGGTAATCCCCCTCTACATTATTTATAGTAGAAATTCATTTGTACATTATTGAATAATATTTTAAAAGGAGTAAATAGAATAGAGTAGTAAGGCAGACAGTCACTGAACTCCATCTGTGTCTAATTTCAGAGCAGTGGGCTTTTGTTTTCTGGAAAACACACTTAGATTTACATCAACAGACTATTGGCAGAGTTATAAAAGGTTAATTAACTTACAGTGTAGGACATTGCTTGTCATTGTCAAAATATAATGTTGTGCTAGTCTTGCATTCATGTAGATTCAGAGTTCCTGCAGCCTGTAGACAAGGTCCCTGAGCTCAGAGTCTGCAGAGGAGGGGACAAGGGGAGACAACTCACTTCAACCATATATTGCATATTTAAGGTCTTCAACCTATTTAATATACGATCTATGGCTGCAACTTGCTAGTTGGGCTGCAGTATTCATTTTTGAATGCTAGGGTGTTATGTGTCACTCATTTAAGGATTACAAAAGGCAAATGAATTGCTTTGATTACTTAGAAAGCTGGCACCAGGGTGACAAGAGAGCAAAATCATACAGAAGTCCACTGCCAACTTACCATGTGAAACTGGAAATGCAGAAAATATATTTTCTCTTATCATTAAGTATTAATTTTTTCCATGCACCGTGGTTTAAAAGGGTAGAGACAGTTCACCTAATGATTAAAGAGCCCTATTGTCTTTACAGTTTTTGCACATTTCTCTCTGTCAGGCTAAGGGATTTACAGTACAAAGTCTGGCATTACAGAAGTAACTGACCAGAGGACAGTGCACTGTAGATCTGCATAGTCAAAACATGAATCTCATTTACACCGATCAGGCATAACATTATGACCACTGACAGGTGAACTGAATAACAGATTATCTCTTCATCATGGTACCTGTTAGTGTGTGGGACATATTAGGCAGCAAGTGAACATTTTGTCCTCAAAGTTGATGTGTGGGAAGCAGGAAAAATAGGCAAGCGTAAGGATTTAAGTGAGTTTGACAAGGGCCAAACTCTGCTGGCTAGACGACTGTGTCAGAGCATCTCCAAAACTGCAGCTCTTGTGGGGTGTTCCTGGTCTGCAGTGGTCAGTATCTATCAAAAGTGGTCCAAGGAAGGAGCAGTGGTGAACCAGCGACAGGATCATGGGCGACCAAGGCTCATTAATGCACATGGGGAGTGAAGGCTGGTCCATGTGTTCCGATCCAACAGATGAGCTACTGTTGCTCAAATTGCTGAAGAAGTTAATGCTGGTCCTGGTAGAAAGGTGTCAGAATTCACAGTGCATCGTAGTTTGTTGCGTATGGAGCTGCATAGCCACAGACCAGTCAGGGTGCCCATGCTGATCCCTGTGCACTGCCGAAAGCGCTAACAACGGGCATGTGAGCATCAAAACTTGACCAAGGAGTAATGAAAGAAGGTGGCCTGGTCTGATGTTCTGCTGGGAAACCTTGGGTCCTGCCATCCATGTGGATGCTACTTTGACACATACCACCTACCTAAGCATTGTTGCAGACCATGTACACCTTTTCATGGAGACGGTATTCCCTGATGGCTGTGGCCTCTTTCAGCAGGATAATGCACCGTGCCACAAAGCAAAAATGGTAAAGGAATGGTTTGAGGAGCACAACAACGAGTTTGAGGTGTTGACTTGGCCTCAAATTCCCCAGATCTCAAACCAATTGAGCATCTGTGTGATGTGCTGGACGAACAACTCTGATCCACGGAGGCCCCATCTCACAACTTACAGGACTTAAATGATCTGCTGCTTGGTGCCAGATACCACAGCACACCTTCAGGGGTCAGGGCTGTTGTGGCAGTAAAAGGTGGACCAAAACAATATTAGGCAGGTGGTCATAATGTTATGCCTGATTGATGTATTTCAGTAATTGTCTGAAAGACACTAACCCTGTGGTGGTTTCTGTTCTGTCCACATCTGCTGATGTTTTGCAGGCAGACCAGCTGATCGAACTACTCAACTCTAAAGGAGAGACCGACTGATCACTTGTTTTGGAATCAGTTCTTACTTGACCTGCGATGAAGTGTCTGAAATGATCACCTACTTGCAGCTGCATATGTCATGTTGGATGCTACGCACTCTCATTAAGTTGCTGCCTGTTTTTCCCAGAACTGAGTATTTTAAACTGGTGACATAGTATTTGTAACAAGAGAACACTAAGATTTTTTACTTTTAGTATCAAGCCAAATCATGTCTTGCCTCTTGAGATATGCCACACATGCTTTAGGATACAAGTAGACACTTTTTTAATGTTTTTACAGAAGAACTTGATTGAATCTCCATTAATCTGCTACTATAAAATGTATTTACCTTATGGACCAAGTAGCATACAGTATGATTCACATCTATTGATCATCAAAGAAAAGTAGAATAATATATTTTTTTCATTATCATAATTTCACAGCCAGAAACCCATATATAATTCACAAACTGTTTTATTTGTTGACATGCAGGACTGCCTTAATGCTTTGAGGATCTGATTTTAGGTGTGTGTAACAGAAATTCATTTAGAGAACAATTAATTTGATAATTCATATGCTGGACAGCTGTGTATGCTTGATCTCCTCAGGTATGTTGAGTTGTCTCTTTACTGATGGGCATTTTGTGGTCCAGCTGACATGGGTCAAAGAATCTTCATTAACTATTTACAAGGTTACTCTAGAGGAAGCAACTGAAGTGATCCTGTGGCATGTAAAGAATGCTTAACGACCTAAAAAAGCAGTGAAATATGGTGGGGTATTTATTAATACATGCTTATTTGTATTTGATTTGATATTATGTGTCAAGATTGTGTTAGGGTCTATAATGTGAACTGACTGGTTGATGCTTGAAGTGAATAGTTATGCTATATGCTGTTGTATATTAATGGATGTAAAGAAAGCAAATCATACTGTATGTACTCTACAAAAGTGTATGCACTTTAAGATTTAATTTACTGTAATCTAGAATAAATAATATATTGCTGCTCTTCATGTGTTTCTAATATAGTGAGTCCTAGATATCATCTTACACTCTCTCCCAGTCATTAGTTTAACTACACCAGCCAGTGTTACCAGTTCACAGAGCACCCGCAGTAACACAAATACAGAAACAGCACTGTTTGCTTTCTTACTTTATTAAAATACCATAAGCAGTACTTGCAAATTGATCAACAGACTATTGCCTTATGATAAATGTATAAGTTTGCATGGCCATTTAATAGCAGCAGATGTTATGGCATGTATTATGTCAGTGCAGAGTTTACTATGTAGTTCTCACTCCTTTACAGCAGCTTTTTAAACTACTGCATATCTCAGCGTGTGGTACAGGTACACAGTTTCAAACTGTAATTTCAAAGCAGGCAAGCTAAGTCGGATCAAGTTCATCCTATAGCACCGTATTGTCTGTCACAGGCAGCCTCATGTTCTCTTTGGCTTTGGTTCAGTCTCATTAACTACTCTGACTTCATTTCAGCAGCACACTTCTCCACATTCCTCTCACTTTCCCCAGATTAGAAAGCTAGTGAAGGAAACAATAACAAAAGAGATTTTCTCAGCTTCAACTGATATTGATATTAGAGTGTGAACTGTTAAATCTTCCCCACTGTTATTTAGACCAGAGTGTTTAAGCACCATGAATGAAATCTAATATATTAAATAATGTAAATGCATGAAAATGTACTATTTTTTTAGTAAATTTACTAAATTAACCTTGCAACAGTTACACAGGTGGGCAATGTTAGGGTTTAGCATATCGTTTGCATATTTAGTCTCATATCATGATATTGAGCCTTACAGATGACTTATTTTTTTGCTGACAAATGCTGTTAATTAGCATTTCATGTGGTATGACCCAGACATTTGTAATTATTGTAATTGTGATTAACTTCCTGCCCAGTCCATTTCTGTTAGGTTTCACTTTCTACATTAGATTTAGTGGGTGAGTGTTTTGACTTATCAGCCATGGAGACTTTTACTAGTGTAAGCCAGAAAAAGGGCTATTTTTGTCAATAAAAATTCCATTATCTGACTGTATTACAATTAGTGCAATCCCCCTGATAGTGGGTTACTACAGTGATTGCTGCCATGAAGTAGCTCTATACTTGCCACTGAGTGAACTGCATGTAACATGAATCAAGGCATATACACTAAATTCAAGTTTGTGATCACTGCAGCAGAGTGATAACCACATGGTCATCCTGCCCCTGCCACAGCATCTCCCCTTCAAAGTCCACCAGCCTCTGCTTCCTCGCTCGGAGAAGAATCCCAACCAGTTTATTAGAGATAGTCACATAATGCTCAAACAGTTTCCCAAACTCAACAGTGATCACTTTCCCATCCCCGTCTTTGACTCTGGGCTCTCCAATGTCCTTTATCACCTCACACAGCTCCTGAACCTCTCTGCTGATGTGTGTGTGAGCGTCCTTCCCCCGCTGCTCTGTCATGGAGCCCTGCAGGGGCCTCCCATAGTCATCCTGCCCCCGCTGAGGGACCGCCACGCTGGGCCTGGTGTCATGACTGAAAGGGTTGTTCTTCTGGTACTCCTGGTGCTCCTTGGACCACTTTTGCCAGTTCTCCTTCAAGCCTTTAACAGAAGCGATGCACACTGCTGTGTCGTCACTGAACCGAGCAGGGGCCGGGACGTCATCTTCAGTTCCCATGACGGTGGGGCTTTGGCTATTCGTCCCCATCACTGGCTCTGCTGAGGAGAACACTGCATAGCTTTAATCGATCTTTTCTGTATACAGGAATGGAATTTTGTACTCGCTGAATTTCAGCCCTTTATTAACCTCTACTTTTTATTGCCTGATTATTTAAAAGAAAACAACAACTTTAAATCATCTAAATAATGCAAAAAATAATTGTTGTACTTCAGTCTTTTTTGTGATTCAGCTGTATAGATCTGTATATGCATGAATGAATGTAAGGCCTGACCCATACTGAATTTCTGGGACTGATGGCAATACTGATATAAGATTACTAAAAACATTATAATACTGATATATCAGCCAATATTCTTAATATAATATACAGAATATATAGATAAACACATGCAGGATATTTTAGGGTTTAATAATAAATTGTAAAATAATTTATTTTCCAAATTCTTGTTTTTTTTTTTTTTCCTTCTCCGATAATGAGTGTTCAATAGTACTGTAATACTTCATGGTGCAAGTGTTTGTTCACTAGTTTGAAGGAAAAAAAACAAGTTAGTGCTCCACCAAGTAAAGACCTACTGTAATAATAACATATTAAGGCTGGCAAACAAAATGGTTAAATTTGGAGCTTACATCAAATGTACATTAAAAAGCCCTAAATGTTATCTTCTGTGTTTGTAATGTATTTTTGCCTCTTGTCTTAATTTTGTGATTATAATGTTGATGAAATGTATGTATTTTGTCTTAAATTTTTCTAGCATCACAGCACACATCATGTAAGACAAAAACCTAATCTGGCAATAAAAGTATAATCATCATCATCATATATAATATTACAGTACAATAATAATAATAATAATAATAATAATAATAATAATAATAATAATAATAATAATAATTTTATAAAAAAACAAAACAAATAGAGCAACATATATGTATTTATTAAACCTGAATTAAAAAAAGATGAACAAATTAAACAATAATTTAAAAATGTTTTCATTGGCACATACTGGACAACAAATATGCAGATGCCGTTATAAAGTAATATGGCTGTAATCAGTACTGGGTATCGATAATATCAGTCAACCAGTATATTGGTCGGGCTCTAAAACTGTAGTAACTAATGATTAACAGTTCAGTGGTGTTTAGCAGTTTTACTCCACGATCTACTAACTAAAGAAAAGTGAAAATTGTATTTTACAGAATCAATATAAGTTCATAATGAAAATAAGAAGTGAAAATCCTGCTTTGTGAACTAAATCTATACAGCGTGTCAGAGATTTGCAGCAAACATGATCCAACTTACATATCACACACTGATTCGATCCTCACTTCATGTGCAGTGATGTTTCATTGTAGCCAAAGTTCAAACAGATCCTGTCGTTACACAGTAACTATGTAGTTCAATTTATCAACACTACGGCACTGCTGACAGCAGCAAGAGTGCTGCGGATGCTTTTCTGTCCCGAGGCGAAACCGCTGTGATCGACATCTGTCTCAGCCAATGGCCTATTGAAGAAGATCTAAGCAGCCAATCAGTGAGCAGTAAGGGAGACAAGGTGCCTCTGAAGAAAAGCAGATTACAGCCGGGAGAAGAGTTTATCCCGGCACGCAAGAGCAGTTATTAATAAGAAAAAGTTGCGTGAGTGACATTTTGTTGTTTTAGTAAATCAAACCAGCCAGCAAACAAACAATGTAGCTACTTAAATTGAACAAAGTCAGCAGATGAAATCAAAAATCAGAAATTAACAGCAGCTAATGGAAACACTGATTATCTGCCTGTATATATGTATAAAAATGCGCAAAAAAGTCTGTGATCAATTAAATTCAGGCAATCGGTTGAAGGGAAGGACTCAATCTTTTCCATTTATGGTAATTTATTCACCCGGCGGTACTTTCTGTCAGAGCTCGGGGTTTCCAGTCGGACGTGTTTTGAATCCGCAACAAAAAATGGCGACCAACAGCAGTCGATCATGCCTGCAATATCTACTACATCTTGCTCAAGATAATCTGGACTTCAGGTTACCGGTAACCTTCTTAAACCGCTGACAGTTTCCGTCAGGTTCTTGTTGTGAATGTATCAAGTATTTTTTTTAAAGAAAAAACAAAATTTGTTCCGCCTCCATTTGTGTGCCACGTTAGCTACTTGCTAATTCAAATTTAAAAAATCTCTTCTATTACTGTAGTGGTGTAGTTACATTTAAGCTCTGACTTCTCGTGAGAATTCTCGATGTTTTATGGCATAATTATAACATATAAGGTATTTTACCTAATAAAGGGTCTAAAGGAAAGATGGTGTCTTACAGTGTACTTACGCTTTGTGATATAAATAAAATTCACCTTGACTTGTCACGAGGAGTACTACTCAGCAAGTGATACAGCTATATGGTTTCTAAAACCAGGAAAAATCTTTGAAACCATAAAATTAAGGGTAGTTCAGCCTCTGCTGCAACATATTGGATATTTTTTTCTTTAATATGTCCCCAAGTCCCCCAACTTCTTGAAAGAGCAATATTAAATTGGCACCGTATCCCTTTAATCTGTGTGTGTAATGTTTTCCAATAAGTTTTAATTCATACATCAGTTTTTCTGTTTTATGTGCTCGTTCTTGCAGGAGATTAAGGCTTTGTTGGCTCTCAGAGGAAAACCATTCCAGCCTTGTGAAAACTTCAAAGAAAAGGTTTGCAAGTGTACCTGTTTTAATTCTTGTTTTTTGTTTTTGATGATATGAAAACTGTAGCCTCAGTTATCCCTCAGTCACTCCTCTTCTTGCCTCTTCTCTCAAGTCTCCTTTCTGGTGTCTGGATGGCTTGTCTGAGGAGGATGTCCACGGCATCATGGCCAGATCTGTTTGTGCAAAGTAAGTGTTTTAACTTGGTGGAAATATAAGTGGTAGAGCAACCTTAACATGCTGCATATATTCTCATCCACCTTAATCTGTGCCTTGTTACCATGGCAGTATCTTCTGTACTATCCTCGGTACTGTACTGTCTGCTGAGATGAAGCTGTAGCTCATGTTGTGTATTGCTTGCAGGTCTGCTTTTGAATTGTGGGGCCACGGACAAACACACAGTGAACTCAAAACGTCCCTGTTGAGCTACCCATCAGAGAACATGGTTCGTGATGCTTTGGCTTACAGTCCTGCTGGGCTGGACTTTATTATTAAACATACAGAGTCTAAGCTGATATGTTTAATTTCTGTTTGTGCTCCTCCACATTATCCTACAGTCACAGTTTATGCAGAAAGACTCAACATACAGAATCAATGTCTACACTTTCAACAAGACTCTGGAGTTTGCAGACAGAATAAAAAGGATTGATGTGAGTATTAAGATAAATAGGATATATATCTTTGAATACGTGTGTGTGTGTGTGTACAGATTGCCATGTTTTGTATTCTCTCACCAGGCTATGGAGTATCTTCCATTTGAAGGCACAGTGAGTCTGAAGAGCCCTCAGCATATCTTCTGTTTGTTGGAAGATTATGGCACAGACCCCAACAACATCCCTGAGCACCCGATATACATCTACTTTGGCCGATGGGTGAGATTTATTTGACTTTTTGTATATATTTTTTTAAAGATTTTTTTTATTTGAAGCATTTGTGCAAAGGTTTGACATTTATACAGAATAGTGAACTGCTTCAAATTTTACAATATCTCACAAACATGACATAACAAAGGAGGGAGAGAAAAGTAAGAGAAATGTAAAAGGAAACAGAAAAAAAATGGGGAAATACCCATTTCGCTACCTGTCAACCTGCTTGCTCAGTACTACTTGTAATTCTTGATTTTTTTATTCAGTTTGTTTACTGTTTGAGAAAAGAAATAGTGACCATATTTTAAAAAGTGCTTCAGTTTATCACTTAAGACAAACTTGCTTCTCTCTTGGCATAATGCAGTTTTGGTTTTGGTCTTTAAGCTGATATTACTTATATGAAAAGTAGTTAATTTTCTAAAAGCCTCTGATGTCACTAATATTATCAGCTCAGATCTGGCTCTAGTGGGGTTTTTAGTATATTAGAGAAGATACTGAATATATTGGTTCAAAGACTTTATATGTTGGGTACAGAATTATGGGTTAGAGGAGTTTCTTGGAACTGACATTTGTCACAGAAAGTTTATTGAGCTTAGACTTTGAAGTAGTAGTAGTATAACCTGTTACATTTTGTTTATATTTGATTAATAAAAGCTGATTGCAACTCACCACTTTAAATCTTTACTCACTCCTGCACCAGATAGCAGATGGACAGCGTGAGCTGATTCGCTCCCATAGTGTGAAGAACAGACACTTCATAGGAAACACCAGCATGGACGCTGGGCTCTCATTCATTATGGCTAACCAAGCTAAGGTCAAAGAGAATGACCTCGTCTTTGACCCGTTTGTTGGCACAGGTGGGATGAACAACGTGCAAAGTTATAGACTGTCACACACTTTGGGGAAAGCTTGTGTCAATAAATGGTTTCAGTTTTCAGTTTTTGCTCTCTTGATGCATTTCAGGGAGCCTCTTGGTTGCATGTTCTCAGTTTGGAGCCTATGTCTGTGGAACAGATATTGATTACAACACCATTCATGGCAAAGGTAAGATTCGTCCATTTAGAGTTTACATGGTATTACAGTCTCTTTATAGTTTAGAATCGTGGCTTTATCTTTATATTTTATGTATTGTCTTCAAGCATGCAAATATCGCTTCAGATTGTTTCTTTTTTTACAGCCAGCAGTGGTGGGACCCTGTACTGACTGCTCTCTGCCTCTGTTTTTCAGGCAGGTCGAGCCGCAAAAACCAGAAGTGGCGAGGACCCGATGAGAATATCAGAGCCAACCTGCGGCAGTATGGAACAGAGAAGATGTATTTAGATGTGATGGTGTCTGATGCATCCAAGCCTGTGTGGAGAGCAGGTTCTCTGTTTGACGCAATCATTACTGATCGTAGGTCCTTAGTTTACTCTAAACAGACCACTATAAGTGTGCTGATAAATGTGTCAGTAGTTTTTGTACAATGATTTTTGTGTTTTGTTTTTCTTGTTTGTGATTCGTCTGTGGTCCTTTTGATGTCAGCTCCGTACGGTATCCGTGAGTCCACCAGGAGAACAGGCTCCCACAAAGATGTTACTAAACCCCCTGACGCCATGTAAGTTCACCTGATACTCTATGACTTACCAATGAAATTGATCTTAATTTGCTCCGAGACATGAAATATCAGTAATATTTTAACTCTAGGGCAGGGGTAGCCTGGATAACCTACAATCTGCACACTTTCACCATTGGCTCTTAATGTTACTTTTAGAATTTTCCTAGGCATCATTTTAAGTCACACAGTTTTAGTTTTCAATAACTTTATAGCTGAACTAAGAAAATCCTGATTAGAAATATTTTGTTTGCTCCATCTTTTGCTCTGGTCTAAATCTGTTTGTGTTTATTCTTCTGTCCAGCTACGTAGAGTCTCATGTCCCCGTCTCACAGGCATACCACCTGAGTGACATCTTCACAGATCTGCTTAAGTTCTCCGCCCACCACCTGGTCCTGGGTGGGAGGCTCATCTATTGGCTCCCTGTCTACAGACCAGAGTGAGTACACAGACCACCAAATAATTTTCCAGATATGATGGACTTCTCTTGCTTATTACTATTACTATTACTGAATTGACCATTTGCTAAGCCTCGCCCTCCTTAGTTACTCCCCGTCAAGCTTTCCATTCTCGGACTGCACATACGCCACTTGAAGTGATAATGGTGGCAGTGTCAATGTTGAAACTCGGAGTAGTTGTTGAAACACGAGGTCTTTGATTCCACAGAGAAGTAAACAAAAGCAGCTTCTCATTTCTACCTGACAAGTGTGGATGTTGTCTGCTAAAATGATGACTCTTGCTGGCAGTTTTCATAAGTGTAACTGGCTAATGTAATGCTAATACTAATGTTTGAACTTCTAGAGTCAGCCCAGAAATCTGTCTCCAGCTGACTTTTTAATGTTTCCATCAGAGCATTTCAAAACAAGAATCCTGTAAAGGTGTATTAAATATGAAAAGTTACTTAATAGCTGTGTACATGATAGAACGTTAAAACTAAAAGACTGAGACTAAAGCTAAGACTGAGACTAAAGCTAGCTCTCAGCAAACATGAGGAAATATGACACACATATGTTTATAATATGAGACAGAAATACACTCATTAATGTGGGAAACGGAAGCACAGGGACTTTATTAGTCGAGTGGACCTTGATAGGGTCATCCAGTCAGACCACCTGGGCCTCGATCACTTTAAGAAGATGCCCAGGACAAGAGTTAAGATAACCCAGCTTAGGCCTGAGAGAGTGAGTCAGAGATATACATCATTGTCGGCCCACTTTGATTCTGCACCAGTCCACATCATCCTTCTGAAAACCCCCACATAGAAAATGCAGATGCAGTGGTGTCATACAAGTTTGGCTGGAGGCAATGTAACCGCAGCTAGTAAGCTGTTGTTAGTTAACCGGACACACTAACATTTGCAGCTTACGTTAGAGCAGATAAAGACAAAGTTTAATGCATTCTAAACACATGAACTCTGATGATTTATATTTTTGAAAGACTGCAAGAAAAGACACCACTGTCCGGACTCAAGAGACACCAAATATTGCTCTTCTTAGAGCCCCATGCACACCACTTCCACAGGAAGAGAAATGCAAAAGCTTGACAGGCCTATTGCTCCCTTGTTACGGTTGCTACTCGATGATTTCACAGTTGCTGTTCGTAGGAGTGGCTTAGCGAAGGGTCAGTTACATACTTGCAAGTTTAAGCACAAGATGTTTTTTTAAATTTTAGTGCTCAGGATCTTATCTAACGTGTGATGGATCAACTTTTTTTGTATTGATACTTAATTCAAGACTTTGTATTGGTAGTAACAATACTTCAGGGATTGATCTGCCCACCTGACTGTACAGTATCATCCAGCTCTTTAAAGCTCATTGATTTCTGTAATTTGATACTACTGTGTATTTTGCCCTCATAGGCTTAGATTGAACACTCTTTGCTTAAATTGTGTTTTTCTTCAATAATCATTTGTATCAATAGGGGGCAGACTTATACCATAAACCAGACTGCACAATTCGGGTTTGTAGTGAGCACAACCTGCAACAATTAAATCTATTGTTGATTTTTAATTAATTTCCAAAATAACCAAACAACTAAGGCAAAGGATTATTATGATGTAAACTTGATGACAGTTTATAAAATCAAATTACTGCATATAATTAAATTTGGCTTTGAAAAATTTATTGACAGAAGTGTAAGTGTAAAACACAGCAGCAAATGTGTGTTAATCAGTTTTGACTAATGAGTTAATGAGCTGCTAAATACTTTTAAAACCCTGCTGTGGTGTGTTTGCAGCTCTTTCAGTGTGAGTCCAGTACTGGCACACAAACTCTGTTTCCACCTCACTTTTCCACTTGGGTTTTCTACCTTCCTCCATTTCCCCATAGCACTATCCCATTCCCGTTCCTATAAAGCACCGTCCTCTGTGTGTGTGTGTGTATGTGCGTGCGTGCGCACGCCTGTGTAACCACCTGCATGAATGACAGTGTTTATACAGAGTGGTGTACAGGTGTGTGAAGGTCTTCCTGCCCAAACAGCTGGGTTACAGTAAACCACAACTGACATGTCGGCTCTATATGACTATGTGGCTCTTCAGAAACACAGTTGTGCATTGTTAAATGTTCGGTGCATTAGCAGAAAGTGAAGTGCTGACTCCAAATGCAGGTGTTTGACTGTAAAGGTAGGAACCACAACAGAGAGAGGCAGCAACGGACGTTTGGGGAAGAAAACCCCCTGCAGTGCTGGAGGAGCTCCTTCTGGTCATTGATTATAAGACTGGAAACAAGATGACATAATCATGTGTCCTCTGGTTTTTAGGATGTGTGAATGTGAATGAGAGATGTAAGAAAATATCCATACACTTGAGTATCAAGATATTATGTTTTGTGATACTGTATCAGTTCTTAGAGCACTATATCGTGATATTATGATACATGCAAAGATCCATTGCAGTGGTTTATTTTGTGTTGTGTTTAAGCCCCTGACTACTAGATCTCTCGATATTGGCCTATCACAGCTATATCAATATTGGCATATAGTACCAGTCAAAAGTTTGGACACATCTTCTCCTTCAATGTTCTTCATTATTTTTATTAATTAACTACATTGTAGATTAATACTGGAAACATCAAAACTATGAAATATGGAATTATATGGAATTATGTAGTAGACAAAAAATGTGAAAACAAGGCAAAATGTGTTTTGAAGGAATGTAAAATATTTAAGACTCTTGCACAATGTCCTCTGCAGCTGCAATCAAAGATTCAATAACGACAATCTTATTGTGTGTGTGACAGTCTATGCACGTGTTGACCAATAAGTGTGCAAAGGTTTTTGCTCTTTGAGATTTTAGATACTACAAAGCAGTCAATTTTTGCTTTGATGACAGATTTGCACACTGTTGGTGTTTCTTAACAAAAATAAAGAAAAAACACTGAGTGAGAAGTGTGTCCAAACTGTGTGTGTGTGACGCAGATTGTTTTTATTTGTTAGGTTTACAGGCAGCATCTTATGTATATATGATTCCCTTTTCTTAATTCAGGTTTAAATAATATATTTTGCTTTATTTGTGTGTTTTTTTATTTATAGTCATTTTTGATTATTGAAATTATTGTTTCAGTGCCTTTTATTTAGGACAATGAGGTTTATTGTTAAAATGCAAAATATCTTGCATTACTTTGTCACAAATGTTAACTTCTCCCAAAAGTCCAATATTGGTACGGCCCTAGTTCTGATTGTATAAAAAAGTAAACTTCAACTCAGATATTACACACATGGTGGCGGTTCTTGCCAACACACAGTCCTAATGTGAATGTGTGTGAGAGATGAGCACATGTACAAACCCACCCTGCAGACCTGTGGGCCTTTGCTCATGTCCCTGTTGGTCTATGTGTGTAACTGTGTATATGCGTCCTCCTTACATATGCATGAATGTGTGTGGTCTTGTGTGTGAGCTCATGCATACATGTGTGTCATCATGTTCACACATTTGTCTTTGCTACTCATCTACTGGTGCTCAACTGTGCCTGTCAGAGCGCCGTGCCAAAATAAACGTCTGAGGCCAGGAGACTCAGATATGTGAACTATCTGTCTCTGCAGGCTGACCTGTGTGTGTGTTTTCTGTGTACACTCACATGTGTGTTTTTGGATATGTATGTCTGTGTGTGTAAGGCCAGACGTAGCCTGTCTCCTGGGCCAAATCTGGGGCTCTACAAGGGAGATATTGGGTTTCTGTCACCCCCACATATGTGTGTATCTGCACCCATGGCTGTGATAGAAACAGTAGGGATTGTATGTGTCTGCCCACTGCACAAGAATGGGGAGCCTGTGAGTGTGTGTGTCTGTGTGTTTGTGTGTGTGATGACAGGTGACACAAAGTCCTGTCAGCAAAAGACGGTGTCTAGACCAGGTCAGACCCCTTTACCTCTCTTCCCTTTCTCCCCTCAAGAAATAAATGAAGGTAGAAAAAGTATCAAGACAGATGATGGAATATCAGTCATCATGACCATAAAGTGACCTAATTACAACATAAACAAGTGAAGTGAAGAAATAAAGTGGCTGCATTGTCAGAGGTAAAGTGAGACGTGAGATAAATGAGATAAATGAGCCGTATTTGCATTTTCAGCCATCATTTTTTACTTCAGTGTAAGTTCCCGGACATGAATTATATGTTTAA
The DNA here is from genome assembly GCF_056507025.1 of Lutjanus erythropterus. Taxonomy (NCBI): domain Eukaryota; kingdom Metazoa; phylum Chordata; class Actinopteri; order Lutjaniformes; family Lutjanidae; genus Lutjanus; species Lutjanus erythropterus. The sequence goes on from NC_139325.1 coordinate 13,906,766, forward strand.
TGTAAATACAAATTTTATCATATAAATCTGTGTCCTGTGTCATAGTTACCTCCAACCCGCCTCACTGTTATTTTTTACAGGGTTTAGTGTGATAAAAGACGACATATTTCTAAATTTATATATATTTCTAAATTTGTGATTTCTTAAATTCTTCGCCAAACAAAAAGCATGAATCAGAATCAGAATGCGGGCCTGACTGATTATGGAGTTTTGCAGCTGGTGTTGATACTGCTATCTTATAATTGCATTGTTCTTTATTTATATATAAAATCCAAAATGACATTGGTGGACTAAAACAGTTAATTCACAAGTATTTTTAATAAATTGAAATAACTATAAATAGAATAACCTGACATAAAGGAGAAATCTGTCATATTTTTACTGTACTAAATTATAAAATGACCACGATGTGTCATTAGAGATTAAGGAAATGGTACATTGAAATACTATTGGATTTAGTTCTCTAGTCCACAAAACGCTGCTGGAGTTTCACAGGAACGTCGCAGAATCTCCCAAACAATTGAAGTGAATGGTGACCAGTTCTCAAACGTAAAACACAACTGGAAAAAACGTGTGTGCTGTAATCCAAGTCTCTGAAAGCCCTGCCATGCCGTTGACTTTCACATGCTCACTGTCACACCACAAACAACCAGTTCAGATGATGTGTGTGTGCACGTGAACATGGCCCCAAGCTGAGGAGCTACAGAGAAGATTCAGGCTCAAAACATGGTGTAAATGATGTCTTTCAAGTCAGCTTTGCATGTCAGGGCTTTAGGAGACTAGGATTACACCAGATGAGCAGTATGGAGGCATTTTGGATTTTTTTCTTTCCATTCACTTACATTGTATGGGAGATTCTGCAATGCTTCCTGTAAAACTCCAGCAGTGTTTTATAAACTCAGAAACAAAACCTGACCTTCAATTGGCATGAGAGTGAGTAGATCATGAATAAATTTTATTATTGATTTAGTGAATTATCCCTTTAAAGACAAACCCTGCACCATCTCCACAGGTAGGGCTCTCCACTAATGACTGCTGATTGGCAGGTGAGAATTATCGCCCGGCTGCATCAACGTTAGTCACCGTGACGACCAAACATCCTGTTGCTGCAAAGGCCCACATGCGGCCATGGCAACAGGGCAGACAAACAGTGATGCACAAATCTGTCTTTGAGTCGGGACTGTTGCTGCTGTGATGGTGGTTAGGAGAAAGTGCTACTGACACAAATATGCAAACACATACATCATCCGCTGTTAATAGGCCCTAACCTGGCCTGGCTGCTGATGACAGAGCCAGCAGTCGACCTGTCAGGTCACAGTCACTTTTTCCACCTTCATCTCGGCACAAAATGAGCTACCTTAGCTTTGGTTACACTGCATTGGCCCAGTGTTTAGTGGTTTGATCAGCGAAAGAGAAACAGAGTTAGGCATGGTGGGAAAAAGGAAAGACATTGGAGTGGGTGGCAAAGAGAGTTGGCAAACATTGGATAGAAATTTTGACAGGTTTAGTCTGTCTGTATCCCTGCAGCCTTTTTAAGGCCTCCAGACAAAATAGGAAGTTGATAGTTCCTCTTATGTAGTTCATGAAGTGTGTACAGTTCACATCTACTCTGTCAAGGTGAAGAAAGTTGGTCTTTGTCTGTTTTTCTGTCTCTCTCTGCTCTTTTTTGGACATTGACGTGTAACTGTAAGTATGAATGTGTCCCCTCTTCAGGTACTGTGAGGAGATGATACCTCTTCATCCTTGTCTCCGGCTCATCAGTAACTGTGAGCAGACGCTCTCCAGCCACACTTCACGACGCCTGATCACCATGGAGAAGATCAAGGAGCCGGAGGTGTGTGTGCATACATGTTTAAATGTATTTGCGGAAGATCTGAATCAATTAGTTAGTTGACAGATAAGTTGATCAACAGAAAATGATTATTCCTTTCAATTTTCAACCAAGAGCCATCTGAGCCCAGGTCCAAAAGATGGTCTCACGTATGGTTCATGTGCACTCAGGTACAATTCAAATCAAGTGTGAAAACTAACTATACCAATACAAGGAAGTGGATTACTGCTGGGATCTTGCGATTGTCAGGCTTTTCTACACCATATTAGCAATATAATCAAATGTTGTGTAGGCAATGACAGGTGACGTGCACACAGGTACAGAACAACATTAGTAATGTGAAAAATCAGCAGGAGAGTGGAGAGCAGGGGCAAGTAGACTCAGGCACGGTGCAAAGCAACTGTACCCAACGTGAAAACAGCCCAAATATCTAGAACAGACTTGGTTTTGGTGTGATGGTAAGATAAAAGGAGTGATTTGAGTCACCCTGGGCTCCAGGAAATTAAACAAGTACTATTTTTTGACGTAGTGATTGAGAAAATAATTAGATGAGGGCTTTGGTTTTAGCCTGCAAGAGTTTGAGGTTTACCTTGCGAGGCGGCTGGATTCATGAGTTCACACGAGAATCCATCTTGCCAGGCTTCGAGTCATCTGTTTGTGTACATACATGTGTGGTTTTAGCTACGACGTGAGCGAGAAGTGTCCATGGAGGCGACTTGTCTTGAACAAAGTGTCGACTCCTGACGAGTGTGTCAGGTTAGTTTGAGGTAAGGATAGACTGATAATCGGCCTGACAGATTATTGGATCAGATTTTCAACATTTTTATTATCAGAATCAGTGTTATTTTTAATACAGTTGCAGATGATATATGTGAAATTAAATATTTTGTCGATTTATTTTTTGAAAATAAAATATTTATTTATGAACGTTTTTGTGAGGAAATGCTGCTGGCAGCTCCCTGAACTTTTTGTTTTGAGATAATGTTGTAAAGTTTTTTTTACTTAAACATAGGCTTAAAGCCATTTCAGCAAAATTTAAGTTTAAGTAGTTTATTTATTCTTTCCTTATTTACTTTGTAAGACTTCAGTGAACTATTATTTATTTATAAAATATTCCAGCATACAAACATATGCTTAAAGGCATTTGAGTTTTTTGTTGGAATTTGTCCTACTATAAATTTTAACACAGAAATTTTAATTTTTACAGCACATTTATATTCCTTCCTTATTAATAATTGAATAATCTTACTAATAAATCATATCGGTCCACCCCTAGTTTGAGAAATGATGCAATTGTTTATTTTATTGGGCGCCTCAATGACAAAAACTGTGCAATTTTTCATTACATTTTTGTTTTCATAACTATTTTTCCAATGAGTGTTGTCATTGTTCTGTATACACAGTAGTGCAAATATCTACTTGGACTGTTGTCTGGCAATGTGCAGGAAAGAAACATTTATTTTACAGGATTTTATAGGACTTAAAACTTAATTTGTTTTCTGATGTTTGCGTGGCTGTTGACATTGACCAAAATCTAATTTTATTCATCCGCAACATCTTAACTATATTGTTTTAAGTTACATACTGTGGTTGTATAGTGATCCGTGAGGACAGTAACAACCTGTGTGTGCTGACGAATTTGTTTACTGTTTTTCTAAATGTGAGCATGAACAGCAACACAGATATGACTTAGTAAAATGAAAGCATGTGTGTGGCTGTTCTTTCATGTTTTTTGCGTACCTCATAGAATTGTTTGCGTATATATAACCACATAACTATGTGTCATGTAAATGCATGTTGTTTGTGCATGTGCGTGTGTGTTTTTTACATGTCATCCCTATGGAAGTGATGGTGTCTCTCTGTCTGTCTGGGGTAAATCCTCACCATCTGGCTGTGATTGGCTCATTTCTTTTATACTGGAACCCTAAATGGCTAATCACACATAGTATGGAAAACAATCCATCTTTGGATCTGACATCCATTCCATTTCAAAACCCCAAATTGCTCCCATAAAGGCCCTCATATGACACGCACACACAAACACACGGTTGTTTGATCTTATCTGACTGGTATCTGTCTCAGGTCACAGAGTTTCTCTGTTCCAAAATGCGCCGTAGTCTTCACCTATGTGCGCTCAGTCACCAGGGTTCACAGCCTGGTGTGTGTGTGTGTGTGTGTGTGAACACTTTAATGAGTTTTTATGCTTATGATCTGTGTGCATGTGTCCACACTGTTTTCTGTGTTTTGACAATAAAGGGGCCAGGCTAATTGCTGTAAATGTTCCTTGTTAAACTAGTGTAGAAATCTCTTTGAAACCCCACATTTTATTATTTATGGGGTGTGACATAATGTGTTTGGTGGCCATAAATTTTTTGCCAATTTAACACTGAATTTATGTAACCCTCCACCTGTATGGCTTTGGCAAAGACTGAGTGGTTATTTCCACTGTTTTCACTTGTTTGTAGTTATGGCCCTCTGTCCTTAATAATTTGGGGTCATGGTTATGTTGTCAGTCTTGTTACCCAGACTTCTTCTCTCAGAGCAGTCATGGAAACCGTTTCCAGGTTGCTTGGCAGAATGAGCCAGCAAAAGAGAGGTGTTGCTGACAAATTACAGGCCCGGCACTGGAGTCATCACTTCCAACTCAACTCACCTCATTATTCCTCTTCCCAGCATCTCTCTTCCTCCCTCCATCCCTCCACTGACCAGCGGCTACCTTACAGCCAAGACAAACTGTTTAACTGAGGGGATTCATAACAGATTCATAACAGTTCATATACATTGTTAATATACACGGGGACAATCTGTTCTTACATGCAAATATGGAAAAAGTATGCAAACCTTGTGATGCCAATTATGCTGTCGGTTGCTTTGTGGGAAAATGGAAGAGCTGTTTCAACTTTTACGTCCAAATCACCTTTTTATTAATATAATGTTATCAAATTTGAAGTGTCAGCATATGCTGAACACATGCTGTTTTCGGAGAGGAAAGCATAACTCACAGCTGCCTCTTTTTATTGCTTTTATTTTTCTTATAACACTCTTTAACAAGCTGTAAATTTGAATAACAATGCAGAAGCTGGATAAAGTCTTGTTTTTTACCACTAAAATTAGCAGAGGGAGAAAAATACAGTATATTATTGTATTCTGGTCAGTATTCCATTATGTATTTGTAACTTTTTGGGGAAAACAGGCTGGTGGTCAATATGATAATGTCTGCATATGTCTCTTGACAGGAACTGGACAGCCTGGCTCATCTGGCAGATCCTCGCTTTAGCCCTTACCAGGGACACAATGCCTTCAGAGAGAAGTATTTCAGTGGACTGAACAAGAGGGGTGGCAAGGAGGACAGCAGATCTGCTGTCAATGGAGAGTGAATGCATCAATTGCCCAAGATGAAGATCAGAGGAAATCTCTTTACAGAATAGAGAAAATACCCAGACATGGTTGTCAGTGGACTGAAAGACAAAACACAAACTGATAACTTATTTGTTATAATTTTTTAAAATCTTTCTCACTCTTTTAATTATTATTTTTATGTTTGTGCCTTTGCTTTGCAAATAAATGGACAAAATAAATTCCCTGTCTTGAGTGCTGACTTTTATAACTACAGGACAATCGCTACAGTGGTCTGAATAATTAATGTGGTTTGTTAACATTTTACAAAAAAAACTTTTATATGGATACATGTTGTAAAACCCATCAGAGGTGTTACAGAAGAATATTAGTGCCAGGCATTTTTTTTAAATTTTGCATTTCAAAAATAAAATCCAACTTTCAGTATTAGGGCCATGCTTAAGAAAAAATAAATCAGAGGAGGATGATTTTTTTTTTTTTTTTTTTTTTTGGCAACTATTTGGCTTCATAGTAAAAGAGTTTGGGTACTAGACAGATCTGCAGTCCAGACCTGTCTCCCACTGAAAGTCTGTGGTGCATTATGAAACACAAAATGCAACAAATGGCAAAGACAAATGGGAAAGAATTTCACTTTCAAAACAAACAATTTGTGTCCTCAGTTGACTGTTATTAAAAGAAAAGTTGATATATTACAGTGGTAAACATGCCCCTATCCCAATTTTTTTTTGGAAAAATTCAAAATCAGTGTATATTTACAAAAACAAAGTTTATTGCATTGAACATTTAATATATTGTCTTTGTACTGCATTCAACTGAATATTAGTCAAAAATGATTTGTAAATGATTTCAGAATTCCCCAAATGATAGGTGGGAAGAGATCTGTTTGTCTCTTAGCTCAAGAGGCAAAAACTAATTTTTCTAAAGCCAGACACTAATATTTCAAGTTTTACTTTGTTCCCCACAGTTTGATTTTAGTCTCAAATGCAAAATAAAAATCCTAAAAAAATCTTCTTCCTTTCATTTTAATCTCCTTATGGTTGACCCAAATACTCTTGTGAGGTGGAGATGACTTTGAGTCATGAAAATAGCACTGGAGTCTAAATTTCCCACAATGCAACTTGATGATAGCCTCTCCATTTATCCCCTTTGCTTGAAAACACCTGAATCTTTCAAAATCCATGCCCACTGTTTGTAAAATAGGTTTTCTGTTGGAACTGCTGAATTTTCTTCACGTAATAATCAAAAAGGATTCATTCAGTAATTACAGACAAAAGGCTAAATAATACTCTTCCATAGGGTAATACATCTATAGTTCCCCCTGTTTACTAAATTATAACCTCCATCCATTACCAGTGCCTTTAATGTGCCTCTTATACAATAACCACAGGCTTTATTGTGTTATACTTAATTTCATATTGGCAAAGAGTGTTTATAACTCCTTAAAATACTCTCAGTTAATCCTTAAATAACCATGAAAACACCTGTAATCTAAATTCAGATAACAGGGGCGGACAAAACAGTTTTGGGGTCCAAAGCTTAAAGTAAAGGTCCCTCAGCCACCATCCATCACCTACATGCTTTATGGTACATGATACAAAGTACTGAAACTTTTGAATATTGACTATTGACCAAACCAAACATGAACAATGGAGAGAATATATGACAATTAATGTTCATAGAAGAAAAAAAAAACATTTCTGATTGACATTTAAAAACAATACATAGACATCAAATGTAATAAAAAAAAAAAAAATCATCTCAGTCCTTTAATATTTTCACTTTAAAACTACATCAGTTTACCCATTGATAGAAAACTTAGGTTTATGGGGGGTTTTTTATGTATTTTAAAGGATTATCTGCAGAGTCGAAGGGTTTTTTAATGGGTGTTTTTATTTTAAATCTAATCTATGTAAAAACAGAATTTCTAACTCCATGTAGAGCCATTTGAAGTCCTGATTTATTCAGACAAAGGGAGCGTGTTTAGGCGAGAGAGAAAGAGGCCTCCCTGTGCAGGCAAGAGCCCAAATCACAGGGCGTCCCCACCTCGCCACACACCACTACAGTTAGTCAGCAGCTTTTGTTGTTTTCCAACCACAGTTTACATGCAGCCTGGCTCATTATTCATCTCCTGAGAGCGATGCAGCAGGCCTTTATGTACATTACCCCTTCACTCTGTTTATCAGTTGGGCCTCTGCCTTTCCACCACACTTCCCCGTTCGAGTTCCAGGCACCATCACATGATACCCGGCTCGCCATCGTTTGCGGTGCGTGTTGTTTACAGTTCCCACAGTGCCCTTTTGTTGTCTATCATCATCAAGCAAAATCAAATGACTCCATAAGACAGTTAAGAGACCTTGCCTTCCTTTACTTATCACTTCTGCGCTCTCTTTCTTGGTGTTTCTTTGCTTGTTACATGTAAATGAGTGATGTGTTTGCCACAACACAAGAGCCCTCTGTGCTGAAGATGGTAGTTTTACTGCACTTCCTCTATGACTGTGTTTGAGGAGTGTTTGCTCTGCCACAATACAGTGATAAACTGTGCCTATAAGAGCCCTCAGTCTCCAATGATGCAGACTATAATTAGGAAGGGGTGGGGTGGGGGGGTTCCTCTCTACACCACGTAATGCTGTCCAGACACTCTGGAAATTCTGTTTGTGTGTGTGTAGCATGTGTGTACTTGTGAGATCTGGTTTTGTTTTATGTTGGATGCTAACTGCAGCAGAACAGTTTCCTGGTGTAATTCAGTGGCAATAAAATGATCTGAGACCTAACCTGTGTATAAAAGTTGGTCTATCTGTACTTAATTCTTTCTTTCTTATTGCTTTTTTTTGCCCATTATTCCTCTTGTTAATTGAGTAAATTATTTTTAACTTGCAACAGAGGCTCTATTCCTCCACTATTATTCTTTTGCCCCAAATTCTTTATCACTCTCCACCATACCTCTACCGATTCTCCCAGCCTCCCCCTCATCTCACCTGCCTCACCTCTGCCCTCTCCTCCTCTCTCCTCTGTCATCTACAGATGTATTCTTTTCTCAAAGGGGAACTCCCTGTAGGAGGAGAGGGCCGCTGTTTTGGAACGATGGCTCCCGATTAAACTCCCCTATGTCTGAAAGTGACCTTCAGACTGCTGAATCAGGTGGTGCGCTATGAGAACCTTGGAACACACAAAAATATATAACCAAGACACAACATATACCTAAATCTAATTTTAACCCTCTGTTAACATAGTATGAAGTTAGCTACTTAGCTCACCTAGCTAACTAGTACCTAGTTAGCTTAGCATAAAGACTGGAAACTGAGAAAGAATTTTTGTACTTTGCCCACGATGTGTTATTTTTACACTTTGGGTTTTGGTTCTGGTTAATCAAAAAAGATGTAGCAAACTAATTAGTGAAGAATAAGGGCTAGTAGTTAGATTTTGTACAGATCAAGTTTTTTTCCAGTCTTTATGCTAAGCTAAGCTAAACATCTACAGGCATTCACTTCATATTTGTATACAGCATACGCATGAAAGTACTGATATTCTCTGCAAGAAAACAAATAGTGTATTTCCAAAAATGCTGAACTATTCCATTAACCAGCAGACCAAGAAGGCAACACGTGCGCAACACACACTGCCCTCAAACCTTCAGAGAGGATCCCTGCAGTTTATCATGACGACCTGATCAGATCTGATGAGTAGATACTCAACACATCTGTTCACCATCTGATTGATGGCAAGTGATTAGACACCTTTTGACCTGTAACGCTGGCTAACACATTGATCCATTTTCACCGAGGTGTGTGTGGCACCTGGTCCAATGTTGCTCATATGTAAGAGTGTGTGTTGCAGGGGAGGCTGTATGTGAAGGCTGAGTGGGTGTGTGTGATTTAGGTGGCAGGGTGGTAAGTGTGTGAAGGCGAGAGAGAGAAACTTCATAGCACACAGCTGGTATTCAGAAGTGTCCAAGTTTCTCACACAGACACACGCACACACACGCACACACACATACAAGTGAATGAACATATGTAGCACAGGTGCAGTGCACCTGTCCGTAGCCAGGGGAGTTTGGACACCTGCAAGTCCTCCACCCCTTCTCGCCTTGCCTCCCCCGCCCTCAGGTCACCCCACTGCCCTCATACACCCTGGGAAGCCGTCCGCAGCCCCTCAGTTGTTGATCGAGGTAAGGTGAGAGCTGTTATCTCACTGTCTGGGAGGAGACGCGCAGCAGAGGAGAGTCATTATAGTGCTACAAATCACAGTGGGAGTCCCATCTCACACAGCTGTGTGAAACTCAAACCATGCTCAGAATAAAGGAGAAGAGGAAGGTGAGGACTGAAAAGGGAGCAGTTGGAGAGAAGAGGAAAATATCTTGAGTTTTCCTGTTATTTTACAGTCAGCTTCAGTGCATCTTTTTCCAGCACCGTTGAAGTCAGTGCCACTAGATGACAGCCTTGAGCAGAGAAAGCCCTCAAAGTATCCCCCAAAGTGACAGCCAGAGTTCCTGTGTGAGCTGTGTGTACTTTACTCCAGCCTACAGACTGTTTGCCATACAATCAATGCTGTGCAGCCTGTAAACAAACAGTTCAGGGGCTAAGCTTTTGAAGTGATAGAGCTGTGTTTGAGAAAGTGCAGAGCAGCTCTGAACACACAACATCCTCTTTAAAGATACTCGCCTGGAAGTGGTGAGGGTTGTTGGCCCAGGAAGTAAAGGGGGTGACTGAACGGCTTGTCACACAACTTCCTCATCCTTCTTTCACCTATCCACGGCCCATTCACAATGACCATATTTGACTGTTATATCATCATGTGCAGACATAAAGGAAAAGGCTAACTTTATTGATTTACTTTATAAAGAGTTTTTGAGTATTTTGTAATTTGTATTATGGTAGGCAGAAAAAAGATAAGATGTAATTTTTAACAAAATACCTGAACAGCTTACATTTGCATATTAGAAATACTTAATACATTAACATATCATTTAATTCTCAAATAAGATGCATTTTCATCCCCATGTTTAAACTATAAAAAACAGTACAGCAGTTAGCCCAACAGTCAAAGTCTAAATTTAAGTGAATCACATGACATGTCCTGTCAGGTCCACCAACACGCTCATTGAAAGAAAAAGTGTATCATTTGTGTTCCTCGTGACTGGTAGCTTAAGGAAGTGGCTTGATGCAAATTTCCACTCAGATAAAGGTATATAAGTAAAATGTGATCAGATAATGCATTAACGCAAGCTTATTGAATGACACTAAAATACAACAGAACAAAAGAGAAATTAGCAGACATATGTGCACTAAATCTGGTAAGATCTAGCTAGGAATCATCAACACATCATCAACTAAACGACAGAATAGGTCAATTTCCAGCAAAGCCCCAAACAACATGTATGACTGATAGAGAGTATCAGCGTCAGGAGTACCATACCTTTAGCAGGTGATTTCAGTCACGTCACGTTTAATACGTAGTTAATGTTGTGAAACACTTGCAGTTTGGTTAGAGTTTGGCATCATGATTTGGGTAAAAATAAGTATTTTTTTCAGTGATGTTACTTACGAAACATAATGATCAAGTCTTTTCCTTTTCAGAAATGAGTCCATTTTACTGTGTTAGCACTAAATTTCAGAAGCAGCTTATGACTTAATGAATGATGTTTTGAGTGGGAGGCAATCAGAAAGATGGGCACAACAAATACAATTTGGATTAGTTACATTTTACTTATATTTTAGAATAGTTCACATCATTATAATTCCATTTTTTTTATTATTACTATTTTATTAGCATTTTGCTGAGGCTCCCCTGGCGGTCCCCAAAGGGAACCATGGTTCTCCTTTTTAGAATCGCTGGCTTACAGAAAAGGCACTGATTAACAGAGACAGACAAGTCTATTTGTGGGAGCAGATCAGCCGGATACTGACTGTTGCTCACACTGTAAACTTGTTAGTCATGTATTCAACCCTCTGCTTATGAAGTTAGCTACGTAGCTCATGTCAATCATATCACTTCTCATATGTTTCATCTTAGTGCTCCCCAGTGCCCTGCCAACACTTTTCTGCCAGAAAAAAATACAAACACAAAAATCACTCTGCAACTGCTGTCAATAAAGGAATTGCAACACTTTGTGAAATGAGATTATTCACTTTCGTGCAGAGAATTTGATAAGATAAGACTTAATATGAAGCTACTGCCAGCAGCCAATTAGCTTTAGTAACTTATATGTTAACGTTCCACATGGGACACAAATCCTGGTCTCTGTGGTGAAAGCCTTTTGTTTGTCCCATCCCTCCCTATTCGGGCTCTTTATACTGCACTGTTATAATTACTATCACCACTAGAGGTTGCCACCTTACAATAAACATAAATAAGCTCCTTGCTCAGACAATCTATACTCCTTTTTCATACACATGTGCTGGTTTGGCTTGGTTTGACTTGGTTAGATTAGCATTTCCAGTACAACAAGGTTGTATATTATATGTATATGTATTTTTTTCTTATCTTCACAGTTCTTCACAATAAAAGTCCCTTCTTATATTGCTATTTAAAATCTTTTATTATGAAGCAGCAAAATCAGGAACTTACCACAGTTCCTATATGGCTGAAAGTGAACTTGAAACTATAAATAAAGCTGATACCTCAAAGTACAAATGATGACACGGGAAAGAAAGTAAACTTCAAACCACAGAGATTCAGTTAGAAGCTACAAAAGTACTGAGACCTGAACACACAGAGACTACTGAAAACGTCTTTCACTCTGCTCACCTGCACACTTGAGTAAAGTCTCACAACACACACGTTTGAGTGGAAGACATGGGGGCTGTCACAGGTTGGCTGCAGTAAGGGAGAGGGTCATGCAGCCTGTTTTGAGATGCGTCAGGCACACTTAAGCCCAACCCCATCTCGGGCATGACTCGGCACAGCGCTGTGCTTAAAAAGTGGTAATGGAAATGCATACTAGAGCAGCACAGTTTACTCTGCGGAGCCAAAAGAGCCAATGGAAAAACCCTACTATACAGCCACTTAAATGATCCCTAAATTGGGAGCCTCCCACCTTGAAGATATTCTGATTGGAAATCTGTGGACAATCTTGTCTGTGTAGGGGGTTAAAGTCAGACCCATATTGATGCTCCCTAAAGTGCAGTATGTATAGGATGCATTATGGTATTTCAAATGACAAATCACTTATATTTTAATTCAAAACATTTTCCATACCAGTATTTTGTATTGTACATATATTTCATAGCTTTGAAGAGCAAGTTTTTGTAACTTGTAACAGGATGCTTTTTGATGGATTTGTGCTGATCTCTATCATGCAAGGTTTTATGACAGTAAAGCTGAGGAAACTAAGCTACAACCACTCAAGCTTTACTTTAAATAAACCTCAAGATATCCCACTTTGTGGTTTGTGCAGCTCCTTGCTTTCCTGTTATTTTTCAAGCATGTGACCCGTTAATTCCTCCAGAGCACTTCACACATGCATTGTTTTTGTAAAATTACATGTTTTTCTGTGTCTGGATGTATTTATGGGGTCATCACACTTAATACAACTGTAAAGAGGAAGAAAATATGCTTGTGGCAGAGAGCGGTGGGGAGCAAAGTGCCAAAGACAAACAGTCAGTGGGTCTATTTGGCTGTGTGCATATGTGCCTTATTTTGTGTTTACAGTGTTTGTGTGTATGTGTGGGTTCTTGTGGTTGTCAGTGCTGTTCTTCATTAATGACAAGAAACCGCTGGATGGCTCCCTCACGCCCTTTTTTAATGACTCTTAACTGCCAAGTGGGTACACACACACACATATACACACACACACATACACAAACACACACATACACAGCCAAGATGGCAAACACTGTGGTTGTGACACATTTCCTTTTCTACTCTTGCAAGGATCATAAAGTGCTAATGTCTCTAACTGGGCCTAATATAAGACACCATTGAGGATGTAGCCATTATGAGACCATTTTTCATCCATTCATACATTTTCCATATCTTCCCATTCAGGGATACTGGGAGCCTATACCAGCATGCATTGGACTAAAGTTATGGAAACAGTCTGGACAGGTTACTATTCTGTCACAGAGCAAATACAGACACACCCCCTCACTCTGAAATTCACACTAATGAGCAAATTTGAGTCTCCAGTCTCAGCAGACTTGCATGTATTTGCAAAGTGGGAGGAAACTGGAGTTGCCAAAGGAAATATCTGAACACGGGAAAAACACCACAGAAAGGAAACATTAATATCCTCTGTGCTTTACATGATATATCAGCTGTATTAAAAATGACTCTACACTAAATGGCAAGTTCCTCTCTCTAGAACCTCCCCTCTGCATTGCAAAGTATATCATCAACACTTAAAAGGAATAGTTCAGATTGTTTTAAGTGGGGTTGTATGAGATATAAAAATAAGTGTTCCAAAAGGGTTCTTCCTGAAGGGCTGAGGTTCTACGCAGAACCATTTGCTTCTGAAGAAACAGTTTTTGAAATAGTTGTTTGTCAATGGCTCTCAGTAAGACTGAAGGTTCCATTAAGAACCCTTTTCTCTCAAGGATCTTTCTTTTGGAAAAAAAAAATTTAATTGCTAAAGAATTTTTGAAATCTTCAAAATCTTTTGTCAAGGGTTCTTTGTACCATAATATAAAAGCGTTCGTGGTAGAACCCTGTGGGTGGGTTCTAAATGAAACCCTTAGAATAAGAATATAATAAGGGTTATGAGTTGAATCCCTTGCGTGGGCTCTTGTTAGCACCCTTGGTGGAAGGTGTAAAGGTTCTAGATGTAACCCCCAGAGAGGGTTCTAGGTGGAACCATTACACCATAAGTGTTCTTTTTAGAGCCTCTCATAGTTTGTCCTAGGTGAAACCTTTAATAGATTATTCTAAGTATAACCTTTTATGTTGGATTCTAGTTATAGCTGCCTGAAGGGGTTCCAAGACAAATCTTTATATAAGATTCTTCCAGGTACCAAGAGGGTTTCCCAGTGGGGACAAGCTGAAGAACCGTTAATGGCTTTACTTTGCCTTTTCCGACGAGAAACTGCCAAACTACAAGCCAAACATCACTCTCTTCAAACCAACCAAACTCCTTTGGCAAGAACAGTAATTTTGGCTTGCAGAACACAGGAGTTCTTGGGCTACTGCTGGCTCAATTAGTTAGTTTGTTTGTGCTATTGTGAGACTTTGGTAAATCAGAACTAACACTTTTTCATGCACATGTCGCACAATATCACAAACAAACTGGTCAAGGCAGCGGTCAATCAGCATCTTCCATGTTCTGTGAGGTAAAATATTCTAGCTGGGGGTGTATTGACTGCCATCAGGTAATACACTGACTATGGATAAGTACATCATGCAATCCCACTTCGAAAAAGACAAACTATCCTTTTAATATGCAAAAGTAGAAGCAGATGCCCATTCTTCAATTTCTTTTTATTCCTGAGGTCTCTTCTTAATCTCTTTCATGGTCCGTGCACCTCTAACATGTTCCCTCTCCCAGAGAAATTACATCTTTCAGGACGAACTGCTCTGCCTCTCAGCAGTGAAGAGTGCTGGTGTGTGCTGGGTTTGAATTTCAGCGATGCACCTCAGTGCCTCTTGAGAGGGTCTGATTGAGGTGTAGGGGTACCGTGTATGTGTACTACAGGCAGTTGTGTGTCCATAAGCATCCCTGGCTGCGTAGATATGTACTTTGCTGATCACTCTGACTGCTCTCACGGCTGTTTAGCAGAGTGGAATGTGTTATCCATGGGGGTGTACGTTAGTCAGGGCCGGGATACACGCATGCCGCTCAAATGTTTTCTCCTGGGAACCGCGGAGACTATCACACCCCTATCACTGCTGCGTGAATCTGTGAGATGCGTCTTGGCTGCCAACACCTGTCCTTTCTGACGTGAGCCTGCTGAGGACCGGCTGAGCCCAGATCACCTGCGTTTTGTCTGCCTGCCTGTGTTGCTCTGTGTGTAAATGTATCTCTACCTGTAATTTGTATATTCTAACAGAACGATGGCCAGAAGTGTCTACCAGAGCCAATGAAACATAAACTTGTTTGTGAACTTGAGCGCTGCTGGTACAGGCAGATTTGTTTGGACAGACCCAGGCTAGTTGTCTTTATGCTAAGCTAAGCTAAGCAGCTGTGGACTAACTTCATATTTGATGAACAGAAATAAGAAATACACATATTTGGAATGAAAGAAATCAAATGTCACACAATGTTGAATTACTTAACAAGATTCTGAATGCAGTTATATCAGGTAATGCATGGAGAAGTTCATTTTATGAATGCTGTCTGAATACAACCCTCTCCCCTCAAAACACAATAAAAACTTGTCTTCAGTATTTTGACTGAAATCAGATTTTTTCCATTCACTTTTTCTGATCTGATCATCAGTTCATATAAAAGTGCTTGGATGAAGGACTTTTCTTAACTTAATTTTCCTCTCTGCTGTGCTGTGTGGCCAAAAAAGTCCTCGCCAGTATCTGACAGTGTGGAACTCAAACCAAATAAACCCTGTAGATTTGACTTACTGCTTGTTCTTGTTGTTACAGCTTTTTGGCTTGGCGCAGGCCAGGACCAACACTGACTTTCATCCATGTAGCATTCAGAGCTGCCCAAAGCTGTAACAACTTTGTTTTATATTGCATGGCAGCAAGGAAAATCACAGTCTAATGCTTGTAAAATTACTCTACGTTGTGTATAAATTGTCTTTCCAAACAGACAATACAATGAAGAACATCTCAAGCTTCAATTGCCTAGAAAGTTTTAAGTGAAAAGATACTTTAATCCAACTTTCAATGTGTTTAGATTCTTTAGTTTCCTCTCTGACGAACAGCAGAGGCGGTGCTGAAGGAAGAGGATTGTTGAGGCATTTTAAATGGTTGATATAAAATTAAGTGTTATGGGCAGATTAACACAAAAACACAACATTCTCAAACAAACCACAAGAAATGATGTTTATTTTTGTTCTTTTCTTTCCTTAATGTTTTTAATCCGTGTTGCTAGGCTACCTCTTCTTGCCATGACACCATAAACAGTTTACAGACCGCAAAAGACCCCGCTGGTGGTTCAGGGCCTGCTAGTTCAGCTGACAGGCTGCTGGGATATCCAATACATATAAAGTGCATATGTTTTTCCTTATTTTTTCTTGAGTTTCTGTTTCTACACATCATTGTGGTAATGATGACAGTAAACCTTGTGAATAAAGTTAAACTGTTTCACCTGGAAATAAAAGAGCTGATGTAAATGTAGGTAGCATGTTACAATCTATAGTGTAACATGAGGCTGCTGGGAAGTTGGTTTCATTTGTTTACTTTGGGTGTTTGGATATTGCATGATGAAAAGTTTGTTGCTGTTGTTTTTTATTTCATTCTTGCATAGCTTTTGTTGAACATTTTGAGGTTTTATGAATCTAAATAAATAAAATGTGTGTTTGTGTAAGCTCCTGCGTGTGCATGCAGGAGCATGTTAGTGTGTGTAGGTGTCTGTACACCCATGACTGTGTTTGCACGCCTGCATATGTGTGTGAGTGATTTTGACTATCTGTACAGTTTGTATCATGGGGGGTTTCCAGAACATCTCCCTCTTTGCCTGCAAATTTTCCTTCCAGCTGCCCCTGTTGAAATGTGCACTCTCCTTGTTTTCTCCCCCTCTGATCATTCTTACCTCCCACCTGTCAGACTCAGGCAGTGATTCAGCATCTGCCATAAAGGAGCTACCAGCCACGCTAGTCTGAAAACCACCACTCTGTTTTATTATGATTTGATTTGAATCAAGGTGTAACCTGGTCATTCTTTGTGGCCCAGGGTTTTTTCCACATGTAGACAGAGGTGGCAAAGTACACAAGTTCCTCAAAGTAGAAGTAGTAGTCAAAGCGTTGATTCAACTTCTTTACTCAAATAAAAGTAAAATGTCCAGGCTGTGAAGTGTACTCAAAGTATTAACAGAAAGTAGACCTCTGGTGGTTGTTTCTGTGCAAAGTAAACTGAACCTCACCTTTTCTCTACGGTCAAGTCTTCCTCTCTTGTTTCTTGCGTCTTTTATGTTATTTTCATCTTGTTACATCTGACGTGTGTGAGGGAGGAATCATTCTTTCTATGTTTTACTGTCCCATCCATTTAGGTTGAAAATATAAGGAGTAGAAAGTATGTATATTTGCATTAAAATATCAGGAGTTAAAGTAAAATGTCAGAAAATTGAATAATCAAGTACAGACACCTGAAAACTCCATTTAATTACAGCAGAAAATTATTTGTGGTAGGTTTCTTTCCCTGGTAAAAATGTAGAATACTTTAGAGTATTAGAAATATAATTTAAGAATACAAAAGTTAATGCAAGTATACTTGAACTGTTTTGCTTAATTTAAAATATATTTAAAGTGAACACAAAGTGCATTCAATATACATGTCAGTAAACTTCAATGTACTAAAAATAAATATATTAATTCTGCAATACTTAAAGTGGTATTTCAGTGTACTCTCAAGAAATGTGCTTTATTATAAGTGTATTGTAAGTTGTACATTAGTGTATTTTTAAAGTATAAAAAGTATACAAACTTTACTTTTACATACTTTGGTAAGTTAGTTATTGCAAAAGTAAGTTCTTTTGCAATACACTACTAGTATTAAATGTTCTTTAATCTGGCCTTATTAGAAGTGTATTTAAGTATGTTTACAAAAAGTGCACTTCAACGTAAGTTTATTTAAAGCTGTACCTCTGTGCAAAAGTAGCACAAACAAGGTAAACTTTAATTTAATTAATCAACACAGAGCTATATACTTTACGTACGAAGTATATTTGAACTGATTCCATTTAAGTACATAAAAGTATACGACATACACTTAAAATTGTACTTTTCTTTAATTCATTTCCAACTAAAATATACTGAAATTGCAAACTTCAAATTTTACCTAATGATGAACACACTTGAAGTATATTTAGTCTGACTGAAACTACACTTAAGTATGCTAAAATTTAAGGTACTTACCAAATTTATTTTTCACTGAGGTCTATAAAAATCTTTTACACAATGGCTCATGTATGAAATGTATCTGCTCTTTTATCACTGTTCCTTTTGAAATATGTCTCAAAGTTGCAGGCTGTTCCTTTTGTGCAAATTCTGTTTTGCAGAAATCAGTTTAGAGTTGTGTTTTCTTTGAAATGAGCACCCTGATTTACTTTGACATTTATTTCCAGCTCTCTTATAGTTCTGGAGGCTGGCTCTAGCCACCTCCACACTTCAAAGTTGGTGATGGTTCCTCTGAGAACTGAGCCAGATGGTTCTTGATTCCAGCAGCACAGCAGGATGTTGAGAGAGACATCACGAAGGTCCAGAGACGGGTGGCGGGTGCTCACATGAAAGCATGTCATTGTGATAGCTTCTTGGAACGATGATTTGATAAAATGTATATTCTTTTGCTGCAAACTTGAATATGTTTCTTTTTTGTGGTTATGTGTGTGTATGTGTGTGTGTCAGTGAGTAAAAAGCCTAAAGTAACTATTTTAACAAATGAAGTTCTTCCATTAAATCTTGAAATTGGACCTCTGTTGAGCTCATATACTGCACCACAAGCATCCAGTAGTGCAAACAACAATGGGAGGTGAATGACTTTTCTCAGTTATACTTTGGCAATGAAGTTGACCATAGTCATTAAGTGAGCAAATAACAAACTTGACTTTTTACTCTCTGACCTCCTGATGAGGCTGCAGCGAGGCACAGAACTAAAGAGTGAAATGTTTCAGATCAGCAGTAACTACCAAGGTGACGGTTTAGTTGCTGTAAAAAAGAAATTTAAGTTGGCAAGATCAGCATTAGGATTTTAATGGCCCTATATAAAATTTTGGCCCCAAAACACAAAATAACAAATAGCATCATAACTGAATGAACACACAAGCCCCTGATAGCTGACGATTCAAATCAGTCATAACATAGACACAATAATTTAAGCTCGACAAGCTAGCTAGAAAGTAATGAATGTATTATTAATTTTAGCTGAAATGTTTTTAATTAGAACAAGCAAGATTTGTTTTTATTTGCATGCTGATTAACCTGCATTAGTTAAAAAAAACATAACATGGTACAAAGTGTGAGGAGCAGGTCTGGAGTTTCATTATTTTAGCAGCAAGGCCACTTGGCCTTTGGTTTTGTTAAGTTTTTTAGGGTACAAAGGCCAAATGCCAGGGCAGCAAGGCCATCAAATAAAACAATTATTGTTAGTACATGGAAATAACAAATTTCACTCAAGAGTTATGGATGATTTTATTGTTACTTACTATATACAGTGTACTATTTTTAGATCTCAAAATCATGACTTGGTTTCTCAGAATATTAAGTTTGTCTCAAATCTCAAATAAAAGCTGCAATGATTAATCAATTAAGTTATTATTAATTGATTATTAAATTAACCGCCAACTATTTTGATTTTGACTTAACTTATTTGATTTGGATTTAATGGTTTGAGTGATTTTTTTGAGAAAAAACAATTCTGATTCCTGCTTAAATATGAATATTATTTGGTGTCTCTACTGCTCTTTGACAGTAAACTGAATATCTTTGGGTTGTGAACAACAGAAAACATTTGAAGATGTGGACCTCACATCAGCAGTTCTGTCCATATTTGCACGTTTGTTTCTTGCCGCACTTTTTCTCTCTGCTTTGAGTCTGCATCACACTTACAACCTGTAATGGTTGTGGCTCTGAACAACCGAATAGAGTGTTTATACCAGCTGTCTGCCCTGTAAGTAGGTCTAGTGACCATCTGGGCCGCCAGTTAGAATTGGACACATTCCTTGGCAAATGATAAAGACATTGTTAAAAGAGTATGGAAGGAGTCATGTCCCGATTTATAGAAGTTTTATCTCACCCTTTATTAGACACTTAGCACCTCATCAGAACTTTCCAGACAGAGTTTATGAAAAAAGGATGATTGGAGGCTTGCCAACCTGCAGCCACGGTAAGCATGACTGGCAGGTGTTGGAGGGTGTTTCCACTGGTGGCATTTCCCGGTATAGTTTACACCATACTGGGAACCGTCTGCATCTGCTTTAAAAGCAGCTATACCATGATCTGAGCGGTCAACACAAAAGGCTTTCTGAAAAGTTGGTTCTTTCATGAGGCGTAACGGATTTTGATGACAATGGCAGCCATGCTCTTTTTTGTCTTTAAAGTTATCAGATATTTGAAGTCGGTCTGAAAAATTCTTGGAAACAAAGATAATCAGCCCAGGTCTGCAACGCTGTGCTCCACACATTTAGACCAACACCACATGCAAAACACTCACACTTGCATTAATGGGAGGGAGTTGGGTGAGAAATTCCTCTCTGACTTCATAATCATTGAAGTCATTTTTCTTGAAATCTGCTCTCATTCAGTCAAATAAACTGACCAATTTACCTTCCGATGACTAATTGAAACAGTCTTAAGGGAGCCATTATTTTTAAGGGAGGAAAAATAGGACTTCATCCCTCTTCCACCTCACCAGCTTCTTACCCCTCATTCATCCCGCCATTCCTCATCAAAGGTACATGTGCCCGCCGTGTAACACTGTGTGTGCCTCCAACAGTCATTTATCATCATATACTTATTTTCAAAAAAGAACCATTTGTGTAATGAAAGCTTGGAGGGGAAAAAATGGGAAAATGAAGAAAAAAACTTTTAACCTGTAATAAAAAACAGACATGCCATGTAGGAGGCGAGGAGGTGATGTCTCATTTGTTGCCAGCGCTCCCCAAGGTGGTGTGGTGGTGTTTGAGGAGGGGGGGGGCACGTCACATGTTAAGGAATGAATTAAGTCTTGGATGCAAAGAGGGAGCTTTAGATGCTCGTCGCTTTTATGAGGCTGCAAGCAGAACCGAACGCACCGTTGTTGGGTTGGCCCTTAATAGCTGAATGCTCTTGCACAACGGCATCACCACCGACTGCCATGTTCCCAGAACTGAGGTACATTTTTCCACTGTTAAGATGTCACCAAACAAATGTTGAGAATGTATGCCCAGCAGAAGGCAGATGTCTCTGGAAAGAACGTTCAGAAGGGGCAGAAAGAGTTGGTGAACATTTGCGAGGAAACAATGTTTGTGTTGAGATTAAAGTGATGAGGGACATTTAAATTTTGAAGATTTAGACAAATATTTATTTTTATCCTCTTTTCTATTACAGCTTATTATCTTTTAAGCTTATTACAAGCACAAACAAATGACCGCTGTTTATTTATTGCAATAGTTAATCATATTCAAACTTTTTTTTTGTAAATGAAAAATTACAGAACACTAACATTTCACTTTCATAGTTAATAACTAGAAGAGTGCACTCAGAGTGCAGATCTCTGCCAAGTAACACTAAGAGAATATTTGGACGTGACCCCTTCATAATTACTAACATTTTGATCGGAAACTGTCATTTAATAACATTTGTTTTCTCAGTAACTGTAATGGATTACAGTTACATTTATTTTTTAAATTTCATTACATGTAAGAAGTTACTCTCCACTTCTAGTATCCTATTAGAAATTTGTATTAAATTCTGTTACAATTAGCATGTCATTTTTGTGAGGTCACAGTGACCTGGACCTTTGATCACCAAAATCTAAGTAGTTCATCTTTGCTCCCAAGTTGATATTTGTCTTAAGTTTGATGGAATTCCCTCCAAGTGTTACCAAGATGTTACAGTGACCTTTGACTGTTAACCACCAAAATCTAATGAGTCCCCTAACCCCTAACCCTAAGAAATGTGTGAAGGAATTCCCACAAGACGTTCTTGAGATATCATGTTCACAAGAATGGGATGACCCCAAAACATAATGCCTTCCACCAACTGACTGTATAGTAACTGAATATAATTTCAACTATTTTCAGACTTTTAAAACTTCTTTATCGTGTCCTGTGGTTGTATCTTGCTTAAATTATTGGCTACGCTGCTGTACTGCCCCTATTAGTACTGGGGTTACTGCTCTGTTTTGTCTGCATTTGTAAGCTCTCAAAAAAAATGCAGAAATTTGGATGAAATGAACACAGAGTATGGACAAAGTGCTTTTCATGTGCAAATCTAACATTTAGCATAGTTGAGCCTTTACATAATGTCAGCTGAGTGCTGAATGGTATGTTGGACATGGACCCCTGACCTCCTTAAACACATCAGCAACTTCTTCCCTGCTGCAGCTGCTGATCTGGCTCCTTTCTTTTGTTTCATTCTCACATACTTTATCATGACTTTTACATCTGACTTTAATTCTTAACATATAATGGATGCAATATTTTGCCAAGTACATTACTTGAGATGAAGAATACTATCAGAGAAAGTAAAAATATTATATAAAATATTCAAGTACACAAAAAAAAAAAAAAAACTTGATTACACTAATTGTAATTTGTCACTTCCACCCCTGTGTGTCACTAATAGCTGTCCAAAAAACAGACAACTTTATGCTGGCAGTGAAGGAAAAGTCAGTGGATCACCAAAGTCAGTAGACTATAAATGTTTGTACAACATGTCATAGCAATCCATCTTGTAGTTGTTGCTGACAGCCTGGCTAAAAATGCTTGCTTGCTTGCTTGCTTTACTACATCATCAGTTATCATCACCGGAGTCTAATGTACATTGTCCATTATTCACATTATTCAACATTATCCATCCACAATGCAGACATGCATAAAATCTTTGTTATTGCTTCCATCTTGCATGGTGGAGAAGTGTGAAATTAGAGGTAAAAACTGAGGAGTGCTGGTCTGGGATGTGCAGAAGACAGGAGTGAAAGGGAGGGTCATTAAAAGTGACTTATGCACGGCTAGGTCAATGCAAACAGATGTGCGGAAGTTGTCCCACATGGACTTTTAACTTGATTATCTTGGATAATCCTGAACAGGTGAGCAGTGGTTTCTCCTAAAGTGTTGCAAAGCTTGAGCAGCAGCCACAGGGCATCACTGTACTGTTTATGCAAAGACCCCATAATAGACTACAATATGTTTTTTAGTATTGCAGGAGTTACTTGTAAAATAAAAACAACTGATCAGCCCTGTTCAGTCAAGAGTTTAAAGATATAGTTCATCTTGTCTGAAGTGGGGTTGTATGAGGTAATTCTTGATAGTCATTGTGTTTGCTAAATGTCAGTTGGCACATCCCCAGTGTGGAGAAGCAGAGTGGGGCACCAGCATCAATTTAAGTGTACGGTATATTAAGAAAATTTCTGATGGGAAACTGCCATTATGGAAACCAAATATCACACTCTCCAAACCAACCAAACTACATGGGCAAAATCAAGACTATCACCTCGCAGAACATGGGAGTTTCTGGTCTACGGCTTCCTACATCTGTTAGCTTGTTTGTGTTACTGTGTGACTTTGGTGAATCTTAACTATCCTTTTAAAAAATCAAAGCCACACAATAAGACAAACAATCCTACTAATCGAGGCAGCAGTAGACCAGCAACTCTTGTGTGCTGCGAGGCAAAATGACTGACTTTGTCTATGGAGTTTAGAGAGTGGCATTTGGCATATATAACAGTGGTTTCCTGTCAGAAAATGCTGTCTGAGGGCAAAAATAAAGTGGTGAAAATATTCTAAATATAGCATATGCCATCTGAATTATTCTTTTAATCTCAAGCAACTTAAAAGTACCTTAAAAGTATTGTGAGTCTGTGTTTCACCTGCACGTAACCATCCACCCTGGCAACTCAAAGTAGTTTTATAAAATACCTTCGGTAATTGCCACAAAATACCCTCTTAAATCCCATTATTATACAGCAAAGCTTTGAAGTCAAGAGGTTATTGACTACTGTGCTGTATTTCTTCTTGACACCCTCTTTATCAGGGAGAGCCAGCACATGTGGGCACAATGAAAGCTCTGATTTAATGTCCAGTTAGTTGATGGTAATAGTTGGTAATTGATCATTCACATTATTTATCGAGCATAACGAATTTACAGTTTGCAAATTCAGCCGCACCTTGTTCTCTTATAGCTACCTCTGCAGAGGGCACTGATCCGTGAATGTGCATGAGGAGGGATAACGCTTAGTGGACTGACACACACGCACACACACTTGTGTAATGTACAAAACATAATCATTATGCAAGAACCTTAGCTTAGGCAAGGCTTTTCACTAATGACAGGAAAAGCAGACATATTAATTTGGAAAGAACTCCGTCTTTCGCCAGTGTACTGTAATTAATCTGTTATGTTCTTTTAAAAATTCAGCTTCTATGAGCTGATCTGAGAGGCCACAGACGATCTCAGGAGGAGTGGAAGAGCTTTTGTTACAGTGATGAGTGGTGTGGTGAGTCTATCATAAAACATAAACCTGTATATGGCAGACATATGCTCAAGCTTCACTTTGTTTACAATCCATCCATAACTTCTAAACATTCTTTGTTTAATTTTATGTTCCAGCTTGCAGATGATAGTAACTTTATTGTCTTACAACCGTTGTCTGGCCAGTTTTTGTGTCATTTTATCACCCCATATTTCCTGCTTCTTTCCTTGGTTTTTTCCCCTCTCCGTCATTCCTCTCACCACAAGACTGGCTACTGCTGTCACTAAGGATAACCAGGGAGTTACGAGAAAGTTATGAGACAGAGAAGAATGCTACTGTGAAACAGACTCTGGTCTGGTTATGGTTTCCTTCAAGCGGCAGGTCCTGGATCATTTCAGTGGTTGTCCCCAAAGGATGACTGTACAGTCCAGCATATAAGGGGTGAATTAAGCTGATCCTCAGTTGTGGCAGCGCTTTTGTTTGAGCCATTTTCAGAGTGATAACAGTGCCAAGACACCAATATTGGCATCAGCTACATTACATATTTGTGTTTGGAAAAACATACACAAACACACTATATCAAGTCACTGATGTGTTGTGAACCTCATTAGGAGAAAACGATCATAGATGACATCATTTTCTGGGCTCAGAAGAAGGACTTACAGTGAAGGTGTCTGTGAAAAGAAACAATAGCTGCGTTTCCACCACACAAACTTTCCCCAGGGACCAGGAACCATTAGATGAATTCAGTGACTTTCAACTTAAGGAACTAGGGTCTAAATTAAGTTTCAGAGACATTATTATTTTACCCAACCAACCACCCCCAAAAAAGTTCCTGCTCATGGGGTGGTATTTGGAGATGGAAATTTTGGGGGGTGGGGCTGTCAGTGCTGCAGGAGTTTATTACTCAAAAAAATCTGCAGCTGCCAAGCCTTTTTTTTTTTTTTAAAAAAAAAAAGAAGAACCAGTTTAGCCACATTCCCACCCAAAGTATCCAGAACTTTTAGTCCTAGGAACAACTTTTTAAGGAACTAAAAGGTTCCCTTAACCCACTGTTTTTATGCATTTTCACTGCGGTCTAAAGACTCATGACATTTAGCTCAATTAGTTTGCTGACATATGTCTTTACATTTGATGAAAAAGTGATGAAAGTATACAACAGATAGACCAGGCCAACCATCTCAGACACAGTGACAAAGACTTACTGCATTGTTGGACACAGAAACTGTTGATCAGTTGCTTGAAGGTAAATCAGATACAGCTCACATGATGCTTGTTAAATGCCATAACAATAACTGTAGTTATGCTAGCCAAAGCTAACATTAGACACCTAATGGTGTAGAATCACAGTGTTCATAAGGCAAGGGTGGGTTAAACTGATCGTACAAAATGATGTTAATGGTGTTGCAATGTGGCAACTTCTTTTTTATTCGTTTTCAAATTAAACTGTTTGACACACTGAACTGTTGGCTGCTAAGGCTACTTCTACATTGGATTATTTTCTTCTCTTTCTTTTTTACACTATTACTCTGTATTGTTGATGCAATTGCATTATAAGGCAAAAAAATATTAGTGTCGAGATAGGAGGACATGTATCGTTCATCATCATATCAAGTAAAGAGGTTAGAGTATTAGAGAAAATTGAGAATTTATCATTCAGCTGTGGAAATTTGTGCTGATTTCAGCTCCTTTACACTGATATTGATTCAGTTTGATTCTAATGAGACATCTGATACATCTTGAAAGGACAGAGGTCACATGTTTGCTTTGAGATTTATAAAAGTACAATAACTTTGAGTTGATTTATGAAACATTTGTGATGTGTGGCAGAATACAATTTCAATGGCTGTCAACCTTTCTCCTCAGATGGATCATTGCTTTTATCAAAGTATCATATTGTTTGCTTTTGATCACAGGACCTGTCCTGTCATATTAATATGATATACTTGGATACTGCTTGAGAGCGAACAAAAATAGTTCTCAAAAATAATAAATGACTCCTTGTTTATATTTAATATGTTTTTATGAATCTATGTTTGAAAATGGTTCATGCATATTTGAAAGCTGACGGTGCCACAGATAGTGTGTCAGAAACTAAAGCAAACGTTGGATCAGATGAAGATCGGACTTCAAAGTTACGTAATGTGCCAAACTGTCATGAGCAACTCTGCTCTACGATCAAGTGGAGGACTGGAAAACATTACCTCAGTTGCTTAAAGTGTTACAAAACAAAAAAAAAAACATAAAGAGCACATCAGTCTGTCAACAAGCTCCACAGGTGCTCGCATGTGGGAGAAACAGAAAAAAGGAAACCATGGGAAGACTGCACCCCTGGTTCTAAGAGGAAAGAGATTCATTTTGGGGCAAATCAATGTGATTTATACGTCAAATGTCATTTGTAAAGAGGGCAAATAAAATCACACCTCAATGTAACAGATCGGGAAGAAAATACACTTCACATAGATTATATAAATAGACTTTATATGATGTTTATTCATGCTTTGTATTTTCGCTGGATTCACAAAAAGGGGCTAAAAGGATATATTTAAAGAAAACAAACAGGGAATTTAAATGTGGCGATGCTTGCAAGCTAGTTCAAGCAGTCAGCTTGAGCTGCATCCCCATTTCTTCCTCTGCCTGCCAATGCATTGCTGCCCTGCACTAGTGTCACTGCCTGCTCTTTTAACCCCACCACCACCCCAGCATCCACCTGCAGGCTCTGACAGTGGGGTTCAAGAATTTGCTTACTGGAAGTTAATGGGCTTTCTTTTCACTCTCTGAAAACTTTCTGCTTTTCCAAAACACACATGCACAGATTCAGATTGGTATAATTTTAAAACCAGAAGGGCCCTCTGTTTAGATGAAAAATGTGATGACAATCATGACATATCTGTCCTACTATTTTGGCTTTCAATATTTGTTTTCACCTTCATGTAAACTACCCTTGACTAAACCTATTGGGTGCACTAACCTCTCTGCAAGAAACATGCCTTTAATCATGACTTCAGCTGTCATTGTAATGACAACTGAAATGCTCCTGAGGTTAGCCTTTTCTTTTCAGTTGGTGATTGAGTTTTGGTTATTTTGAAATAACTTCCCTGTGAAAGTAGAAAATTTAAATGTTTTAGTCTATTGTATGTTTACTTGAGGACAGGGGCTTATTGGCATTTCTGCAAATATGCAAAAAATCCAGAATGATAGAAAACAGGTTTTTTTTTTTTGCCTTAACAAGTCATGCTAGATTTTTATGTACTGCCATCATTTACATGGACACAATATTAGCTTTGATCTAGATTAGTTCATCCTCATATACTTGCTTCAAGCTTCTGTGTGAAATATGGACGTTTTATTCTAGTGTACTTTTCTGATCGTATTAACCTTGATTTGGTTTGGTTGTGGGTGGAGGCATTATGTTTTCAGGTTGTCCATCCCACCCCATTCTTGTGATCCTGATCTTTAAACTTGGCACAAATGTCCACTTTGATTCAAGGCTGAGCTGATAAGAATTTGGTGGTCAAAGGTCACTGCAACCTCATGTCACTGCAAAACCTGCTGTGTGTTACAAGCTGGTGTTTCCATCGACACAAGGGCAGGGGGATAATGACAAACTTTCAGTTTTTGAGAGGGAGTCCTTTAACAACCTCTCCATATAACAAATAAGACAATGAGGTAGATGCTTCAAATACAGCGATGGTTACTTTTAGACGCACGCGCACACACACACACACACACACACACACACACACACACACACACACACACACACACACACACACACACACACTCTAGAAACACTTAAACACAGATTTGTAGGGGAGAGCTAATGTTCCCATCAGGTCTCAAGTTACAGAGGGTTCACCGGGTTCAACTGTACGATACAATGGGGGAACAAAACATCATGTTAGCACTGAGTTGTTTTTTGTAAAGTGGGCTGAGATATGGTTTGTTTTCATTTGTACACTCTGAGGTATCACAAGCACATAAACATCTGACCTGTATCACTCAATCTCTCTGACATTTTGAGCTCTAAAGCACAGAGGCTCTCTGCTTTTCAAGCTCTGTAAGCACTATTATGATTCACCCTCTTCAGTCATACTATCTTGATTCCCTGTCAAACTGAAGCTGGCACCACTCTTTTGCCTTGCAGCCTTCATTTCTTTGAATTGAAGACTCCCTTCAAGTTGATCAAGTCTAACATTTTTGCTCTTAAAAAGCAGCAAAATACATTTTCTTTGGTACATTAAATGTTCAGGCATGCAAATATTTGTGCTTTGGTATTTGCGTGTGTTGTGCCTGCAAATGGTGTGTCAAGCATGCATTGGCTGCAGCAGTAAAGCACCTGGCATACCCTCACTGTCTTGCTAACAGGGCCTGACAGGTCTGCTTCATGCAGGTCCAGAAGAGGAAAACACTTTAAAGATGGTCTTAAATTATGACGAGTTGGCAGGTCATTACTAGTATCTCCAAGGGATCATACATCAGCCACATGAGCTGTGGGTAAGGGTAGAACTTAAGCATTTTGGCCACTTGTATTGCAGGACTATCCATTTTTAAAAGCCTGCATTCATGTTATAACCATCAATAATGAATGGAAATTTGAATGGTCAATAAATACTGTGGAGTGAATCTATAAAGATCATCTGGATGGATAAATGGAGATGGAGAAAGACCAATTTGCTTAAAGTGACATTAGGGACAAAATGGGGTGAGTTACATAATTTATGCTTATACCACACACACACACACACACACACACACACACACACACACACACACACACACACACACACAGACACACAGACACACACGCACAGAGGTAAAAAAAAAAAAACACACAGGTAAAGCTACATGTTGGTGTGTTCCTGATTGTGTGTGTTTGTGTGTGTATGAGAGAGAGAGAGACGTATTGTATGTGTGCATATACATTCTTGCATTTTTCATGCTTTTGTGTGTGTGTGTGTGCATGTGTGTGCATGTATTTTGTACTCTCTAAGCTCCTGTCTTTGATGTGCCCTCCTGAGTTGAAAGGGTAACATGAGAACTCAGGACCCACAATGCTGCTCTCACCTGTGTCCTTTGATGATAGGACAGAGGCTAAGTAGACCAAACCATGGATGTCTCTGTCATGAAACACACACACACACGCACACACACAGATTCTTCATGACCTTTTATTGTGGTGAGTGCACAACTCAAACCAGTCCAGCTGCCTTTGTTGGCCGTCGCTCTGATGCGCTCCTGTTACGGCAGTGGATGGATGGGTGTCATACAGAGGTGAAAGCCATGCTCTCCTCTCTCCATCACTCAGCTCTCACTGTAGGAGCCACTGAAACTTCTGGACAACACTATTACTTCCAGAACACTGCTCCTTCTCTATACATCACACCACATAACTGTACTCTTCATACCACTCTCTTTATATACTGTGTTTCTCCTCTTCACTTCTTGCTCCCCGTCACTCAAAGCTCTGCTTCAGACATGATTGTTCCAGCCTTCTGTCAGACATATTAACCACAGTTTCACTAAGGCACAAATGTCTATATAATTACATTCATATAAAAAACATTTGAATTTATTTTCTATCACCTGGACATCCTTTTGCTTGAGCATCAGTTTATCAGCTCAAGACATTTCAGTGCAATTGTGACAAAACAAACTGACAAACACATTAACTTTACAGAAGTACACTGGTATGTACTATACAGATTTGAACAAACTAAAGTACCAAGGGGCTGGATGTTTACTTTTCCTGGAATATTCCTTTGTAATCCTTGATTGCAAGTAGCTTGTTTTAATTATCACAATGCATTAAGCATCTTTTTTTCATTTAGTTCAACACTCCTAAATTCACCCTGCTTAAACAGCCTGAGTTAAAACTTTTTTAAATAAGTGCAGCCTCAGAGCTGGTCCTAGGTATAAGTGTTGTTCCTAAACACATCAGGACATCAAGTATCAATGGTACTGGGTTGGTGAAACATCCAGAGTACAGCAAAATAATGAGAAAAAATAAAGAAATACAGGCAGAGCACAGGGTCTTGGCAGATAAAGCTACTACCACTTCTAATGGGTCATAAGTGACTGAAAGAGATTATGAGTCTATACATTGTTTCTTTAAGAAAATGTTGCAGATTGTACCTTTAAAGTGCAAATTAATGCCAGGCTAGTTTTGTGAGTCTTTTTAAGATTAAAATCTTCAGAAGGGTGAAAACATGTCAGGCTGACATTACTATGATTTTCACAGCTACAACTAATAAAACTGATAATGAGTTTGTTAGACTTGCAGTAGGTATGCGACTGATTAAGCATTAATTAACAACAGTCTCTTTTACTGGTACCACTGAGGCAGTGGGAGGCATACAAATCAAATTCTCCTTAGGGCCTATTAGGATCTTCTGATAAACAATGTAAACACCTATGAACTTAAACACTTGAAACAAACTTACAACCAAACATATTCATAATTACTCCTGTATTTCTTGAATTCCACAAGTAAATTCTGCAACACTGACACTGTCAAATGTGACTGCTTTTGACCATTCACACAGTGAGACATTCACACCTGGAAGCTGCCCAGTACAACCACAGTCTTACCTACTGGCCACTTGAATGGTTGGGTCTGATTAAGGGCATTGCTCAGGGACAAATACTGCTCTTTCACTTTTCCCACCCAGATTTATCCTGTCAGTCAGGGGGTTGAACCAGTGACCTCCTGGTCACAAGCTCGCTTCTCTTCTTTAGGTCACCATTGCCCACAGGAGGGAGCAAAAGTGCTGTTTCTTATTGTCAACCCCCACCCCCCAGCTACAGTCAGGTGTGTTGCTACTGTACACAATCACACCTGCAAAGTTACTTTTCTTTTACAACTATAGTTTCCAGAATATCTATCTCTAGCCATGTTTTCTCATCATTAGAGAGGTCCATCTACTGAGCATAAACTCATTATCTAAACCTTTCTACCCTATATGTTATTATGTAATAATCTCACTTGTTTCACAGTTGCTGCAAGCAGGGGTTAACAATCGCTAATTGCCCTATTTTTCTGTCCAGTCTGCAGCCACAGAGGTATAATGGTTGGACAGAGAGTGATGAGTTGACAGCAGGATGAGGAGATCCCCTGTGGACAGGTGAACCAGATACTGGCTCAGGTCAGCACAAGGTCAAAGCACAGAGCGAGAGAAGCGATCTGTGTGTGTGTGCTTCCATGAGGTAACAACTCTTCCTCCCTCTATTCTGCACTCGTCTCACACACACACAGACTCCTGACTCCCGTCTCCACACACAAACCCACCGTTTAGCCCGGCAGAAGCAGCTCATTGTCAAACCAAAGAGGCGCTGAAGGGTCCTGTCCTCCGGTCACTTCATCCCTCCCTCTAGCCCTCCACCCCTCAGTGGGGGTGACAATGACCTCTGTCTGAAACAGAATAGGTGCTGCACCTGTGGAGAGAGGAGGTCCCGTGCAGGCTGGTTTGATTCACTTCTCTTCTTTTGCCGTCATTGTCAATGTCATACAGCACCAAGTCTCAAACGCTAAGTCCAGTATAGATCACAGACCTGTCTGTGTTTGGTCTTTTGCATAAGTGAAGCTCTTTTCTGTTCTTTTCAGATGGTCTTTCGTCCCATGCTGAATGCAGACACTGAATTTGGGTATTAACCAGGTTGAAAAGGGTCAAGTCATTAAAAGGTTGATGATCCCTGTGGGAAAACTAGGTCATTGCAACAGAATGGTGATGATACATCAAATAAAGCAGGATATTTATGACAAAGGCAGTTTAGAGATTGATGAATAATGGAGGAATCATCTGGTGGCATTTTTCAACACCTGTGGTTCCTTAACTTTTGCAGTATTTTGGTATTCCTTGGGCCATGCTAACAATTATCTGACAACCTGAAGTCCTAAAGTCACTGAAAGAGCAATAGATACCAATTTCTGTCACTTCTTCCCAAAATAACTACTTCTGCCTATAAAAAACGATCACTGTTGTAGATCCAACAAGTCTGGGTGAATTCCTTCCACCCAGGGGAAACAGAAAAGTGGTTTGAGGGTTATTTTTTTTATTTCTGTTGTTGCAAAATGACCAAAATTCTTCTTCCTTTATTAACCTGCTACTCCTCTTCTACATTGCCCCAGTAGCAGAGAAAGTGCAGAGGTAGACAGGGTATTTAGTTGAACATGTTAGTCTGCCTCAGTCATTGTTTGCTTATCTGACTGAGGTTTGTGTGAGTTAGAATCCCCGACCATGGCTCTGAAACATCAGCAGCCGTACTCTGCTGTG
Source organism: Lutjanus erythropterus (assembly GCF_056507025.1). Lineage (NCBI taxonomy): Eukaryota > Metazoa > Chordata > Actinopteri > Lutjaniformes > Lutjanidae > Lutjanus > Lutjanus erythropterus. Next base: position 13,939,439 of record NC_139325.1, read on the forward strand.
TATTGACAAATCCATGGTGCTGTCCTTGGTACTGAAGTACCCAACAACTGTAACTGTCCTGCCCTTCCTTTTCATATTGGATCTATTCTCTACACTTTCTTTTTTGCCACAAGAGCAAAAAAAATAATAATCTGACACTGATATATCAACCAATATTCTTTATACATAGGCCATCATTGTACCAATAATACCAGTTTGGCTCTAACTATGAGTCCATTTGCCGGGTTTGGCCCTCTGATAAAAACAAACAAACAACAAATTGCCTACTGACTGTGGGAAGTGTAGGGAAGAGCTAACTGAAGCAGAGGGTAATGTGACAGAGGTTTGCTTTCCTGAGAAAGACAAATTGAATAATAATAATAATAACTCTTGGAATGGTTTATGAAATCTTCATTGGTGGACAGAATTTAAAGGTGGAATTTCTCTTTCATAGTCTGTATGGACATCATAAAATGTAGAGAACTGATGTACTAATGTTACTAGTTTAAATATTGGCTAACCCTTTCCTATGTCAAACAAACTGCATGCATCGGCTATTACATCTTCTTAAGCTAAAGTGATGATAACAATATCATATTAAATTAACCACCATTCATTCCTCTGCAAGACAACCTCACCTCTATTATGTGTCTGTTTGCATACTCTCATCTTTCTCTTACCTCTCACCCATCTTTAACCAGTTCTTTTACTCCTCACCTTCAAACTTCCTCTTTTTTTTTTTTTGTCTCCCTCCTGTTGCTCTCCCTCCCACCCATCCTCCCACTGCTGTCTCTGTGCCAGCCCCAGTCTGTCTCCAGTGACCCAGCCTGAACCAACAGAGCTCTAATCCCAGGATCACCTCTCATTGCTGGGTGAGAGAGAGCAGGATTTTGCCCCCCTCCCACCTCCAGGATTCTCCGGCCCAGCTCTCGTGGCTGGAGCGAAGCACACAGAGGTGAAGGAGGGAGGGTGATGGGCACTGACACATGCGTCATATATTGTCTATGTAATTAGAATGAAAGTAGTGGCTGCTATTTATTGACACAACTGAGCCGGTGTGTATTGTGTGTGCAATTGTCAGCCTGGTACTTTGGGGGACAAGGTGAACAAGGCTTGTGACAACATTTCCCTCATAGCTGGCATGCTGTCTGTGTCCTCTCCTCTGTAATGGTGAGCTATACTTCACACATGCACTTCAATACTGCAGATGAGCCTGTAACAACAGACTGAGGCTTAACATGATGAATCACATCAGACACACACACACACACACACACACACACACACACACACACACACACACACACACACGCACACAAAAGTCTAACATGGGTCAAGCAGGATTTCAAAAACTGTCATCAAAATCTGAAATCTGAAATGTGAACTCATCAGACAACAGTGCACTTTTCCACTTTGTGTCAGTCCATCTCAGATGAGCTCAGGCCCCCAGAAAAGTCATGGTAGTCGCAGTGGCAAACTGTTTACTGACCACAGTTTTCACAAGTTTCCTGAGTCCACGTAGAAATATACAGTTTTTAATGCAGTGTCGCCAGAGGGATTGAAGGTCACTGGTTGGTTTTTGGCCTTGCCTCTTACATTCAGAGACTTCTCCAGATTCTCTGAATCATTTAATGATATTATGGATTGTAGATGGAGTAATATCTAAATTCCTTGCAGAGATGTTCTTGAACTGTTTGACTATTTTCCCATGCAGTTTTTCACAAAGTGGTGAACCTCACCTCATCAGGATGTTCCTTTATATCCAGTCGTGATACTGTCACCTGATAGCAGATCAACTGATTACCTGTGGGATGTTCCAAACAGGTGTTTTTTGAGCATTGCACAAATTTCTCTGTCATTTCAACTTCTTGTCTTTATACTATATTCAGTTGTATATAGCTTGAAAAGGAGTTGCAAATCATCACATTATGTTTTCATTTACATTTGAAACAGTGTCACAACTTTTTTGTAATTGGGGCTTGTACTCAAACACACTGTATCATATACACACATATGAGAGCACACACAAAAAACATGCAGCTGTGGTGTGAACTTGACACATGCTATTGGATTTCCAATATTAAGCAACCCAGTTCTCTCTAGACGGCCCTACAACAAAGAGTTAATAGTTAATAATGGGCCCGGTCATCCCCCCTATTGCACTGACAGCTGCTGTTAATCAGGAAACTGTTAGAGCCGTCACGGGCCACAAAGGAGGGCAGCAGGCAGGGAAGCAGGCAGGGCCCTCTGAAAACTGAGGGCTTGACTTTGGTAGCACTGTAGCATGACAAGATAACACAGAGCACATCTGCTTAGTCTCAACACTCACACTTTATCATGATCAACCATTATTTTAAGATGCTGAAAAGGTTTCAGGCCCTAATGGTGTAATTTAACAGTCAAGCCTCACACACATTTTTGCATTGCCCAGGAATTACATTTCATTTTAAGGTAATGTAACATATTAGTGGCCTCTTAAACAATAACTATATAAAACCTAATAACTAATTTACAAGGACAAAATGAATGGAAAGACACGATGAAATCTATTGACACTTTAGTCAACGGATAAAAAGAAGATAAAAATGTTCCCCAAGGTTCTACTGGTTAACAAGCTTGCTCAACTGTTATTGGAGCACAGAACAAAAAAGGAGCTAAAAGAAACCACTGCTGTCTTGTGAAGTGAATTATGAGAGAAGTGAATAACCCAGAGTTATTCATCTTAAATTGCAAATTAAAATAGGCAAACACACAATATGTAAGTTCTCCAGTTAGGTGTCTCTTTCACATTAAAACAAAAACAAGAGATGTAGCTTGAGGACTTTGTGAAGTGTTATGGGATCATAATCCCATAATCATCATCTCACATGACTGAGGCAGAAATCATGTTCATGGATGAGGTAATACTAAAGTTTAAATCACATTACATTAAGACATGTTCAACTACTATCAGACACTCTACTGCTCAGAGAATGCAACAGATATTTCCAACATCCACTCTTTCCTCAACTGCATTGAACTACCAAAACTATCCAAAGAACAGGCCACCATATTAGACCAACCCATAAACTCAGAAAAACTCAGGAAAGCCACCTTCTCCATGTCCGCCACCCATCACCTGAATCTGACGGCTACCCGATAGAATTCTATAAACTCTACTGGTAACTCATATCCCCTCTCTTTAACAGAATGGTCAATGAAATCAAGTCATCAGAAACTATACTCATACACATGAACACTGCTCTTATGTCAGTATTGCTCAAACCTCAACAACGATGCAACCCTCATCTCCAATTACAGACCAATCAGCCTCATCAGCTGTGACCTGAAAATAATAAGCGCAACATTAGCCAGCAGATTAGAAACAGTCATACTTACATTAATCCATCCAGACCAAACAGGATTCATAAAAGGCAGACACTCTTACACCAATATGTGCTGTCTATTCAGCCTCATCCATCCATCCATCCCAGAGAACCCACCTTCACACCACAATTGTATCACTGGATGCAGAAAATTCTTTTGACAAAGTCAAATGGACTGTTTTCACTACCACAGAGAAATTTGTTTTTGGGGGATCATTCACTCACTGGATAAAAACTCTCTACAACTCCCCATCCGCATCAGTTATAACCAATAATCACATTTCTCAACGTTTTTCACTGCAGCGAGGCACAAGACAAGGACACTCACTCTCTCATTACTATTTGCCATCTTCATTGAACACTGCAGCTGCCATCAAACAAAACATATGTATCACTGATATACAGACAAATCCTTTCTAATACAAGATTCGTATATATGCAGATGACATCCTGTTGTACTTAACTAACCTCTCAACAGCCCTTCCATAAGTCTTCAATACTGTATCCACATTCTCAAAAATTTCTGATTACCCCATAAATTGGTCAAAATCCAAAATTCTTTCACTCTGCAAGGAAGACTGGAATACAGCATCCAAAAACATCCCCATGACAATAAAAACAGGTAACATCTTGGTGTAAATGTTTCAATCGGAAGAGATATTCTACCACCTCACTAATTACCTTCAGTGTGTATCCTTTTGGTTGCGAAAGACTCAACAAACACAACACACCTGACTGGACACAGAACAATACAACCCAACATAGAAAAGAAACCTCCACCCCTGAATTCCTGTTGGCTAGCCACCAAGGAAACTGAGAATTTAAGCTTACCTGCAATGAGCAAATGCTCAACGTCAAAGCTCAGTCACTATGTCATCAGATTATTATATTACCGTTACACACAACCCTACAGTTAATGAGGTATCAAATAGTATTGAAAATCAAATTCCGGCTGAACCTCTGAGTCCTGAGGGCTTCCTTCAGTAGCTTTGTGTCATGACAAGATAAAACGCAGCACATCTGCTTAGTGTCAGTGATCCGCCACGGCAGAGGGTTGGAGGGATGAACTAGTTGAGGGGAGTGTGTGGCAGCGGTGGGTGATTTAAACTCATGAGCTGATGGCTCTGCTTTTCCTCTTTCGGTAAAAGGGGGGGCGGAGGGTTTAATGCACAGCTCAGATTTTCAGAGTGTGTTATGCAAGGGTCGCTGGCTGATTTGTGATCATGCAAAAGTGAATAACTGATGGGATTTATTTTGACCTAACCTGGTTGTTTGTGGATGCACAGTGTGTGTCTGTGTGATCTCATAGTGTCTCAAACACACATTACAGTACAACCAGATGTATTTGTAGTATCCTGCATGAACCGGTCAGTGGTTGACACAGCACAGTACAATCATCTCAAGGAGGAGTTGCATCCTCTGACTAATAGGTTTAGGTTTATCACTGTGTCATAAGCACTTCTCACCACTGGATGATTCACACAGTCAGCTTCTAATTAGGTCTTGCTGGAGGCCGGTGTTGTTAATTTTGAACCACAGACCTGTTTGGGGAAAGTGAGTCCATTCTCCCTCTTACTTCTGCAACCACAATGTTGTCCATAAGCAAAGCACTTTAATCACTGCTTGTCATTTGGAGGCATTGCTTGTCAACATGAGTGAAAATAAATGTGAATTAAATGAGGTGACCTATCATATCATATGTCAACAGGGCATAAAAATATAACAGCACAATTTGGAGAGGCTAAGTCATCTTGTTCATTATACTGTCATTATGCTGAAAACATACTCATTGATTATGTATGTGTGTTGTGCCTTCTGAAATCATAAAACTGATTTAGTTTACAGCAGAAAATAGTGTGTGTGTTTGTTTTTTTTCGTAGGCACAGGCAAATTATCCTGCCCTGCTGATGGGGAGATCATATCAGACACCACGTGTGTCGTTTAATTTGGAAAAATTACTGCAACCTGCTCATTTCGTAAAGTCAGTGCAGCACACTATTATTTGCAATACACAGAACAATAGAGTATGGGCCAGTTGCAGAATAACAGTTAAGTAAATAAGTGGTATGCAAATACAATAGCTGTAATGTAAAGTTATACAACGAAGCTTGGTGACACTATGGCTAAATGTTTTTTAATTACACTTACTTAAGGAACGTAGCTAAAATCAAAGAAAGCTTTCCCAAGCTAAAACTTTGACAGTCAGCAACATCCACTAGTAAAACAACATTAAGGTGACTTAATTATCAAGTCATCAAACTTACATAAGAACTATTGTGCTCTACTGTTATTATCAGAAGTTGGAAGTTCTTGTGTATCTACCTTTTCAACAATATTTCATTGTGCAAATTCATTTTTTTAAATAAATATACTGTATGCCTTCTGTATATTATGTCCGCATCAGCAATGTGAGATGAAATGATAAAGGTCAGCTTGGGTGCAGTCAGTGTAGCATTTTTCACAGAGTGATGAAACATAGAAATTATGAAAAGCTATACAAAGCATCCCCCGAACACCCCCCCGTGTTGCTCTCTCTGCTCTCTTCCCCCTTCCAAAGACAGGACATCTGCCTTGCACAACATCCCTGGAGCACGACATCGACGAGCAGGCAAAACTCACATACTCACATGAAAACATTCAAGCACACTGAGGGGCTTTTTCTCCTTCTTTCTCTTCCTCTCTCTTTCTCCACATCTCATTTTATTGCATTTTCATCTTCTGTCATAAGCTTTCTCTTATCTTTCATTAACACAGCTAAAAGCTCGTAGAAATTGGGAAGATTTATGAGTAAGTTGAAGACAGAGCTTAAGAACAACTCAGACTCATGTGTTTGAGTCATAATTTTGGTCTTAAAAATGTCCATGATGGTTTTCATTTTATGAGTGTCCTATTCTTTCCCTTAAAAGGTTTGAATGAGTTTCTACATGCGTGTCCGTTAAAGTATCTGCTTGCATGTAAAATCATGAGTCCACTTCTGAGAAAATTTCCCATCCATCTTTCAGTGTATGTGTTTTCAACAACTGTACGCATGCATCTGTGTATGTGTGTTTATATGTGCCTGTGAGCGTGTGTCTATGTATGTGTTACCTGAGGTCATAACTCTGCCCAGGACAGTTTTATAAAGTGTGGTGCAGCCAGCGAAGCAGCAGTAAATCAGTTTTATTTGCTGTGTGTTGGGGGTCAGCTCTCCTGACACCCCCGGACCCTGACACCACAGGAATGGACTGACTGGATTTTGCTATTGCAGCTGTGTTGTTGTAGGCTGGTAGTTAAGTGGGATTTATTCTTTTATAGACCTGATTCACCTGAGGAAAAAGACCAGTTGCCATTGCTTTCCGCAACACTTAGTTTACTTTGGATGATGCACTTCCCTGCTTCATCAAATGAATTCCTGTTTTCTAATATATTTATTTAGTTTCTTATGCCTAAAAGAATTCTGTAGTGCGACACTTTCAGAAATATGCTTAATCGCTTTCTTGTTGAGTTATGTCCATTTACCTTGGAGGTTGGAATGTAAAGCTGGGAATGAAGTCACACCCAAGATGACCACGGGCCAGTACAAGTCGGAACAATTTTGCACATAGAAACACCATAGCAACATGTCCACAGATAAAACTTGGACAGTACTGGGTGTAGGTCTGATTTAATGAGACACATAAGACAGAAGTGCTAATAAACAGCTCACTACTGTGGATGGGTTTTTAGGTCAGGTTGTTGAGGTTCCTCCATCTCTTTGAGTGGGAAACCTCACTTACAGGTGACATCTTTGTAATTGGGAAGGCAAATTTTGTTACCTTTGGACAAAGCTAAGCTGCTAAGCTAAACTAGACTAAGGTTAGCTAACTGGCTGTTGGCTGTAGCTTCATATTGAAGAGCAAGAAACTAAATCAGCATAATATCCAAATGCACATGGATATTTGGAAAAAAACTCATCTTTCAGAGACAACAAGTGATGATCCGCAAAACTATTGCAAAGTATAGATTGAAATAGATCAGAAGTACATATCTGTAGAGGTTTTTTTTTTTTTAACAAGACTGACTCAGCACTTATGTTTTCATTTATCTATCCAGTCAGTGGAGTCGGTCTACCGCAAACAGTTGAAATTAATTACTATGAGACATAAACTTTAAAAAAAAAAGCTGGGCAAAATGAATAAAGTAGATTATGTTATTACTTTATTGTAAACATGTTTCCCATAATTGTGGAATAGAAGTTTGTTGTACAGAAATGTAAACTTTATTGAATTTTGTGAATGAGATGTCCTTGTCGACATGTTGTCAGGTTTAATGGTTTCACTTTGCTGTCAGAGACTTGCCCCAAATCCTAGAGAGAATGATTCATGATTCACACACACACACACACACACACACACACACACACACACACACACACACACACACACACACACACAAACACACAGCGTGTCCTAGAGAGCAGGGCTGTGCTGCGTGGCACACCAATGATATAAACACTATGTGGGAATGCAAACAAACTCCCTTCGCTGGTTCTCTTACTCTTTCAGCAAACCTCCTCTCAGAAGGTCATTTTCGTGGAGCTTGGTTCTTTAAGTTCTCCATTTCAAAGTTTCTAGACTGAACAAATACTTCTCAGTAACTCAATACTCTTCTCAAATAAACAAACTACTGATGAATTGAATTATACTATTCAAAGAATTTATTGTGAAGTATGAAAAATATCATATGTGTTGATGGAAGTTCAATGGGTGAGGGTGACGGTGTTTTACAGTCACTGTAAGTAACTCATCAAACTCATGTCAGTGTCTGGATTGCTGCCTTGTCCATCATCTTCATCCTCCTGGTCCCTTGGCCTCCTCCTGGACCCTCCAGGCTGGGGATCATCTGTGTCCGCATCTTCATCATCATCTTCCTCTTGCGGTTTCCTTCTGGACCCCCTGGGCAGGGGATCCTCTGCCTCCACAGGTGGGTTGACCTCTGTGTGAACTTGAAACTCAGCATGAGGCTCTTCAACTTGTGAAACTTCATCACTGTTGTCAAAATTTTCATCAGTGGCAATTTTCATCCCTAATCTGAATCATCATAGCAATACCTTCTACCTCCAGTCCATTCATGATGATGAAGTGCAGCCACTCAACCATTCCATTGTCAAGTATCTCATTTTGTGCAATAGACTCCAGTGCATCATGCTGCAGGCGAAGTGTTGGCCATACAAGAACATTCAGACATTTATGTCAGTACTACAGCTCATATATGATAGGAGAAGCATCACCACACTTGTGTGAGATCCATTTTCTGATCAATATATCAACTTATTTATCGTGAAATCAATAAATGAATATTGGTTAGTGTGTGTGTGGATGCTTTTCATAGCAGTGTAAGCGATGTGGATGTGTGAGCAGGCATAAATCAGTCCAAGTACCTCTGGGTTTCACTCATAAATTTAGTAAAAAGTCCACGTTACACCTGAATGTGAATCCCTGCACTCGCGGTGTAACTCTTTACCAGAACACCAGTTTAAGATGATAGCACACAGTAGCACAAAATTTCAGTGAGAATATACTGAACTTATGTCTGGACAGTTAGGATGTTTAAAACCTGTGTTTACACAGTTATTCACCTATCACAATTTTACTCTTACACTACTATCCTATACCTCCCGCACATTTGGTGAACAGTGGTCTATAAAATTTAAAGAAGCAATAGAGTGTGCAAAAATGAGTACAGCAGTCCAGATAGCAAATTGGAGTCATAGATAGTCAGTACATTATAACTATGGTTGAAGTGAGTTCTTTCCCCCCTGCGCCTCTTGTCCACAGAGTCTGGAAACGCTCAGACAGGCTGCAGGAGCACTGCAGGACCACAGGACACACAGGACACGTGCAGCATCATAAACTGATAATAACAAGTGACAGGGAATTCTGCACTGTCCTACACTGTTTAACTGATAAAATTGAACACAATATAAATCTTTGACTGTTATATTTAAATAGCTTTTGTAAAGACTCTTTAGATTATACATCAGATATGAGTAAAATAAGTAAACAAGTTCTTACCCAGGTTACCATTCCTATGAGGACCAAAATGGGGTCCATCTCCACTGTCCATTGTGACTAAAAAGACAAATAGAAGGCAAATAACATTTCAAATCTACTGTTCATTAATTACAATACAGTGTTATCTGGCCTACCTCTATACACAAATGTATTAATTATTATCACTATTAACTCTCACATTGTACATTTGGCACATTAAAGTGTATATAATATATTTATATTTAAATATATAATTGTAGGATGGCTGATTAATTTATGTATTTGACAATTTATTTATTTGTCTGGATGCCTAGTATTTGGCTCCCTCCTCATTTACATGTACAAACTTATAGCTGAACTGAACTGAAAAAATTGTAGTACACTAATTCAATCACACGTTTCACACACTGGCATTCAAATACTAAAGCTTTCAAAATAAAACCCAAATGTCACAAAAAATAATGTAGCTCTCCATTTCCTGTCTCCCTTTAATTTTGTGATTTCAACTACTCCCAGTAGGTCAAATTAACCAGCATACACCTTAAATTTAGATTTAATCACTTGACACTTTGTTGAATTACCTGTTTACCAAATAAATGAAATGGAATAGAATTCAATACAGTGACAGGATACAAAACACAGAATTTACAGGTTAGTGTAGGATCAAATAAATAAGTTCATAAACGTGCTTCATGCTCTAATCGTTCAAACACTACTTTGATTATTTCATTTTTTGTCATAACAGTTGCTACCAGAATCTGTTTATTTTTAGGCTGCTTTTTTATGAGTCATTTTAAAAATGTTTAATCATGACAGGATGACCTGTTAATAATGACCAGACCAGAGAACCACAGTATTTTCACACAAAATATTATGTTTCAGACAACTATATCATTTTGCTGTATAAGAGTACAGACTCAAGAATAATCTATAAGAATAATACATTTGTACAATACAAGGACACCCCCAACCGTTTCATACGGTTCTACTGCTCAGTTAAACAAAAGTGTGAAAAATGAGAGAATCGTCCACATTCATGTTTAGGTTCCTTCTATCACTGTCATTTTCTTTCATTGTCAGAGATGGCTGCTATATAGATTTTTTTTCCCATCATTTTTAGCATCTAAGACATCCACTGTGTCACGTAGTATGAAGCTAATTATATACAGCTAATTTGTGGTCTTTTAATATTCAATAATATTGCCATTACTTCTGGTGGGGATCATGAATTCGTTTGCATGTGTACATGTGTGAGTGAGTATGTGATCAACAGCGATCGCCCTGGCCACAGGCATGTTTTCATCCTATTCTTGTGAATGCGATATTTCAAGAACACCTGGATGGAATTTCTTCAAACTTGGCACAAATGACCACTTTGCCTCAAGGATGAACTGACTAGGTTTTGGTGTTCAAACATCGACTATCTATATTTTTACTGGTGTTTTTTTACTACCATTAACAGCTGAATTCTCACTGTTCTTAACTGGGCACTAGGGGCTGCAGGCGATCAACCACTGCCTCAGTTTGAAATCTTGTTTCAACTAGAGACAACATATGTGGGGTTCATGTTAGTGTTGACAGAACTTTGCAAATCTCTGCTGGTTGCATCTGGCAGTTGTGGTGGCATGCAGTAGGTCCACATCATGGAAAAGAACCCTCTCTTTACTGTAATTTTTTGATATTATACTGTCTAATAGAAACGAAAGTTGAAGAAGTCATCTTTCACTCTAGACAAACAGAATCATTAACAGCCTCACTTGCTGTCAGACCCCCTGCTGTTTCCCAAACCATGACAAATGGCTTTCCCTACATTCCTGATATCTGCATTAGCCTGTGTCTACCCACTATAGGAATACATATGCATGCTCAGCAGGGGGTAGAGAACTGACTCTCTGATGCTTTAGGCTTTGTGAGATAAGATTAATGAAACACCAGTTTATAAGTTCATCCAGCTGCAAAAAAAAGGAAGAGGCTATACAGTAACACGCCACTGATCCAACATTTAATCTTAGGCTCATACTATATGTTGTAAAGTGATCTGAGATATACCCGTAAGCAAAAGAACCATAATGTGTATGTAATTTTTGGCCTCCTGCTGAGAAAAGAGCAGTGGATTAATAATGTATATACATATATATATATGAATAAATTATTCCAGCAGCCTATTTCTTTCATGTTTTCATCTACATGTTTGTCATTGGACAGCAAAAGTTCCATCTAAAAGTTATTTAATGGGCAAAATGACGAGCACTTTCATAGATTGATTCATTCACAGTTCCATGTGTTCGTTTTATCCCACAAGCAGCATTGCTTATAACACTTCTCACCCTTTCACATCATCACTGGTCGACTTTGCCACATGCAAACAGTGGTTCAAACGATGCCCACACACATCTCTGCACATGTGCTTTGGTGTTTAAAATAAGATGCATTGATATTCAGCAGGACCGGGAAAAATCCCCCTTCACACATTCTCTGTTAGAATCTGGGGACCATTTCCTCTCTTTTTCTGTGTGTGTGTGTGTGTGTGTGTGTGTTTGTATGCACCTGTTTTATGTTTCTTAGCTTTCAACTCTGGAGGTCTTTCGGAGCAGGTTGCAGCGTCCAATAGTCAACAGCTGCCTTTTCACAGGGTCAAGATTAGCCTAAAGGCTGGGAGTGTGTAAGAAAGTAAAAAAGAGAAAAAATACCAATGAGAGCCACAATATCATTTTCATGTGTGCACCTCAACTTAAATAACATTTCTTCATGATGAGCTCCAAAACAAAATCCAGTAAATGGCCACACTCTGTTTTACAGCAATGAGATGTAACATTTTGTACTTTGTATCAAATTAGACAAAAACTAGAAATTATGTGTTCTTTATCAGACAGTATCAGACCCTTTATTAGACCCTTAGTAGACTATTATAGGGTAATTAGGGACACATTACAACATAACTGTTCTGTAAACTAACATGAAAACATGTATATGCTACTTCCACATTTAAAAAAATTATGTGAACCAGATCAACCAAGTGAAGGCCAAAATTCTTGCTGTAGAGGAATATTTTGTCTAGGGGTACTGCACACTTATTGTAATACTGGAGGTGTTAATGTGATCAAAAAAGTAGGCATTGGTCTTGGCTACTCTACCAATTGTATGGGACCAGAGTATAGAGTATAGTCTTGTTGAAATGTGACCCAAATTACCCTCTAATAAAGTCCAGTAAAGGGTCTAATGTAAAGCTGTCTTCTTGTTGTCTAATTTTATCCAAATATGCTTTCTTATATCCCATTATTGTTAGGTATATGGTCACTAATTACAGTATGGCTGTGTTTACTGACTAATAAAGACTATGTTATTTTTAGTTTTTGTCTTATTTTATACAAGGTGTGGCTTGTTACATTTTATTCATGTACTGAAAAATAAAGTGTGTCCCAATTACAGAAGTACACATGTGGACAAATACTACAGCAAACTTTTTTTTCCCTATTTGATTTAGTTGTTTTTGTGCTTCATTAGGATATCTGTATATATTTTGGTAATCATGAGTGTAAGTGAGTGAGTTGCACTTTCATCTCTTGGAGGTCTCCAATTACAGTACACACAGCACTTGTCACACATTTAACCAATCTGTTTGTGAAGCCCTCTGGCAAGGCAGAATCTAGTGTGTGTGTGTGTGTGTGTGTGTGTGTGTGTGTGTGTGTGTGTGTGTGTGTGTGTGTGTGTGTGTGTGTGTGTGTGTGTGTGTGGTATGACCTCAGGTTGCCAACACTTGGACCCAAATGACATCCAGAAGCACTCAGTCAGGCCTCTCACAGAGGACTGGAAACCATTTCACCCCAGTAGGCCAAAACTGAAGAGCAAGAGGTTTTAACACCTGACAGTCATCGAGGAATGATGTGTATGAATATGATAAAAACTCTAACCCATTTGAATTCAGAACCATGCTCCCTCTAGATTTTTGCATAACTTCTCCTATGAAGACATGTTTCTTAATAGTACAACTGAATTTTAATGTCATTTATCATCTGCAGCATCTTCTGGGCGGACAGAGTTGTTACTGTTGTTGGCAAATAAATCCATTCATCTGTTTACAACAAGTCAACGTTTGCACTATTTTAAATGTAAAAACAGGATAATACTGAATCAAACAAACAAACAAAAATAATAATAATCTGAGGGTTTCAGTGCAACTGTTCTTGTGTTGCACTGAACTGCAGTGTTTTCTTGTTCTCTGCTCTTTCCAAGAATGAAATTTTACAATGACAGATAATATTAGAAACTTAGACTGTCTAAATTTCCCCCAATATACCAACCAATATGTAACATTTCACATTAAATTTTTGCATGAAATGTAATCTTTCATAATGTTTCATAATATCAGCTATTTACTTCTTATTTGGTTTCACATTTTATTTTCACAGGTTGTATTTAACTTTTATTAAATTTTTATATTATTTATTCATTACTGTTGCAATATTTGGCCTTACATCTAGTCTAAAAACAAAACTTGTGTGGTCAAAACCTTCCATGTTGTAAGAAAACTGTATGAGCTGAATCATATATACCAACAGTAGTCAGCAGCCTTGTGCGGTGGGCTGGCAGATATTCAACAAGTACTGAGTATGGACAGACAACCAGAACAATTAATCTACCCGATGCCACCACCTCATTCACAGAAGAGAAAAATGTTCACAAACATTCTGCTGCTTTTAGAGTATGTGTAAAGGATTTTTCTTCTAAACACTTTACACATGTTAGAAAATAGCTGCTGAAACATGTAAAAAGACTATGAACTACTGCAGGACTGAATGTAGTACTGAAATGTGGAGTTGGTCAGCTGGTCAGCTGTTGCTCACAGTTTCTGTGTTCATGTTTTTTTGGACAGACCTGAAACATGACTGTGATGCACAAGAGCAAAAGTACCCTAATATAAGCCCCGAAAAACGAGTCGCGAACAACACCACTATCCTACCCTTCCTAACGGTAAGTTACGAATGTACCTTTAAGTGACTGTGTCAGTCCAGATCAGCCCTGCAGTTACTGTTCAACACTGAAGAAAAACATTTCCATCCTGCTGCAGACTGAAAGAAACAAGTTAATGCTATTAACTATTATATCACTATTTATAATAAATAATTATTGAGTATATTTAAATAATAGAAGTGTACAAATAGGCTATATGAAAGAACAGAATCAACATGAGCACAGAAAGTATGGCCATGTACCAAGTAATATCTCTAAAACAGCAAACACATGTGAACGATCATGTGACTGTGAAAAGAATAAAAGGATTTATTAGATTAAACTGGAAGATCTTGTTGAAATACTGAAATACGGAGCTTGTTATGTAGTTGCACTACTGGTGTACTGACTATTGTCATAAATCATATCTACAGTATGATGGATATATTGGCTGTATCCGCACTGAAAGGATTTATTCAGGGTGAGTGCACAAATCCAGAAGAATTCAGGAAGGGTGTCAAAACTGGCAACAGCCTAGAGTCGTTATGGCAGCACTTCCTGGTTAATGGTGTATGGAGAGCCTTTGATCGCCTTTCAGAGCCTAAAGCCACCATCACTGCAAACCAGAAAGTAGAAAAATGTGTTGAGGCCAGCAAATGACTTGCTAATTATCAAAAATGCCCTTTTTTGTGTAGTGGTTATCTGCAAAATGAGTTTAAAATGGCTTCCACAGTCTGTCAAAACACATACAAAGTGAATAAATTTAACTCTAACAATCTGTTTGTGTTGTGCGTTTGATCTTTTCTTAATTGTCATTTTCGGCATCACAGTTTACTGTTAAAAGCTCGGAGTCACTACTTGATTTACGCTACAGATAAAACACTACTAGCAGCTGCTACCAAGCTGCTGTTTTCTCATCCAAACCGAGAGACTATTTTTGAACATTTCCATAACCTTTCATCAAGAATATGGTATGTGATACCATCTGTTGAGTATAAATGGCCTTCATTAAAGGGCACAGGTTCCTTTCTTTTGTTTGCTTTTAAAAGTAGCATCCATATAAAAGCAATGAAGTAAAGGACACTGTCATGTAAATCTATCTATGCAGTTCTTTCAGGTTTGGATGATTTCACTGCTCAGTTCAAAAGCATGACAGCATATCTCAAATAATGACTGTATTACAAATTATGTATGAAATCTACAATATTCAATAGTAAAGCATTGGAAGGACTAAGTGTTGATATCAGTAAATCTTAACAACGGTGCTGGAAGTTTGAGTTTTCATGCTTGAGTTCTGTTTCCGTAAGAGCATTAATGTCTTATCAGGCTTCTTATCATCCACTGCTGGTATGCATATCTGGAACATTATATTCACACTTAATTTAACCTCTTAGCAGACACGGACACATTTGCACTTCAAGCTCAGTAATTTAGGACGGAAAAAGTGAGGAAGGGAAAACCTCCAGCTCCAATATGTATTTTTTATTAGTAAATATGATGTATTTTGCCCAGGGCTAGTCTCTTTCATTTCAGCCTGCTGCCAAACGCCAAAGCCCAGGGTAAATTAATACAAACCATGAAGCCATGTGCCATTAAACTGGACTCAAAATCCTGGCAGAGCACCAGCAGCCCATTATTATTTATTAATTTATTTTTAATTCTGCAAATGCTTTACAGATGTTTCACATACCTCATGTTTTTTTGGGAGACGATGTGAAGGAATAGTAGTGGTTCGTAACATGTGCTGTATGCCACCCCCCCCCCCCCCCCCCTTACATGTAACAGAGAAAAATGCTGCAGCTTTTAAAATATAGTCTGTTTTAGTTTATTTTCAGGTGCACGTCTATCTGGAATTCCCTTGTGCCATCTGTGATCAAGTGAGGTAGAATTTACACAGATCTAAGTAAGCAACCATAAATAATTTGGGCTTTTTTTTCTCTTCCATTTCTTTGTATTTTGAACATGGGAGCTGACCATAGACATAAGGGTTCCAAAAATGTTCTTCGTGAGGAGCTGAGGTTCTACCTCAATTGTTGAAATCCAATGTGCTGTTACTTGTTAGCACTCAGAAGGTGGAAAGATTCGTCACAACCCACAGAGATGGTTCTGGCTGGAACTGTTACACCACATAAAGGTTCTCTGTAGAATCTCCCAAATTGGGTTTGCGGGAAACCTTTTGCAAATGGTTTTACATATAACCCTGTAGCTTTAAGGAAGCTTACATTCATTGCGTTACAACACATGTTTAAAGCCTGCTCTCTTAGGAACAGAAAGGTGGTATAAAAATATGTTGTGACTAAATGTTGTGTCACCATATCCTTTATACGTTTGAAAACCACATTTTCTCTGAAAAGGTTGGATTGTGTCATTAAATCCATCCAGCAGTGCATCTATACGAGAACAAAAACACATTAAAGTCATATACTGCCTACACAAACACACAGAGCTCCAGTCAAAGTACAGTACAATCACAATGACCAGCTTTACCACATTAATAGTGTAGAAAACAAATCAGACCACAACAGTCCAAACCAGAGCTGTTTATAGAGACCTTACTGTTTTCTCCTAAACCAAAGCAGAAGACCGCTTCTGTAATGGAGGCTGTTTGAAGTCCTTAATCAGTTTTTAATGGGACGGAGTGAGGTGGATATTAACTACTACATGTGTGGTTTTATGGTTACTTGCCATTGCAGTAGTTTGCGTGCTATATTAAGCCATGCCAGATGCACTTAACCCACAGCGTCTTGTTCAGATAGCTGGCTAATGATAGTAATAAACAGGTGCTCTGCAAAATATTTTCTCTTTTGTAAAGCTGAATCAGACATTTACCTCCACTAAATGGCAGCAACTGTCGGCCTGTTGGCTTAGAAGAAGAATTAGAGGATGCAGTCTGTTGCCATGCGTGGCCTTCAGAGAGGCCAGTAAGGCTTTCTGGATGTACATTATCTTTGTGTTTTACTTTGCACGTACGATTGGATGGGCAATGATGACTCAAATACAAGACACATTATATAGATATTTCTAATGTCTTAAATTTGGGTTTTGTTCTGTGTATGTGTCCACTTTTTGGCAAAGGCCATAAGTCAGTTTTACTGTTACTTGGTGACATCTGTGGTCTGTGGTTCACTCACACAGCAGCAGAGAAGGAGAAAACTGAATAGAATGCTGAGTTATAATTTTAGCACTGCCTCAAAGTCTGTGAGATTTTTGAATGGCTTTTGGTTAGATGCATGATATAAGGTCTTTGGTTAACTCAAGCTTAAAAGGTTTTTACATTTAACTTTACAACATAACACACGTCAGTATTACTTACAGAGTAAGTATAGCTTGGCCTGAAAAAATATGTCATCCCTGCTGCACAAAAAGCCAGTGGGATTTTTCCATTGGATTTTGGATTAGTGCAGACAATAAGCTCTGTGGCAAGTTTATGTTAAAAGTTTATGTTACTTACATGTTTTATTAAGCATGATAATCCTCACAAATGAGCAACACTTTTACAATTTTTGCAGCAAAGTTAAGCTATAACCTACACCACGATCACTTGACTCAGCGTTACCCCCATAAGTGACTAGTGTTAATCAGGATGATGTTTAATGTCTGCAACAACCATTGTGGTCTCATTTAGGCACCTGTTAGCTCACTTTTTAAAGATATGCTAAAGATTTAAAATTCAGAAGTGGGGTGTTTATTGACATGTTTTATGATGTGGAACAAAACGTAGAACTCTCTTAAGCTTGTGATAACACCAGACCTTATTTCAGGCATCTAACCAAAAACAGATAAAAAAACAAAAAAAAAACAAAAAAAACACTGACGTTGAGACAAGAGAATGGGACGTGCTTATATGCTAACTCATTTTTGGGTTTTAAGACTCATCCCTGCACTGCTGTTTTGGCAGCATAACATAATAGAAGTCTAAAGCTATACTAGCAGCTCTGTGAGCTCTACTTAGGCACAGTGGTGCTTTGAACTAAATGCTCTATACTACAGCATACTACTAATGGGAATGCCATTACTTTTCTGGAATTTCCTCATAAACCAAATTACTGGAAGAATGGTACTAGAGATGAAAGGTTATGATTCATTCTCTGGGGTCCATGGATATCTGTACACAATTTTACTGCTATCCATGAAATAGTTGTTGAAATATTTAAGACACTTCACTAAAAATCAAGACTAATGGTGGTTCTAGAGGAAAGTCGGGAGACCACTATCGTCATTAGGACACATCCTCCGGGAACATGAATGGCTATATAAAATTTCATGGCAATCCATCAAGTAGTTACTGAGAACTTTCAGTCTGGCCAAAAGCAGTGGACCAACCAACAGACAGAGCAACAATTATTAGCATGGCTAATAAGCTGTCTTACCTGTCAGCCTTCCAGACTTCCTTATGTACTTGCCGGTTGCTGTGTTGTTTCATGCGTTTATCATTTCCACTCTGTATACGAGCTTCGTCTTTCTGACTTCCCCTCTCTTTCTGTAATGCAATGAGTTAAATTCATCTGTGTAGGGCCAGCTGGCTGGACTTTATAGGCCTTGAGGTGGAGACCCCTGTTGCATGTAAAAGGAGACCGTGTCTACAAGGTGCACTGCTTTACAGGGGTCTAATCCAGCAATAAAGACATAGAAAAGAGAGAAACAGAGAGAAACAGTAAGTGTTCTTTTACATCTGCCCACTCTTTCCTTCACACTAGTTTGATCTGGCCCATGGTGCCATAAGGTTTAACGCATTTTTCCATGATTTAATTGGCATTTGTTTGCCTCCAGTTTTTACACCATGGGTCATGGGGTTTGTTAAAAATTAGCAACTGTTCTGTCCCGTTTATACCTCTGTTAGTACCTACAAAGTGAGATCTAGCTCTTTTCTGGTAACAAGCAAGCAACATTTATATATATCTTCTATAAATAGAAAGCTTGTAATGAAAATCCTTTAGTGGCAGGGTTTAAAAATGAATACAATGTTCAAATTTCATTCCGACTTCGACACAAAACCTGAAAATCCAGTCCTGTTCTCACAAAAGGCTTATAGCTCTTGCAATCAATCATTTCCAGTTCAATAATTTACCAACTTTCCCTCAGCATCTGCAAAATAAATTGCCATAATCTTGAACATTGTAAATACACAATACAATGATCACACAACAGTGGACGCTTTAGATGTGAAGTGAGAAGGTGCTGACTTCTACAAATGAGCAAATGTCACGATGCAGTCTCCCAGCGCACACTTTCATCTGTGTCCTGCAGCTGAGGCGTGTGTTTATACGTGCTGAGCTTTCAGGGTGGTTGCAGTGGCTTTGGGCTCGCAGTGTTGTTTTCCCTCTGTACTGGCATGGCCTTGGCCACGTTTGATGGTTGATTGAACACGAAAACACTTGGGTGCATTCTGCGAGGAAGCTGAGAAACTGTCAGCCTTCCTTCCTTCTGTGTCGTGGAGATGAGACTGACAGTGGTGGACAGACCGATGATCTTCTAGACCTCAACACTCTAAACTTAACAATCCCTTGTTGACAACCAGTGGAGAAGTGCTGAGGAGTAATTGGAGTTTTGGGAAATGAGAGTCGACCTACTTCTCAGGGTTCCTCAAGTTTAGCCCTCCCACTCTCTGCAGGTCAACCGTCACACCCAGGTAATGAGTTTTTACTGAATCCTGTGTGCTTGCTCACTCTCAGAGCACTTAATGCAAAACAGTAGTGCACTTTGGCAGCTCTATCATTTCTAGGTGTGAATTTAATTTTAATACTGGACATCACACTTCTGATTGTGAAATTGTTTTAGAACCTTGAGGAAATCTAAAAATCCCCTAAATGAGGAGAAGAAGTGACTTTTCCCTCTAATTGGTTCAGTTAGTCTACTATTTTGTTTGGGCTGTCTTATTTACAGTAATAATTTAAAGTAATGCAACTATTCTACCTGAAAATATCAGCTTCAAAATCATTTTGATACTAAACTGACTTGTAGAAGGGAGAATCGTGCCTCTGTACCCTCTTGTATGCCTTTTTTGCACTGCGTAACTTTAGTGTCCGGGTACGATTTCATGGTGAAAATGTTTTCTGGTCATCCCTTTTGTTGTATGGTTGGGCACAAAATCAACAATCACACTCAAATACAATATATTAAGTATTTTTTTTGTTTTAATCAAATTCTTGCTCATGGGGAACCAGAGCCGAGTGACTAGACAATGTAACCAGGCTCAGCAGCCTCTAAGAAAAAGAGAGTGACTGAGGTAAGACAACACTGGACAGAAGTAAGTCTCCCGCGAAAAGAAACTGTAAGACAGTATCAGAGCTGGCTATTGGACCACTAGCTGGCTGGCTTGTGTTGTTGTACTTTCTTGATATTTGGCTTTCTTAGCAAAATCTCTCACTATTTTTTTAAATTCTAAGTAATCATATGTAATCATTTGTAATCATCACACATGTGTATAACTGTTCATATTTACAACAGCAGCGTATGAATGATTTCACAATGAAACCAGGGGTCGCAAAAAAAAAAAAAAAACACAATGTTTTTTAATTGTTGGTTTAAAGAACAACCATTTGTAGTCTGATGATTCAGTTTTCAATGGCAATAAAATCTGCATTCTCTTTTTATAAAGTCATACTTTTCTGATTCTAAATAAATGGGCTTAGTTTCTGTAGATTACAGATATTCTTGTCACCCTCATCTTGCCTGTCAGTCTTCATTATATACTTTGATAAAACAAGTGCCAAAAAAAGAAATCACCTTTGATTTGACGGTGTAAGTCTAACCAGACTCTGAGCTTTGATTGTCTCCCAGACCAGACTAAACTAAACTTTGCTGCCAGCTGTTGGGGAAATATCCAGACACCCCAGAGATGACCCCACAATTATGAAAATGAAGTATTAATAGCTTGAAATTGCACCCAAATGGCTATCATGCAGGCACACAAGAGAAACCTGTTTGTTTTTTCTTTCCATTGAAATCATTAGCAGAGTTTGGAAAATTTTCTTGGATGAGGTTCAGAGGTATTCTGGACATTTGCAGTGTGTTAAAATGGGGAATGTGAGTGTGTGCATGTAAACCTGTCAGTATTTTTTCAGTATCTAACATCTCTACCTTAAAGCTCAATCTGACAAGTATCTGGCAACGATGCTGTTGCCAAGTGAGTGTCAAACTTTGGCAATCTGTGGTTGTGTGTGTGTGTGTGCTCAGGGCAGGGGGAGGTCTGTATATAAATTTACCTCAGCTCATGTTGGGGCTTTATCTACATATTTTTTTTTATCCATTCCATCCAGCAAACTTCAAGGCTAATGCAAACTTATAATCGAGAGGAAGAGGGGTAGTGTATTCAACTTGTTCGGCTCAATTTCTGAATTTAATGGATCAATGAAAATGTATTTTCAAAGCAAAGAAGACACGTTGGTCTCTTTTGTCTAAAAAACCTCAAGAGAAGCAATGTGAGGCTTCTTGTTTCCCCAGTTACAGAATGAAAGTGCCTTGTTTTATTTCTGCAGTGTTTCAACTCACTTTCAATTAGCTTTGCAAGGCTTCAAAGTGAAGTAATAGAAGGGAAACTTTGAAGTTTAAGAGAGTCAGGGCATTGAAGAAATCCTGAATAGGCAGGGGAGCAAACTCTCATAATATAATAGCTAGCAGTCATAGAAAAACCTCCTTAGACATTACATGCCTTTTCATCTTTTTTGGCAAGGATGCATTCTCCTTTGGCTTTGGATATTTGGTGCATGTCCCTGATTTAGTTAAGACCTTCATTGTTTCTTCATACTTACAATAAAAGAGTCAGAAAGATGTTAAGATAACACAATGCGTATATTGTTGTATTTGTATTTATTATATTAATTGATAATTTATTCATATTATGAATTTTATTCATTTTATTTTAGGTTTTCATTGTTCATAATTGGGTTGGACAAGGTCTGCATTGGGGGGGATGTCCCATAGCAGACAAGTCACTGTAGTCACCACCACGTCCCTCTGTTGCTCTGACAGCAAACTCCAACTGTCTCACTCAGCGAGGAAAACCCTCCAATGAAGGGAGCAAGCAGATCATTGTACATCCCCATTCTGGTTTAATAGGGTCTTTGTCTCCACATAACAGCTCAACAGCTGACTGACTGTAAGCCATTGGTGATGAACAATGGCACTGACCATCAGTTCAACACTAACTCATAATTTGTCTCAGGATTGCCCATCAGTAAAACTAGTCAGAAGAGTTATTTAAAAGTACAGTCTGCTTCTTTTGCCCCTGCTTGCTCCTAAAAACTACCTTCGAGCGGCTGTTTGTGCTTTTGTCTGCCCTAAGCCTAACATTTTTGTAGATTTGCACGTGCATTGCCAGTTCTCACACTCTGCTGAATGATCAGTGTTGAGACTTAGACCAACACTAACCTGACACACCAGATGGTTTGTTACACAGAGGGCCCTATCTTGCACTGATCAAAAGCGCAATAGGAAAGTGCGAGGTGCACTTGATTTAATTTATTCAAGGTGTGTTTCCAGGGGTTTCCTGTCCTATCCTGCCCCCTTGCGCCACCTGCACACAGTGGGATACACCTATCAGGAGTGGCCAAATGCAATCATTAATTCAGTGGCAAGTTTAGGACGTGCAATAAACCATCGAACGTTAGTTCTCATCACCTTTAAGAAGCAGGTGTGCTAGGAGCACAAGGGGCAGCAGTATCTTCCCTAAAGTCTTCAGCAGCCACTATTGTTAGTTCAAGATGAACTGTTTCCATGGACACTTCTCACTGTTGGCGCACCTGAAACCACACCCACAGCTCCCAGTAGTCCTCCGAGAATTCTGATTGGCTTGCACCACCTCTGGTGCGAACACAAACAGATAGCTTGGAGCCTGACAAGAGATTTTCACGTAATCTTGTGATCTCATGATCTCATATGCAACATTGACAGGTCGCTGCCTACCCAGGCAAAGATGTTACAGATCTAGACGACAGTTAAACATGCACCGTTTTTATAATATCTTCGGTGCTGCTATCTTCTGTACATGAGGGTCAAGATACTGAGGATGTTTTGGTTCATGAATAGAACCAGATCAGACCAGAGCAGACAGTTTGATATCAGAAATGTTTTTGTTGTAAACATGTTTTTGAGGGAACCTGTATCTGTTTGGCTCCTGTGTGGACCCCCAGCTCAGCCTCTCGTGACGAGCCAGGGTAAGATGGATGAGACCCTGAAAACAAGACAATTTCCTGGTCTAATCCCAGGTGGAGGCAAAGAATGGTGAGACTGGAGGACATCCAGCAGTATGTGTTTACTAGTGTCTTGCAGTTGTTTATAGTTTTTAGCTTTCATAGTATTAATGCAGACCACCCAAGGATTTCTCATCTCTTCTAACCCAGTAGCTGTATTCTTAAAAGTAATCAAGATATTTGACATTAATGTAGTCATTTTTTGTAGTAATTATGGTAGTAAGTTGGGAAATGTTTGTCCCAGAAGTGTAACCCACAAGACACAAGTTTAAAGTGGGGCTGCCCCCCGACAGTCGAAGATTCGAATCATCAGTCGGAGACCCCTCAGTCAACTGGGATTCTTCAAGTCAAGCAGTTTTTTTTCCTCAGTAAACGTCCATTACAACAGGAAAAAAAAGGATAGAATCTTGCAAAAACAAACAGGGAAGGGGTAATGAGGGGTTGGTAAAGAAGATTCAATGCAGCACAGTGCAAAAGCACGTCAGGCTGTAAAGTAAATGACCACACATGACAAAACTAGCTGCAGGGAGAACAGTGATAGAAACAGAGCACAAGCGATATGCTGTCAGCCACATCCTCAGAGCACACTGCTGGGGTGTGCACTTGCTTTTTTTGATTGTGTTTGTTTTTGCCACTGACATTGTTTTCCACAACATTATGGAAAGAATACAGTGGCATTCTAATGCATAATGTATAGAGGGCGCAAGAATGCCTCAGGCCTCATATACATACATGTTCCAAAAATTGAGCAATTGTGCAGTAATTAACATAAAGTAAAAACATATTAAATTTAACATTCAACTTTCCAGGCACAACACTAGATTCTTTGTCATTGTTTCTGTAGTTTGGACATGCTTTGCTTTAGACTGGTGCTATATCTAATGTGTATTAGTATTCTTTCTCTTTTTGAACAGTTTTTCTTGTCTCCATCAAAATAACTTTGTGTGGCTATATAATGTGAGGTTACTGTAGGTGATTTTATGGCTCATTTCCTCTCGTCTTTTACTTCTTCCTCCAGTGCTCCATAGGAACGTGTTGCATCTCAACAGGGACAGACAGCATTACCTTGTTTTCGATGTGAGCTACCTCCAACATGATTGACCAGAGAGAGAGATTGAGTTTCCAAGCCACATATTAATTTAATCATGCAGCATTGTTAACAGATGTCACTGTACAGCGCCTGGCCCATTGATCCTTCATCAGCATGTGTTACTGCAATCAATACCCTAATTAGCGAGCTGTCAGGGCCAAGGAAATGCTTAGAGAGAAGGCCTTTTTCATGTTCGATTACACTGTGAGTGCTGAGCTGCTGTCCAACTTTGGTGCTGGCTGAGCTTTCAGGGAGCTCTGGGAGTGTTTCACGTCGCATGAGGGATTTCAAACCAAAACAAGAAACATGATTTTACATTTGCTGGGAAGCCTGAGAAATGGACGATGTCCACGCCCATTTTGCGGCTGATTGTAATGGGGTCTCTGGAGATTCCTGGGGTCAAGGAATGTCCCGCACAGATGCCTTCACACACATACACACAAATACATGCATACCTAAAGTGCTTCTCTCTTGCATAGTTGGTGTTTTGGTGCAGACACACAATGTGGAATACATTTACATACAGTAATGTAGGCTACATGTGGAACACATACAGGCTCAAAAATCACTGGCAAGTTGATGCCCATGTACACAAACATATGTGCTGAGAAACACTGCAATAGGTTGTGGAAAATGTACCTTTTTGTGTAATTTACAACCTGCTACAACTTCTACTGATAAAAACACATATTCCATCACTCTATGAGTCTGCACACCTGAAGCCCAGTGTCTGTTTCCTATCTCGCTCTAATCAGCGGCTCACTAAATCCTTTTATCTCAAACTCAAAAGTCATTTGATTGAATACCTTCAGTTTTTGGACCTTATGCATGACGACTTACACTGGGTTCTACTGTGTGAATCTCTGTGACTGGTTGTCTGGTGCAAATATTTGAATTGGCCTGGTACTTTCTTTATGTTTGACTTTGAAGTCACATGTGATTCTTAATCTGCAATAACCACATTAGGTATATCACAGGAATTGATACTTCAGAACCAAGTTAATCCCAAAATATTGAAAATGTGATAGCACTCAGTTTCACTGGTACCAGGGATACAGTTCTTCAGGAGGTAGGAGGGATTCAATTCTTCAAGCCTGCGTATACAGCGTACAAGTGTTCTAGTCTGCTGTTAATTGTTAACTGCAGCAGCAGCTCCACCTCAAGTCATGTATGGAAGTACTTTGTGTTTGAGGTGGATCATCCGGGATTAATAATAAATTCCCAAAGTCCAGTATGCAAACAGTGCCATCAAACTTTTCATCGAAAAGGACTGAATACCTCCAAAAGTACCTCAGAGACAAACATCCACACAGTGAGTGAGTTCATGTTAATGTTGTATTAACAACATATCCAAAGTGTTACCCTTGTTATCCTTATCCTGAAATATTGTTATATTGTTATGTTTCCGTTATTTTTGTTTGAAACAGCTGGCATTGCTCTGTAGCCTACTATCTTCTACAATGCTTGCAATGACTAAACACTGAAGGCGACTGTGTTTAGGTTAATGTCATGTCAACTTAGCTCATAGTAATAAGCTCCCATCCTGTCTGCTTAGCGTTCTGTCTGTGCCATCTGTCATCATAATACAATATAAAATATAACGTTAGCACTTTAAATATTTTTTCTGGGTTAAAGGTCTGTTGCCCTGTTAGTAAATCTTTCATTGCATTCTTAAGTAAATCTTTCATTGCATTCTTAAGTTGACTTTCAGACAGTGATTTGCATCAGGTTTTGTACCATCTTGATCTCACCAGGCATTGCTGTGTTGCATTGCAGCTGCACTGTGGTCACTGGTTGCGACTATTCTACCCAGTGCTTGTGATTCCACCAGAGGCGCTGCAGCCGATGTCAGAAGAGTCCATTTTTTGGTGCTGCGTCAACCAGCACAGGGCAGGTCGAATGAATAGGAAGGCAGACACAAGAACGACATAGAGAATCCACTCAATTTTCAAGACAAAACATCATGTGCAAACTTGTGTTCATATAAACAGACAAACAAAAAAAAAAAACTACATAGTATGCTTACCTGTGGTAAAAGTAGAAAAATCAAGGTAAAATGACCAACTCAACAAAATCTAAGCGAGTCAACATAAACAGGTGAGCAAAACGCTCCACTTCTGAAGTGCTGCTGGTGGGGCATGCAGCCATGTGGAGGACAGATGAAAACTGTGGCATAGATGCAATGTGCCCAGTGAAATCATATCCCCCTCAGTGTTTTTGTCCCGAGCCTAAGAACGGTTTTTATTTCAGGTAGCAAAGGAAAATCATGAAATATGACTGGTTTTCATCTCAACTACTTTACTTCTGGTGAAAACCTAAACCTCAAACATTTTTATTACCATACACAAAAACACAAACACCTGTATCTTCAAAAAATGTCAGTGAGTGTACATGATTACACATGCACGTACTGTTACCTACTGGCGGAGATTATCGTACCTGTATATCTGCAGTCAACCCCCTCTGCCCTCATGTATTAGAATTTCATTATTACTTAACAGATGCTAATAAACAATTTATGCCACTTAACCAGGGTAATACATTATATCCTGACACACGGTTGAGTAACCACCTTGACTTTCTCTCCCTCTCTTTTTCCAGTTATGGAAAACAAAATACTTGGCGCTGCTCCACAGACAACACTGAGGCCCATTATCTTCTGCATGCTCTCTAAGGCAGCTTTGAAACGAGGAAAGTTCAGCGAGGCCTCTCTTGCTGACCAGGTATTAGGTATTGAATAACTGACCAGCATGGTAATGAAATATGGGTAGTGTGTTGCTAATGAAACATGGATACTGCTGCGGCTCAGTGAGGCTGCATGCACAATCACTAACACATTTTGTAGATTCGTAACAGACTTTGCAGCACTTAAATAGATTTAATATCAATCCTCATCATTTGTCAGCGTGTAATGCAAATGTTAAGTGTTATTTTTGCGCAATAAATTAGAGACATGACTTGCATATGAGGACGTATCTGTGGACGCCCTGAAGTTCCAGATGATAGAAAGTTATAATGATAGATTGTAAAAATATGATGATGGATTATATGGTAATTTAATACACCTGAAGGGGTCCAGAGGATTTAAAACAGAGGGGAACATATGAACAAGTGTTCCTGCACAGACACACACATACAGTTGCACATCCAGGACTCACACACACGTCTAAGGAAAACAAATGATTCCCCCTGTACTCCCCTTCCACACACACACACACACACACACACACACACACACACACAAACACACACACACACACACACACACACACACATACACACACACACACACACACACACACACACACACACACACACACACACACACACACACAAACACACGTTCACATGCACTCCTCTGTATGCTATCAGTCCAGTGTGTCTCCAGAGGGAAACTGTATCAGACAACAGAGTTCACGTGACCTGGGGAGTCAGCCTTCCTTAATCCTACTGTCAGTCCTAATTGGGCAGTAGGGGATTGATCTAGTATGCCCTCTGTGTGTGTGTGCATGTGCCCTAGATGGCCTCAAAGCTGAAGTTCATTTACAGATGGACTCTTGACTCCACAGTCTAGAGAAACTAGACCAGAGTAAAAGAAAAATGAAGAAGTGACTTTTTTTTGTCATTTTGTTATCTTTATTGATAATTAAGCAATAACCTCAGTTAATATTTTACTTTCTCCCCACAACTCGGGGGAAATTTAAAAAGTGATCAATCAATTACATTATAAAAATATAAAGGCAACACTTTTGTTTTTGCTCTCATTTGTCATAAGTTGAAGTAAAAAATCAAAGATTTCTTAAGAGCATGCCCACTCTTCACACATTCAACCTCTCACAAAACCAGTGTCAACATAAAAAGGTGTTGGTCTGTTTTGATGGGTTAGGGAAATTGAATTCCCCCTTCCCCACGAAAAGTTAGACTGAATACGTAAATGATATGTCAGGAGTTGACAATTCATTCTGATACAGGTAAGATTAGGGTAAGATTATCAAAGTAAGCTGATGAGAGGCAGAGGCATGTGAAACATGTGGTATATATAGTCCTACATAGTTCTGTGCCTAATGAAGGCCTTTTTCAAGATTAAACTGCACATTTTAGTGTTCTTTTATTGTGACAGTACAAGACAAAGCTGTGTAACAATCTGCTGTTTAATCAGCATCTCTACATGCCACACCTGTCAGGTGAATGGATTATCTCGGCAAAGGAGAAGTGCTCACCAACATGGATTTTAACACATTTGTGAACAAAATTAGAGAATAATAAACCTTTTGTGTGCACAGAAAAAGCCTTAATTTGTTTTACTACAACAAATGAAAAATGGGAGCAAAAGTGTAGAAGTGTTGTGGTTATATTTTTTGGGGGTATATACTGTATATCACAGGGCAGACTAGAAAGGAGCAAACACTGTTCCTCACAGATAGAGATGTCATAGTTTTACTAACTTTTTACAAGTTTAAAAAAGGTCTTAATGGTGTCTTTCTCAAAGTCTAATTTCTGCTATTTGTCTCACTGATGGTTACCAGCACATTATATCTAAAATCAAAAGTCTCTTGCACTTCACCAGTAGAGGGCAATACTGCTAAAACTACAGTGACCAGTGTCCACCTTCTTAAACACACAAATCACATCCATTACCCTGGTTGTTTCAGGAAGGTTGAAAGCACTGCTTTCAGAGAAGATATATATTTATATTTGTACAAAGATAGAAACTATAGTAAATGATGCTGTGATGTGTCTTGTAACTGCAAAGGGAGACAGGGGAGGTGGCCGTAAATCATGACAAACATGACCCATCAGTGTATTCAAGGCCAAAGAAATTCATAATTCCACCTAAGATCTTCCCATCCCCTGACCGCCATTCATCTGTGTGCTCTTTACTTTGTGAAGGAAGTGGCTGTGTCTCATCCTGAATTATTAGAGAACTGGAGGTGAGCGGCTTAAAGAAAGACACAGTGAAAGATGCATAAAAAGAGAGCTGGATGAAAAAGTGACCAGCTGGGTGAAACTAACCAGACTTGGCACTGCAAATCGCCAAAGACATCCATCAAAAGTGGCAAACTCCAACACATGTTTTTACAGCTTTTCTTTCTTCTCTTCAGATTTTGGAAAGTTTTATTCTCTGTATTTTGGACAGAGGACAGAAACTTTAGTCACATAAAAAACTTCAAGAGCACTCTGCTAACCACTAAAACCAGGCCCCCTCCCCACCTCATGCCAGTGTGTTTAATTATTCTCATGCTAATAAGTTTAATTCATTTCCTTTGCTATTTCATTTAATTTCTGAAGCAGTTCCATTGTAAATCTTGGTAAAAGCAAATCAGAATTTATATGAGTATAATTGTACACATTGGCTATTAGAGACCTATTCCAGCTATCTGCATGACCAGGAAAGACGTGCAACTTTTGAAATGATTAGCTAACATGCTAAATATTCTTGCAAGGTTTAAGAATGTGTGATGACACTTAATTCTCCTCAGCTGTCCAGTAATGTAACCCAGAAACTCAAACTGAGCCTATATATAACATAAAATAGTTGCGAAAATCATGAACTAGACACAACTGTCTGACATTTATGACAAATTACTTCACATGTCTTCTTCAGATGCCCTGCAGCGCTCTCCTCTGTTATCCACTGTTTTTGTCTGACTGTCCACTGATCTAATTTAATTCATACCATTCACATGATGTTGATCATAATATTTAATGAAACTCTTATGCTGCACGTGATCTAATGAGCTGCATTTTGAGGTTTACACTATAATGTCCCATGGAATCTTTGTCTTTCAACACCAACACTTTTTTGCCAGAAGAAGAGGTTCAAGGCGGTTCAAGGCAGGACAATCTTCTCACAGGAAAGACAAAATAGGTCCAAAGTATACTGCAGCTCATGTACTAAGGTGACAAAGTTGTATAAAGTGACTGACATTGTAATGCCAGATGTGTTGTCATCAGAACAGAACAGAGACTCACATCTTCTTAGATAACCTCCCTTCTTTGCCAACATGTTTGCAACTATCAAATCAGTTTTTTTATTACTATTATTACCACAACTAGTGACCAGAAACATCACTTGATAGACACCCAATATAGTTTTGTGTGTGTTCCTAGATTACCTACCGGGATGAACAGACATCAAATTTCCTTTATTTCCAATTTTCCAGAATTGAAAGTTTACAAAATTTAACTAAACCATGATCAAATTTGTTTTTCACAGGAAAAAGTTCACTGTTTTTTTTTTTCCATGAATGAATCCTACTGTTGTCATAGTATCTTTGAAAATTTGTTGAACGACAGATGTCCTGTCCTTATCAGAGAGCTGATGTTTAGACAGGTAATGAGCTGAGAGACACACGACAACAGAAACCACTGTTACGCCCGATCTGGTGACATAGCACCTGTGTATGTGTGTGTTTGTGTGCGTGTGTATTTGTATCTGCCTCTGTAGTGAGTACAAATGTGTCCATACATGTTGTTGTATGTGTCTCAGTGCTGGTGTGATTGTTCACACACCGTGTGTGTGTCTGTGTGACTTGTTTAACTATATTCATGGGGTCCGACGATAAGGAGCCCACTATACTTGCAGGGTCTGACCAGCTTTGGGTTTGGGCTAGGACAGTGGTTCCCAAACTTTTCCTGGCAACTGCTGCTTATCAACTTATAAATATTGATATTAACAATATTTGGGGACGGAACTGATAAAAAAAGAGGATTCAAAGTTGAATTTTGGTCAAATAAATGTTAGCATGATACTATCAGCAAACTCAGCATTTAACTTTTTTTCACTCTATATTTCTCCCCTGGTCAGTGGCTCTATGGCCCTCGAGTTTGGGAACCACCTCTCTAGATAATGGATGTAAGGAAATGTAATGTCTACTGTGTGTGTGTGTGTGTGTGTGTGTGTGTGTGTGTGTGTGTGTGTGTGTGTGTGTGTGTGTGTGTGAATAGGTCTGTGTGTGCTAACCATAACATAATAGCAGGTTATAAGGTTAGGGTGCCTTAATGTTTATTTGTTTGCCTAGCAGATGCCCTTATGCAGGGCACTCAGCTTGTGGTTCATTTAACACATCCACATGTTTACACAGCTGGATATGAACTGATAGGGAGACGCTTGTGGTCAAACAGTTTAATGTTAATGTTAAAGAGAAGGAAGAAAAGAGGTTCGACACATTCTTTCATTTCAAGTTCTTGACACATGAGTTGTTCTGCAGTTTGAGAGTAAAGAAGTTAAGTTCTTTTTTCTCAGCCCAGCACCTGATACTTTACTCCACCACCTCCATGCCCTGATGCACTGCTCCACATCACCTCCCCATCTTTCCATCTCTTTCTTCCTCTCCTACACTTCTCTCCATGGTCTGTCGCTCAATTCTTTCTCCTTCACTCTTCCATCTCCATGCCCACCACATCCACCTTACACTCTCTTCTCTGCTCAACCTCTCTGAATTTTTTCCACCTCCTATATCCCTCACTCCTCCTCCCAGTTTCACCCTCCCTCCTGCTTTTTCTCCATACATACAAAAGCCACATGGAGGGTCTGCTTCTAATCTCACCATGCTGTGCTCTCCATTTGTTTTGCTTGTCCAGAGACCCCACAATGCAGTTTCCAGTGCCCAGGACCCACTGAGTGCAGATTTAATTAGATAAGGCGAATGGTGGAAGGAGCTGGAGAATTGAAATTGGACATGGGGGTTTTACAAGGAAGGCTGGTTGGTCCTTGGCACTGCGTGAGCCCAGCACAACAATGCACCTCACACTGAGAGGGGCAATGAGAAAGTGGAGAGGAAGGGGGAATGAGAATGAAGAATGGCGATGGCATACTTAACTCTACCCTGGTAGTCACTAAGGGTGTGTTTCGTTATTGTGCTCCCAGTCTATAGGCTGCTGGTGCCACACCTACCTGTAAGCCTAAAATATTGTAGATTGTTTGCTATGCGTGTGAATAATATGACATTGCTATACCACACAAGTTTATACATACAACAAGCCTGCTTTGGCCCCACTCCACAGTGGGTCCATCTTGGGCGCGGTACAGTTCAGTGTGTTGAAAGAGATAATGGAAATGCAATTCAAAATGGTACGGTTTGGCTTGGTGCAGCCAAAAGTGCCAGTGAAAAGTCCCACAAAACAGCCTGACCATGGAGGCAGCAAAATTTATAGAAAACATTGATTCATCAGGAGAGAAAGAGCCCAGGACATATGACACAGAAGTGCATGTTAATATGAACAGAAGTAGTGATGTAATATAAAAAATGTTTGATCATGAAGCCTGATGTTTCTATAATTCTGTGGTGTGTCAATCAAGTGTACAAACTACACTGCAGGCTGGAATCAACAGTGAGAAACAGACAGACCTGTGTTATGCTCATCCTCTATAAAACATCTGTATCTATGGAAGCCCCAATTCTGCCACTATGATGGGGAAAAAAGTCATTAAAATATGAAACTTCTAAAATCTAAAATAATGATTTAATATTTCAATATACTGACTTAGAATCTAAAAAAAATTACTTTTCAAAATGACTTAGATATGAGTCAATATTTTGAGATACTAACTATTACTTTCAGAAATGTTGTCATTATTTTAACATACTAACTTAAAATTTGAGATAGGGGAGACCTGGGGTAATTGTAACTTTTTTTAAAATGTATTTTCCCTTATAACTCACAGACTAGTTAAATTACACTTGTCATCTTTTGAGATAAGACACATATATATGTGCACTATTTTATAATACAATTGATATGTTTTCACCAATTAAGACAAGACTGTACTATTAAATTTCATGCAAGAAGTCAGAGTGTTACCCTACACCATTCTTGGTGGGGGCAACTGTTACAGTGAAAAGATAAGTCACATTACTGCTGTAGTTTCATTCAGTTAATCATTGTTTAATCTAATGCTCATGCTGTAACTCTACTATGGCCAAGAGTCCAACAAACATAGACAAAAGCAATGAGCTCTGTAGGAAATGACTGTAAGTGCTACAGTTTTGTCTGAAACCATAAGCCTAAATAAATATTTTGGCCATGCTTCTGCTTGGCTGGTACAGCTTTGTTTTCCTTTGGGTAAAAGCCTTTACAGCAGGCTATAGTATGTGTACATAAAAACTTTTAACTTAACTCAAACTTTATTTATATAGCACATATCATATACAGGGCAACACAATGTGCTTTACACAAAGTGACAATACACAGAAGAGTCTGTGAAAAATATACAAATGCCAAAGATATTCAAAACTAACGCACATGTACACACACATACACACACAGTAAGAACTTAGTAGTGGATTGAATCGACTGTTGTCTCAGGTCCTGAGGCAAGAAGTTCCATCTACTTAGAGCATAGAAACAACGTTATGAGGAATGGTTAAAAGATCTCGTGTCTTGTATATACTGAGATTCGAGGTCATTTAGAGCTTTGCACACAAGTAACAAAAGCTTAAAATCCATTCTAGTTTTGATTAAGAGCCAATGCAGAAATTTAAGAACAGGTGTAACATGTTGGTACTTTTCTGTTAAGAACACGTGCAGCTGCATTTTGGATTAACTGTTGCAGCACAGCCGATTTTTAGAGGAAAATCACAAAAACTCTGAGGGCCTGTCTTTTAAAACAATTTAAATGCCTTCATTGTCACAAATCACAGTTTTTTTTAAAAGAGTGCCTCGCACATTTTGGTACACGTGTCCCTATCCAAGGAGCACCTCAAACAAACTCACTTTAAGGCTCCTAACTAAATATTTTTTGAGGCTATGTCCTTAGTTAAATTAAAAAAAAAAACTAACCATCCAAAAATTTTAATGAATGAAACAATTAGGATATACTATATTTGAGCAGAGCTTGATTTGTTAGTACTGCACTCGCATAATGTGAAAATATTATGACAATGTTTTGGTTTCCAGGACCCTTTTCCTCCACGTTGGCACTAAAACAATACTAGCACACATGATGATGTCAAGGGTTCTCAACATCCTGCCTGTCATCACAGATTCACATTAATGTCTAGGAGACAAAATAACAAATAGACGCAGAGGAGAGCAGATGGAAAGCAAAGATACACGGATAGAGTCAATGAGAGCAGTGAGGATTATGTATGTGTGAAAAACAGAAAGGACAAGTGAAAACAGTGGATAACAAAAACTGTTTTCTTTGATGGTGAACGAATGTCTGCATGAAAATGAGCATTACAAGTGTTTAGTGGCTGTTGTGACCCTGCAGGGCAAAAACCCTGCCATCATGTGACTGCAGCTGCTGCGTTTGTTAGCCAGAGTCCGACTGTTAGCAGCACGACTCAGCTGGGTTTGATTAGAGAGCACAGGGTGTACCAGATAGTCACTAAGATTATTGGTTTTCATTTGGCAGGTGGAGAAAGTTTTGGTATCAATGCTGTTGATTCTTGATAAACATTTCCCTGCTTTAATTAGGACTTCCCTGATGGAAAATAAATATTTAAATAAGTAATTTTGCATACTTGAGTGAATTTGCAATCAGGCTAATCATCAGTATACTTAAAGGGTGTTAGTGATTAGGTGACTTGCAGTTAACTGTTTGTTCTAAGTATATTGTATCATATATATGGTTGAAATTAAATTGTAGAAAGGCACAAGTTTACATGCATTTACTTTATCTTATGTGCTAAAATGGAACAACTTCAAGTATACTTACTTCACTTGGAGTTTATCTTGCTTTTGCTGTTTTTTAAAGTACACCAAAGTACAGCTTTAGATAAACTTAAACTTATATTGAGGTGCACTTTGTGTTAAGCATATTTAAATACAATTCTAATGAGGTGAAATTAAAAAGTTTAAGTACACTTTAACAAAGCATACTATTAGTGCATTACAAAGTATTGAAAATAAATATACTTAAAAAAGTCAACTTAAAAGTAAATTTACTTACCACTGTAAGTATTTGCAATTTAACATATTTTTCAAAACTACACTAATGTACAATTTATAATACACTTACAATAAAATACATTTCTTGTAAGTACACTGCAAAACAGGAATTTGTATACATATGT
Organism: Lutjanus erythropterus; assembly: GCF_056507025.1. NCBI lineage: Eukaryota > Metazoa > Chordata > Actinopteri > Lutjaniformes > Lutjanidae > Lutjanus > Lutjanus erythropterus. Next base: position 13,975,046 of record NC_139325.1, read on the forward strand.
TAAGTACATTAAGGTAATCTATTTTGAGGCATACTATAAAAAAATATATACTTTAAATATAATTTAAATTAAGGATACTACTTTTTTACCTGGGTAATTAGAAAAAGGCAAAGTTTTGCTGGACATGACACAGTCACAGTAGCAAGATTCAGATGTTTGTGAGATGTTTGATAATATTTGTGGTTGCAATTAATTCTGGGTCTTTCTTTTAAGTATTATTCACAGCACATGTAGTTTCAGGCATTCCTGTTGAACAGTCCACCTCACTTAACCAACATACTGAACCCTCTGTATCATTGTAGCTGTTGTGATGCACTGCTCCCTGTTTTTCATCCTTTATCAGGCTTAATGGTGAATTACGGCGGTTTTGACTAAATAAGACACAATCGCACTACAAGGGCTGCAGTGTAATCGTGGAGCATCTTGTGCCTCGTGGTCTGAGACAGGGTATACCACTTGTCTTTCCTTCACTGCCCTACAGCCCCTGATGTCCATGTGTTACAGAGTGTTTTATCTTTTTTTCTGTGGAAGAACTATCCCTGTTGGTTCTTCATCTCTTTACTCTTACCCTCTTTTCTCTCCCTCCTCCACTTTTGCAGTTTATCTCTAAAGATGCCTCCATGTTGATCCATCCATCAGCCAGACTCTAAGGGGCCCCCATCAGTTTTGAGCTTCCTATCACAACTTTCAAAACCATACAGACACACATGTACATGCAGAGAGAGCTCAAAACACAGATGTTATCTTTTAAGCACTTTTTAAAGTTGTACTTGCCATCTTTCCCTGAGAGTGTAAAGATTGGTTTTGTGAGGTTTTTTTTTTTTTGATTTGTCAATCACCGGTTGCTGTGGTGAACACATGTTTGTGTGAATAAATGAAAATACTATGGGCACCACTCAGAACGAAAGACACATACCATCCAGAGATTCCCCCAGGAAACTTATCATACCTGTCCAATCAACTTTAACTCGGTGCAGACTTGGTAAAATATGTATCTGATATGTGTCTAATTAGTTCAGTAGTGCCTGACCTACAGTGCAGTCACACAGTAACACCTGATTGTGACTGGTGTTTGTCTCAAATTTTTTCAACCTGTAAAACCTCTGTCATTTATGTTATCATTATTAGTTACTCTCAACAACGCTCAACAATAATGTCTCTTTCCAGAAATCACAACCAAGTTATTCAACTTGTTGTGAGCAGTTTCATGTAGGAACTGTTTTTGTTCTACTCAACTGCACCCATCAACCGTATCAACCACCGTATCATATCACTGCAAAGAAGGAATTGTGCATTATGATTGGGCCAATGGTCTCGTCCATCTCGACGACTGACAGTCATCGATCACTGAGTTCTCTACCATTGTAACATTGTGGTCTGTATTTGAGGAAGTGTGTCACCTCAGAGTTGCAGTAGAATTGTTGGTTAAGTTCTTCTTTTTAAACAGTTAATTTATAGACGTGGTGCACGGATGAAGACTCTTTTAGATCCAGCTATGACATCATCGTCTAACATGATGTTTCTCTGTGGAGAAACCCTAGCTTGCACCTACTCATGGACAAGAGACGTATGTTCAGCACAGGATGTAAACATTAATGGCACCCTCCTCAGCAGAGTCCTTTTGTGTATTGTTTGTGTATTGTTGGCAGATGTAGTTCTTTCAAGATTAATAAAGATGATCTAAATTTTAGGTGAGACCTTGCATATGCAAATTTTAGATTGTGCATAAATAATTGCCACCATATAACTCATAAATAACTAACATAATAACTCACATAAATAAAACAAAATGCAGTCACAGCCTATTCTCATTCCCAAAGTATGGCTGTTTGGTCAGCGCCCCTATGCTTGAAAGTGGGACGCTGTATGTACTCCCCTAGCAGCAATGCTGGAGGTGCTCTTTATATTTTCATGTGCCATCGCAGTTAGGTTATGTAGTATAAAGAGCATGAATGCCCGCATTTTGAGGAGGTGGTGTGGATAGGTGGCTCAAACAAACAAACTTTCCCTCAGGAGACCGGGATTAGTGTCCAGTGTGAAACTAAAAGTAAACAATGATATTTCTTTTTATTTATTTTTACAGAACATGCATAAGTTACGTAACTTACATGCGCAACATACATTTGCAATGTTATGTGTCTTGTAACATATGTATGTGATGCCACATACATGAAATTACTTATGTGAAGCTTACTTATGTAAAAGCACTTATTTGAACCCAAACCAGTCTTTTCTTCACAAATTTCTTACCAGGTAGTACCGGCACCTTTTATTTTGAAAATTTGCTCAGATGTTGCATGTTTATTATTAAACTTAAGTCCTGCATATGCAAAACTATACACTATAGGGGGGCCTACAACATCATAGTTGACCAAGCTGCTGTATTTGAAAACTGGGGAGTGGGATGTTGTTGAAAGTTAGTTCTCTTGCTGGAGTGCATTGTAACAGTAATGACTTAGTAGTATGAGGATGATTTCCCATTGTTTTATATGACTTAGTAAAATATCTACATGTTCCTGGAAAAGAGTAGGAAGTGTCCACTAATGATTAAAGTACTGTAGATGTCTCACACTTTAAAAGCCCAACACACAGAGTATGACTTTTCTGCTGTCAGACATCACAGACTTGTTGTTCTGTGTGAACTGTTCCCTCTGTTTATCTTTACAAATTCCAGACAAACCCTTGCTGAAAGGACAGTGGCCAAACATCTGTGTGCTGGCACTGAGCAGTGACAAGTCTGCTGCAGACTGGTAATATGTATGGAAAAACATGTGCACATGCTCACATATACACACTTCTGTACAGTGTGCAGACAAACACTTGACACAGACACCCATGGGTGCTGTTGTTCCTGCAGAAACACTCACTGATATGTATTTAGCAGGTGTTCATAAAGTCAACTTTCAACACACAGTCATGGAAAAGGTGTAACAATTGAGAGATGTGGAAATAATCATGAGCATCTTCCATCAACTCAAAGAAAACAGTCTGAGTTCCCAAAAAACAACTAGTCTGACTGTTTACTGCTTACGTGTTTCCTGTTATATAAACGAGACACAAAACACAGTAATGAGACAAAAAAAGTGTAAAAATATAAACAAACACAATAAAAAGACTAAAAATGATGTCAGGATGAAAAAGACGTAACATGATGAAAAACAATACAAAAGGAATAACAACACATGAGAGATGTATCAAGATGAAAAAGGTGTATAATAAAAAACAGAGCGTGAAAAACATGGAGAGGGAGACTCGCCTCCAAGGGAAAAGGTGAGGTTCAGTTAGCTTTGTACAGAAACGTTAGAGTAGAAATGTCCTTCAGAGGGCGACTTTATACTTCTATACATTTCAAAGTCTGTGTTTTTTCACTATTTGGTAAAAGTAGAAATATCAATTCCACTTCTTTTTTACACAAGTACCTTTACTTGAGTAATAATACTAATAATGAGTAAAGAATGTGTGTATTTTGCCACCCCTGGAAAGTGCAGGATGAGTTATCAACCTTTTCAAATCATTTTCCAGAAAAAGACGAACTCTTAAATACAATTTAAAATACAGAGAATATATACGAGACGACTTTGCAACTTTTTTCCTTTGCTGGGCGAGATACTGGAGTGTATCAATATATATCAAGAATGAGAAATCCTGTTACAAAGCTACAGTGTCCTTGAAACTAGAACCTCAAGATGTGAAAGCAAAATTAGGTTAGAAAGACCACAAAAGCAGGAAAAAGGTTATCACCTAGTTTACAGGACACAGATGCGATTGTTTTAGCTATAATACTGTTCCAGTTGGCAGCCATTCTCAGGACTAAAGATGTTATTAAGCCTCTCCCCCTCATGTTTTCCTTTTCAAACCATGCTTTTCTTTTGTTAAGGTTGTATATCTACGACTGAAACGGTTTTCCACTGGATGACATGGAACACCTGCTGTTCATGTACTGTGGTGAACTCCAATCCAACATAAAGATTTTCTTCTTCTCACTGTTACAGAGTCGAGGACACTGAAAGACAGGCCATGATAGTGATGATGTTTAACAAACTCAAATCTTTTTTTTCTTTTCATAGTTCTGTGTCTTTTTCTGGATGCTTTTCTCTTTTTCTCTCTCTTTTTGGCTGCAGTAAAACACATGTCAAGAAACCAGACGTGATGACTACTCAGAGCAGGGGTAATAACACATGAGGACAAGCCATGGTAGTTGATATTCACAGACCACTGCATAATCATATTCTTAAAGAGCCCAAGTAACTCTGATCTGACAGCATTGTTTTGATGTTCTCTTTTTTTCCCCGTGAAAAACAGCAGGTTTGTGTTTGGGCAGATGGACGGGAGTTGGCTGATGCTCCCTGGGGATGAAATCAACTCTGCCGTAGACCAAGGTCCATGTTTATCTTTGGGCTTTATTAGATGTTGATGTTGGCTGTGTGAGAGAACCACTTGTATAAAAAACTATTTTTAAGGGGAAAAGGGAAAAGAGACAGAGGCAAGCTGAGGAGAGGAAGGCAGAGAGAGACAGCAAGAGTAGGTTTTTGGATTTCATCAACTGTACAAGTAGATAAAAAGACACATGAAGAGAATTTAGTTCCTTGTTTTGCACATATAGTACATGTTGTTCCAGGACTAAAGGAATTTAGTTCAGAATTGTATGTTTGCATAAATGTTTGACATCATTTTAACAAACTTAGTAGCCAGGTTTAACACTGCGTTGAGTAACTTACGACCCACTATACTGACGTCTTAAAGGGGAACCTTCGTATCTTTCCTGTTTTTGTGTCTAAGTGACCAATGGGTCAACAATTTTTTAAACTGGTCGTGCATTGAGGGAGAGTGCTGCAACACAGGGGCAACTCTACCATCAAAGTTTGTCCACTGAAAGTAATTGTGTTCGCTGCTTGAGGTGCAGATTGTAGTTCTAACTGTCTGACAACATTATGGAAAGGATTCCTACAGAAACAGACATTTTTTTTAAAGTGTAAGACATCGTTTTGTTTAGATAAAAACAGCTGTTTTATTGCTTTCACCAAACTAACCAGACTCCCTTTGCAAAATTCTAACATCATCTTCATCCAAATGCTGCAATCATCTTATAGTTAAACACATATTACTCTTAAGTCTCTCTGAAGAGATATTTTCCAGAGTGTTGTCAGACACTTACAATAACAATCTGAGCTTGTCGGGACAAACAAGCACTTTTCATGGATGTGTTTTTACAGCATAGTTGCCCATAGAAATCATGCTTCTGCTGACTGCAGCATTCTCTCTCAATACTGGATGAATTTCAAAAATTGTTGTTCCTATCAGTCACATAGAAACAGACATAGACACCCGTTAAGCTGTACGTCTGATTAAAGTTGATGAAGTCAGTTATACTCTCATCTCTGGGAGGAGTGCTATCCTTGGAAAGATCATCCAGTGGTGCAGCTGTCCGTCACACAGCTGGAGACAGGACTTTGGGCCTTAACACCCGGTGCAGCGCTTGATTTGACCCAGTGTTGGCCCCGTGTGTGTAAGTGCATTACACTATGTGTGCTTTGTCAGCACTTGGAGAACAGACTGGTCTGAACTACACCTACAGCGGGACTGTGAGAGATGTTTTTGGTTGCCTTCCATTTAAACAAGCATTAGTCATGTTTGTTCAAACCACGTGTAGAAAGCAGCCTTCTCGCAGCACGCCAGGGCATTTTTGACCTTGCAACATGCTATAGCAACACATAAGGACTTTAAGATTGAGAACACCACAGTGGATTTTTGTATTTATTAAACATAACTCACATAATTGTGGGAAACTTGTTTTCACCCAACCAAAGACCAACCAGCGGTTGCATTTCTGATGGCAGGCATTTCTCAACACAGTCAGAAAAGAGCTGCTTAAGGACCGTTAGAGGTATCATTATCCAAATCACCTGCATGACCTCAATGCAGAGGTCTGGTTATGCAAGATCACCACTACCCTCGATATCTCAGATGAAAGCTGGGGTTAAAGAATAAAAGAGCAAAATGAAATTATCAAATTGGATGACCAAGAGCAATGGGACAAGAATGTGAAGAAGATAAGAGGGAAGAAAAATAGCTTGAAAGAGAAAATCAGAGGGGCATGGGGAAGGTGGTGAGGTGCATTTCTGATTGCCAGAGGTGCACCTTTAGTGCTGTTTAATGATGAGTCATGGGAAAACAAACTGTGGATCCAATGGGCTGAAGCCACAGCTGGCAGTTCATAGGCTGCTACTGCCATTTTATGTAAAGCTGCAGTGATGTGGGAAGATAGCACAGGAGGGAGCATTAATAAAATGTTGTAAAACAAATTTTGATGCTGCAAGCATTACATGTTCATGACAACACTAAATGAATGCTTATATCTTTGCCCGCTGCTGTTATAACAGATAGGGAGATCAACAGACAAACATGCAAATTAATTTTCAGATGGACAGATGTACAATACAGACATGCACACATATAAAATGCTCTTTTATGCTAAACATACAAATACAGACAGATGCTTCTGTCTGTACTCTATGTTCATTTTATTTAAGGAAATTTTCTGAGAGCTCATGGATATGCCGTTAGTCATGGGTGGCAATGTAGCCAATAATTGAAGAGAGGCACGACCACCACACAACAAAGAAGTTTTAAAAATCCTAAAGCATTGAAAATGACGTTTGTCATCAGTTAGTTACTGAAAGAATTCTCTGTCCATGTGTCACAATGTATTTGATGGCTGCACAGACCAAAGCTGACAACAATATGGCTTTCATTTTTGACTTTTCTCAAGAGTCACATTATTGCAGCTTCCACAAGTGTTGCCATGTTTGTTGTTGCCAGAAACTCTTGACTCTTCCTTTTCTACTTGGGGTAACTTTTGATTCTGAGCAGCACCCTCTAGTGGTTGTATTGCTAAACATTCATACCAGCACACAGGACGCATGGTTGCATACTGAGAGGGAGTCCTGCAGCTGGTCAAAACTGAGCTGCAACAAAAGGGCAACTCTGACCTCCAAGTTTGTCCACTGAAAGTGATTGTGTTTGCCACTGACAGGCGCAAAGGACACATGGAAGTATGTAGGCAGATGGATATATCATCTGAAACAGACATATGTTTTTTGCATGTAAAGGGAGCATGAATGAGCCTCTATAGACAGACTGAAAAACAGACAGACAGATTGTCTTTCAGAGAGACAAGTACAAACACAAAGACAAAACAACAAAGTAACAAATCGCTTGTTGAATGGATAGATTGAGAACTTGAGTGAGGAATGTGAAAATGATGGTACAAGGAATGGATGTGAGAAGAGACAGATTAACATGACAAATGAAAGACGAATTGAGTTTAATGACAGGATGCAGTGGCACACTAACATACTGACATACAAACAGAGACCATCTCTACACACACAGGTGCACCAAAATTGTAATTATCCTGTCATTTTACCTGAAATGATTGTCGGCCAAAAAAAACACTGCTGACGTTCTGTAGCAAGTGATGGTATTTGACCTCATCTGATTCTCGTTGCTCCACTGTGTGTTGTCCACATGGTCAACAGTGAGCATGTCACCTGCCCAGCAGCTGCTGTTTGGATAGTCTGCCAAAATGCAGAATTAGGAGAGAGTGTGTGCCTGCACTTCTCCCGCTGCTTCGTGTATGTATGAACATATGCGCTTGTGTAAAATACATCTATGTCATCATGCGTACAAGCAGGTTTTCGTGCTTCTTCAGTCCAAGACAGAACATGTTTGGCCGTGACTAGAGGTCAAGTCTGGTGCCAAACTAAACAAAGAGGTGTATCTGCTTTCCCTGCAAGAAAAAAAAAACCTGGCAGCACTCTGGTGTCCACTGACTTTAGTTAAAACATGTTCTGTTTTTGCACAGTTGTTGCAGGGTGTTTGTTGTTAGCGCCTTGTGAAATCGGATCAATTATCTCTCAGTTCTAATAATGAGATTGTTGAGTTTGAAAGTAAATATTTGTCTTCTGGGGAGTTTACACTGTACACTCTCTGACTGGCGTTTCAGTGGCGTTTTGATCACCCAAGCACTTTAGGATTTAATGTAGAATATAAAATGCTAGAATTGCAGTTATGGTTGCATCCATCAGTTGTCACAGCTATAGTCAAACAAAGTTTCCTATGTTTTGTTTCTTTCAGAGGCCTTCCCATCATTCTAAGAAAACCTTCTGCAGGTGCTCAGACTGAAAGCTCTGTAACCTGTAACATGGAAATGGCAGAAGATGTTTTTGTTATGTACTTTAAGTGGTAGCAATGGGTGACCATAGTTTAGGAGGAAGGAACCAGAATAGAGGGAGCAAAAGAAGATGGATTTGTTCCTGAGGTCAGTACTGGTGGTTGGCTAAAATGAACATCTCTGTTTTCCTCTGTCATCCTCTCCCCCTGTCTACCCCCACCTCCCATATCTGTCATCCCAGTGTTATTTATTGCCTCTGTCTTCAATCCCCAGGGTTTATTTACCTCCTTTCAAACCCCTGTTTCAAATGTGTGTGTGCAGAGGTGGTGTATTAATGGGGTGTTGAAGGCAGGAGGATAGGCCGGGGGAGTCAATGTACATGAGAGTTAGTCACCCAGTCTGCATGAATACTATATCCCTGTATGTCTCTTTATTGCTTGTTAACATACTCTTCATTTCTGCCCTCATCACCTGAAACTGCCCACTCAGAGACACACCCTGCCCATCAGATCACGATCATGGTATACAATGATCCTGATCTGATTGGCAACAGATTCAACATATACTTGTAACTTCAAACAACTGTGTAAATGATCCACCTGTGTGTATTTGAGTGCCCGTGTGTGAGACTTGAACATTAGCATAATTAACACCCCAATAATACCATATAAGGCTACACTTCTTGACAGGAAGTGTACATTCATGAAAATGGCATCTAAATGAAAAAAGAAGAATTTTACAAGTTTGGAGTTTCAGAGATCCATGAAGGAAAATCTGAAATTTTAACAGTCTCAGCAGTGGAATAAAAAGCTCCTAAAGCAAAGAAACGGGAAAAGCGGGTGCTGTTTATGCTGTGTTGTCGGACTATCACTTAAATAAAGAAAAAACTTCTCAATATGAAAATGACTCCAGAGAAAAAAAACAACTCACCACAGCTAATGAAATATACGGTAATTAGTGAAAAACTTTGGGATACCAGTAGACTAACTGCACATGAGTCAGGTGTGGACCATTCGTAAATTGTGTTCACATCTGAAAAAAAATTCAAAATACAAGAACATCTGTGACTGCGTTCTCCTAAAGCACTCGTACAGACTACTTAAGAACAAATCTGTTCTTGCATGAGGACCATAAATTGTAGGTCTGTGACAGGATGCAAACTTCCTTCTCCTGTGTAAAAGTTAAACACAAATCTGAAAATGCCTACCAACAACCCCAACCCCCAGACTCTTACATTCAGTAAGAGTCTTAAGGTTGGCCTCACTACATAACATCGCTCCATTTGTACTGAATGTTTGCACTGGATGTAAATCAAGGTCAGGAATCATCCAATAAGGACCAAACTCCAGTGGAAAGTTGGCTGTGTCCTGCTGTCATATTGTACCATATCATGCCATATCATGTTGGGTATATGCTCACTTGTTCACTTATTCCTTTCTACATGTGTAATGCAACATCTCACTTCCAGTCACGCTGTGACAAAGCATAGGCACGTGCCTTACTCACTGCTAATTGGCTCAACAGTAATGCTGCTATTACAACAAGAGAAGACATAATGGTTCTAGATTGGCTCAGATGTTTATTTCATCATTTGTTGTAAACAACATGTTTTCTGCCTCCATATAATACCACACCATGTTGCAAAGACTTCCTCTACATGCCACAAATGGCAACTGAGAAGTGACTGATTGTGAAACACTGCAGTTAAAGTCAGAAAGATTTATCCCTACTTTTTCCTTGGTAACCAGTCACACACACTCAAACAGCCCACACTAACGCACCCATACATGCACAGCCCCCCTTCTCACCCCGTCTATGGCCCATGAAATAAAGGTGCTGATGAGCAGCCCCTATCAGCAGATGCCATCTTGGCCTTGTCATCGATGGCTTGCATGGTCACAGAGAAGGGGGCTGACGGCTTCTGCTTTCAAAGGCTCTTCACCAGGCGCTGCCTCCCCTGAAATTCCTTCGCTCTCCATCTCTTTATGCTACATTTATTACTAGCACTTAGATAATATCCTGTCTGATCGTTCTTTTTTTCCCCCTTTCGGGTCAAATTGCAGTGACTCCGAAACCACCAGCCTTTGGAATAAGTAGAGGTGTTGAAATATTGGCATCACCATCATGACCGCCATTTTCATTTATTCACATGATTTTTCTCAAAATGAGAAGCTGGATAGCTTTAATAGCTTGGCTTAGTGTTGTCATTCATCTGTATATTGACATCTACTAATTTTTACATGGACTTGGTTACAATCAATGGATAACCTATACTTACTGTGTTAGTATAAAGAGCAGAGCAAAATAAGGCTGTGCATCTTTGCATACATGTGTCAGTCCATCTGGTTCTTGCACTTGTCTGTACAAGAATTTGCATCCATGTTTGTTTGTTTGCTTTGTCTGTCCAAACAGTGTGTTTGTGTCTGTGTCTGGCACACACTGTTTCATCTGGTCTGTGTGAGTGTTTGTGGGCAGTCAGTGTGTATGAGTCGAACCAAAAGTGTGAGTGTCAGCACTGCAGTGAGACGGGTTGTGCCCGTCTGGTCCCTGGACTCCACAGGAAACAGCCGTTTTCTGAAGACACCTGGTACCTGTTTCGTCTTCAAACGTTTGAAGAAAAACAAACACCTGAGTGGGAAGGCAGGGGATTTCTTTCTGCTGGCCTCTATGACGTCAAACAGGGCCTCTGGTCCTCATCGCCCTACAGATTTGACACCTGAACTGAAAGAGAGAGAGAAATAGAAGCAAAAAAATGAACGTATTGCCAGTGGAGGACATACTGAACATGCGTTAAAAAGTTCCTGTCTAAATTCTCTGTGGTAACAAATATGCCTTCACCTAAAACTCATAGGGGTACCTCGCTGATTTACATTTGATTTAATTTTCAAAGAACAAATACATATTGCTCTTCAAATCATCTGTCAAAGTGTGTCAACTCATTGAGGATTATATCAGTTTGGTCTTTCTAAGTTCAGTGGAGAGAGAGTTCTCCAAAATGTCACTTCCCACTGTAGGATTATAGCCTTGATTTTTCACTCAGTGACAATTTTTTGAAGATGTACAACAAAAGCTCGCAAATCAGAGGCAAATCTATGTTCACTCTGTGCTCATAAATTAGCACTCGATATCAGTGCTTGCAAGTCAGTGCTCACAAATCAGTGCTAAACCATTATGTGGGAACTGTTCAAAGATGCAATCCAAATCTTGCAGATGCCGCACAGACACTTGAAAGCAGGTTCAATAACTGGTCATGTGAGGGACAGGTTGGAGAGTCATGCAACAATGCCAATGAAAGCAGACTCAGGCTCTCAGGCTCTCAGGCTAGGGGAGAGGAGACGAGAAGGAGAGGAGTGCTGGAGCAGCAACCAGAAAAGCCCCCCAGAAATAACAAAAGGTACTTATAAATTGTATAGTTTTAAAGTTATAAAGTAGTTCAAACTCATTTCACTTCCAGCAGCTACAATAGTAATATAATAGCTGCACACTGATGCTTCAGTATCACTTTCTAGCTTGGGTTTTTGTGACAAAATGTAGTTTAGAAACCAGACAACAAATCTGGGATTCCCCCCTAGTGAAAGATCTTGTAATGTGTGACCCTCTGTCCTTGATCAGACATTTGGTGTGCAAACCACAACGACTTCAAGCTTCCTGATTACAAGCCAGGAAGTTGTATAGAGAATCGCAATCTGGCAACTTTGAAAGTCATGTAGTCTGACTATGATATAAACTGGTTTAATGTGATGTTTACTTGAGCTGCTTGTAAACTTGTAAGCCGGTCATTCAGGAATTAAAGTCTTTGTGAAGCCTGTAACTTTATTGTGAGAGTGGGACACAATATTTTAAATAAAGCTGCCTAAAATCATATAACAATTTATTGTGTTTTCTGCCACGGATGACAACGTGGCCCATTACGCTTTAAATCAGCAAGTGTTAGAAGAGAGCAAAGTTCACTCACCTCTAACTTTTTAGCTCGTTGCCCACATCTCTCCATCCACCATTTCACTCAAATCTGAGCTTTTTCATCTGTTTCCTTGCCTTTTCCACACAAATTACAGCATAAGTGAGCAAGGCTCCATTTCTCATGTATTACAGTCACATGCTAGTGTGTTTAAAGTGTGTCTAATCATCGCCTGCGTGTCATTCAGTGTGTTGTGTACTGTTTTTACTCAGTTGTTCAATGTTTATAATAACTTGTTACATGTGGGGTGTCTAGTATTTGTAGTTTCCATAAACTTCAGGTCTGTTCGCAGCCTAACACTCTCAGTCCCTTGAGAAGATCCACTAAACTGCTGCAGTTGTCTCATGACACAAGTAAAATGACTCAACAGCATCATCTCCTGTGGGAATGTCATGAATACAACAATGATGCATCATCTGTTAACTTACGACAGAGTTCATCATGTCACTGTAAATTTTGTTCGGGAACAGCAAAGAAAGAGACAGGAGGCCACCCATCTCACATGAACACGTTCCAGAAACTTAACCACAAAGGACTCACTAACAGTTCAAGATATGGTGGAAGTGTGATGGAGGTTTTGGAAGGCTTGTGTGCTTCTTGGCATGTGTATTTGAATGTGCGCGCGTGTGTGTGTGGCCAGAATATGATCTTTTTAAAACCATCCAAGGGCTCAAGATAAAACTATTGTTTTTCAAGGACAAATCATTCCAACAGATTCCACAACTTCAACAAATAATTTTACAACTAATTCAACAACTAATAGTGAATATAGCTTACGGCAGCAAAACAGGCTGAATATTGATGAATTTGGTGTTTTCAAAGTAATTAAAGGGGACCCATGCTTTTCCTCATTTATGATCATATATGTTACAATGATGGATGTTCATATTAAACATGACCAAAGTGCCAAATAACAAATTTGAGCAAAACATTCAGGTTTCAGACTGTTCTAAATGCAACACTTCCAAACTTTTCCCCCCTGCTTTCGACAAACAAATTGACGTCAACTTGTTGTGGATTTCTTAATATGGCACAGCACACCAACCCACTCACTCTGTCTTCATTCAACTGAGCTTTTTAGAATTCTGTTTGTGCCCAGTTTGTCCCACAGAAAGTGCTTTTTGGGTTGTGAAGGAACTTTCAGTGATTTACAGGTTCTGATGAACAGGTATCTTTACTTTTTGTTGAAGTACCTAGCCACTATTGCTAGTTAGCCATGCACTCCTTAGGTGTTTGGAATTCCCAGTCTGGGTAGAGTCAGTTCCACGGTTAAATAAGCTAACTAGCATTTAGCGGCTAAAGTAACTAAGAGCTTACAACAAGGGAAGCTTTGTGCATCAGGAAACTTTGTAGTTCACATAAAGTTGATGCAGAGCAGCTGAAGGACACAGGAGAAAAAGCCAGAAAAAAATTTCTCCATAAAATATGGCCTAATTTCACCGTCATTGTGCCTGGGCCCACAGAAACCCTGGGAAATTAATCAAATTCAGTGCCCCCTATTTTCTATGCCAAGTCAGTGCTCGGAAGCACCGGGGTGCTTTGGCATGGCCAGTCCTATCTTTGCGCTAACTAGCCAAGCTAAAGTAGCAAAAACTATCTGTTCATCAGGAAGCTATAAATAGAAAAAGTTGAGGCAGAGCAACCAGAGGGCATCACAGGGAAGACCAGAAAGTACTTTGTCCATGAAACATATAAATATATATACCAGTTTATCCATAATCAGTGAATAAAGTTGTGTTGTTGTACAGTAATCAGTGATGCCCCACACCCAGCACTCACTGTTGTTCTGGTGTAACAGGCCAGTTTAAGATAAACGAGGACATTTTTGACCTGTGATTCATGCAAAGTTGTTCTAGTGGAGTCCCAGAATGAAATTAGAGAGCTGACAATGAGTTTTATAGGTCTTCTTTAAATGCTGTTCTACTATTGCTTAGACTGGCGGGAGACCAAATGACATGTTACGCAATTTTCAAGCAGTCAATTTTTTTTGCATCTGTAATCAGACCCCTTCTGTTCATATACCTACAGTATGTCAACATGCAAAAGAAATTTAAAAGGTTAAATCAAGAGCAGCCATGCCCTCTTGGCCAAGATAAAAGTCAGGTCCTCAATTTCAGAATCAGGACTGATCGTTGAATGGCTGTCAGCTGCAGGGCCTGTGACTGTGTAGGCATGACGGCCACACACACTCCCCCCGGTATACCACACACACACACACAAACACTCAAGCAAGAACACACGATTACTCCAGAATCCTTAAAACTGCGATCCCCTTCCATGAGCAGAGACACTTCCTACCATTCACTGCAGAACAAATTTTATAGACATTGGTTTAGTGCTCTAACTCACAGACACCCAGGGACAGGAACACACTAATGATCACATGTGTTTATAAATAGAAGGTTTGATTTCATTATATGGCATGTTCATGCATGACAACATGAAAGAAGAGCTGCTCTCCGTCCAAAGGCTCTAAACTGTGAGGGACAAATGAGTTAGCATGGTGGTCACAACCACAGATCCACTGCTTCCTCCCATCACTGTGCCTTCATCCTGTTCACATCGGGCAGCCTCACCACACAGGAGGATGACTACCCCGCTCAGAAATTAATCTTATTTACCTCTATAGGATACAGATGGAGCTTTCCTTTAAAATCCTACTCCCTAATGCTACACTGCCTCGAGAAGAATGAAAAGAAAACTCAATAATTTTGATGATTTTTTTAATCATTTATAACATCATCTAGTTAAAGAAAATTCAGACATGCACAAATAATGGTACAGTGGAAACTGTCTGATCCAGGGATTCTTGGTACAAGCCCTCCCCCACCATGAGGAAATCTCTCTCTCTCTCTCACACACACACACACACACACACACACACACATACACACTTATACTGTCTTCATAACTCATCCTGATGACGTAAAAACTGTACCAAAGTGTAAGCCCATGTACGTACAACATTCTACCACACACGTATTCGTACACCTAAGGGTTCAAGGTAACCCTTGATCTGTTGGTCTACACCTTTTCCGCTCCAGGAAATAGATGTTTTCTGGTGTAGCCTTGATAGAGGAGCTGATTCTGCCCCACTGTACTGGTGTCATGAGAGCAGAATTTTGACTTCACTACACATTTTTTTCCAAGGATTTTCAGATGGTGGTTGGGTGTCTCTCTATACATTTTACTACTGGTGCTGGTATGTGAGCTAGTGGTCAGTGGACAAGAGACTATTTGACATTGCTATCATTAAACTGCATAAATCCACTGAATTTTGCACTGACTACAACAGTTTGCTGCCAACTATGCCAAGGTCTCCCTCAATATTTTTTTTTTTTTGGCTCTGCCTCAACTGTGCGAGAGCCTGACAACAGCCGACCAAAACTTCAGACATATCGGAAGCTCATCTGAACATCTGTCTCTAGAATGAGTCATGTCACATCAGAAACAGACTGAAATTTGATAGTGTATGCCCAGCTCTAGAGAGCCCATTTTGCAGTGTTAATTATCATACACAAAATACGATACTGATTCAGTTCATTGTTTTGTTGTAAATATATTTTAGGTCTGGTGAAATCAGCACTTGATTGAAGGTCTTTGATTGCTGAATTCATGAATAAGAAAAACGTATAAGGTCAAACAACAACAAATCACAATATATTCATTTGTCTAAAGTAACCCCCAAATTATTAGTTTGATTTCTAGTGATACTCTTCGTCTCTTGTCACTATTCTTAATTTCCTCTCTTCAGTTATTCCAAACAAATAGTTCTGCTGACGCAAGTCTGTGTATGCAAGAGGTTTGTTCCCCCCAGTTAACACTTTCTGTTTTAAAGGTCAAAAGCTTACAGGTTGAGTCATTTCTGCGTAATATCAATATGTACAGCATAGTTTTCTGATTTTAGTCCATCACAGGACTAATAAATAATAAGCCTGTGAAACTTCACAGTGGCTTCATCTATAGGTGTTCCCAGGCTGCAGAGCGCCTCACAGACTAATCAGATAGGTGTAAAAGATATAAAAGTACACTTCCTGCTGTTTTGTTGCTCTGTGGGCCGTGCCTGTGGGGGTTGTGTGTGGGGTATTGTCTGCACGTGGGTGCCCACACTGCATAGGAAAGAGAGCCAGCAATGGATGAATAAATGAATGAATGGATTCGTGTGTGTAGTTGCACATACGGTATGTCCCTCTGACTGTGTTTATTAAGTGTGTGTGAAAGTTGGGGATGGCCTGGGGTAGTTGACTGGGTGGGTAAACAGTTGTGAGAGGAGTAATTAAATACAGTTAAAGCTGCTTGTTCTGTTGTGCTGACTGACAAAGCATAGCCCACCCCTGGAGACTAGCATGTTAGCACAATATTAGTGTTAATGTGCTTTTATTGAGACAAAGGCGCTGGTGTGTGTCTGTGTGTGTGTGTGGTGGGTGTGGATGAGAGAGAGAAACGGCCTGAGTCAGACTAGTGTGATCGCTTTTTTCACTTATTTAACTCACTTAATTAGCATCTTAAGTAGACTCCTGTAGATTTTTAAAAAGTTAACCCTTTATTCATAAAGCAATGGAAGCTCCAATCGCATGTAATCCAGCTTCACTCACTGTTAAATTATACTGACAAAATAACATGAAGTGTTCTGAATGAATCTTGGCTGTCATAGTGTCATAGTGAGATTGATATGACAAGTATAACCTCTTTCACTGTAGTCTGCTAATATTGCTATGTCAATTTAACTGTGCTTCAAGAATCGTTTTTAGTTTTTCGTCTCCTGGCTTGTCTGGAATGCAGACATGTTTGACCCTATTTTTAATTCCATCATTCGACACCTTCGTATTTTTTAATCATGACCCACATAAGACATGGTTATTTGAAAATGTAATATTCATTAAAGGACACTTAAGCAACAACAATAAATACCACATTGTTGATTTCTGTTTATGAACTTTATGGTGGCAGTGAAAGAAATGTCAATAAATTATCACAGTCAGTTGTTTTGTACCCATCCTTCAAGTAGATGTTCAGATATTTCACAGGATAAATAAAAACTTAGTCCTGCTTTGTCACTAAAGGAAAAGTCAACTAATCACCAATCACCAAAGACCACTAAGATTCATCTTCATGGCATCATGTTGTTGTTGTAGCAGTTGTAAAAAATCAAATCAACCTCATTGTGGCTTGTAAAAAAGTCAGCACGGCTAAAAATGAAACAATGTGAGGAGGAAAAAATGATAGAAATGAAAGAAGAATATAAATAGACCATATAGTTGTAAAAATTGATATGTGAGACAGCGCTGTGTGTGTGTGTGTGTGTGTGTGTGTGTGTGTGTGTGTGTGTGTGTGACCTGCTGTGTAATTAGCCCTGTGGTCACTAGAGGTGACGAGGAGAGCAGGCCCTGGAATCCCCTCCCTCATGTCTGTGAAGAAATCCCAAAAGAACCTTTACACACACACACACAGACACACGCACACACACACACACACTGTGTGTCTCCACCTCGACGAGCCCCTGCCGCCCAGTCTTCATTACCCTCCAGCCCCCCTGTGGGCCGTGAAGAGGTGGGGGCAGACAGAGCTCAATCTCTCCTTCTATCCGGAGCCCTGGGGCTGCACTGGAATTTACACCCCTAGGTCCTGAGAACGGACGGGATCCACGCTCCTCCACTCTCCCATTGTTGAGGAGGAGGAGGAGTAGGCCTACACACAAGAGGAGGAGAAGAAGGAGAGTGGGAACACACTTTGAGGAGAAGTGTAACTGATTTCCCATGTCTTGAAGGGGGTTTTAAGTGATCATGCCTCAGAGAGTTGCAGCACAGCGTTAAGAAAAATCTCATTTCATTGCACATTGGTCCTCTTTTTTCTCATCGCAAACCTCTTCCTGTTTTTTTTTTTTTTTTGTTTTGTTTTTTTTGTTTTTTGCCCTCTCCTTCCCTTACTAGACCAAATGGAAAACTGGATGGGACTTCTGTGTCCTCCCTGTAGGTGATTACACATCTGAGCAGACAAAAATGACCATTGGAGTTCCCCAAAGGTCCATTCTGGGACTTCTTCTGTTCAGAATCTACATGCTCCTCTACATGGTCCCACTCACTCAGATTAGTAAACAAAATATTCTATCATAATTATGCAGTTGACACACATATTTACATATCATCAAGGGATGAAATCCCATACATATCTTGGTGTCATTTTCGATCATATTCTCAGTTTAGAAAAACATGTCAAACCAGTGGTTCAGTCCTGTTTTCATCTCCTTCATAACATTTCAAGGATCAGACCATTCTTCTCGGCTATAAATCTGGAGACTGTTATTCAAGCTTTCATAGCCAGTCATTTAGATTAGTGTAATTTGTTATTGTCCGGTATCAGTGAAAAACACCCCACTCCCATCTCAAGCTCATTCAAACTCTGCTGCCTGGGTTCTTACTCAGTCCAAGAAACATGACCACATCCCACCCATCCTGGATTCCCTACACTGGTTACCTTTTGCTTTCAGAATTGATTTTAGAATATTGCTCATTACGTACAAAGCTCAGAGGGGCCAGGCCCCTAGTTATTTAACTGAGTTTTAGTTCCCCATGTTCCTTCCCACTCTCTCCTCAGATGTGTCATTGCTGGTTGTACCAAGATCAAGGTTTGTACACAAAAGTCATAGAGCTTTTCAATCAGACCTCCAAGACTGTGGAACAACTTGCCTGAGGAGACTGGGGCAGCAAACTTTTTCCCTTGTTTAAAATCACTCTTTAAAAAGCACTTTTTTAAAATGACCTTTTATTGATTATGTAGTTGTTACTTTCTCTGGGTTGACAATATGTTTAGTTTTTATGTCTTTTGTATAAATTTCTTTTTCTTTTTTTTAAATGTGCTCGGTAGTTCCACTGAACAAAGAAAATTCTGGCACATCCAAAGATAAAACTGAGGTAAGTATTTTTAGAGCCAAGGAAGAACAATTAAAAGTAATGTTAAAATCACAAAACAGCCGTAAATCTTGGTGTAGTCATGTACTCAGATATGAGTTTCAACAGCCACATTAAGATTACAAAGTCAGCCTACTATCCCCTGAAGAATATATCAAGACTTTAAAGACTTATATCTCAGCAGGATTTGGAAAAACTGTCCATGCATTTATTTTCAGTTGACTCTGCTACCGTAAAACTGTCTTAGGTCTCTCTTAGAAAATGATCAGACAGCTGCAGCTAATCCAGAAAGTTGCTTCTCGTGTTCCAACTAAGACCAAAAAAGTGGATCACATCACTGCAGTTCTGAGATCTTTACAGTGACTTCCTGTCCACCAATGAAAGGATTTTAAAATACTGCTGTTGGTCTATAAAACACTGAAGAGTTTAGGGCCAAAATAAATAAATTTCTGATCTTCTGCTACATTATGAACCATCCAGGCCTCTAAGGTCGTGACAGGTCTATTTTCTGTCCACAGACGACTTTTCAGCTCTCAGTTTCTATGCACGACATATCTGGAACAACCTACAGGTCTGCTGCAGCTCTCTGCACTGTAACTTTTACTTTCCTGTCTTATTTTAAATTAACTCTTTCTATATTTCCTTATGTTCCTTTACATTTTAGTTTGATACGTTTTATGTTTAATGCAATTAATGTTTGAATTACCTTGTTGTTTCAATATGCTGTACAAATGAACTTGCCATGCCATCTCCTCACTGAAGGTCTCCATAGCATTTTTCTAAAAATCCTACCAAAAAGTTGGAACCCCCAACATAGATAATTTTGCTTCACTTAATAGGCCACATTACACCCATAATAACCTTAACTAGTGAGGGTAAGATTAGATTATAGCTCCATCATTCACTGTCTTTGAACTATAGCGCACACAGGGAGTCTATTGTAAATTCTTCAGTATTTTTTTTTATTTTTATTTTTTTACATTGTTCTGAATTCATTAGTTCACACTCACATTGTGTGGCTGTGTGTGCTGCCAGAGAGGCCCATAAAAAAGCACTTCCCCTGTAATTGAGGATGGTATCATCCCCTCCCCTCTTGTTAAAAACAAACTGAGCAGTGAGAGAGAATGAGAGAGGGAGGGAGGGAGCGATCTCCTACTACCTGAGGTCTGTGTGTGTGCGTGCTGGCCTGCTAACCATGGGTAAACACAGTAAATGATTTTGACTGTAAAAGCTTAAGTTCAGCTGCCCTTTCTCACGAGGAGGGAGCAGAAAAACCCCACGCTCTCCGACAGGCCAACCAAGACAGATTCAGATGAGCTTGATGAAATTACAATTCAGTGATGGATGGATCGGCGTTGTCACTGATGCTGACTGCTTACGGTGAAGTCATTTTCAGATGTCCTGGGTGGGCTTGCCTTATCTTAGCCTAATGATGCCTTTGAAGGGCCTCATTCCTCATAAGTCTTGCAGTCTAAGTGTAGACTGCTCTTCAGATAAACTGCAGTACACTGTAAATCATTTTAAGCTGGTTCAACCTAGAAATGTAAGTTCTCTGTGGCTTTAAAATTTTGAGTTATCCGAACATGAGTTGAATAATTGGTTAAAAGTCATCTTATGAGTTCTGATCGCTAAATCAATCGAGTGAACTTGAACAAATTAAATGTGCAGGGGTAGAGAATGAATTCTGTACTGATCTCAAGAATAAATTGGACTAGAATACAACAAAAGATAAGTGACAAATATGGTCACTTTTTCTGTTCAGTTTCTTATTGTACTGAAATAATTTTCACTGTCAAACAAATGGAAATTTGCTTTTCAGGTTCTGCCCTCAGGTGCCCATCAACTGTTTTAATATTCATTACTGAAGTTCCTCCAAACAGCAAGTCATAATCTGAAAGTTACAAATAGCAAAACTGTGAAAAGTTGAAATGTCTTCAAATTAAATATATAGCAATACAGTACATATTGTGTTACACAATATAACAAGTAGAACACGCAGAGCTGGGCAGCTCTACTTGAAAGATGATGCCTGCCAATCTTTGTTCACAACCAACAACTAGGTACTAATTTTAGCAATTTGTCACTTTAATTTAACATGTTATGAATTATAAATAATAAAAATAGAAATATTTTTTTTTAAAAGATATGCTGAGGACATGTCCTTGGTGACCTTGTAGTTAGCGTTATTAAAAGAAACAACCATGATTTTTCTTAACATGTTTTAAAGATACAGAGCAAGTTTCTATGTTTTCTTCAAACTACAAACAGAGGGGTCTGAAGAGAGTTAGAATTCTCAAGCAGTTGCATGCTAGGAAGTCAGCTAATATGCTTAACAAGTTTCTTTCTAAACTGAATTTAATGAGTTGCGTGAACTCACAACTGTATTTTAATTCAACTCAAAAGAATTCAAGTCAGAACAACTTACATCTAAAAGATCTGAAGTGACCTGAAAATTTCAACTAGAAATTTTAAATTGATTTAACTTTAGGTTATTAAAACATACATAAGTTGATCCCTCTAAATTCCTGCATGATGTTTTACAGTGTAGTAAATTTCTGAATGATTTTCTTCAGGCTGATGACACCTGTGTTCAATTTTACTTACGTGAGAGCTGCCCATTCAAGTCTATTTAATGCTTTGTGACTCGCCGACTCATTGTGCAATGTTTACACCAACGCACTGGAACACGGGGCCCCATTGTGCCTGGTCCCGGCCCTACAGCTCGCGAACTGAGTTATACCACCGGCTGGGCCAGAGTGCCCCATTAGCTTAATGGCCGTCTAGGATTTCACAGGGGATGCATTGCTGTTATGGCTGAGAGCTTTGCGTTTCCCTTTTTATGGCTCCTTCGGATTCACAACACCAGAAATAGGGGTTAGAGAGGAGGAGAAGGAGGAGAAAGAGGTGGAGAAAACAAAACAAAACAAACACAGAGGCAACCTTACACCGGCCGGGGCTGGGCCTGGGCAGACAAGACAGCGAGGGAGAGATGGTGCAAGGAAGAGCAACGGAGACAGAGGCAGGAAGCATTACAAAGGAAACAGAGAGAGTGAAGGAACAGATTTTACAACACAAAAGTACTATGTGATTAGAAAAAAAAGAGGCTTCTATCTAATTTTTTAGCAAAGATTCCTGAATCACAGAGTCTCTCTTGTAGCGTCTCTCTTGGGTATTGGCTGACTTAACAACTGATGACCTGATTCTCTTTCCCATAGCTTTGACCTTTGACCTCAGTGACTTCCCCCAGCTGGTCAAAAAGCAATAGGAGTGAAGGGTCAAGTTCCACTTCAGCCAAGTGGTGCACATGACATTCAGCATTTCATTTGTTTAACTTCCAGTCTTCTTTTAATATATAAATATATGTTTAAGAGAACGTGTAAAGAAATATGTGGGGATTCCTACTTAATTAAAAATAATTAAATGTCCTTCACAAATGATTGCATCATGTATTTGTCGTTATATTATTTCCCTCTTTCCTTCCTTCCATCACTTTTTCTTTTGTCTGTATTAGGGATGCAAATCCATATACATTATTCAGAAAAGTACAAATAAGGCAAGGATCAGTTCCATCAACTGAAGGATATTTTATATACTTGTATATCTTTACTGCAGAGTTTATATTTCCAAGCCAAAACACATTCTTTCAATTTATAAAACATTTTTTTCCATTTCTGATTTTACAATATCCTCCAGCTAAAGGGGAGACTTAGTTAAGTTAAAAATAAAAAGGAGATAGATAAAAAAGTACAGTACGAGGTTATTGAAATATTTTATATCAATATAAAAAAATCATTTTGATGCTTTGTAGGCTCAACAATTGCATTGCCAATGAATATTGGGTTAGACAATACAACATGTGACCTCTAGTATAAACCATGCCCACATCTGGACTTCCCTCTGAATACAGATACAGAGAGTGATACTTTTCTTGGCTGAGCAGATACAATTACAAATAATGATGTCTCTGTGCACCTCTAGTCTATACTACACATGTATGAAAAACTAAAAGGAAGCCAGACATCCAGCCAAAAATACATCAAAAATAGACCAGACATGATGAAAACTAAAATAAATGATCCATTCTCTCATCCATTGTCAATAGCCTTATATTAAAACTGTGATTTATACACTCTATAGGCCAGATGGAATGTAGTATTGATAGCTGATACCTTTTTGGTCAGACATTGATCAATAGCTCCATTATACACAAGCATTCCTTTTTCATGAATACCACCCTGCACGCTCTATGTCATTAACTACAAACAGGCATCTGGGTGCCACACAGGGTATATGTGTATGAAATGTTTTGGATTAAGGAATGGATTATGAGGGTTGATAAATTACTGTCATATACATCATATGATATGTTATTTGATGCTGTCACCAAGCACCATCCATAATGGCAGCGAATGTGTTCAGTCAAACGTCAGGCCTCACTTGAGGACCCACAGTATCATACAGTGTCTGCCTGGCATAAATTGGGCACATAGCCAAAGCCATTGAGACTAACCTGCCATGACATACATTTGTCCTGCTATACAAAGTAATGTGATACTATTATAGGGCTCTGTGGATTGAACTTGTGAACTGGCCATCTGGTAGGCATTACTGCAAAATGATTGTGATGAATTTGCTTTTATTTGAAGATGAGCAAGGCAGTGGGTAGGATGATACTACAGCAGCATCGATGGTATCAAAGATGACGTAAACTCTCTTGTACAGGAATAGTTAGACATTGTGGGAAAGACACTTATGTACTTCCTGCCCTAGAGTTAGATGAAAAGATTGATACCATTCTCATGTCTGTCTGTTAAGTATAAAGCTCATGAAGGAATTTTCTTTTGTTTAATTCACACACAAACAGAAATGTAAAAAAAGGTCATGTTGGTTTTACAGGGGATTTGTGCTGAAACTACATCTTCGTGGCTTCCTGTCCAACTCTCATTAAATTGCATTTTTGTCTGCTACAGCAAACATATCTCCTAATCACTTGTCCTGCTAACATCAGTTTGCAGGCTAGATTGCTAATTACAGTGGCATCTCAGCTGCAGCACATTACAAGCCACATGAATGTATTTGCAAATGTCTGGTCAGTTTAGATGCTGCTGTGGTTCTTATTCTTCTGTCGGCTGTAGCACACATTTGTTTGCTTTGTCTCTCAGTGTAACACGGACATGCCCAGAACATTTCTAATATTTCCCCAAAGACCCTTTTTCTTCCCTTCAGTGATAGAAAAACTATTAACAATACACTTGAAAAACATCAGTACGTTATATGGCTGCAAAAAGGGATGACTAATGATGAGAATGATGACAATTTCTGCATGGTACAGTTTGAAAATTTAAGGCAAAAAGAAGTGTGGGTCAAATGTGTCATCTACCTTTGCCAGAACTGTGACAGTGTCTGAGCTCTTATGTCACATGTGCTTATTCAAGAATACAGTCCACACAAAGACATATAAAGTGTTTTGCTGTCTCTTTAAATTATTGGCTTTGTTCAAAACTGTTTATTCTATAGTCTTCAATAAAGTTATTTCATTAGTTGGATAGTGTGGATCTTAATTTAGCAAATTAATTATTTAGAGCATGAACGCATGCTTTTTTTCTAGCATGAACGATCACTGAGTTACTGATGCCCAAACAAAAAACTTGCTATCATCCCCAGTTTCTCCTACTCCAGCACTGCATTTCCATAAAGTCCGGGGATTTAAAAAAAGATTGGTCAAAATTGAAGCAACAGAAGCAGAAATATTTTGACTTTTAGTCTCCAGTGTGGGTCAAGCTCTAAAAGTGCTTAATTTCCCATGATGCAACTCAATAGAATCTTTCAGTAGACTCCCCTCGCTGCCAAAGTCCTACTTTTTTCAAGTCCTACACCTCCAGCTTGTAACATAGACTTTGTGTTAAAAATTTTCATGCCCAAGCCCAATCCGAGGTAACACTGATGACATCATCAGGGTTACTTAAAAACAAAAAGAAAGCTCCTTCCACAGCCACAGAAGACATTATATATCTGCTATAACAGGCTGAGTGAATGTGGCATGCCCATTTAACAGACAAATAGTATCAGTCTTTTCATCTATTTTGGGGGGAAAAAACAAATATGGGTTCTTCAAACTGTAAAGCTATTCCTTTATTGCCACCCCTAAATATTATAGTCAGAAACCACATTTTATGTTTTCCACAACAGCTAAGTAAGGCCATGATCTGAACATCTTTTTATCTCTCTGAACATACTGATTTATTTCTTAATTTCCCCATATGTGACCCTTACATATTTTAAAAATATCACTCTGTCCTCACAACTGGGATGTGGAATTCATTTTTCATATCAGATTTGGTTTTTCTACCTCTTAGGACTCACATCAATAGATCATATTTGCTTGAGGTTAAGACATTTGGTATACATGAAGAGAGAGGTATTGTGACGAACCTATAATTTTTTACAGCCCAAATGATCACGGTTGGCCCCTGCTCGTGGAAATCCTACACATTAAAGGCAGATATGGAAGATAGAGTGGGCAGATGATGATACGGTATTTGAAGAGGAGGATCTATTTTTCTTCATGTTTAGATCTGTGAGCCAGGAGCGTTTTCACTATTGTGACCAACGTGCTTTGATATATCTAGCATGGAGCGCACTGTGGTTATTGAACTTTAGGGAGCATCTGCTTGTCATTGAAAACATGTGACTGTGATTTATGACTTAGATTCAACATCAGGACATGAATGGGATGGGATAAGAGATGACATCAGGGAATCATAAACAATGAAAAAAAAAAGATCCAGCTGTATTCTTCATATTTACCTTCATGAGCCAGGGTCAAATTTTGTATCATTAGCATGACGTAAATCTTATGATACAAATTAGCATAGGAGGTTATGATGAATGTTCATTCAGGATGAGATCACGATTGCATGGGGAACGTCATTAAAGGGAGTGATGTTAAAGGGAGATGTGTCAGTTGTATTTTGTCAATTTTACCTACTGACTCACATGGACTGCAGAGTATTAGGCTGTGAGCCATCAGATGATGTTATTATAGCACAGCCATAATTCAATAGGCACTGATCCGATCTGTGTCTCTGACAGAGTTGACATTTTGTGAAAGAATCAAGACTGAAGTAGAAGTAACAGCCACATTTTTCTTGTGACCCAGAGGAGCAAACTTAGGAGGATATCAAGACCAGACAGTAGCCGTTTAAAACATTTTTTTCCTTGTCTGGGGAAAACATTGTAGAATGTTATTTTGTTTCAGTGATGTATGATCTCTAATCTGCCAGCTATTTCCATGATCTTTAAACTCACTGACATGTAACTGTTTCAAATGACCTTCTAAAAGTAGATTTTTAGAGGCCAAAAAAAAGTAATAAATACAAGTTTATTTGGTAATAATTTGATGGCAAAATCAAACTGGGCCTCATGCTCAGCCAAAAACCAACAGATAATGACAAGTAAGGAGAACTTTGCATTCACCATTTTCTTTCTTTCATTTTCTTAGGCGCAAAGACAATTTACGAGTGGTCCAGACCTGTTGTATGAGTCAGTGTAGTGTTATTAGTCTGCTGTTATCCAAACCAAAGTTTCCCACTAATGGATTGTATATTTCATTACTTTGAAGCAATTTGGAGTTGAAAATCCTGTATGAATTGAAATAAATTGTTCTGACACTGTCCTCTTTGACTCTGCAATTTAAATTATAGTACTATCTAAGTTTATGACAAAACCATTATTAATTAAACTGGCTAGTACCTACTCTCTTCCACTGCAAAGTCTGACATTGCAGCATCATCCATTATAGCAGATATTCTGTTGTCCATCAGTCATCATCAGTCATTTAGTCACTAACCACCTGATATATTTTTAAGCCATTTTCATATCGAACCATTCATCTTTTTTTCACTGACAGTCCAAACCTCATATGACTTGGCATTTTCCTTTTAGCAGATCAGTTAATTCCACTGCTGATGCTGTTAAAACTATAGACTTTCTAGTAACACTTTATTTGAAGGGATGTGTATAAGACTGTTATTACACTGTCATCACCCTTCCTGCTTGTATGTTATCATTATCATAAAACTTAAATATTCTACCACTGAAATGATCCTATCCAGTTGCAAACACTGAAAAAGAAAGGTTTTTTCTGTAATCTAGATAGTGGGGGGCTTTCACAATGAGCCTATCATAATGTGGGTCAGGTCAACACTTCAGCGTCTGTACCTCTACAGGGACAGATGGAGGTCCGTCCACTTGATACCACTCTACAGGATGTCAAAAGACCCCACTTAAACAGTACAGTGAGTGTCTTCCTGTTCTTCCCTCTGTCCATCTTTTATTCTCTCCTTCTAAACCTCAGTCAGTGGCGTGCCTGGCTGTCTAGATTAAAAAACCTTGATTGTCGGGAATAAGAAGGATTGCTGCTATAAATGGCTACATTCACATACCTTACCCAAGTTGACTTCAAGCTTGGGTACCACCACAAAGCAGAACTGTGTACTTTGTTTCAGTAAATTATACCAGCGGTTTGTCATTTGATAGAGGCCTTGAGTGTTACAAGCATGGTACACAATAACATTTTGACATGTTTTGTCAAGATAGCGCTCAAGCTCCAGTGGTCTAACCCAAACTGGGATTAAGCATGTCACTTATTATCAAAATAACAGATGTGTTGAACTTAGAATACATTGAACCATGAAATGGGTGAATACTCATTCTGCTTCACTGGATACTATTATTTAAAAAAAAAAAAAATCAACATATGACCAAGCCATTAACTGAAAAATGTTTTAAATGTCACAATCTTTAATTTTTTTTAAAAAAGTGAAAGCTTGGTCTGTATGTCATTGATATGGAAAAATTAAAACTAGTGTTGGTGCTAGTGTTAATTACAATTAATTGCAAATGTGACCACTTGTATTTTTTGTGTATCATGTCCTCCAGAAAAATATGAGCTCAATGTCACAAATAACTATTTATCTCCCGCCGGCTGTAAGTGGCAGAGCAGCCAGGGCAGCTCTATCACAGTGGCACTCTTGACCCTGCATGATTCTGCTTGAGTACCAGTTCCTCTGGCCAATAGCCAGCTTAGACCACTTCAGACAGTCTTCTACAACAGAGGAGTAATATGAGGAGGGATCAACAATATCATTATGTCATTTGAAAATGTGTCTTTTTATTCTGAGGAGATACATGACATGTAACAACAAAATGATGAGCAAACGTATGAAACTGGAGATTAATATTATTATAGTTTCACTGCTTGACTTCACCGTCCGACATCCTTTTCTGGCAGGATGCTGCCACTATTTAAGACAAACATCATCCTCCCCAAGCAAACCAAACTTCATAGGTGAAATCAGTCAAATTCACCTCGCAGAAAATTTTACTGCTGCATTGCTTCCTCAATCTGTTTGTTCCTTTGTTTTATTTTGTGACTTTGGTGAATCCAAACTATCCTTTTTAAAACACCTAAATCAGAGGAACACAAACAGCAGTAGATCAGTAATTCCTATGTTTTGTATGGTAAATTTTGTTTTTGGTTGGTTTGGAGAGAGTAATATTTGGCTTATGTAACAGCTAAATATAGCATACACTGATATTGATTTCTTCAGATGGACTTTTAAAAAGTTGCTAAAATAGCCTTTGTTGCAGACACTGTCCACGGCAGTACACTGCTGAGCTTCCTCCATCACTACTTCTGCTCCTTCTCCAAACTGGGAACATGTTGGCTGACATTAACTATAGATAATATACTGACTAGGTACCTTGTACAACCCCACATCAAATAATGTGAACCATCCCTTTGAAAGTAATCCTCGTTTACTGACTCACCATCTCTGTATTCGTTCCTTTCCACTCTTTTCCTATATAATTGTTTCATTCATTCTGTCCTTTTTCATTCCCCTCTCTCTTTAATTTAGCCCTTTTCCTCTTTGTCTCTAAATTTTTCCTCTCTCAGCCCGCCTCTCTCTCAGCTCACTACCCTGACACCTCACCATCAGGGAGCTGCGCTAATCTTTTTGACCTGCCACATCCTCCACAGGCTCTTCCGCCAGCTTAAGTAGGGGCTCTACTACACTGTGTGTGTGTGTGTGTGTGTGTGTGTGTGTGTGTGTGTGTGTTGTGGAGTCTGCAGCAGGATAGAGTTTGTTGATGTTGTGATGTGTCTTTCTGTAGTTGTAGAGGCCTGTTTACGCGTCTCTCGGGGTCACTGAGCTCTTGGTCGTGTAAGCAGCATCAGAAAAGTGCAGACAGCACGGGGCAAACAGTGAAATCAGCTCTAATTAATAAAAACATCAACTTAGTGCAAAAAAAAAAAATTGTCACTTAAGATTACATAATTTTAGAAACTGATTTACAAAAGCTAGACTGTGATTTTTTTTACTTTTTAAATGTAAGGTATCTTTTTTTTTATTTTGGTTTTTAAATTCTTTTATTTCTTTATTTTATAATTCTACGTTTACTCATTCTGACTATTACTGCACTGTAAAAACACGTACAGGAATTTGGTGGAATCAACCAAACATTTCTCATTAACTTAACTTAAATTTTTTGTTATTCAGGTTACTTCTGAACTCATAAGCATGAGTTTTTCTAGTCTTTTGATATGGTGAGTTGAATGGATGTACTGTACTGAGTTTAATCAACACATTAAATTAAATTTGATAAGTTTTAACTAACTAACTTAATATCTTAAGCTTATTGAATGTGTTTTATCAAGTAAAACTGAAAAAAACAAAAGTTTGTTTGTTTTGAATCAACAAAACAAAATGACCTTGTCTTTTCAAATTTAGTCAACTTGAAATTTTAAGGCATCCTGGACAATAAGTATTTCCGTGATAGAAAGAGATTAAGAAAAAGATTTTTGACATAAGACTCAAAAGAGAAAAAACCCATCAAGGTAAAATAAAGATAGAAAGAGAGATAACCATTTAACTAAGAATTGTGTGCACGTGTGTATGTGAGTGTGTGTGTTTGAAGGGCCAGACCGACATTGTGATTTATGAGCTGAGAGCAAATTCTATCTCTAACTGACT
This sequence comes from Lutjanus erythropterus, assembly GCF_056507025.1. Lineage (NCBI taxonomy): Eukaryota > Metazoa > Chordata > Actinopteri > Lutjaniformes > Lutjanidae > Lutjanus > Lutjanus erythropterus. Next base: position 14,005,121 of record NC_139325.1, read on the forward strand.
TTTACACTTTGTCACCAGTGATAAACGAGCGGGTCACACACTTTCACCTCTAAATGAGCTGAATCTCCCTCACAAAAACACACGTCCTCACTGTTTCACATTTACATACAGTGCATACACACACATGCACACAAAAGTAAAGTCCCACATTTACTGTGGACACAAACAAATGCACAAAAAATCAAGACATGAGCTCTTTCCTCAACCCATAAACACACGTTCACACACACTTCTCACTCATTACCCAGAACTCTCTTACCCCCCGAGCCACCGTCCACTGACAGGCGCTCGCCCCGACTTCTCTCTGACACGTCCCCCAGGGTCAAAGGCCAGCTCAGTAGTGTGAAGAGCAGGGGGGTGTTGAGGGCCCCGTGGTGCGGTTGGGGGGATCCGACCGGGGAGTGTAGTCATATTCCTTTTGGTTCCTTGTGGAGCAAAGGGCCAGGGGGACTGAAAGGGGGCACATTGTTGAAGAATACTTGTGATAATGATGTTATTTGGGTACTCGCAGGGCCTGCTCGGCAGCTGTTGACAGTAATGATGTAGTGTGTGAGCTTGTGTGTGTGTGTGTGTGTGTGTAATTAATGATTCTCACAGCTCTCCTACATACCAGCTGCTGACTGAGGCAGGAAGTGGATGATTGATGGGAATTATTGATACCTTTCTCTCTCAGACGCACACATACATGTAGCACTACCACGCTGCCCAGCGCTGCTGAATCTTTGATAGGCTTTTTAGTTTGTTGCTTTTACTCCACCTTTTCACGAATGGACTCATCAGTCATTGGTGAAGGAATGTCAATACACTGCAGTGTTTTAAGTTACCATCTCCCATATGCTCATTTTTTTCACCTATGCCCATCATATACTGGGTCTCTCTAATATAACAATATTTTACATTTTATTTTGATAAATACCACAGAAATTGCAGGTATACATTGTATGATGGAAAGAAGAACTGATGGCATTTAGGCCCAGTGGATACATGACCGGTTATTCAATAAAAAGGATTCAGGATGTTTTATTGAATTTGGTCCTGAAACTATGAGAATGGTTAACATGACCAAATACATTTTCACTTTTCAAAATTCTGCAAAAACATGAGACATACTTTACAGTTGTTGTTTTCCTTTTTTAAAATCAATAATATGTACAATATAAAAGGACCAAATATGGTTTTTAAAGTATTTAACCAACAATGAAACAAACTATTAAAACATTTAGTATGAATATCTACAATTAATAACTTAATCTGTAGGAATACCTGTAGACACTACTCAGGGCTGAAAAATGTACGACCAACTACATTTTCCAGATTGGAAAAAAAAAACACTTGTGGTAAAATATTTATTTATTCATTCATTCATTAATGCAATGGGTCGTATGTACGTGGCTGGACCTTGTCTGTCTAATCTTGCACAATTTTTGACAAATCTTGAAAAACCTACATAAAATCTATATATGTAAACTATACTGACTGCTGACTCAAATTACAGTTAATCAAAATGTTGGTATTTACAGAAGTGTTATAGCTGAATATTCTTTTCATGTTGCCTGGTGGACATCTGCACTCTATTTCTTTATTTATTAATTGATTGATGAATCTACCTTCCCTTTGTCATGACTTTGTTTTGTTTTGAGGTAGCACACATCAGCTATGTGTTGCTTATAGGCGATTATGGCCTCCATGTGCACAGACTCCCGTGCTACACCATAATGCCTTAATGCACATCTATAAATCCACCTTTACGATCTCATCACAAATCACTGACTGCACCCACTAGCTGAGCTGAGTTCCCTTTTAATGTTTTACTCTGGTGACTGTAATCACTTTTTTCATATGTATAATCAGTTCAATCAATTTCTCTTTGCAGGCAATTACACTGATGGTGGGTTGTTACTGGTAAAACTTTAGGTTTCTGACCCTAGACTGCTTAAAGTACCTTCTTCACAAACTCATTGTGTGCACTGACCCAGGAGATATTTGTATCTTGATATCGCTGCAATGTAAAAACATGTGGGATATTCATCTACTGTACTGTAGCTGTTTTTCAAGCCAAAGCCTACAAACACTCGCCAGACAATGTGATGTATTTATGTTCCCATTTGTGCCGATTTGCTATCAGGCCAGTAGATTGTAAAATAGATCTTTATGTGTAAGAACTGTAAAACATTTTTATTTATCAGAATATATCAATCTTAAGGCAGGTACTGAGATAACATGTTTCATCTCTCTGCCATTATAAATTTTATGAAAATCAACTGAAACCATCAATAATTTTGTATTGTACAGTCAGGAGTCAGGGATGGGTCCATGTTGTTTCATTCTACTTGATCCACAGCACTGCTTTTAAAACATAAAGTCATACAAACACAACCAAACTAACCAAACAAAGCAGCAGTAGTCCACTACTTGATGTCATATATGTATTTTTACTATTTCAAGCTAACTTTCCAAAGGCTTTAAGACACAAAGGTGTTCTCCATAAATATGTTTATTTGGTTGACTTTTAAAGATGACAATCTGCAGCTTTTCTTCTTCATGAGTTTTACATTACAGATACACTGTACCAGGTTTGAGCTCACAGGACATATACAGTCCAGAAGGTTCTTTAACCTGTGAATCAAACCAGGCCCCTGAAGCTTCTGTGTTTTGCATTTTGTGCTGCATTTAGTGAACCTCAGCAAAAAACTAAAAACAGACGTTTTCCTTTCAGTCTCTCTGTAGGACGTTAAAAACTGGATAGGCCTGCAGGTGGAGAGTGTGAGTTGAGTATTCCTGCCAACCCCTCATGTGCATCGCACCACTTTGAATTATCACATCGATTTAAGTGCTGCAGATCCACCAGACCTGCCAGAGACTTTCCACTTTATGACCTGCAAGCAGACGGACAGAGTGCGCTGGAATCAACACAGGCAGTGTTTTACACACAAAGATGTCTTAAATCATTTTCTTTGTCTTGTATTTCTCTCAGTCTTTATCTCAAACTTTACTTTCTGTCCTGTCTTTAGCTGTTTTTATTAACTTTTGCTGTATCTGTTTATCTCTCTCTTCTTCCATTCATTTAGTGAAGTTACAGTTCATTGGATGTTAGACTGCTTATTACCCTCTCCACCACTGACAACTGATATTTTTTTAAGCATCAAGTGAAAGTAGCTGACTCACTGACATTAACAGTAACATCTATGGATTAAAAAAAGGCTCAGATATAAGAAAAACTAGCACCTCAACTTGATTTTGTCTGGCTGAGGTGTTATGATGTGCTGTAAAGGCAATCCAGAGTTCAAACAGCTCTCTCACATCTTAGATAGGTCTTACACAAACACACACACACACACACTCACACAAGAGGCAGTGGGTCCTCTGCATTGACCACGGGTTTTGGTGATAATAGCAGCCACATGTTCCAGGACCTGTTTTACTGTAAATACACACACACACACACACACACACACACACCAAGACACACACTGAACACATGCAGAGGAGCATGAGAACTAATGCAGAGCCATGTGTGCAGGCTACCCCTGTTTTTGTCTCTTTTTCTCACAACCTATCTGCTCCAACATGTCTCAGCCTCCCCAACATTTGTCTTAATTTTCTCCATCTTTAATTTTAAGACATTTTAGATGCTTATTAAGGCTCTAAATTACATAGTTAGAAGACTATTGTGGATTTGTCTTTCCAGAAAGTTTAAGAAATTTAAAGTCAATTTGACACTGTGGAAATTAAAATTAGACCTTACCTTATTCCGTGGACTGACAAATTAGACCTGTACTGAATATGAAAAAATCATCTTTCATTAGCTTCACTAATGTACATCTGTAGGTAGATATTTGAATCATATTTAGATCTATCTAGTCAAAGATTATCTATACAGTTCATCCTGACAAGGGTCATATAGAGCCTGGAGTCTATCCTGTGCTACAAGTCAGACCAGTGTCCCCAGGAATTACGTCCATATTGGACATGTCTGCATCTCACGGTTTTCATTATTTCCAACATTCAGAGCCACTGCAGGAAGTAGTGTGTTCTCTATCTCAGGTGGAAAGTACAGTTATAGGTGTCAGGATGGAGATCACAACAGAACAAAGTTTGTGTCCAGTCACATTCCAGCTTGTTTAACAGTGACATCTTTGTCACCCACCTCTCATACTGATGCACAAGGTAACCTTTACCAGCTGTGAAACATGCTGCCAGAAAGCCTTTTTAATATGTTGTGAAATGGTCACAGTTTGGGTAGGTTTAAAGAACAAAACTATTTGGTTACGGTTTTGTAAAACATCTTGTTTTGTGTTAAAATAAGTATGCTGCGTCAACTATGTCACATGATGTTAATGAACCAAGTCATAAGACAGATGTCACTAGATGCAAGTAATGTTATGTGACTTAAAACTTGTATCTGTCTTTCTCAGTCTCTTCTTTGATTTACTCTGTGATGGTTATAGCTCGTTGGGTGTCAGGGTGTCTATATTAGTGCCTATATACAACTGATATTTTTTGAGGGTCAGTTATAATTAATTATAATTAACTTATAAACGTAAACCTTAAGATAATGTCATCTGACGTGGATGGGTTTACACTAAAGTAACTTCAATACCTGGAATGTAGAGGGTTGTGACAATACATTGGTAGCCTATTGGATGAATTGGGAATGACAAAGGGCAGGGACTAACTACAACCAGTCTTCTAACCTCACCCAGAGTATTGTTTCCATACTCTGATGCAGTAGAAAATGAGCGTTTTAAAGAAACACTAGCTTTGGGCGTTAAGAATAACAGTCTCATTGAACATAATCCTGGGTTTTTAATATGGAATGGAGCAATGATAAGAGGGCTGAGTTATCACACAGGCAGACAAAAACATTCATGTCAACAGGCAATGCAATTTTGACTTCAGCTGTTGGATGAAACTGGAAAACTGACATAGAGACTCAGACAGACGAAAGGGACATCACAGAGGAAACATTTGATTCTCACAATTGTCTTCTCTTTGTCTTATGAGAAATAAATGAGATTCTTATTTTGAACTTACTGAAGTCTCACCCAGTAACACCCACTTCACACTCGAGGCTTCAGTAGCAGCAATACATCTCCAGCTTGTATTCAGTGTACTGGCTCTGTCTTGCGCACACTGTTGACAGCCAGTTGGTAAAATCAGACATCAAACAGTGAGGCCTGATGTCCGTCTGCTACATCTGTCTCAGCGCTGCTCACTGTTTATTGTTTCATCTCTACTTTATTTACTGTTGCCTTAATTATCTCCATGTTTGATCTTTTGAGGGATGCCGGGGAAAGCCATGTTCCTCATGTATCCACACAGTCACACATGCCAAGTCCACAGCGTGTGCATACATCCACTGTCACACACAGACACACACACTCACACACACACACACATATAGGGTCTCTATTGGCTTGCAGTGCAGGTGACGGAGACTTCAACCACAAGATGGATGAGTGTCTGACTGCGACATCTTAAACCTGTTACCTCTGAGTGGATGTTTATTTGATTTCTCCTCCCTGCTGTATCACATACTGGGGGGAATTCTCTTGAACTGCAGCAACAGGAGTGTAAATATTATGGGGAAAGCCACTGAGACATGAAATGTAGCTTTAATTACAACATTGATATATCGAGGTCAGTCTCTCAGCGCATGTGAGGGGAACTTGACCTTTCCTTTTTCTGCCCATGATTTCTTGTTTGATTTGGTGTACACACTCATTAAACAAATGTATATACTGTATTATATATGGTACAATATGTTTGTATAAGGCCAAGATGTATGGTGAAGGCTAAATGGGTCGCTGGGGGCCTGACTTTAAGGGAAAGCCACAGTTGTGCAACAGGACGAGATATCAAAGACGAGTTATGTAAAGAAATTAAGTGATTGATGAAAGCTAATGGTTCTCTTTTATCAAGTAGCTATATGAGAAAAATAGGTGTCTTTGGGTTAAAGGTATTCAGAAATAATTAATAAGTTAAATTACATAATTTTATTTCTATAAGCTATTTCTTGGAAACTGCACAGGATGCCATATTTCATTAATTTTAGCTGACATTCATTCATTTTCTGCAACCGCTTATTCCCGAAGGGTTGCAGGGGGCTTGAGCCTGTCCCAGCTGACATTGGGCAAGAGGCAGGGCTACACCCTGGACAAGTCGCCAGTTCATCGCAGGGCTAACACATAGAGACAGACAACCACTCACACTTATGGGCAATTTAGAGTAACCAATTAACCTAGCATGCATGTCTTTGGACTGTGGGAGGAAGCCGGAGAACCCGGAGAGAACCCACACAGACACGAGGAGAACATGCAAACTCCGCACAGAAAGACCCTGACATGTTTACATTAATTATTTCTGATGGGTGGGAGTTGAGGAAAATGTGATTTTGTGTAATCAATACTTGTCCATTTAAACCACTGTGAACAATGTGATAAATATGGGCTTCAGGCTATGCTGAAGAAATCCATGTCATTATATGAAGCCATCAAATTACAGATTTGGCTGTTTTTTAAATGATCACAAAAATAAGCTTGACCTCAGAATGATATTGTGGATAAAAAATCAAATAGACATGATTAGAATATATTTTCCTGCACAAAAGAAAGCCTGTTAACCATGCGTTGAGTTTTTAAAGCTCCAAGAAAGATTCAGATCTGAAGTATTTTGTAATTTGACCAAATGTTAAGGTAAAGTTTAAGTCTAGAAGAAAACCTCCAAAGACTCGGCTAATATGCTCAATAAAAAACATGCAGGTGTTGTTTAATCAAATTTGATATTTCCAAACAAATACCACCACAACTTGATTCAAACAATCCAAAATCTAATTGGTATGTGGACACACATGACATCACCTTTTTTCACCTGAGCCCTGCCCACTTGAAACCACACCACAGAGAAAACAAGCCCTGTCTTGGACAGCTGAAGTGAAGACAGGAAATGGGAAGAGAAAGTGAGGGGACAACATATAGCAAAGGCCCGTAGGTGGGAGTCGAACCCATGGCCGCTGCAGAGGACTTACAGTTTCAGGTCATGGGGCGAATGCTTTCTCAACTGAGCTAAGAGGCCACTGACTTTGAAGGAACTTAATAACAGGTATTAAGTGTTTATTATGACTTTATTGACATGTAAGATTCCAGTGAATAATTTCCAGACTAGTTTGTCAGAGGAATACAGAGGACTGGGAACTGAACATTATGAGGTCACAGTGAAGTTGACCTTTGACCTTTTGGATATAAACTGTCATCATCATTTTATCTTATTAGACATGTGTGAAATATTTTCATATAATTAACACATGAATTGTTGAGTTATGGCCAAGTTAATGTTTTGTGACCCAACAGTGACCTTGAACTTGCCCATGAAATTCAAATCAATTTATCCTTGAGTCCAAGTGAACGTTTGTGACAAATTTGAAGAAATTCCATTCGGACATTCCTGAGATATTGCATTAACTAGGAAAAGATGGCCATGAGGCCACAGTGACATTGACCAATGACCTTTGCCCTTTGGCCACCAAAATTTATTCAGTTCATCTTTGAGTTCAAGTGGACATTTGTGCCAAACTTCAAGAAAATCTTTCCAGGCATTCTAGTGACAATGCATTCACTCAAAAGGGAAAGACAGATGAAGCTAAAACTAATACCTGTCGCTGGAAGCATAAAAAGTTCAGAAAAAACTATCATCATTCACTAAGACATTCAAAACCTTGGCTATGCAGCTTACTAAGAACCCTCTTGGTGTGGTTTCATCAGATCACCACACCTTGATTCAAATGTTCTATACTCTGATTGGTGCATGGGCATCATGATATCAACTTTTTCTACCTGCGCCAAACCCACTTCAAACTAATGAGAAGAGCAAAGAGAAAATAAAATATACCTTTTTGAAGTGAAATAACCAAAACTGTTATGTTCATGTAGGACTCCATCATTCATATTGTGAAGCTGTTTCAGAAAATTGTTTTGGGGGTCTTTAAAAACTTTCTAATGATATATTTTTACAGCATTATAATGTGTTTTTTACGTGATGTTCCTCCAGGTTTCTATTGTACCCAAAGTCTTATAGGTTACACATGATGTGGATGTGAGATATTGCCCTGGTTTATCTGAGCCCTCAGCTTCACAGTTTATACTGTAGAAACATGATAACCATCACCACCACCTCCACACTGTCGAGATTAAACCTCTATCTATGAAGAGAGGTGTTTAGTGACATGTCCAATGTGGGACTGGCAGCCATCTATCTATCCATATATCTATCTTGATTCTTCTCTATCTTTGGCATGAAGAGGAAGCCACGCCATTCTGTAGCGTGAAGGTATGTTTTGATAAACACGTTTAATTCTTTCATTTTTACTTTACTTTCTGCACAGCTATTTTGATACTGCAATGGTGGTGTATGAAACTAAAGACTTGAACTGTTTTATGATAACAAAATAGAAGTATTTGTACCATATTCATTTTTAGAATAAGCTACTTTCTGTACACACAGCAAGTCATTGTTCAGCAGTGAGCTCTCTCTCAGGCTGCAGGTGTGTTTTCATGTGGGGTCTTTTAGGTTTAAAATCACAGACAGGCACACAGACTCCCTCAGCTCACTGACCAGGCTTTATGCTGGTCCCCAAAGGCAAAACAATCCCTCCCCCATTCGCAATTCCCAGGAGGACACAATATAAACTTACAGGGCTAAAAGTATGTCAGACATACCTGTTGTTGTCATGCCTACTTCATAATTTAATAAGACATGAACCAAATGGATGAGCTGCAATAAAGATGGAATTTACTTCCCCCAGCTACATGCTCGTAACCCAATACTCAGAGCTGGTGGAATTTAAGACTTGGTCTGGGCCAAGCTGGGCCGGGCCAGGCCCAGATATGCCTGTTCTGTGGCTCAGGGAACTGACAGGATCTCAGACACAGAGGAGGGACTCTCACAATGCTTCACGGAGGAGATCTGGTTTGATTGTGTTTTGGAAAGAATCTAAGGAGGGCGCAATGTCAAAAAGCCATAACACACCAAACACCATACATCTGATCAAACGCTCTTTTCTATGTGGACTTAACATGTTTCTGTGAGTTTCCTCTGAGTGCTGAACAGGAACACTGTAGACATGGAGACACCAGTCAAATGGATTACTGGAGTGTGCGCCAAATTGGCAGTACAAAACAACATGAATGCCCTTGTCTGTCTATCAATTGTCCTAACCCTGTGACAGACTGGCCACAAACCCAATGTACTGCCCTGCTTTTGCCCAGTGTATGCTGGGATGCACTCAAACCCTCCCCCAAACAGTGATGATCATTAAATGGCTTCAATAAAGTCATTTATCAGTCATCAGTCAGTCATCAGTCATTCTATTGATAGTTCAACCACTGATTGACAAATTGGCCCCACATGTTAGTCGTTGCTGTGGTATAGTTTACAAAGGACTAAGACTGAAGAAGAAGACGACTGGACCTACAACAGAGGTGTGTTAAAATGGCTATAATCTTGAAACAGAGTAGCCATTGCGCAGTTTTGGAAGGTTTTGGCATAAAGACTACTTGGATAGGTTCAAGATAAGACCATGTTTGGGGTTAGTATTTTGAATTACATAAATTACTAGCTAGATGAAACTCATATGAAGCATATACCATTATGCACTTTACAACATTAAATAATTTTCCATACAGGACATGAACCCCGTGAACATGAACTTTCTCCTTGTGGAAGCTACTTTTTTTTACGCTACATCAAAAGCCTGGTGCATCTTATACAGGCAAAGATGGTTTTACATTAAAGTCATTTGAAAGCTCTTCTGTATGAGTTGATGAGGGGCAGTGACAACACACTGGTATTTGATGAGTTGGGAATGAGAATAGGCTACGAGCACGGGTTTACAAAACCAGACAGCTGCAGGACTGTGTGTGCTGATGGTAAGTGTATGTGTGTAGTGGTAAGTGTATGTAAGTGTCCTAGTATACTTGACCAAACCACTGAAGAAAAGACAGGTTCCCCACCATTCCAGAGTTTCCTTGAAGTTACTGAACATTCAAGCAAAATAAAAGATTGCTTCCTTAATTTGACTTGAAGACACACTATGATTATTATCATAAGGGCCATGATCCGCAGTAGATGAATGTGGTAGGGACACATGCACATATACACCCTACCAATCCGTCAATTAAACTTTACTCTCACCATCCGAACTCAAGCATCAATCAAGTATTTAAAAAGAACAGCTGATACTGTAGAGCACATGCAGCTGGAAATCTGTCAGTAAGCATACTGATTAGCTCTATGGGCACAGAGTTTTTCTATCCCCAGTGGCAGTCTTGTGGTTGGGAAAAACACAATGGGATGCTTCTAACACAATGGGTAAGCCAACAAACACATCACTGCTTCAGTGATGTTGTACCATAAAGAATGTGAATCAGTCATTTGGGCAGATTTTAAAGCAGGACAGTCCATGTGAAAATACTGAGCTATATAAACCGCAAGATTCAAGCTTCCCTTTAGGTTCATCAGTTTAGACTTGATCGAATCCAGTGTGACTAAAATATTTATATTGTTTAAGATATAGAAAGGGTACCACCAACTGCACTGTATATAACACAGATTTATCACATCAGATATAGTGAGTATTAATTTCAACTAGACTGAAATATTGTAAATTTCCACTCAGACCATTCAGTCTGGTTGAACTGAACCAAATGTAACTTTCAGTGGCTGTACTGTGTAATCAATCATCCTTGAGCCAGAACAAAATGGTAAAACAACATTAACCTCACAAGATTCAATCGGTGTATGTTTCATATTTGGACCACAAGTATAAATCACATTAGGTTTTAACAATGTGACATTTCTATATGAGGTTTATTCAATCGAGCTGAACCTGCCAAACTGTGGATTTGACTCACAGGAAATGTGAAAGTGTTGCCAAGTCTATTGTCCTGATGGTCTTTTATCCCAATAACGTGGTCCCACTGTGGTGTACGGAGGAGATAAACACTCACATAGCTGGGAAGCCACCACGACTGTTTTCTATAACTCATAACGATGCAGGGATACCATTACAAAACAGATGGATTGAGAAACAGAGGAAGAAAGGAAGCCAGGGGAGAGAGAACAATCAGAGAAAAAGGGTTTAGACAAAGATTTAGAAATAGGATCTGAGCATTTGAAGGATTGTCCTGATTAGGAAATGTCTAAATAAAATGTACTGTCTGCTGACTTTTGCAGTGGAGGGTAACACACTATAATATGCAACCCACATCCGTAACTAAAAGTATTGTCACTGTATCCGATAAATAAATGTTCCTAACAAGTAGCCAATTTTAAAATGAAATACTCAAATTAGATACCCCCCTCTGAGCACACATACTGTTCCACAACCTTGCTATCAATGCCACTCTTTAACCCCTGCCAATACTGCGATTATATTACCTTGTCACAGGAAACATTTGGAAGTTTGATTCAAAAACACTGGGGCACAGAGACTGAGACAAAACTTTTTTTTATTATTAAGAGACTAATTGTCTTCATCAGAGTCAAACACACTGAAGAGTCACATACTGGTAAATCACCTCCCCTAATCAGGTACTGATTCAGCACAGACCTTCAGTCCTTGTGAGTCCATTGAAGTGCATGTGATTTCCTTCCTCGTTATATTGCATTTATTTACACTTGAAAAATCATTGAGGACTGTCCCTCATTTACAATTATGTCGAGTTCCAGTTTAACCAGTTTGTAGGTGAAAACCATGTTACTGGCTAGAAGACATTTTCCCGTTTTTCTGCTGAAATGTAAGGTGTCACATGCAAATTAAGTCAGCCTGTTCCAGAACATATTAAAATTGTGTATAAGGAGGATTCCTCACAAACAGTATCCTTTGAGTCAGATATGTTGCTGGCAGATACTGCTGAGCAGTTGGCTGGAGATATTACACTGATTTCTAACATCTAGGTGACTGCTATAGTTTGAGAGTGTTAGAGCAAGTAAGAGTTAAGATTGTAGATGCAATGGAATGATTGTGAAAAATATTTGGCAGCAGTGAGTTTATATAGGGTACCTGGTAACAGAAGGTTTCAGTCCTGGAGATTGAGACATGCCAGACCATGGCTGAGTTGACATTGAGACATGAGGAAATGGAGGCAGCCGGGTATGCCTTAGTTGTGGGACTCCAGACCAGACCAACATCCAGACCAGCAGAAACACATCAGGTTGAAGACGGGGCTGAAACTTGATCACTGTTACACTGGGGATGTGGAATGAATATGGCTGAATATGACAAAACGTAGTTGGTGGATACTAGCTGATGATTTGGCCCTTGGTTTTCTCAGTGGGGACACAGACTGAGCAGGTGCTTGCAGAGTGTCTGTGGCAACCTGACATGGCCTGGATGATGGTGGATGTGGAATGTCGAAGTGAAGATGACGGGTGTTTAGAGTATCCAGTCAAGGGAGGGAAGTGAGACATGTCAAGGATGTTAAATCTGTTTGACAGCTGGAGAACCTGCTTTGCAGTGAGAGCAATGGGGCGAGGTGGGCGAAGTGTGCTGGATTTACCTCTGCAGACTAGAAAATAGAATTTTGTTGTCAGCAAGGGAATGGGGAATTTTTGGTATAGCAGCCAGGTAGACAGTGGCAGGTGGAGCAGAGCCCATTTAGCATTAATGTGGAAAGAATTAGCATTTCTCATTCTCATTTAATAACCTCCATTACATTGCCTTGGAACATGTCGGTTTTTAACTGCATCTAAACACCAGCATGGTGGAACCAGTGAACACTGATATGACAATACTTTTGACTGAAATTCACAAGGGGAACAATACCATTTCACTGGAAATAAAGGATGCCATCATATGGGTAAAATAAATCCAGAATGAAATTACTATGTTTGGAAAGAGGATAGCCAAGATTGAACAGAGAGTTACCAATGAAAAGGGTGTCAGTGCCATCCTGAGGGAAATGGTGAAAAAGCAAAGAGATATCATAAGCCCTAATTTCCACCAGGCGCAACTGTGCAGCGTCACGGCTGTGCTGTGGCACTCAAGCTAGTCCACAGCCATTCTAGACAATGATTGTGTTTCCACCAGAAGCACCACAGCGCGTTTCAGAAGCTTCCCAGAAGCGGCTCAGCGCTTTGCTCCGCAGAGAATACACACCGAGTCTATTTTTGACAGATGCCGCGTCCAGTTAATTTTCAAAATAAAAGATCCCATGCAGACTCACGATCATGAAGACAGACAGAAAAGAAACTATTTAACTACATAGCCTGCTTATCCATGGTAGAAGCACAAAGAGCAAGGAAAGAGGACTTAATTAACAAAATCTGAGCAAGTAAACAGCCAGGCAAAATGCTCCGCTGCTGCAACACTTCTGAAATGCTGCTGGTGGGAACTGCAGTCGCATGTACGACAGAACAAAACCGCGGCACATACGCAATGTCACAAAGCCACATCTGTTGGGAATCCCCAGTAAAGAGGGTGGAAATCAAAACTGATGACGTGGGGGATGGGAGCAGCCTCTCCAATCTCTTCTTCCACAGATTCCCAGAGATCTGTGGGACCTGGAAAATTGAGAAATTCCTGTAGAATGTTTGAAGAGGATTTTGATGGTGTAGAGCAAACTGGACTAGGCATCATCTGGATGTGCTGGTGGAAGCACTGGGCAGGGAATGACAGGGCTGCTTTTTTCTTCTCTGGCAGTAGGAAAAGCAGTAGGAGAAGTGTGGCATGGCACAATCGAGTCAAGCTTGCCTCCCGTGGCGGTAGTGGCAATCCTGACTCGACCCACAGTAATCATAGAGTCAATGAACCATTCATCAACTTGGATCTGTTGTAGAGTGGAGATTGTTTCTTCTTTTCTCCCAACCGGAGGCAGCTGTCACATCCAGGCGGTACGTTGAGTAATGACATGTTGTAAGAAAAGAGAATAACTCTGGCAGTACAATGTAAGAGGCTCAGATAATTTTTGTGATGTTTTTGTAGCCCATGGAGAAAAATGAGTCCTGAGATGATCCTCGCACACATTCCTCAACGGGAGCCCACAGCGATGAAGTAGACTTGACAGCAATCTTCCTTGGGCAGGCATAGACTTCCGTGATGGAGATAAACCGATAACTCCTTATCTAAATAGCCAATGATTAAAAGCTTAAAACATTTAGATAAAACAACAAAGATATAAAGTGTCACTTAAAATTATAATGTAATATAATGACAAGGCTCTTGTCAGGCATAGAGCCCCCCGTGCCTCAATAAGGCAAACAGAATCACTAGTGTAGTGACAACACAGTCCCTCACTGGCTTCCAAGACAGAAACTCCCGTCTGCTGTACTCAGTTGGTGAGATGGAAGCATCGTATTGGGAGAACGAACGCTTGTCCCTGCAGATGGATATGAGTGTTCTTCCCTCAGCACTGAAAAGGTTTGTTTGATTAGTTAATATACAGCACTGCATGGCAGATATTTCTTTAGTTGATGGATCTGACAGTGGTTTGACCGAAATACAGGAGAACCGCATTTGGGTTCCGTTTGATACACACGATGTCCATCATGAACAGGTGGGGACCCTGCAGGAAAACATCCCTTCAGCGTGTTTTCACACTGTGTCATCCATTCGGAGGCTGGCCATCCGAACACATCCAAATCACCACTGTTTCTGATTATCTGTTGCCTCACAACGGGTTGTGATGGCTGCGTTCAAGAGAAGCACTCATATGAACACTGCCCTCACAAACACGCAAGTGGAAATTGTCTGAAAGTTCACAATTTGTACATGACTTCCCATCTCATATTTAAAAATTCACACGTTCCATTTGAAAGCTGCTTGTCAATCATGAGCTTGTCAGGATAACAAACTATAATCTCATCAGTTGAGTTTGCTAATAAATTGGTTGAAGAGGGACATTTCAATTTTTTATACATTTATGACAGGTCAGCATAATATTATTCTAGTAGATTATTAGATTTGAAATCCTAAAAGTCTTAAATTAATTTCCAAAATAAGATTAGTTGACACCTATGATGGCTTTCAGAATACACGTCTCTGTCACCATCCACATACCATCTGGTTGGAGGCCTGTGTAACATTTAAGACCTTAAACTGTGTGTGAGCTTGGCAAAAAAACAAGGTAGTTCACTATGTCATGATAGGAAATAGAAGTACAGATCTTCACCAACTATTTATCTTAGTTTCTCAAAATGTTGTGACCTTTCCTGCTGACCAAGTCCTTCTTCTCTGTAAGTTTTAGCAGCTTCCACATGTTTTCCTGGACTTTTCCTAGATTTAGACGTCCTAAAGTCAGATTAAATCGAATATTCAGCATGCAATCCACTCTATTGTATACACCCCAGTACCTCCAAAGTGGCAGAACTCTGGATTGATGACGCACCATGAAAACACTCTATTGGTTTTGATATCTGACAGAAATTAAAAGCCATTTAATTGTGTTTTGCTATTTTTAACCTCATTGCTTGAATTTGGAGGGTGGCTAGTGGTCTTTACCGGTAAACACTGTTGCCTAACTTGCAACACATTCTTTCATCTTTACCAGCAATCCCACCACACCCATTCCTGTTGTTCTCCAATACCCCACCTCCATCATTGACCTCCAGTCTCCATGGTGAATCCACATCTAAAGAGCCCAGGAGGCCAGGGTCACTGCTCCTGACAGGCAGCCTTCACTGATCTGTCTGTTGGCTAGACACATCGACAGGGATTTGGTTACTGTCATCGGGGTTCTTCAGAGGATGACCCGACACACACACAGAGCAAGACACTCACACACACACACAGTAGTGTGTGTATGAATGGATGAACAGGTGCTCTCAAGTGTTTCTTCCTCTCTGGCTCACAGGCACAAACACACATTCAGGTCTCCTTCAATTTTGACAGAAACTCTCACATTCGCAATCCTGCCACTGCGACTTGAGACACAACCACACACACACATACACACACAAACATGTACAGCGGGAAGGAGTTTGGAGGACATGAGTAAGCAGACCTCAGGTTTGATCCTAATTTCCCCATGAACAGATGTTACCTGCTACCAATTAACAGCTCTTGACACTGCTGCTGAAATAGATGCACCGGCCGCACACCAACACTATTTCCATCCTGACCTTTTCCCAGTAGTTGTTTTTTTTTTTTTTCTTGAGGGAGTTGTTTTGTTGCCGTGAGCTCTTCCGAGCAGGAGCAGGGTGTGTTGCACTTGTTACATCAAGAGTGTTGACAGTCCAACTACCCAACATGCTAAAAGGCATGACTCCATATAAATTGGAAATTCCGACGACGAGTGGAAGTTCATGGAATTTCCTGGTTGTGAACCTGAGGTCTTTAAGTGTTCCAGCCTGCAGGACTGCAGATCTGACATTTATTCCCAGTCACTGATTTTATGGAAATTATGACAGTGTCTGGCTTTATAAACGGTGCACTAGCATTATTAATTTCAGGAAGTGCTTCAGTCTACTATGACTTAAGTTTATGCTGAAAAGGCCCCAAAAATGACAAAAAGCAAACTGTATTTATGACTGGAATTACGTTAAAGAAACCTGTTATCTGTCACCTGCATCAGTTTGGTCTGAGTGCACCTGTGTAAGGTTAGCTAACACAACTGGAATGTTTCAGAGATATCTTTGAAAATACAGTGCTTCATTTGTTCATATTGCTTATTTGTTTACTTGTGATATAGAACACCATCTTACATGTTATAGACAGAAATTCTCACTTATGAATGCCCATATAATTTTTGTAACACTCTTCTTCCTGCTCTCTCCCTCTGTCCCTTTGAGCATTCCTCCCTTTGCCCTGGTAACCCAATCCCTGTGAATCACCAGGTGATAAATGATCATTTCTTTCCAGCAGAGTATGGGTGGCTTCGTCTTACCCTGCAGCTCGACCTCGTCTGCACAGACAGACGGACAGAGAGACAGCAGAACAACAAACTGCCATTGTCTTGAATTGGCACTGTAAGCATTCAGCAGCTTTCTCCTCAAAACACCAGGGATATCTGTCACACAAGAGTGTACGGCAAGAGAGTATGTTTTGTTGTATGTTCAGAAGAAGTGAAGATGAAAGTCCAGATTTTTGAACTTTTTCAAGTGGAGGAGCAGAGCGGAGCAGAACTTCTGCTTCTATTTGTACTTATTAAGTGAACTGCAAGCCAAGAGACGTAAGAAACGGTTAACTTTTAGTCCATTTTCCTATGTTACTGTATGCTGTTTACATGGTTCATTATTAGAAGGTAGATCAGCTTAATTAATGCGAATTATTCATGTTAAAATCCCCTCTGCTCCTGGTGGCCTTTAAGTGGACAGACTGTTCAACCAAACATTTCTAAATGCAGGTGCTCAATGGTGGGGCCATTTTTTTCACAGTAAAAACTTTAGTAACACCATCACTAAGACATTTACTCAGTAACATCATAAACTAACCTGAGATGAACTATTTGCCACAGACAAACTCTACCTTTATTGACTGGGCCAGTTTTGACAGTGTTCATTTTCACCATTTTCATGCAATTCAGGATAGATAGCAGGGATGTAAACAAAACCTTCAAAAAGTGTTGTGTTTGTGTGTGAATTACTTCAAAAGTGGAGTTCTCTCTTAAAATCTATTAAATATATACAAGGTAATTAACAGAATACAACTGGTTACACTGATCTTGTTTCAGGCAGTGGAAATCATTCTTTTGTTTCTTCCCTTATGTTGCTGATTTCCAGTATCTTCCATTTGGTTTTTGAAGAGTATGTTATTTCCTTAGTGCACTCTCCTCTGGTATATGTATGTACCCTATCAATATAATTAGATTCAACTGAGGCATGCGATCTCTGGGAAAGACTTTCCTGAAACTACATGTGCACATAATGATATCAGGCCTTTCCATCTGCGATTTCAACACAGCACAGGTTTCCTAGACAAAAACAAGCAAAGGAGGCTCACAAACTTTGAAACAATGCCGATATACTGTAAATACCCTCTAGTTTCCATCACGATAAATTTGACATGCCCTATTGAGTATAACACCCCTTGATCCGGTTTGAAAGTTTTAATCAGGAGTGACAAATGGATGTGTTGGACTACAAGAGCGGTGGAACGCTTGTGATTGCCTTCATCTCGGTTAAACAACATCAGAGTCACTTAACAACCTGGACAGGATGCATTTTGGTAATGCTGAGCAATAAAAAAGAGAAAACTAGAACTGCAAGCAGTTATGAACGGGGGCCAAGCCTCCCCGCGCGAACCGGTCCCCGCGGCCCTCGGAACCCACCGCCGCGGGCCCCGAGGGACGCGGGGCTCGGGGCGATCGCGGGGACGCGCGCCGTCGTCCGAGCTGCGGTATGCATGACCAATCATTAGGTAACTTTGCGGTCGGCCTCAGGAGGGAACCCACATCATGCGCAGCGAATTTAGTACGAATCTGCGCAACTTTTGGGAAACCTGATGTTTTTGGGTTTGTAGCGCCCCCTATTGGCCGATCTGCACCAAATTTGGCACAGCGTCTGTGGATGACCTCTGGAACGAGCGTATTAAGTTTGAAGTCAAAAGACTTTAGTTTGACCTAAATATGACACAACATGCGTTTTTTGAGCTAGCCAAAAAATCGTTCGGTTATAATTAGCGCATTTTTTGGCGTGCAACAATTCTTTTGATAACTTTTCGTCAGACACGTCTAGACATCGTATGTGCAAAGTTTGGCGCAGATGGCGCTTAAACTGTAGGAGGAGTTCGAAAAAGTAGGTTTTGGACATGTGGCGACTTAGCGACGGCAATTTGCGGCAAAAGTGGGCGTGGCCTACGTCAGAAAATCCAGCACTTTTCAGGGAACACGGCAATATGAGTATTTTCAACGTCTCATTTAAAATGTGGAAGTTATAGGCAAAAATGCGTTATAGCGCCACCTAGTTGGGTTTGTAGCGCCCCCTATTGGCTGATCCGCACCAAATTTGGCACCGAGTCTGCGGATGACCTCTGGAACGAGCGTGTTAAGTTTGAAGCCAAAAGACTTTAGTTTGACCTAAATATGACACAACATGCGTTTTTTGAGCTAGCCAAAAAATCGTTTGGTTATAATTAGCGAATTTTTTGTCGTTCAACGATTCCTTTGATAACTTTAGATCAGACACGTCTAGACATCGTATGTGCAAAGTTTGGCGTAGATGGCGCTTAAACTGTAGGAGGAGTTCGAAAAAGTAGGTTTCGGACATGTGGCGACTTAGCGACGGGAATTTTCGGCGAAAGTGGGCGTGGCCTACGTCAGAAGATCCAGCGCTATTCGGGGAATACGGCAATATGAGATTTTTCAACGTGTCATTTAAAATGTGGAAGTTATAGGCAAAAATGCGTTATAGCGCCCCCTAGTGGAGCACAAACGCGATTTTCGGTAGGCGGGATCTGAGTCCTATTCTACATGTAGCCATAAAATTTCAAAACCGTAAGTGTTATACTTTGGCAGAAATTAATTTTTTTTGTTTATCTTGTAATAAGCCCCGCCCACATTGACCTGTCATGACCCCCTTTAAGATATGGCCTCAGGACCGGCCCTACATCGTACGGACCAAATTTCGTAGAAATCGGTGCAGATGTCTAGAGATATAAACTTCCCATATCTCTAGCGCCCCCTAGGAGCCAACATTCGCCAAATTCAGCTCATAGGCTCCCAGTCTCATGCCAACCAAGGATCTCTGATTTGGTGTCGATAGCATTTACTTTGACCGAGATATGCAACATTTTCCATTTTTACGGCTAGCTACGGAAATTTGTTCGTTAATGATTTGCGGAATTTTCAACCCAAAAAAAATCTTTTGATAACTTTAGCTCATGAGGAACAGAAGAGTGTCCGGGCCAATTTTCGTGCAGATCGAACAAAATCCCTAGGAGGAGTTCGAAAAAGCAGGTTTTCCAGTTTTCGCGATTTTTCGGGTAAAGACGTCCAGGCGGAAGTGGGCGTGGCCAATTGCAAAGTGACTCAGCTCCATTCAAGGAATGTGGGGATATAAGGTTTTTGAATGTGCGACATATGGTGTGGGAGTTATAGGCCAAAACGCGTTGTCCTTGCTTATAGCGCCCCCTGCAGGCGGACGTGTGCAGTTTTTTGCGTCTGAGGTCCCTGCGGGGGTCTGGGCCAGCCCTCAAATTTTCATCGTCCAAACTTGCACGGTTTAGGCTGCAGCATGACTTTTATCAACGGAAGAATAAAAATAGAAAAGATGAATAATAATAAAAATCTGAACAAAAACAATAGGGTTCCCAGCACCGCTGGTACTGGGAAACGCGTATGCTTGCATCCGCGTTTCCCAGCCCCCGTGGGCTTGGCCCCCTAAATACAGAAAAGTCAAATTAATATGAGGCATCGATATAATCAACATCAGCAACTCTGATGAAGAAATGTAACTGCCAGAGGAAACTGGCACACACATGAACAATGGATTTAAGTTTCCAGTGCACCTGTAAGATTCCTCAGTATGACGTCTGCCCCTCAGTATGCCTGTCATGCATAGCTCACGGGTGGCACAGCCGTGGGAAGCAGTGGTTCCTGGTCCGACACACATTCCTGTCCCTGAGTGCACAAATGAACACACACCTAGACAAAAACACACACAGACACACACCCCCAGCCCGCCCACCTGGGCTGGATGACCCCCTAAACAGCTCCAATTACCAGGCACTGACAGACAGACAGATTAGGTCTGAACAAGGGTGCTGAGGCCTGCACAGACAGACAGACAGACAGAAGGCAGACAGACAGAGACAGAAAAACAGCAATATGGCTGCCCAAGGAGGAGGAAAGAGGGATGGGAGAGGAAAAGGAGAATTCACAAGGGAATTCTGTCATTATTTAAAGTGAGTATGTTTACATGAAACCTTCATCAGACCAAACCAAGGTGGAGATTAGTTTGCTCTTTCACCAAGACTGAGGCTCCCATGCGCTTTCCTACCTCCCCTTTGTGCACACATGCACACACACGCACAAGGCAACCACCTTCACCCTGCAGCCACCTTCACTCATGACCTAAAGCAGACTACAACAAAAACTCTGTTAATGTGAATCTGAACAAGCACACACACTGTAAAAATACATTATTTGTTTTAACTTTAAAAAGTTATGTCCAGGCCTTACCCATTGATTCCACTGAGCATCTTACATTTGCGCCACAGTTTTGAATCATCCTCCACATGGCTGCACGCCCCAGCAGGAGCGTTTCAGTAGTGGAGCATTTTGCCTGCCTGATTATGTTGACTTCTTCAAATTTTGTTGATTTGATCCTCTTTTCATGATTTCTGTAGCATTACCTTGGGTGAGTAGGCTATGTAGTTAAATAGTTCCCTTTTTGTCTGTTTTTATGATTGTAAGTCTGCACAGGATATTTTATTTTGAAATCTGACTGCATTATTTGTGCTGTTTCTGACTTCCTGCCTGCCCAATGTGCTCTGTACAGCTTGATGCAGAATCTGTAAAAAGACTGTATTTGAAACGTAAGAGAGCGGAGAGCTGCTTCTGGGACACGCTGCGGCACATCTGGTGGAATCACCTGCATTGTAATGAATGGCTGGCAAATGTGGTGCAGCCATAACACAATGCAGCTGTGCCAGGTTAAAATGTTAAGTTAACTGAATTTGAAAACAGAAGTTGATGTAATTTTGTAATGATTCAAAACAAATAAACTTTTCTAGTAAAATAAACTTAATATTATATATTAATTATATATTGTTTCACTTGTACTTCTACTTAAAGTATATTAGACACACAGAAAATTTCCATCATATGTTTTCTTCAAACTATAAAACAGAAGGGTCTAATTCCCAAATAATGCATGCTGGGAAGTTTGCTAATATGATCATGTTTCTTAAGAAGCTTAATTTAATGAGCTGATTGAACTGTGTTCTTTCCACTCATCATTTCAAGTCAAAAGACCTCATGTTTATAAGTTCTGAAAGTAAATACCAGAAATTTTAAGTTTTATAAACATGAATAAATAAAACTTGTATATTTATCTTAAGTTAAATCTACCACAAGGAAATGTTATATTCTGTTAATTTTAGAGGTCCCTGTGTACAAAAGTGGTAGCATTTCTACCATAATAATCACAAAATATATAAAAAAAAATAAAATTATCAAAATGAAACTCTCTTCCTGATTTTTTAAAAGCTGGTTAACATACTTCTTACTTTAACTTTGCCTGCAAAAATGAAACACAGGCTCATTTCATCTGATTTTAAGGAGGATCTGACAAAGTGGAAGCCATTAAGAATAATTATATAGAAATACTAAATAAAATCTTCTCACAGATGGTCTCATTTGTTTATGTAGGTCATATAGATCTGAAATTGAGACCATTTCATAACTAGTTAAAAACTCCTTGTACCATATTTAATGAGAAAAGACTAGTTGAGTACTATATCACTTTTTTTTACAGTGCACACACACAGACATACACAGACACCCTCCCTCTCTGTGTCACTCTGAGTTCACACACTTTCTGACCAGCAGCAGAATAAATCATGTTTCTTTTATGAAAGTTTTACTACTGACACCAGGGAAAGGAAAGGGGGAGGGCAAAAAAAAAACAAATTGACAGGGTTGAATGCCAGGCCTCAGGAACAAACAGGGCATTTTCAGGGTTTAAGTGAAGACCAACCAATAAATTGACTCCGGACCAAGCTGACAGAGCGAAGGCACTGAGGCGTTTTTGATGATTTATTATTCAAAGAATTTGGATGTTTTTCTGTGTTTTGGCTTGTTTGGTCAGCAAAATGTTTCTTTTTTAAAGACTTTGAGAAAATTGCAGCTCGTGGTGGAATTTTACTCCAATTAAGCCAGCGTTTATGTAGTAGTGGATGAGGTGATGACAGAGCACACTATGTGTTTAGACATGGGGGTGGGAGACAGACTGCCCTTCTCATAAGGATTTTGGGGAGCAAGAATAAAACAGTGAGTTTATTGTTTGGAGAGCCTTACATGATACAGCTGATCCGCCTTGTCCCAAGCCGACCACTAACCCACTCTGGTGTGGAAACACACTCACATACACAAACACACTGATTCCTCACAGAGCTCAAACGGATCTCTGCCTCTAATCATGAAGGCAACTCCGTGACAATCATCTGACAGCCGGTAAAAAACATTAAATCATGTTGTCCTCAGCAACGGGTTGTGCTCACAACAGCAGCAGCGGAAATGTCAAGTGTAAAACATTTTTTTCCTTAATCGATCTCATGTGTGGCTTTGGTTTCTCTCAGTGTTGCTTTCTTTGCCTTTTTGTCATTTTTTTATGGCTGTGATATTGAATGTTTTGCATTTCGGGCTTTGTTTTTTCCCTTTTGTGTAAGCTACACCAGGGAATGAAATTGAGGTCTTTTTAGGGTTGAACTTTTGAAAAGAAAGTTATGAAAAAAGAATAACACTAGATAGATATGCTTGAGAGTGTCTTGATATCAAATTCTAAGTCTTTTGTTCTTGCTCAATCACTATCTGTTTTTTAGAGGGGGGTTGTTTCTGTTGTTTTGCCAGAGGTCTGTCTAACCTGCACCTTGTGTATTGTTGCTGAATAACTCTCGCTAACCTGAATCCTGACAGCAAACATGAGAGCACTCTTCTCGTCTGGTTATTGTTCCTTGTAGCCAAATGAGCTCAATGTGCTGCAACTTAAGAAAACATAGACAAAACACTAGAAAATTAAAAGAATATCATCAGTATAACAGCACAGGTAAATGCACATAAGATACAATTACATGGATGCACTGTAAATATATAAAATGACAAATAAATGTTTCCAGAGAACTTTTTAAACATCAGGACTGAGGTCATCTCTTTATCATAGCAATGCTTGGCCTTCTGTAGCCTATAAGTCAGGATATTTCTGGTCAAATAATGCTTATATGATAAGGTGTGACTGTAACCTTCATAATACTAACAACAAATGACCAGAGTTAAAGTCTGATGTTACTCGAAACTGTTCTATACATTTTAATCCTTCTGACATGACACACCCACCCCCAACTCCCCTGTCCCAAATTTTACCATTTCCATGCAGGCTACTGGTTGTCTATAGGGAGGCAAATGTTAATATTTGATATAATATCATCTTTTCACTCTGCAAGGGCCTGTGAGGTGCATGCAGTCACTTTCAGTGCAGAGCAGACCAACAGCAGAAATCAGAAATCCACAGCACTGAAAGGGATGATGCACAGACCAGACATCAAAATCTTCATAAGTCACGTGTAAATGAATTTTGGTACTTGTTTGTTGTCTGTGTTTGCAACATGTTCGCTAAACACTTGCATGTGTTGTCAAATTGATGAAGACGTTTTCTTAATTAGCTGGTGTTTTGTGTGTTTGCATGTGTGGCTCTCTCAGCCACCACAGTTTCCTTGACTCAGATTGACTCAACTCTCACTCAACAATCTCTTAGAAAAAAAGTGAAGAACCTTGTTTCTCAAAGTGACAAATTATTCTTTTAAGTGTGTTTTCAGGGCCTTGCCAAATTTTGGTGAAAACATCTGTATGTTGCTAACGATATTTAGGATAAATGAAGGACAAATGCTGTCCTTAAGGACATGGCAGGCACCTTTGCTGGAGACACAGTGTAACCAACTTCAATCAGAAATCACAATGCACCCCTGGTATGTGAGGACTGAGTTTGAAAAGCAGCTCAGAATGAATCTGAGGTGTTTGCGAGAGCGCCTGGCCAAGGGGGACTGGCTCAGCAAAGTGTCTGATTGGAACCATACTTCGCCTGCTAAGTGGAAGATCGATTGAAACAGAAAACGCAGAGAAGGAAGGGAGCAAGAACACGAGGACAAGAGAACTGAAAGAACCCCAGTGCAGAAGGCACAAGGAGGTAAATGAAAGAGAGAGCCCCAGAACAAAGAGCGGGAGAAAGAGAGAATTGAGTTTGTGTAACTCTGTCAGGGAGCCCCTTCAACAAGTTCAACAAGCTTGACTTTTTCTGAGCAACTCATTGGATCCAGATGACAACTTCCTCACTTGGTCCAGCTTGGTGGAGTATTGATAAGCCAGGAGACTTGGCAGAAAGAAGGGCTTCTTCTGAAAACCCATATCACTCATTATTCCTTGCCTTTATGTGTTTTATGGTATGATGTATTGACAAATTGTGATATTGTTCACTAAGTTTAACAGATCTCAGCGGCTCTGCGGTCAAAGGGCTCTGGAAACAGCTGTAGAAACTGGATGGATTACAAAACATTTGTTGTACGCACGTGCCTTTTGCTTGATTTCTGTCTGTCTTGCTTTGGGTTGTGATAGAAAAGGGTTTACAAGACAAATCTTGCCGCCTGAATGTGGGTTTCTGGAGTTTATTGAGCTTTCAATCACAGTGTGTAAGCTTTAAACAAGATATCCAGAGTAACAGCCTGGACAGACACAAATTCATCACAGAGATATGACGTGATGTGTTGGAAGAAAAAAGAATAGCCTGGTTTTATGGGATATGATATAAGATTTCTAACATGAAATACACTGTGGCTGATATTAGCTAAAGGTATGGGTCGGTGACCGACTGATTTATGTGGTCTAAACTTTGATCTAGTTCTTTGGTGAATTTTGTCCTGAGCTCCACTCATTTCTCAGCAGTGCACAGAGATAATATGAGTGTATGTTTTCTGTTGGTTGTCCAAAGTTGAGTTTCCATCTGATTTATTGTCTTCATTGTCAGTGAAGCAAATAGTTTTCTGGCCAACATTCCTGACTTATTAGTGGCATAAAATCTTCATGTTTTTCACTTAGAGAAAGAGAAAGGTTCCAGAAATTAGATTATAATTAAATTGTGATTAGTTGTGATTAATGTGTGCCTGTTGTTTGGCAGAGCACTGAGGTATCTTAATGGTATCCACTTTGTGCTTTTTTTTTTGGGCTTGAGTCAAGTGGCTGCAAAAGATTAGATAAACACTTAATTTCTTATACATTCTTCACAATAAAAGTCCCTCATTTTTTATTTAGCCAATCAGAAAATATTGGGTTTTCAGCAGCAATACCATGACTCCTAGCCAACAAAAAGTGAACATGAAATGTACAGTAAAGCTGATATCTTTAAGTACAATCATGCAGCAGAGAAACTAAACTTCAAAACACAGAAATTCAGTTAGAGGCTACAAAAGTACCCGGAGTTGAACACACAGAAACAAAAACCTATTTCTCGTTGCTCTCCTACACACATTAGTAGAGTCTCACAACACACATTTATTTAAGGGAGAGAAAGGGTGGTTGTCATGGGTTGGGCGCAGCTGGCGAGACGTCACCGCAGCCGGTTTGGAGACACATCACTCCAGAGAAGGTCCATCTTGGGTGTGGCTCGGCGCAGCTTGGCATGTTAAAAGTGGTGATGGAAATGCAAATTGCGTGACAGTTTGACTCTCCATGGCCAAAAGTGCCAATGGAAAAGAGACATTAGACATTCACTGCCCTTACAGTAAATACATGGAATCAATATCACAGTGCATTAATTTGCACAAGATGTGTGGTCATGCAGCTGACTTATTGGGAAAACACAATTTTTTTAGTAATAAAGTAGTTACTATGTTAAATACAACTCAACAACAAGGTTTTGCTGGTTATCTCCGTCCTGATTAGACGTTTTGGTTTGAGCTTTGGGTGTATGAATCTTCACGAAATGCTGTGAGGAAATGTAGAATCTTAAATGTTGTGCAGATGTGCTGATTTACATTTGTTAACCACAAATGTATAATCTGTCACTGGGGTAAGTGACAACTATGCCCCATCTGTTATATGAGCAGCAGCCCATGCTGTGCCCTCATGTTGGCTCAGATCACAGATTTGGTACAGGTACAACCACTCTCTAAAGATTTAACAAAAATTTCCTTTCGATTTAACTACAAGTTTTCAGTATCTGCACTGGCTAAACTTCAACAACCAAGCAAGTTGCAAGGGTCTGAATATGTGTATCTTATGGAAACTTATAGTAATATATCAGCATACCAACATAAACCCCATTAGTGGGAAACTGGCAGTAACATATGATAGGTCTGCAGTAATGTAAATGGCACATGATTTGTTGTAAATGGGCTGTAAACATAAAAAAGGCAAATTAAACTGTTTAATTCAGAGAGGCTGTTGGTGGCAAAATGAGCAAAACATCAGTAATTGTTCCGAAGTCTTTGTGGCGGTGATTTTAGTTAATCTCCTGTTTCCAAAACAGGTTTTCCCCTTAGTGGCTTTTCAAGTGCTTAGTAAGTAAAAGTTGACCTGCAATGGTCCAAACCTTTGTAAATAATTACTTATCTTTGGTTGATGACTCAGACATCTTTGCCAGTGTGTGACAACAACACCAAAACATTCCTGTCACCGCCACCAGTATCCTGTCTGGTCAGAATTTTTTTTTTTTGCTTAATGCCATCATTGCAAAATATTCTTTACTAGTTAAAGCTGTCAAATGCTAGATTTTAAGATTGCGTAACCCCTGAAATCCAACCCCTGAAATCCAGGGTCTTCACAAAAAATAAATATATTTTTAACTTAAAAAGTTACTGCCCAGACTGTCTTATTTTAAATTTAATCAAATTTTAAGTTGACTGAATATGAAAAGACAAATTGAGATAATTTTATAATGATGCAAAAAAAAAAAAACTTTTTTCGTCAAATAATAAGTTGTACTTGAGAATACTTGTCAGTAAGCTGAAGATGTCAAGTTGAACCAACAACTCTTCAGTCACACCAACAAATATTATGAACCAATTTGATTTCCTTTTATATTTAAATTGTAATTTCAAAAGATTTCAAGTTAGAAGAACCTATATTTTTAAGTTCTTAAGATAAATATTACAAATTTTTAAGTTTAATTAACCTGAATAAATCAATTTTTTTTTTGTATGATTATTTTACAGTGTAACAGTGACTCATACACCTCCCTTTTATTCCACCACTGTATGGACAGAAATAAGTGCCACAAAAGTAGACACCAGAATGACTGACATTTGTTTTAATCTTGTGATATAAAATGAAATGAAATGAATGAATTGTGTAATTGTATTGTGTAATGAAACAAATTTAAAACTAAATAGAATGACTTGAAATAGAAAAGATGCAATTAGAATTCTTACTGAAATTCACAGTCTAACTTTTTACTATTATTTGCTTAGGACTTCTTAATTTAAATTCAGTTTTGTTAGACACATTCAACACGAGCAACAGTCATAAAGGCCAAGGTGATATATGGTCGTGGATGCCATGTGTTTTTCTAGGCGAGCTGTGGTTCAGTGGATGGGCACTCACTGAGGCTGGCTGGATACCCACTGAAGGCTCTGACAGCTGCTGCTGATTGCTTTGACATGGCGTAAATACTCCATATTTTTGTTGTACACACATCTCCTCTTTTTCCTGCTTTACATTTTGTTCTCTATTATTCTCATCTTTATTCTGTAAACCAAAAAAGACATTGATTCACACAGTCCTCCGTGGTGTGGAGGACCACATAATAGCCCGCCTCATGTTTGTCTTATCTGGGAAAAAAGAAACAGCGTGTTTACAGAAGGGCTGCACTTAGTCAGAGAGCTTAATTGAAGGTGAGTGTTGGTATCTGGGCTTGGCCAAAAGAATGTGCATGGCCCTGAAAACTCATGGGATGTCACACCCACTCTCTGGCGTTGGTTTCAGCTGCTTTGCATGTCTAAAACAAACCACTACATCTGTTTTTACTTCGCCTTTTGTTTGTGTATTGAAAAGAGAGAAAAAATAGTGGCTACAGTAAAAAATAATTACATTGGTTTTATTCTCCTGGATCTCCTGGACTGACACAGGAGAGTGAGACGAAAGAGGAGAGAGGAAGAGGAGCAAATGGGATGAACACAGATTTTTAGAGAGAGGGTCGTGAAAGGAGGGAAAAAAAATGACCAATGTGTATGACGGAGCACATGTGCACACATGCTTCAACACAGACGGATAGAATTTCCCTGAGAGTGGAAACATCAAGACATCTCTGTCTTGTTCAGCTGGAACACATTGAGGTTTACACATCAGATCCGGACATTCAAGACATTCAAGGGGAAAACTATTTTCCCCTTTCTCTACACTATGTCATACCCTGCAACTGCTACCTACACAGGATTAGTTATAAAGACCTGCTTCCAAGATGGCTGCCTTTTTACTTGTGGACTGTGCATTAAATCCAAGGAATGAACAATCAGTTAAATAAATAGGTTTTGTGACCTCATGCCTTATAAAACTCATCTCCAGAACTTTTACAACCTTCTACAAACCTCTAACATATAATTAAGTACTTAGCTGTTGATATGTGGTCTCCTCAAACCATCTGTTACTGCAATATCAACACGCCAAGAAACCAAACCTTCTCTGTGCGCTTATCAAATCTCTATGCAGGACTGACAGGTGCATAAAAAGATAAAAATCTGTTTTCCCACTGAATTTATCATCATCTTTTTTTAATAATGCCACACTGCTGCCAAAGATTTATGGTCCTTTCTACTCAAACACATACACCCAATGGTTTGGCTGCTCTTCATCTGGCTCGCTGTACGGCCTATCTGTCTATCAATCGGTATTTTGATATATTTTAGATTTAATATGTCAGTACAGCTCATAGACAGGCTTCTCAGGGATTTCTATAATGACCACATGTTATATTCAAGGACTGCCTGGCCCAATATCTGATGCTTATTTTAAAAGCTTTGCCTAAATTTCACTTACAATTACAGTCAATGGCCAAGTTAAAGCAGCGCTGCCTCATACCATAATATGCTTTTGAAAGACACACAGAAAAGACTTGAGCAGTATCTGAAATATGCCCATTTTTGATTGAAAGTAAAAGTGCTTTCCAGATTGTCAAAGACAACATGTTCAAAAGAAAGATTTAGTGATAGTTCTTCTATCTTTTATCTGTGCACCTCCAACTTCTCAGCAAGGTCATCAACTGTACCCTGCTGTTCACACACTCATGTCATGTACAACATAAAATCAGATCAGTGTTGTTCACCAAATGATGGGAAATAACAATTATTACTTGGCCTCTTTATTAAAGCAATAATGGTTTGTTTTGCTCAGTCAAGAATTATGTGACCTGTAGTATTAAACTGCATTTGCTGTAAACACCAGTAACTACAGGTGTCACATGCATAATAACAGTGCAGCTGCATAAATGGGTCCATGATTAATATTTCCTGATTTATGTTTTTCAATTATGTTTCATGAATTATTGACTGTAATCATCATTCCTCAGTAAAGTACCTTATTGGTGGAGGTCTGAGAGCATTTTCTAGTTATCATTAAAGATCCATCCATGTTTTTCAGGAGTCGGTTCACTCTGATTTTGAGTTTGTCCAGCATGGTGTCTGCTAAGAAAAAATCTGGCCCATGGACAAATGTGGTTGAAGACCCCTACTTTAAAGGACCAGTGTGCAGGATACAGTGCTGTCTAGCAGTGGTTTTGCCAAAGACATCGCCTCACCTTCCCAATTTCTACCACGTAGGAGAACCTAAGGTCTTCCTGAAACTTGTGAAAAATGCAAAAGACTAGTGTCTGGTTTGTCCATTCTGGGCTACTGTAGAAACATGGCAGTTCAACGTGGTCTGTGGAGGTGTCTGCAGATATAAACAGTTTCTATGGTAACAAAAATTCTTATTTTCAGATGATTATACAGTACTAAAACATACTTATGGAGATTATTATTTATTTTATTTCATATAATGTATCATATGTTAGATCTGAGGTATACTTTACTATTTGGTCCTTGTGAATTTGGAGGAAATGCACTCTCTAAATGGATTTAAATTGTTCTCTATCATCCACAAACTATGCAATATAGAGTCAAAGAGTTCACTGCTCTTCAATTGACTGTCAGCTGGTTTGTTGATCCATCAGTGAACTTTCATCTTGGAGGGAGAAAAGGTGGAGAGGGTGGAGCATGTGGCTCGCGGCCCCAGCTGTTGCTTCTTGCATTGAGTGGACAGTTACTGCATATGCACACACACACACACACACACGTACACACATACAAATATTGCTGTTGGCATTCAAATGGATGACTAAAGATAGAAACTCTGACATGGGATGTGATTATGATGAGTAAGTGTTGAAAGTGAAGTCTGACATACAGTATATATACAGTGTACCCCTTGTGGTTTCAAGTGTCCATCTGGCTGTGACAGAGTCTATGATGGGACACAAATACACACACACACCATATGGGAGAAATTCATTTATTACCATAACTTTGATCTGTATCAAAAGAAAGACATGCACATACTGCATGCACAAGCTGACTACATTGTTTTTTGTGCTCATGGTCCACATGTGACTTCATAATGAAAGTAGATGCACACACACACACACACACACACACACACACACGCACACACACACACACACACACACACACACACACACACACACACACACACACACACACACACACACACGCTACAGGTGTGGAGAGAGTTTTGTTTGTTTGGAAGGACTGAACTCCCTCCTACTTCTCCTCTCACATTTCTCTGCCTCCTCCTCCCTTTTCCTTTTTCGCCTCTTCTCCACTTTCTTCACATCTCGTTCTCTTGCCTCCTTGAGGCAGCTTCTCTGGTCCGCTCTCTTTTCCACATTTCTCAAATACCACCTTCATGTCTTTTCATTCTTATCACCTCTGATAACTATTCTTTCTCACCTATTTTTGCTTGTTTTTATCTTCTTTCACACACACCACACACACACAAATTCAGAGGAATGTCAGGAATGTGTCCGTTCCTGCAGCATCATGTTGTTGTTACACATATGACTGCAACCCCAGAACCTGAGGAGTGTGAGTGTTTTTCCAGAGTCCATGGATGGATGGATGGACCAATGGATAGAGGCACAGAATGACTGATGAAGAAGTGGAACAGTGTTGACTCAGTTCTTAAAGGCTCAATGCTTAATCCAAAGGTAAACAACAAGGTGCCACCCCATCAAGAAAAGTCTGGCTTTTTCCTTTGGAAAACGTAAGAAGTAATGGGAGATTTATACACAAACACCCACAGAAAATGGAAATTGACAGATTATTTTATTTTTATGGATTTTCTTAAATTTCCAAGAAAAAAAAATCAAATTCAAAATCCTACACTAACAGCACTGATGACAGTGTCCCATGTTCTATATCTGTGGTGATATTGAGTTAAATATTTGATATGCTGCACATAATTTCAGACACATTGTCTTGTAATTCATCATTGTTTATTTTTCTTTTCATATTACATAGGCTTATGCACTGAAAATAAAACATCCAGCAATTTAATGGAGTCAACAAATCTTCTCACCAACTTAAAGTAAATATACAAGTTTTATTTATTCAACCTAATTCAACTTAAAAATTTTCTTTATTTTCAGAACACTTCAGAACTCATAAACATGAGTTTGTCAAGTCTTTTGACTTGAAATGAGGAGTGGAATGTACTGCACAGAGTTCACTCATTACATCAGGTTTAGGCATATCAGCAGGCTTCCCAGCATGCATTGTTTAAGACTTAAAACTCTACTGAGACCCTTTTTTTGAAAGTTTGTAGAAAACTTATAATGAAAACTTGCTGTCTGTTTCTAATACACATCCCTAGACAGTTATATAAATTATAGTAAATGTTGAATGTTATAAATGTTCATCAGTGTGACTGAAGAATTGTTGGACTAATTAAGTAATACTTAAGCTTATTAAACATGTTTTCTCAAGTACAACTGATTTAATATCGAGTTTATTCAACCAGAAAAGTTTATTTATTTTGAACCATTAAAAGATTACTTCAACTTGTTTTTTCAAATGCAGTCAACTTTAAGACATCCTGTGCAATAACTTTTTTAAAATTAAAGCAAAATTTTATTTTTACAGGGTCTCAAAATATATGTCTGCTTAACATTGCATAACAAGCTGCCATTCTGACAGAGCATTGATGAAAATAATTGTCAGCTAAGCTCTTTCTCTCTCTGTAAACAACACACAATTCTTTATCAGTTTATAAAACTTGCCCGGTATAGGTCCAATTAGCACATTCACACACCCCAGACATGCCTCAGACCTTCTCCACACAGCGTGGGATGGAGAGGAGATTTATCTGGCTCCATGGATGGCTAACCTGATAGAAATGAAGATAACCTGCCTGCTCTTGGCTGAGGAAGCTAAACTTCTGTCTTCACTGGTCTACCAGCTGGTGTGAACAAATATCTGTCTGCTAATGTGCATTTTTTGGCAAGCAACACATGACCTGCTTACTTTAGGTTAAGCCATCTGTTTACTTAAACTGCAGGATGTAACAGGTGTAAATTATTAGGCCCTAAATATAAAACAACAACCAAGAGACAAATTTTTCTTCTAAATAAACACCAGAATGCTCAAATGTCAAGTTTGCCCTTGTTTTAATTACATGAAACTAGTTTCATTTTGTAGCCTACATTTAGATACCTGGCTGAAGCTAACTTTTGTGTGTGTTGATGTTAAACTCATCTCATGGGGTTATTCCTATGTTCTCAAGGGTCTAAGTTCCCAGTCATGTTCCCAAGGTCCTATGTTCCTAGGGTCTTATGTTCCTAGGGTCTTACAATCCTAGGGTCATATGTTCCTAGGGTCCTATGTTCCCAGGGTTCTATGTTCCCAGGACCTTATGTTCTCAGGTCCCAAGGTCCTATGTTACCAGGTCCCTATGTTCCCAATTTCCTATGTACCCAATTTTCTATGTTCCCAAGGTCCTGTGTTCCCAATTTCCAGTGTTACTAGGATCTTAAGTTCCCAATGTTCAAGGTTCAAATTCCAAGAAATTCCTTAGTACCTATAACTGAATTTCAATCACCTTCTGTGTTCTTTACATCCTTTGAGCTCAGTGTCACTGATCAAATGATGACACATCGAGTGTACAGCTGAATAAAGTTGCAAAACACACTGCAAGCCTCCTTATCAGAACAGCAGTATCCGAATCCCCATCCTAACTTCTCTGGTTGAATTGGGAGTTAATTTCTGAGTGGCTGATGATAGTAAGCACCTCACCTCCCATTTCTCTTATCAGCTATCTAAGCTTAGGCTGAAAGATGGGGGAGTCCATCTAACTGGATTTAAGCTTGTCTCCTTGTTTATCCCTTTGATTGATTATGTTCATCTGCTGAACTCTGTTCTGCATTCTCTCTACTGTGTTATACAGTAATCATAACATCAAGTCTTGAAGGGATAGTTTGAAACATTTTACAGTTAAAGATTAAATTAGCCCCCCATTATTCCCCAGAACTTTCTGTGCATCAATTTTTAATCCTATGGAAAAGTTCATTTCAAGGTGCAAAGATGAAAATGAAACAGTTCAATTTTATTTTCCATTATTGATCATTTTATCCAGATTGAGGTCATGGTGGCAGCAGACTAAGAACACAGCCTTATTCATATCTACAGCATATCCGCAATTTTCTCTGGGGACTGTGAAGCCCCCCCAGGCTCTATGTACTGGATTGTCCAGGGATTTCCTCCCACTCAGACAGGCTGGACATACGGTCACAGTGAAGCTACAGTAGACATCCTAATCAAAAACAACTGCTAAACACATTACAAATAAAAATTTCTCTATTCCACATAAAAGAGCAGTGACTCTTTTGAACTCCTGGCTTTATCCCTAAAAAACCCTGTGAAGATAACTCATTTCAGCTGCTTGCATCTCCAGTCTTATCATACTGCACAGCTTCCACCCACAGACTTGACCATAAGACTGATGCAGATTGATTAACCATTATTGCTCCATTTTCACCACAGTATTATGGTTAATGACCCACAGACACACCTATCCCATCACTTCCAGTTTATGTTTTCTTGTGCACAGGGCCCTGGGGCTCTTGGAGGTGCTATTCTTTACACTTCAGACTCAGTGGGCAACACAGGTCAAGGTTGTGTCAACGCACATAAAAACTTGCTGGGTAAAACCTCAATTGACAGTCACAGTATATAATATTGACAGTTGAATGCAAGGATAAAAACCTGTGTCCACTTTATAAATCCCCCATTTTTGAGGTTTGGGACAAATCATGTCCCACAGTTAAAAAAAAAAGACTTTAAAACTTTAAAAATGATGAATATCAACATTCTAAGTTTTGGTGAAAATATAAACTCAAAAATGTGAGTAATAATTTGCTCTGGCACTAATGATTGGCCTCTGCTTTAATCTCCAAGTTAATATTTTTAAAGGAAATAACATTTTCCCTTATGTGCCATTTGCTGGTGTTTGCATAGCCGTGCTGTCTGGTGGAAGAAATAACAGCAACAGCTTGGTCTGGCATCACCCACGTGTACTCAACAGCACATCTCAGGGCTGTAAACCTGTAGAACTTCAATCAAGGAAAGATGAGAGCAAAAGGTTACAAAAACCTCTAGCTTCTCATTTTGTCCAAACACTTTGCAGAATTAAACCCTCGACCTCTCTTTGGTCCGGATCTTGAGGTTATGAAAACATCCAGAGCTTGTGATTCAAATGACGAGCTGACGTGCATGTGTCATTTACAGATGAAATATCCAAGAATTACCCGGTTTGGATATACAGGGGCTTGTGAATGAATGCATTGTGTATGAATGTATTTTTTACAATATCTAACCCGTAACGCATTGAGACCAAAATATAAATAAAACAGTGGAAACACTCAAAAATCAAACAAATTACAGGATACTGAGAGCTGTATCTGTAAACCAAACTATTTCAAACCATCCAAAGTGTGGTTATTCTGTGTAAAAACGAGGCAGATTTTTATTACCTGAAGATGAATGATTTCCACTGCACTGATTGCATCTGATTTGCTGGGTTAAACTATTACAAAACAAAGATTATGTTCTTTCCTGAATCTGTTGTTTCCAATGGAATGCCACATATTTTATCATGCATGCTTCTTTTGCAGTTGCATGCACATACAGAGAGGACAGGAACATGTTGCATACTGTTAGGGGGAAATGTGTGCATATCACATCTGCACAGTGAATGTACAGTACAGCCATGGTATGCATCACTTAATATTAATCCAAAATGAGAGTGTCTCATGTGGTGTAAAATCAGACAGATCAGCTCTGGAATGTGTTTAGCTGGTCAGCTCTGTTTTGTCTGAGGTCTAAATGATCCTGATTGGAATGCAAGTGTTCATAATTTATTAAGCAAACTCAAAAAGAAGTCACTGGCAATACACAATAACACTGAAGGACTCAACCCGAGTGAGAAACACCAAGCCAAGGATTTTTTTAAGCTTTTGGCTGACCTTCCAGACCAAAGAGCTGTTTATCTTAAATGTTAGGAAACGAAACCATTTGTGTTTGCTTGAATTATCCCTGATTGGAGCCAGATATACTAAATTAGATGCTAGAAAAATGTTTCTCATTCAAGGTGAAATAACATATTAGATAAAGTTCCACTGTTTTTTCTCTCTATTTCTGTTTATTGACAACAATCTTTTGGAGCTATTCAGCATACCTGTCAAAGCAAACAAAGACCAAATCATAGTAATATCATTCACAATTATTATTATAATATTGATGACTGAATGGGTCAAGTTGACAGAGAGAAATATGTATTTTTTGTTTTAAACTCTAAAACCCAACATGTATGGTTTAATCTGATTAAGATGATATTATTAAAGCAAAGAAAGATCCTTTTATAGACTTATGAAGCCCACTGGATCAAATAGCATGTCAACATTTAGCGGTCCATTTAGTGTGTACATAAAGAATATTCAGTAACAGGACAGATGAGAGGAAAAAATTAGTTTTCGGAGAATTTACATTGATCCAAAAATCAGTCAGCTTTGCTTGAGTTATGAAAGCCATGGAAAGCCCCAGGCCTTTTTCCCCACAAAGTTAAACAAAGAAGAATATGTACAGTATGGGATTCTGGCATATTATCTGGAAGCTATGTCTACAACATAGTCTCCAATTTAACATCAATTAGCTGGCCTCACTAACCACTTCTCACATTCTTGTCTCCTCATTCCAGAGCTTAATGCGTCTCGGATATACTGTAAAATTATGTATCTGTTAATAATTCTCTGCAATCATTCATGGCATGCCAAGAGAATGACGTCTGTCTAAACATTTCGCTAATGATCTACATCACACTTCCACTTGATGGCAGTAATTATGATGATGCCTTTTGTGATTTTCTTTGATTGATTGATTCAGTTTGACATTATGTATTTATGGTGTAGAATAATTTAAACCATTTGAAGGTTGTTATGGAAACCGCAATTCCAGCAATATTATTGTTTAGGGCTGTTTTTGGCTGAAAAAGACATTTTAGTTTTTGTAGCTGAGACGATTTTTGTAGGCAGTAATAAAAATTGTTCCTTGGAAAATGACCCTGAAGGTCAGGTTTGAAATGTTCAGTTAGGGGACACAGGGTTTTCACAGGTGAGCACTCCTCCTTTTTACATGGTGTACATGCATTTACAGGCCCAGTTCCAGAACAAAATGACTGGGGGGGCACCTCAAGTGTGGGTGCACTAGTATTCATAGTGCAAGCTGGCAAAAGCAATCAAAAGTAGAAGGTGTTACAGGTCCAAGTATGGTCTCTGATGAACAAACTTTGCTGGAAAACAGCTGGAAAAAATCAGAAACATTAATGAGTGATTACAGCATTTCTTTTCAACAACAGTTTGCTTTGTGAGTCAAAAGCACCCATGCATTTATTGATAAATTCAAAGCCTCTGAGAAGTGCCGCACCAGATCACAGCACTGTTACATTCAGCCATTCACTATGTTTACCTTCATTAAATCGCCTTAAAACAACACCAGGCTGCTTTATTATAACTATACAAACATGTACACAGTTCGAACTGGTTGGTTATAACTTGTTGATATGGTTCTTTTTGAAGGAGACTTCTGGTTACCAGGGCTCAGCATAATAACTCCAACTTTCTTTTTTAGCAAAAGTAGTTCATGTTTTATCCTTGAAACACATTGCAGCACACAGGCCATTGTGTAATATTATATACTAAGGTATGTGATCTTATACAAGGTGAGACCCTGGAGAATTATTGCTGGCTAGACAGCATCTGTCCGAAATAATCACTCAATGTAAGCACAGGCAGGTCTGCCTGTTGGGCATTTCTGCCTGAAGCACCTCAGATGGTGCCATTGGGACCAACCAGCCACTTCATTTTTTAAAAATGTTTTTCTCTATTGTTAATATAACTACCTGATACTCCATGTGTGGGATGCAGATTTGTGGTGATGTGTGTTGTGATGCTCTGAACCATCCAGACATTGTTTTAGGTAAAGCTGTCCATTTGCTTGTTATCACATGGTTGGCATGGCTGTTTCAGAGCTATGTGACCAGTGATGTGACTGGCTTTTTAATAATCACCTCACCCTCTGATCTATATTCGGTCTCACTCCGCACATTTGCATGTTGCACTGCTGCGCAAACATGAACCAAAACAAAATGTGCATATGGAGAGACATTCCTTGTGACCTGAATATATACTCTCAAACGAAGGTGTGTACAGACAGCTGCAGATACCACAGATGCATGACCTGCCACCTAGCACTTGGCATCTATTATTAAAATTCAGCTGAGGGTGCAAAATATTAAATGGAGTGTGCAATGCATGCATTTGCACCCTCATAGAACTGCGCCTGTGCATGTATACTACACAAAGTCATTGCTGTGATGAGCCACATTATTTTGTCTGCAGGTAAACATACTGCGGACAACTTATTGTGTCCTCTCCTATAGCACTGAAAAATTTACCTATGACAGATTCAGCTCTGAAACAAAAATAAGACACTAACATAGTCCAGCCAATGCAACAAGCAAAGATTAAGTGAGAGTAAGCATACATTTACTTGCATCTCAACAGCATTTACAGTACAGGAACAAAACCAATGGCACAATATTTTCATCTGTAACAGCACAGGATTTACAGTGCAGGCACTCTCAATTAAAGCCAACAGCTCAATAAGAAAATACACAGATTGCTTGTGTGATCCTATTGCAATTTGTCTCTTGTTTGATTTCTCTTCATTATCTATGTGGCAAAGCACTTTTTTATACAAAAAACAGAAAAAAAATCCACAAATGACAACCTCATGTGATGCAGTCGTGAGAGACATTATCACTATAATACATTGGGATTATGCTATGACTCATTGTATTTCGAGGAGATACTTGCTGAAATTTAGTTCACACACAAAGTTTATCCTAATTAGCCTGTGGTGTCTATGAATGCCATACAGAAAACCACAATAAAAACAGATCATTGCAGATTTTTACACGATAATATGGAAAAATGTTCCACTGTGGTACTGTAAACAACCTGATGTTAATTCAGCATAGAATTCTTATTTATTAACTTGTGGTTTCTTCCATGCTTCTTGGTTGTTTTGCATTTTTGTTTTGTTGTCTTATTGGTTATACTCCTTTGTCCTTTGCAGGAATCCATTGTTCTCTGTAATCTTTTTTCTGCTTTAACTCTCTTTGACAATCTTGTGACAGATTGGAAGGACTGAGAGAGAGAAAAGAGACACATAGTTTGACTGGAGCAACCTGAGTCTGTATGCAGCATGTGTGCAAAAAGGTTCCCATTCTAAAAAGAGAAAACCCTATACACTGCGTTTCCCTTACAAGTCTATTGTATATAAACCTTTGAGTCTGGCTATACAGTGAGCTCCGATTGCTATGTCAAACAAACGCAAACTGATATAATGTCTGAGAGAAGAAGTTTATCCTTTGAGGAAGTGTTGCAGTCTGAGTACAGTATGTCCGACATGATGAGAGCTGCACACAGCCCCTGTTCACTCACACAGACCTGTTTATTTCTAATCATATAAATAATTAATAGAAATCAAAACTGCCTCTAACACTTCCTGTTCCAAGCTGATCAGTCAACCTGGCAATAGTTCCTTCTTATCACAGGAAAAGTAGAGTTTGGACTAAGTTTAAGGAAACAGATGACTAAAACAGTTTACTGTAAGAAGTTCCAGATTATCAGTGTTGCAAAACTTCAGATATACAATCCTGGATATACCTATCATGTTCAACCATAGCTGAGAGGCAGAGGAAGTGGTTTTCAGTCCTACACACTGAGGTTAATGCCTTTAAACCTCTACATGTGTCAGTGATTGTGGTTTAACAGGGTGATGGCCCTGTTGGCTCTGAGCAAACACTCAACAATGTTGCCATGCTTCAGCCTCCTATTTGACATGACACTGGGATTATGAACATGTCGAGGAGGAGGAACTTATACTAGGTGAGTGGTTGTCAGCATAGTAACAAATTAACACCAGTTCTTTCAGTTCTTCTCCACAGGATGTATTTAAAGTAAAAAATCAGGCTGTCCTTTGCTCACCCCATCCTTCCACCAACATGTGTTACCTAGAATAACCTTTTGACTTTCATGCCACCAGGACAGAGATTTACATCCTGTTTTCTGTTGTGGCATGAGGTGAATTATTCATGCATGTCCATCAGGTAAAAGGCAACACATGCAGACATTTTCTCATGTCTTTCCCTTTCACTGTGAGGACTTTATGGGAGACAGTTTTATGTAACAGGTGTTTCTTTTGCATACAATTATTGTACACTTGTGCCTGAATGTTAATCATATGCTTTGATGTATTTGGCATTGGAAACTGATTAACATGAACATACAGAACATGTAGAATATAATTGTTAACTTGAAACAAATAAGTATAACTGTTTAAAGAGTGTCTCTTTAGCGAGTTATTTCATCATCAGAAAACACTAAATAAAAGAAATTGTTAAGGCCCAACTTTTTACAAAACATTTCTATAACTACAAAACCTTTGTACACATGTGCACCTTGTATCTCTGTGCACAAAACAATTTTACAGATGCACAAAATATTTCTGTTGCTACAAATATTCTACAGCTGCAAAACTTAATTACACATTCGCAAACTTCAACTGCAGGCTGTGAAATTGTTTGCGAACGTCATTTCACAAGCTCTAAATTGAAGTGACCCCAATTTGACTTCACAGACTACAGGGAAAAGGGATGATGGATGCTGTTCAAATCAAAGAAATAAACATAACCAAAAGGGAATTCTTAAAATAAGAGATAAAAGAAACTTTTCCAAAAGAACACCAAAAATTAAAATAAAACCTTATCCTCTGAAAACCAAAGACAGTCAAAAACAGTTTCTCTATTTGTGTGTGTAATCAGTTATTGGGCCAGTATGAGGTACTTATCCATAGTCAGTGTGTTACCTACAGTAAATGGTGGTTGATACATCCCAAATTTGGAGAAGAAGCAGTAGGGTAGAAAGCTGAGCAATGTGCTGTTATGGTACAGCAAAATGTATTTTAGCCACTAAGGTCAACCAAAAAAAAAAAAAAAAGAAAAAAGAAAAGAAAAGAAAGGACAGGAAAAGAAAATCAGTAACAGGTACTTCTTCCTTTTCAGACTGCAAAGCACCATCTATCAGCCACATATACTGTAGTTCTCTGCAAAGCCACCAGACTTCCTGGCAGTCCTCCCTGGCAAAAACAATCATTTTACCTTGTTGAACATGTGAGTACTGGTTTATTGCTGCCTCGATTGGTTAGTTTGTTTGTGTTATCGTGTGACTTCAGTGTGAAGAATAAAATTGCTGTTTTTGCCAAAGGACTCTCGTTGCTCATATAATGGAGGTTTCCTCTCAGAAAAGGCCATCTGATAGCAAGGTAAAGGAAAATATTCTAAAAATAGTGTACACTTTTTTTAAGTGGCTTAAATATATTTTGCTTCTGACCTTCACTACAGCAGTACATTGCTTAGCTTTCTACACTAGTACTCCTACTACTTCTACCACCTTGGGGCATGCCAACCACCATCTACGGTAATACACTGACTATGGATACGTACCTCATACAACCTTGCTTCAAAACTCTGAACTGTCCCTTTAAGTGAATGCCTCAATACTAGTAATCAAAGCAATTAACATCTACTAATCTGACACAATCATGAGAGGCACATTGTCCAGGCATTGCCTTGGCTGTCCCTGAATGCATGAATCTGTATTGGAGTGCTGTAATGGCTGCTCCTCCAATCAGGATCTTCGGCCTATCAGACAGGAGGTGGGAAGCGATGATGGGCAACGCCTCACCAGCTGGAGCCAATCTTATCCAGGGGACCACACATCCTACTCAGCATATACATCAAAACACTACAAGGAGGGTGGGACACATGGGGCGCGTGCTGGCTGCAGCCGTAACAGAGATAGAGAAGGGGAGATAAATAATAGAGACAAGCAAAAATAAGTTAAACTGAGTCAGGCTTAGCAATACGCTAATTACAGCGCAAGAAGACATCAAGTTGACCCCCTGGAAAACATGAGACCAGCAAAGACACTTTCAGT
Source organism: Lutjanus erythropterus (assembly GCF_056507025.1). NCBI lineage: Eukaryota > Metazoa > Chordata > Actinopteri > Lutjaniformes > Lutjanidae > Lutjanus > Lutjanus erythropterus. The sequence continues at coordinate 14,047,418 of NC_139325.1, forward strand.
TAGCAAGAAAACTGTCAGACACATGGAAGTCCTAATCAGAAAACAGAAGAAGTATGTGTGTTTCTTTGTGTGTTTCACATTTTTGAAATAGTGGCTAAAAAGCAGATATTCCTGCTGGCAGAGCTTGGAAGGGACCTGTCCCGCTGAATTTCCTGGTCAAACAGTGGAAGCTGTAGATATGGTTACCCTGCAGAAAGTTGGGGGGACTACAGTCCAATTAGACTGAGCTGCTGCTGGCCTTGATAGCTCTCAATAGAGCGACGCAGATGGAACTGATATATAGTGCTTGTGTGTGTGAGTGTGCGTGTTCATTCAACAAACCTCATCCCGGATATCACCACAGTTTTCCAACAATGCTACAGGCATACATCCGTAGAAATCTAATAAAATCCATAAATTGTTCTGGTGGAATGCTGCGGTGCAATGTATGGCGAGCAGGCCACAGGAAGCAAATGAAAACCACCCACTAAAGACAGACACCAAGTGTGTGTGTGTGTGTGTGTGTGTGTGTGTGTGTGTGTGTGTGTACACACTGTATATGAGCACACATGCATGCTTAAGGTGCCAAAGTAAATCAACTAAACTAAATCTGTGGATGAAAGCAACTCAATAACTGTGTTTACTTGTGTACTAAGCCGTGTGTTGATAAAAGTCTGTAGTGGACACATGACAGGAAATAACTCACCATTACCATTAATGTGTTTTATACAAACATTTATCCATTACAAATTTGCTGTGTATATTTTTAATTTATAATGAAGAAAACATTCATATTCAAATGACAGATGAAGAAAACTAAACTCTTCAAGTTTAAGCACTAATTTGCGACATCACTGCCAATAAGAGTCACGTGCAGCTGGTGCTGGCGTTATGATGACCTCAGTCTGTCAAGAATTTCAAATAAATATCAGATCAAATGCAGATAAAACTCAGCCCTATCAGCAATGAGGAGTAAGTTATCAAAAGTCCATAACGCAACTGTACTGGACCACAGCCAGTACTTGAAACATTTATAGTACAGTCCTGTGCACACTGTTGCTGGATAGGTGTTGTGATTAAAGTCATTGCATTATATTCAGTCATATGTTTTCATTCATTCCAGTATTAGCCTACAGTAGTTGTAGTTACATTTTATTAATTTAATACAATGTAGAACAATTACTTTAATCCATCAATGACAGAAAACATTAAAGTTCAAGTGAAACGTATATATTTCTGAATGAAACAGGATAGAAAGGAAAGACAAACTGATTTTTTCAAGCCTGTATAGCCACACATCATATTTTGTTTTACAGGAGGAAAACATGAATGGATTTTGACATAAGGATACAAAGAAGTGATTTTTTGTATTTTCTGGCATATATTGTTAAATGGTGCACAATATGACTGGGGATGTGATCTTAACAGGTTTAAAGGCATTGTACTTTTCATCTTGACATTAACCTCATAAAAAACACAAAGCAAATGGATAAAATGGTGCTATGAAAGAGTTACCCCATCAATTTATTGCTCTAACAGAAAATTCTCACAAGACACAGCACAACAGTTGTCAAAATTGGTACCTTAGAGGCCAAGATAGATCCTGATTTTTAGTGTTCAGTTTGGAGATGCTGAATCCAAGCCAAGAATGCATCCTGGGGTTATTTTTCAAACTTTTGGAAGCTACCTACAGGGAACAAATTATATAACTGATTTAAGAGGCACAGCAGCGCTCCTTGTGTTGGGTGAACTAAAGTTTGTGTTTAAAATCGCTGTATTGCCCCTTTAAAATCTATTTTCTGAAAAAGTCTTACAGCATTTGTCAGTTGACAATATAAGTTCTATACACTCCACTCCACTTTAAAACTCACTGGTTACTGGGTCACTTTCACTTGATTCCTTACAGTTGTCTGAATGTCAGGAGTTACATGCAATAGTTCTTTGAATCTATCATATTTGGTATTGTAAGTTTAACTCTTACATTCCCGTCTTGCTAAAACATCAAATGTGTCAGTACAACCTTGACTATAAGTTGAGCATCCCACTGAAACAGAATTCACAGTCTCCATCTCACAGAGGAATACTTTATCAGGACAATTTAACTCAAAGGAAATGAGCCATACAGAGCCGTACGTTTCTCTCACAGATTCAGTCTGCTTAGTGATTCATCACAAGTTTTAGCTGCTCAGCCCGGCTCAGCTCAACATCAGTTTTTTTGGGCTTGATGCTAAGACATACAAACATCCTGATGGCCTCTCCTGCGAAACGTAGCATCAGTCAGAACTACATTTAAAGGAGGAGATGAGTGAGGAGTCGAACCTCTTAAATGCTGTTTAATCACTTTGAAGCAGCAGTAGTAACCACGCAGTCCAGCACTTAGACTCCCCCTTGCTGTTTATCTCATCTTAATAATTGAGAAGACGGTTGATGGATGCGTTTAATAGCTGGAGAGAACAAGACCACTTACGTGGCCCATCAATCTCAACCTGCTAGGGGGTGAAAAAAGACAAGCGCCGTCTCCATATCCAAGGGATTTGGCTGCACCTTTTAAAGAGCTTTTCCCAGATGCATCGAGACAAATTGAGCCTTTTTCTGGCAAGAGAGGACGCCAAGACACAAAGGACAAAGAATAAGAGAAAGAAGGAGGGGAGGTGAGAGGTGGTTGGTGGAATGAGGGGAGATGGAGAGTGAAGATGATGAAGGAGAGATGTGACTTTAAGAAGGTGAGAGTAAGCTGGGTTTGTATAGGGCAGGAAGTGCAGTGGATTTGAAAAGAAGCACTACAACCATTTTCTTACCGTGCGACTGAGTTCAGGGGAAAAGGGGGAAAGGGAAAACTGGGGACAGGCAGGAAGGAGACAGGAGCAAAAGGGTAAAAGAGGAATAGAAAAGAGACACATTTCCTGTAAAAGTTACCACTAGGATCATTTATTCAAGCCTATCTACTGTTTGATCTGAAATACTGGTGTAACGATGCAGACACGAGAGAGAACCCCGAGTCCTGGCACCTGCTTCTTTTCATTTTGTTTACAGCACAGAGAACACACTGTGTATTTCCAAAAGTGCTCATGAAAGTTGAGATGTTTTCATCTGTCACGATTTAAGACACAAGCATATCAATTTAACTGATGTCAAGCATGAGTTGTAGAAAGACAACCATGAATTACACCTCACCAAGCAGCAATAAAAACCTTTACATGCAAAAATTAAGTACGATTATTGAAGGAAACATGGAATATCCAAAAGTGAAAAGTGTATTCTAAACCTTTACTTACACAAAGAGTTTGAGTAGTAATGCTAATATTGCATTCTAAGCCTGACAAGGGAGGAAGCAACCAACTTTGTACATGCAGCAGCATCGTGCAGTGTGGAGGATGTGGGAATTGGCTTCAATGTTTAACTTTAACAAAAAAAAAAATTTTGGTTATCTAAGGCAAGATATGTCGCTTTTTAAATAAGAACTACCACAATCTCTTACAAATGAAAAGTTGAAATTACTGGCAGTAAAACCACACCACCAAACACATTACACAATCCAACACTCTCAGAGGTTTGCTGCCACGAAACCCTCCTTATTTGGTCTGGTGTGACAGATAGCTTATGGTGGCTAATGTTAGCTCATGTTAACAAACATTAGACAGATATAACTCTATAACTGCCTGACTAATACTAAGGTAATTTTCTGACTGCTGACTCTTCTCCTTCTGTGCTATACACTTACTCTAGATTTTAGCATTTACTGACATCCTGTCATTGATACTTATTGTCACAGCCTCCTATTAAAGATATAATATGTAACATCTCCTCATTAAATTGTAAAAATGTTAGACATATAAATTTTGTTGAGTTGTGTCCTTACATTATTCCAAATATTTTTAACAACGGTCAAACAGGAAAATTGTATTCAAGGTAATGGTGTGTTTCCTTCCAGCCGCTAATTGCTATAACACCTGGAAAAACACGGGATATGTCAGATACATCAGTGAGGAAGAAAGTCTGCAAATGCGATGTAACATGAAACAAACTTTAATATAACCTTGTTTGTGAGCATTTTCATCAATAATGGTGACAGTTTAACTATGAAGACAACAACTCCCATGAAGCCACACTACTTCATGAATTACATGTTGTGCATTTAAGCTAAAGTTACATAGGATTGCTTTAAATCGAACCAAAATAGTTTGTCTGTGACTATCAACTGGCTAAATGCCAAGGTATTGAAGTTTCTTTTTACACCCAGGTGAGAATAGGCACACAACAATTAATGGGCTATTCACCCCACTTATCTAGCAATTAATAGCGACAAATTTACACTTAACAAGAGACCTGATAAAATAAGTACAGGCCTCTTTCACAGAAGAGTAGGATTTTAGTCCAGTGTGACAGTACAAGTCAGTGTTAACTACATTTTTAGACTTGGTTAACTTATTATTTACATTTTTTAAATTATTATATTCAGTTTTCAGTCACAATTTGGTTAGGTTTAGGCAACATAACTACTTGGTTAGGTTTAGGAAAAGATAATGGTTTGTCTGTAACATGCAGTAGTGTGCAAATAGCATTGTTGGCTATGGACACCTGGGTGCTTGTTGTTGTCATATTAGGCTATATATAGCCAGACTGCCTATTCCGTCTAAATAGCATCTGCCTAAATGTATTCATATCGAACACTTGAAGATAGGTGGTCTTATTCACTCATAATTGTGTCACAATTATTGCAGTGCAACTTTGTATTCATAAAAGTATAACTTTTCTATCCTTTTTCCCACTTTCAGTTTCAAAGTAAACACTCTGCTGTGCTTCCTTCACTTACAGCACAAATGAACTGCATCCCAGCCTGGCCTGCCATCAAATTCCACATTACTCTGCTCATAGTTCCCCTCCTCTGCTTTGCTTTGTTAAGAAATAATATGACTGTGATGATATGAATGTGACTATTTAAGAGTAAGTGGTGAGGTACTGACAGAAAACGAGAGTGATACTAATCTAATTTCCTGCTTGTGCACGCTCAGGTCAACATCTTAATGATACCTTTGGTTTTCAAAATTAGTTTAAACGAGGGAGGTTTTGGTACATTCTGAACTAATGTTACACGCATGAGGTGGAGGGCGGGTGGAGAAGGCGGGGGGTTATGGGGGTAGCAGGAGGAGAGAAAAGCCGGAACGAACACCTGCTTGCAATTTTACTGAAAAGAGGAAAAAAAAATCTTCAATCTGGGCTTGGATGGCTGGCTGGCTGGCTGGCATAGGAACACGGCATCGTTTTTCAGATCAATCCGATATTAAGCCTACATAAACGCCAACTTCTCTGGAGAACTGGCCAAGTGTTGACATTTTTGACACATGGCCAGAGGCTGTTGTAGGTTGAGCCACTCTTGCGCAGAGAAATGTGATAAATGTCTTTTACAACTTTGGTTCTGTTGGAAGTTCAGCGTGTCCATGTGGACATTACAGGCGAAGCTCAGTGTCATAAAGTATCACAAGAAGATGAGCTGTCTGTGCCACTGTTCAGCTGTTTGATGGGATTTAAAATGGGTGTTGTGACTTGTCCTCATTTGGTTCAGTCCCCGCAATAAAAGTGTTCTTTAATCGTCCCATTGGGACACTAAATCAAGACAAGTCTAAAAGAAGTCTCTGTGAATCATGTTGACACTTTCCATAATTATGGAAGTATCTTTGCTTAATGTTTCAACATGTCAGATCTTAAGAAGATGATAGTTCTTTATGTAAAAGAGTGATGGATTAGATTTATAGATTACATATCAACAGAGGGGTCACATGAGGTATTTAACCACTAAAACTATGATGGCGGTCATGATCTTCCCACACTGACTTACCAAAATTCCCTTCTGGTAAAATCTGAAAACCAGTTTTGATTTCACTAACTTGTTCTCTGACTTAAAACATTGTTTTAAGCTGCATGCGGTTGAGTTTGAGTTTGCCTTTATGTGTTTGTGGATATTGTCATTTTTGTGGGTGCATTCATGTATTTGTGTATGTACTGTACTGTGTATGTGCATCCATCTGTTTATTCAAGCATTCAAAGCCTGCTGTAGATTTGAGGATTTGAAGAAGCAACCCAAACCACAGTGATGTGGACCTCTGTGAGTCTGTGACTGTCTCTTCGTCTCAGGCTGTATTCTGACTTTCTGGCCTCTTCAGAGAAGATATCAAAGGACAGCCATCTGGTTCTCGCAATCATTCCTCCCTCTGTGCCTCTGTCTCTGTCTGTTTCTCTCCCTCTGTCTCTGCTTCTTCACACATAGTAATCAGGGATACAAGTTAAGGATTCTCTGAGCTGACTTGTGGGAAGATCGTGTCTTAATGTGAAGATCGAAAGAATGTCTCTGCCTCCCAGGCAAGAAAGACACACACCATTTCACACACCATCTGAGGAGGACCATTGAAGGGAACTTCCCTACTTCCTTAAGGAATCCAAAAATACAACTTTTTAGAAATGCCATGTTGACTGCGTACACAAGATATTTCACAATGCATTTAAAAGGATTTTCTGTGTGGTAACAGAAGATAAATGGCAGCTGTGATCCAGTAAGGCAGGGTTCACACTTAAACGTCCGGTTCCTGAATGAACCAGGGTGAGAATGATGCACTGTTTCAATTTTCCAACTGGTCCGATTTGTTTTCACAAAGGCAAAACTCACCATCAGATTCTGTATATGGTGATTTTGACCTGGAACGCGTATGAGTAGACTTTAGAGGACTGCTAACTTCTCATAGAACAGCAGATATGGAGTATTTTAATAATAAAGGCAATTCTCAGTCCAGGTTTGTCCCCTGCCAGTCAACATTTTGGTAGTAAATGCAGCAAAACAGGAAGTGAAAAGTTTTTTTAACCAGTGCAATGACACATAAAATAGTACACGTATGTGATTGGTTCTAATGGTGTTCACACCAGAAATGAACCACTCCAGAGGTTCACTCGACAGTGGTCAGAGACCACTCCTTGGAGGTGGACCTGAGAGTGGTTGTTTGGTTCACACCAGAGTTTGAGTTTGGCATTAGCATTAACCCAAATGAACTGCGCCAAGGGGGTTCAGTTCAACTAGACTTAAAAGGCTGGTATGAACACACCCCAAGAAAACAATTCTTAGTACCTTTACTTATTTTTTAGATAGCAAGCAAAAGTTCTAACAATTCTAAGAAGACATTGAAAAACGTAGACATTATAGACAATGATGCAAATACTGACGTCTTATCACATTTATCAGAGACTTATGATCCAACAGCCTTGTTCTGGTACGCTAACATTTGAATTCGCAAATACACATGCACACACGCACACACACTTTCAGAGCCATCAGACACAAATCCAGACACAGATCTCATCTCCACCTGGAAGCAGATCCTCCACCATCCACGTGGTGAACTATGTGGAGAGCTTTCATGGTGACTGCATTTAGTGTACATTTCTCTGGAGCTGGACCACGACCTGCAGCAGGGCTGCTGCCTGCCGCTGATCTGCGCTTTGCAGTATCTTAAACTGATAAGAAGAATCTTGCAGAACAATGCCTCCAGTTGTGTACATAATGCCCTGCAGGGTGACTGAGGTGCCGTGCAGATATGCACACATCCAGACTCTAGGAAATATGAAAACAAACCACTTTTTAGGACTATTTAGAGTTATCTGAGAGCATAAGTGTTTCTCTAATAAAACATCAGAGCTGCAGGACAATCACATAGAAGGGTAAAAGCATTTCAGGGAAGTTGAATTCTGATAATGAAACCAATAAGTAAAATACTTTGAGCTTTAAGAATCATCACACAAATTACTTGTAGGCTATCTAAGACATACATTATGGTGGACATAAATCATGTCCAGGGTTGGGAAGGTAACTCAATAAATGTAATAAGTTACTTTTTACTTATTACTCCTTTAAGAATATGATAATATTATCTTACTTATTACTTGTATCATAGGTAGTAAGCTACATTACTCATTACTTGCTTTTATTGTTGTTGCCCAGATGTCGTTTGTGGTGGAAACAAAGCTGATCTCTCTGAGTGTGGCTTTTAAATTAGATTCAGTCCCCACATATGGTCTCTCAAGGAGCCAAACAAACTCAATGACAATACCTCCACCTGTGGAAAGTATGCCTCTCTCCCTCTCCCTCATCCTCCATTCTTCATTTAGCTTTTTGGCTAGTAGCTGACGTGACCTGCCCTGACCTGCCTCACACTGACATCATCAAAAGACAGCCTTCCAAGGTCAGAAAGTAACTCAGTAACTTAGAGTTTCTTGAAATAATTATTGTAATATAATTACTTTTTTGGAAATTGAAAGCCTTTACACAAATATTGGTCTCTGTCTCTCACTCTCTCACTCTCTCTCTCTGTCTATCTCTTTTTCTCTGTCTCTCTCTCTCTATATATATATATATATAATATCAGGTATATTCCTATATACAGTATGGACTATTAGCACACAATTCAGCACCCTGGACAGCGAATTGTAATTACACAACACATAAAAATTCAAATCAAAAAGCTAATTTAGCGTACAGTAACAGCATATTTTTTGGCCATAAAACATTTAGATGTGATTACAAACCTTCCTTGTTAATCCATTAGAATTACATTAACTTACACTTCATTTGATGTCTTTGAAACCTCACTGTAAAGTCTGTTACGCATACTGTAGGCTTACACCTTTAATGAATTTAGGAAACTGCTTTTGTGGTTGCTTTGACAATGCGAAAAGCACACTCTTAGAAATAAAGGTATTAACTAGAACCATGTAGCTTTCCTTTACTTGTACTCACTGGAGAACCCTTTTTTGTTCCTGGTAGAACCTTTTGTAAAGGCTTCACATGGAACCATTTCAAAGAACCCCTCAGTTTCTACAGAGAACCCTTCTATGGTATAAGCTTTATCTGAAGCTGCTATCTAGAACTCTTCTAAATTGTAAGGGTGCTAAGAACAGAATTAACACACACACTGAACCAGCTTGTATACATCACAGTCGTGTACAATTTTATCTGAAATCTGATGTGCTGCACACTGCGTAGTTGTTGCTACAGTCTCGTCTCTGACATGAGTAGCTGTACACGGGTCTCCACACATCTTGCAGACAGAGATCTCTGAGGGCGTTATCAGTGCGACCACTTAAACACTTGGGGCCGAGAACACTGGGTCTCCTCATAATTCTCTGTAAATCTCTGCAAGATAAAGCTTTGCTAACTTCCCTCTGTGTGACGACAGACACCAGTATATGAGCAGAGATGAAAGGATAGTCTTTCAACACTGAACGGAAACAAACAGACTGAAGAGACCAAGCGCACCTCCAACCCCCTCCCCTCTCTCCACGTCTCTCTCCTCTCCTCCATTCTCTCTCTCCATCAGTCATAGGGGAGTCCTCCAAATCATCAGTCAACCATGCTCGGTTGATGCAAGGATGGTAGCTGTTACTTGGAAGGTGCTTTGAGCTTTGTTTCAATCATCTAAAGTTACCTGGATGGACAAGAGTTCCTAAATTTTTGTAGCCCCCCTTTGTTGTTGTTGTTGTGATGCTTATTTTTTAAGCCAATCATATAAAACTTCTGCAAGAAATCAATTACATTTTCTTTTTATGGAAAAATGTAAACACACTCTTAGAAATAAAGATTCCGAAGCATCCCTTGAAGTGCTGAGGTTCTACTCAAAACCAATTATTTCTGAAGAACCCTTTTTTTTAAGTGTTTGCCAACAGTTTGCCAAGGGTTCTTTGTACCGTAATGTTAAAGGGTTTATTGGTAGGACTAACTTCAAAAGCCAGCATCTTTGATGGTATGGGGTTGTCTTAATGTCTTAATACCCATGGCATGGCTAACTGTCACATCTGTGAAGACCCCTTTACTTCTGAAAGGCATATAGCGGTTGGAACAACATATGCTGCCATTCAGATGACATCTTTTTCAGAGATGTTCCACACATTCTGGATGTGTTATAATAACATGGCTGTTCAGGTAATAGACTGGCACCCAAACGGAGAAGAGATACATAACAGTGGTAAACATGTCCCTAGTCCCAACATGTTTGGAATGTGTTGCAGGCATCAAATTCAGAATGACTGTATATTTACAAAAATGTATCACTTTGAACGTCAAATATCTTGTTTTTATACTTTTTTCAACTGAATGCAAGTCAAAATGTTTTTACAAATAATTGCATTCTGTTTGTATTCACATTTTAAACCATGTCCTAACTCTTTTGGAATTGGGATTGTAGATGAAACTCTGGGAATATCAAAAAGTTCTGGATAGAACCCCCTGGGTGATATCTTGTTAGCACTCTTAGAAAGGGAAAGTTTCTGAATAGAACCTTCTGGATATAACCCTTAATATTGGATTCTAGGTAGAACTCTCTGAAAGGGTTCCAAGTGGAACATTTCAAAAAGGTTCTACAAGGAACCAAAAAGGGTTTCCTGTGGAGACAAGCTTAAGAACCCTTTATGGTTCTAGATAACACCTTTATTTCTAAGAGTGCAAAGTTTTGCAAGAACAGTAAGTAATGTAAACAAATTATTATGACTATAAAATGAACAAAGGGACAGTCATTTAATACACATTATAAAAAAGATATCGTTTTTGTATGATTGTAGTTGTTGGTATTTACCATAATAACAATTTATAGTCATACCTTGGGAAACATTACAGGGTCTAAATAACACAGTGCCACATATTTTGGGACTTTCCTGGTACGTGATTGCAGCACATTGATAGAGATAGTATCGCCACTTTCCAGAGACTTTGGCTGCTCACAGTAGCTGAAACAGAATCCAGCCAATAACACATTCTCCAATTCTTACTCACTGCACTTATTCATCATTCTGGAAATAATGCTAAAGAATGTTTTTGTCTAGGGTCACAACATTTTCTGAGTTAGGGTTCGTTTGTGGTTTTGGCTGTTGGTATATATGTTTTTTTCCGCATTTTCTAACCAATCTGGAACTGCCAATTTCCTTTAGTAATGGTCACTGCTATCTCCACTGTTGGACAGATGTAGACAACCATGGAGACACCAGCAAATAAGCTTCACTGGGAGTGTGTAATATGAGCAGAGGTTCACAATATTTTTCTTACACATCCCACCTCTCCTTCATGCAGGTGCCTCAGCCCTCACCAGTGCGGTAATCCACAGTTAGTGCGAGGTCATAATCCCACACTGGTTTCCCACCCACAAAGTCTGCCATGTTTGATAGATTGCACATGGTGGGGGAGTGTTTTTAAGTGTTATTGTTGATGTAATGTTTTCTGTTGCTGGGTAGTGCGGAAATCACACCATTAGGCTTGGTTCATTAATGAGACAAATGCACAGAATAGGGGTTTTAATTGGAATTGCAGTGTATTTGTATTGTTAATATCCCCAAGCTCACAGGTGCAACAATGAGACACACTATCATAAAAAGTCAACAGCAAGGATACTGTGAGTCCTAGTAAAAATAGATTACACCCAACAACTTACCAGCCTTTCTGACTTTGTAAGTATATTCTGTTTAGTGTAACATATTGATTATCAGGATTAACTGCTGAGGGGAGAGGAGCAGAGGTTAGAGGGGTTGGTGGAGGCATTCAAATCACATTTAGGACTACATTTACAATATTTGAAGTGTGGACACACACTAACATTCATACTGAGCATGCATAATGAGCTGTTTTGTCTGGAATGCTGGGGTTGTGTCCACTCCACTGTCTCAGTGTCAAATGACCTGAAAGTGACCTGAAACATGGGCGCTCCATCCAGCAGCTGTATTGAACGTGTCCAGACATGTTTGAGGCACCAGAGCCAGAGGACAGTGACAGGATGGTATTTTTGTCCTTCTATGTTGGGTTGTTGGAACTTAAGTGAGGGAAGTGAACTGCTGGGCTGATTTGGACTGAGAGAGTGGCTGAGGTGCGTTCGGAACTGACCATTAGGGAGGGTGGATGGAGGGGGAGGCTGTGTCATTCGTGTGCCGGTTTGTGGGGCTGATATAGTCTTTGGGGACCACTAGTTCAGGTCCGCCCAAAAAATCCTGAACACAGAAATCGTCAACAAGTGTTTAATGGTCTAAGTCCATAATTCAGTACTACAGTTTACAGTCTTTTCACACTCCCTTTTTCGTTTACACAGACTTCAAAAATCTGTCTCATTGTTGTCATTAGCCTGTTTAACCTTACTGGCTACAAAAATGCAGGTGAAAGGTTGGGATTTAGATTGGATTGGATATCAATTATATTTGAATTGTAGTCCTACTTGGTATTTAATTATGATTTTAAGACGATCTAAATAGATTACCTGATGTAATGCATACCTAAATGAGTAAAGAGTAAAATAACATCTGAAAAAATACTGACTACAAGTACCCAGAAAATCACTTCATTAGCCTGCAGTAATTTCAGTACTTGTCATTTATTAATTCTACCCCAGCTGATCATGAATACTGTTTGTGGAGTAAGAAGTGACATTTCTAAAGACATTACAGGCAACATTACAGATGTTTTTGACATTATTTTAGGCCTATATGTAGTTTTCTATCATACATTCAGTAAGCCAGAAGATGTGCAATAAAAGAGCCTTTTCTGTGTTATATTAAAGATTTTTTTTCTAACTAATATCTAAATTTTTCACATTTTGAATGTTTGGTCACATCAGAAAGTGGCCCAGTGAAATTCAGCCAGTATGTGTTTCCAAAGAGGCTGGTTGGTGAACTACTGTACTGTGGCTGGTGGGCTAACCTCTAAAATGCTAGCTAGCCAGGAACATGCTAGCAGTAGGGAGTAACAACAGTTCCCCAAGATTCTTTTTATTTCCTCTGTACTGAGCCACTTAATCCCAAATGATATTTTGTTCGTACTTATCATTCCATTTAAAAAAAAAAAATGAAGAGAGAAAAAATGCTCCCAGAGTTAACAAGCTCGCTAACTACTTGCTGGCTGTCAGTTATCAAGCTCAAGAAGCTCAACAATAAGCTTACTAAATGTATTTGTATGAAAACTCCATTCTCCATTCTCATAACTCACAATAAATAACTCCTTTCAGAATTTCTGCTCTTAGAGCAGGCCAGTTTTAAGGCAAGAACAATTTGCTAAAACACACCCACTTCTCCCACCACTTACACCCCCCTTCAACCTCCCATTGTTCCTCGTGACCTCAAAGACATTCCCACAACTTCCTCGCTGACTTCATTCAGCGACTCTGACAGTCTCAAGCTCTCCTGTCATGAGAAAGCTATATATGTATGATAGAAAGAAGGCAGAAGATGAAAGTGTGACGCATCACTCCAGAGAGCTTCTCTTTGCTTTGTAACGCACTCTGCTCATCAATGAAGGGCTCTGACTTCAAACAGTCACAGTCCAGCCAGAGAATGACACACAGGAAAACACAGCACCACTCAGGGACTTTTGATCCTGTCAAAGACTGTCCAATTCAGCCAACAATAGCTTGAAAAAGCTTCCTTTTAACAACTGACATTTTTGTTTCAGTTTTGTCAGAACATAAAGGTACAAAATGTCTTCTGTTTCACAGAAAACATACACTAATAATTCTGAATTTGTGTGCATTTTTGTATATCCACCTTTAAAGTTATAATATGGAACATTTCTACTTAAAAAGGACTAAAAAAAAGCTTGTAATTTGTTGAGTTGAGCAATTACTAATTAGTTCCTCTAATGTCTGGAAAACCACAGGATATATCAAACACGTCACGTCAGAGAGTGAGGAAAGAAGTGACTAACATCAGATTTTGGCGGCTGTTTAAAATTGAAGAAAAGAGCCCCCATCATCCCACTACACTTCACAATGTCATCAAACTACTTTGGTTATTGTTTTAATGTGAAAGACCCTTAGCAGCAGAATTTATATATTGTGCTTTTAAATGCATAATATTACTATGGACTAAAATAGATTTTAATATTTTTTTACTTCAAAGTACATGGTTGTCAGACAGTAAATGTGTAAAAAAAACACAATTTTTGGAATCTTCACTTTTTTTGAGGAACAAGGGCAATTTTTCATTTTGTAATGTTTTTACTTTAGTCAAGTCATGCCTCTCTTCTGCCGGGGGAATAGCATTAAGCGTGCTTTAGACAAAATCCAGAATGAATGAATGGAGATCTTGTTTGATTTCATTCCTAAGCAATTATCCTATTGGTAAGGAAATTACTGCTTTTAATCACAGAGGAGAAAAACAATTCAGACAGGATTATTTTCTCTTAGACAAACCTCCCTCCAGACAAGAGCATTTAGACTGTCTACTTGTTCACCAAAATCTATTTAATATCCGTCTGATTCTTACCATCCCCTGGCTGCTCTGCTTATCTGCTCATATTTTCCGCTGTCCAGCTTCAATTTCAATAATCAACCTCAAAGCAAACCCACAGCAGTGGAAAACAAACGTAGGAACTGTTTTTAAGTTGCACCCAAACACAGAGTTCAGGTAAGCATTTCCTCTGCGTTATCTGCTTCAGTTTGATTGTCATCTCTCTACAAAGCGAGAATCAGGCCATCAGCCAGCATGAAGGTTCACTCCTGCTGAAGTGCCCTGCTTCCTAAATGTGGAATTGATTCAGGAAACAGAGCGACATGGTGGTTGACTGGTAGCGGCGTCACACTTGTGATAGAGCCCATGGGTCTTATGTCTGCCAACAGTAACCTAAATCAACCTCAACAACCTCAAACCCAAACTAATGTTACAAATCAAAATTATTTTTATTAAAAAAAAAAAAAAAAAAAAGATTTCACCTGCATTAAAATAGGAAAGAAATTAACTCTTTCACCTCTTTTCCTCCTCCCTTGTCTCTCTGGAGCTTACAAACTCAAATGCAGGCACAGAATGACTTACCGTTGGCGACACCTGATTCCTTGTAACATAAAAATTTAGATGTTGGCTTCAGCATAATATTTACACCAAGATGGAGACTTTTGATGTTTAATTATATGTGAAAATATTATTGCATGAAGCACAAAGTACTACAGAAGCAATCAGTAAATCAGAGTGCAGGATTATTAACAAGGTCATTAATTAACATGTCTTTTTGAATAAAATGGTCCATTTTAAATGTCCAAACACGCATAATATGGCAGAATGAAATATGATATCCATAAATCTGTTTTTTTATGAGTCTGTCACCTGAAACACTGTTACCTTACAATGGTGTTTCCTAAAAAGGCAGGGCATAGAACCACAGGTGGGGTGGTGTGGATGACCAGGGAGAAATCTAGACTGAAATAAAATTGAATGAATATGATATATGTCGGGGAACCAAACAGTTTGCTGATGCTGACACGGAATAAAAACTTTTGACATGTAGCACTAAGTGTATGCTCACATCCATGTTTCATACGCTCATCTCCTCTATCTCATCTCCTTCATCATCGCCCTGCATCCCAAGCATTATGGTGCATTCGTTCTGTCAGAAAATATGAGTTCTAGAGTGTTTGATGTTTGATGTACAGGTTTTATATCTGCTGTAGTGTAAAATATTTTCAAAATGTTGTAAATTGTTGTTAATAACTATAGATATAAGTTATTCTGGCCATTCAATCACTCAGTATTACATTATTATGTTCTCCAGTTTCCCTGGTAGGTGGAGGTTCTATTCAAAATTTTAAAAAACAAAAAGATTAATGTGAACTATTGTGAACTCTGTGAACTGATTATTGAGCTATCTCTTGTGAAATTTCAGCTTGCACAAGAGTGGCAGTGGTCCTACACACTTGGAAGGGGAGGGTGAGACAAAGTGGTTGCAGTCTGCAAGCTCATAGATGCCACTAAATCCTACACACTGGCCCTCGATATTGTTTTTCTCCTAGTTGTAGAGGAAGTAGTACGCTAGTAGTTTTTACTTTGGTGTGAAACCCAAACAATCTTAACAATAAATACTGGTGCAACCCGCTGTTGGCTCTAAAATGTCAAAGTCCCAATTTGGAAAGACAATATCACCAATTATGTCTATCACCATATACTATATATACTATATACATATTTTTGTGCAAATAAGAACTGCCTATTACACAGAACATCATGGTACATCTCTCTAGGAAATCGTTCTATGTTCAAGTTATCGATTTTCTGTCAATAAAACACTC
Organism: Lutjanus erythropterus; assembly: GCF_056507025.1. NCBI lineage: Eukaryota > Metazoa > Chordata > Actinopteri > Lutjaniformes > Lutjanidae > Lutjanus > Lutjanus erythropterus. The sequence goes on from NC_139325.1 coordinate 14,063,461, forward strand.
AATCCTAGCTGACAGTGAGATGTCCTGAATCAGTGTCTCTCAAGCTCAGGGAGGGGGTCATACTCCTGATTCCATGCATGCCTTCTCTCCAGGACGCCTCCTTTCCACATCACACTAGCAACCGCACCACAACTCTCCCTCTGCTGCTAATTTGATGTTGTGTTTTTTTTTCTTGCCCTCTAAGAGCTTGTCTTAACGGCTGACGTTGATGAATGCATGTAAAGAATACGCTGCAGGTAGGATACGGTTACAAGCTAAGCTGGGAGGGAGGAAAGGATGAAGGGATAAGAGGGAGGAATAGAGGGAGGCATAGTTTATAGATGGGCCTGGGGGAGTGGTGGGGGTGTGCGGAGGGTCAGGATGTTTGTCTTCCAATGAGCCGTGACTCTGAGAGAAAGAGGAGGGGAGAGTGGGAGAGCAGGGTGACAAGAGATGAAGGGAGGGAGATTAACAGAGAGCGCCTCAGCATCTTCATCGGCAGGTCAGGGGAGATGAAAAAGCATCAGTTCAAATGGACTTTTTATGCATGTCTATATTAGTACTCATTATGTAATAAAAGTACTGTAAATATCCTGCTGTTTATTCATTATTTGTGTGCCTTTTTCCACAATTTTCAATCTAGAAATAAATGTTTTTTCAAGCATATCTGTTTTTGCATGTCTATGTGTAGTTGTGTGGTAATGAGTGATAGAAATCAACAGATACACAGGCAGATAAATGAACAGCTGGAGAGAAAGTGCATGCCTGCGTGTGAGTGTGTGTGTCATTGCTTGGTAGGATTGAGGAGTTTGTTTATTTGTTTTCTTAATGGCTCATAAAATGGGTGTACGTGCCTGTGTGTGTGTGTGCTTATGTGTATTTGTGTGTGTGTGTGTGTGTGTATGTGTCTGTGGTGTGCATGTTTCTCTTAGGGCACGTACAGGGCAAAGGGAGTGTGTCCCTGTAGGTGTGTAAACAGAACACAGCTTGTAGACACACACACACAGACACAGACTCGTCGCCCCGTGCTGAGGTGTTTATAAGTCCTGAGAGTGGAGATTCCCTTTGCACCCTGAGGGCAATCTCATTCCAAACCAATTACACTTATACTTACACACACACTTTTCACTTTCCCTTCACAAACATACACACACTCTTACACACAAGAGCATACAGGAATGCTGACTAAAAAAGCACTGATAATCCACATACATTTATTTACAATAATGAGAATTTGACATACGGAACCACACTAATGTTATTTTGGAAAATCATTAAAATTATTTCCTCATAAAAAACATAATAAGACCTAGAAAATCATGTAAAGGAAATAACATCCCTTAGATATTTTATGTAAACATTTAAATGGAACCAAGATAATATCCAAAAGGTGGCAATAGAACTCAAATGTTCCAAAAGTCTGAGATCTTTGAACTTGTCTACATGTAGGAAAAATATCAAATATGAAAGTAAAAAGTATTTTTTAAAAAAGATCTGTAATCATCAAATAAAGTAAAAAGATCATTTCAGTGGGATTCTCTGCAGAGTAGACATGGCATGACAAAACAAAACGTCTGAAAATGTCTTGGGAGACCTCAGGAAATTGTAATGGGCATTTTTAAAACATTGTCTGATAATTTACAGACAAACAACTGAGAAAATAATCAGATTAACAAATGGGAGGCCTAGTTCTCATGAACAGATTCTAATTACTACCATGTTCTTCTCCCATTTTGAGGATATTGATCCTGGCAGATGAGAGAAATGGAGGAAAAGTGTGCTGACAGTTTAAACTTCAGCTATACCCCTAGGACCAGAGATAGACATTTGATTTTTTTTGTGAGTGGTGAGTGGTGATGGACTTGGATGGCAAAAGAGTCTTTACACAGTGCAAACAGATTACATGAGTAATCACACCAGCGAAAGATGAGATTGTAAATCTTGGGTTTGACATTGCGAGGTACCAGGATTCACAAAATCAAAGTTATCTACATGTGTTCTCACCAAAAGTGGTGCAGCTAATCAGCACTCTAGGAGGACCTACTGGCAGCTATTTAGGTGCAACGACAGTGAGAAGCGTCCACGGAAGTGACTTGTCTCGAACAAACAATGGCAGCTCCTGAAGCTCCTGATGTTTTTGTTTTTCTCCCCATCAGCTTTGGCAAGAGTTTGATTTACCAACTGGCTCACTGATTGATATTAGCCACTGTTAGACGGGAGTGTTGAGAGTGCGTGCCCTTTTCCAAACAGTTTTTAAAGAGGACCTCTCAAATGGTTCTGTGTAACAAATCATTGTGCATGTCAGGTTACTTTGGGTTGGGTTGCATTAACATTTATAAACTGAGTGTATTTGATCTTTTTTTTTCTTATTTGGACAAAGCAACCAATTTCAACAAATTTTATAATTAGTCTTTTTTCTTCTAATCAAAATGATATCAATGTAAAGTACTTTGGAATTTGGACTGCTTACTGGATAAATTTAAGTCATCTTGCAAATTTTATTTAAGCCAGGTGACATGAAATGACTTGAGTTGTGTTTATTGGACTCTCATTGATCGAGCAAGTAAGATTCAGTCATGTTAAGTACAATCAACAACATCCTACAACATAAATTCAACTATTTTCACCATAATGATGACACTTTGATGAAGTTCGTCTAACAAGATGATGTATTAATAATAACTATTGTGTTTACTATTTATTAAACCCACTTTTGTGTAACCAGTTGACATTGCCAAATTAAGTGTCTTACGACATTAATGTCAAACAACACAACAGTAACTAACAAACAACATCATCTCTGGTGTATATCGACCCCCCTGACCCTGACTTCAGAAGAGAATGGCGGTGGGAATGAATGAGTTTGTATATCTCTTGCTCTTTACAGCAGGAAATCTGAACCGAGACCTAGAAGGCAGGATCTGAAACTCAGAGTTAAGCAAGTGGATACTGACTGATGGGATGGATTTATGTTACCTCACTACCTGACTGTTGTACAGGTTACTGAGGCTACGTTACTTTACCTTGCTACAAAATAATATGAATATGAATCAGTGTGAAAATAATAAGTGATTAGAAATATTAGGATAGCTTTTAACTGGACCATCTTCTCAAAAACACATGGAGAGGGTGGAATTGAAGGTTGTTGAATACCGCAAATGAACACAGAAGCATATGCGTAACAAGCTACATGGTTAGATGAAAGAGAACAAAGCAGCCAGAATGCTGAAACTGGCACCCAGGTTCCACATAAAAATCACAATGTGTGAATTCAGCCTTTTTAAATCATAGAAAACTAGAACAAGAATTTATTTTAATGATGGAGGTCCCTAATTTGACATCTTTGAAGCGCTTCAAGTCTCTGGCCATAAAATCTGAGAAATAAAACTTGTCAACATGGATTAACATGCACCATTTAAAGTGTGTGTTTGTGTGTGCATGCCTTTAAGCACATAAAATTATGCGTCTAGCGTGTTTGCATGTGTCATCACTATAGTGGTGTTCATGCTAAATAAATGCCTGGCGTTGTTTTGCCAAGGCGCCCTGGCACCTGTTATTCACTAACTCAACTTTGGTTTGGTGTGTTTGTTTACCCAGTTGCTGGTGAAAACACTACTGGGATGTGTTGCTGCGTTACAACTCAAAGACATATTTACTGTGGTGGGTATTCCTCCAAGAGTGTGTGCATCCTCTGTGTGTGTTCTTGTGTATACACCTAGACTTGTCTGCATAGCCGTGAGGCGTTCAGGATCAAATTTATGGGCTAATATTCCCGTTCAGACTCATTATGTTGGAGTTGTAAAGATAAATAGATACAAATATAGATACAGGATGGAGGGAGCAGCTCGATGGAGAGAAAGAGATCCAAAAACCCAAACCTGTCACTCTCATCCACACTGCTCTGCTGGGTTCAGTGAGGCTGTGTTTTTCCGTTCTCACGCAACACCTCTCCACACACCCATAACTCTCCGCTACTTAACTACCAGCACTAAAACTTCTCTGATTAAATAGCTGGGAGACAACTCCTTATACTGCAGACTGAGGGTGAGTATCCATCTTTATGGCCATAAGGTCTCCTCTCAGATTATTATCCAGTGGGATCGAGCTTTGCAGGATCTGATCTGCAGTTGCTTTAAGTTTCTTTCTCAGAAAGGTCTGCTCTGTAATAACTAAACTTAAGTCAGTTTCTGTGTGACTTACAGTACGTCATGCTGTCATCACTCACTTTGGCACAGAAGGATGTTGTGGTTGTTTGATTTATTTGTAGGCGCATCTCTCCTCCACCCTCTCCATCTCATCTTGCATTCCTCTTCTCTTTCTCAGCTTTCTCTTTTGTCTCCCACTCTTTCTCATTCTCCTTGCTTGTGTCTTTGATTAAACATTGTGATTCAGAGATTTTGGAGTAATGTAAACAGCATGGATATTAACGCTGGGAAGCTACTATTTATGATGTGTAAATGTTCCAAATGGTTAAGTGTAAATTCCACCGGTCCAGTGTGTTGGTATTTCACAGCTGAAATAACACGTTACATCCAGTGTTTTTACTAAAGGATTCCATCAGTGTCCCTTTATTTTACAGTACACTAATACATTTTTGTATTTTGTATCAAATTATACAAAAACTAGAAATAATATGTTCTTTATTAGATAGTCTTTATTAGACAATTTCTAGTGTTTTGTCCAATTTGATACAAAGAATGGCTTGTTACATCTTATTGATGTACCATTAGGTGGATGGTGTCTAATTAGGGCATAACTACGTTCGTTTACTCACTAATAAAGAACTTTTATTTCTAGTTTTTGTACAGCTTGTTATGTTTATTAAGATACTATAAAATAAAGTGCAACCATTTCACCTAACTCGCTCTGCCTTCTCTGGTGTCAAGCAGTGTTTTGTCTTGGTGTAAATTATTCCTCAACCATTGGTGTGAGGCTGTTTTGAAGCCACAGTGAAGGCAGAACCATGGAGGCCATAAATTCTTCTCAGCACAGAAGACAGATGGAGAAAATGTTTTTATCTCTCAGAACCAAACATACACGACACGACAGCAGCGGGAGATTGAGCTGTTTGTATTGTCTTGTAAAAAATGATTACAGCCTAATAACTTTGATTTAACACTTTCTAACAAACACATCAGTTCATTCACTCACAGCCACTGCTGCTGCCAGCTATTTGTTCAGCAATTTGTTTTTGTTAAATGATAGATTGTTGCCAAAAAAATACTCCTCACTACTGGTCGGTATGAAGAAAAAGGAGAACTTAGAAAAGTGTAAATGGCAAATGGAGAAGGCGGTGGGAAAGGAAAGCAATGATTCATGCGACAGAGCATACAAGAAGTTCTGTTTGGTTTAAAATACAGCGACTATAATCCCTCTGAGGCTGAGGAGTCTTAACCATGACAACTGCACTGCAAAATAACAGTATCACTTGTCTGACAATTGTTAGGCTATTGTATGACTTTTTTGTGTGAGTGGAAGTCTGTAATTTTGCCAATGTTTGAATTAATATCCAAACCTTTCATCTGCATTTTTGTTGCCAATAAGGCTATCTGATCACAAACAATCAATGGGGAAAAAAGTTAGGAATCTAGATTTAAGATTTGGAGAGACAGTAATTCCTAAATGCCATTGATAATGCATTAAAGGACAAATATGTGATATATTTGCTGTAGCAAATCATAAAATGACTTTGATATGTCATCAGAGATTAAGGAAACAAGTTGAAATACTGCCTTCCTTGACAACACTATAGCCAGCAAAATGTCTGTTTTTGTTTGCCCATTTCACATTTATTCACTTTAAACAGAGCTAAAATTAATACCTAATGTTTACAGAATTAGTTAGTGTCTGTTTATGAGTCATGAAATCATTAATAATCTTTTAAAAGGAGTAGATGTTTATAATGGTAAATTGAACAATATGATAATGGAGTCTGGCAGGCAGTAAGGCAGGCAATCACTGAACTCAGACTCAAGACTGTGCATTTTTTAGAGCAGCGGGCTTTTGTTTTCAGACAGTTAGGAGTTATAAACCATTGATCAATTTACAGTGGAGGACACATTGTCACGTGTCAGTGTTCCACTAAAGGTGTGTCGATGTCCCTGCAGGCAATGTGTCTGACTTTTGAGTCCAGGGAGGAGAGGGCGAGAGGAACAACTTCTTCAACCATGAACTGTTGATAAAATATGGATTCAGTCTATTTAATATACTGTTTATGGCTCCAACTTGCTATGTAGACTGTAGGTGCTTCTTTAAACATCAATAATAAAAAAAACGTAACTGAAACTCTTGGTTTTTATACTAATGTGTCCCTTTGTACTTTGTACTTTTACTTAAGTATTATTTAACACTAATATTATTTACTTGTAGAGGAGTGACATTCCAGTAATGTAACAGTATTTCTACTACAGATCACATTTTCTTTCCATCATTGCATACTATTGCAGTAATATGTATCATGTATCTGTGCATTATAACATTTATACTTGTGGTGCCTAGCTGTGTGTTCCTGTGCTTCCCCAACCACGTCTTTTTTTTCTTGGTTCAAAAGGTAACACACACACACACACACACACACACACACACACACACACCAGACAAACACACACACATTTCTCTGTGTGTTTGCCACCTGTTGATAATTTGAAAATTCCAGTAAGTTCCACAGTGAAATGACAGTGAGTCATCTATTATGAAGATCGGTGATATCCACCGTATCCTGTGTGCATGTGTGTGTGTGTGTGTGTGTCTGTGTGTGCTCATACGACCCCCACCCCCAAGCATTTGGTACGTTACCACAGTTTTTTCTATTAAATGAGGCTATATTATTGTGTGTACACAGATGCATGGTTAGAACACACATACATTGTATTAAATTTAAGGTAAGTGGTATTTCCTGGTCTGAGCCATCAGAGCCAACTCATTTCAGTCACGATCAAGGATGGGAATGTCTACTGCCAAAGAAATCATCCAAGTACAACAAACCTGCCCATATCACTCGTATCCAAGCACAGTCCCTCAGCGCCCTCAAATCTGTGCTGCATTAGCCCTTCCCATCAGCCAATCCCACGTCGCATGTACGCCTATGTCCAAAGAAGTTTGTCCTTTGACCTGGATGAGAGTTCTTCTCAGGACATTAACGTCCATTGATTGAGAGAATGGTCTACGCCAAGGTCTTACAAATGCTTTTCCAGTCAGGGTCCAATTAAAGTAAATTCAGCCTCAGTTTGGATCTCAGGCTCATTAAAAGACATCAGGGCTCCAGTCATTCGGGGATTTTAGGCTCTGACGCAGAGTTCAAGGCACTGATGTTCACACGTTCAAATCAACCTGACCATGGCGTAGGACACTGAGTCCCCAGTGGTGACTGAGATAGCAATCAGTAATTATGCACCTTTGGGAGAATATTTGTCTCGTGTTCTCACCAAAAATCACTACAATCCTCATAGCGTGATTCTGCCTTGTCCTCTATCATGTAATTACAGAAATGAAATCAAATGAAACCCAGGAAGATTAGATGTCTATTTTCTGGATGGTGAAGTTTTTCTTGCATGTGTGGACACAGTTCAACTGGCTAAGAACAAAGACAAAGATTTTTGACAGAATGACTAATTGTGCCAGTCACTTAGTCATCCTCAATAACACACAGAATGTCCCTGTAATAGGTCAACCAGCAACATATTAGTAATAACAGACTTTACATGAGCACCAGTCATTGTTAATGCATTAACTTTTATTGCATCCCAGTATAGCTTCATATGTGGGGATGCAAAATGGTCCAAAAACTGCACAGAGGGAGTAGTGCAAAGTCTAATATTCACCCATGACCAACATCTTTTCCTAACAAGTGGGTTTAGTTCCCTATATGCATCCTGACTGGACATGGTTTAGTCACACTGAGTACACTGTAAAAAATACAAAAAGTGGTGATATCTAGTGGAATCAACTTATCTTTTCTCATTAACCTAACATAAATATTTTTATTGTCGCGTTAATTAAACTTGAATTAAATTTCTCAAGAAACATGATCAGCATATTAGCAGACTTCCCAGAATCCATTGTTTGAGAGTTAAAGCTCTCCTCACACTCTTCTTTTTTGTACTTTGAAGATGAAAACTTGCTTTGTGTCTAATGTACTTTAAGATAAGTTGTGGTTGCTTGTCACAATAATAAAACACTGCGAACCATGATGAAGGTTAGTATTGAATTGAGTCCCTATACCCTTACACGTTACATGATATTTAAATGTCCATCAGCGTTACTGAAGAGTTGTTGGCTGAACTTAATATCTTAAGGTTAGTGAACATGTCATCTCAAGTACAACTGAATTAATATCAAGTTTATTTGACAAGTTAATTTGTTTTGAATCAGTTTCATTTAGGTTAAAACAAATATTTTATTTCTGCAGTGTAGTTCTAATAAATTTTACACTGAATGTACCTTTTAAAAATGCTAACAACTGGTATAAATCTTTGTCTGATACGTCAGTTTAAAAAATGTTACACTTACTTACTTTTCATTATGCACCTTGTTTGGCAAAATACCTGCCTGGTGTCACAAACTCACAAGCATAATTAGCCTACCGTTGCTTTTATATGGAGGCCATTATCACTAGCTATAAACAGCCACTGTAGTCAGTCGCCCCTCTCTTTGGTCCGATGCAGGATCAGTCATGTTTTACTGGCCTCATGTGCTTCACATACGTTGAACACGTGTGGTGTCCAGCTCCACTCAAGTTCTCTGTGGATAAATACTGTAGGTATATTTTACATCTACGCAGGGATCATATTCAGCAGGATGAAGGAATATCATCTCTAGTGTGGCCACTGATTATGATTTGAAATAGAATTACAGTCTGGAAAACATTTCAGACAGCGTAGTTTTACTTCAACATAACTGTTGTTGTTGTGGTCCATATTGCTGATGCTGTTTAAAACAGTTTGCAAACATTGGTGATTTTTTATTTTTTTGTTTCCACTGAACCATTGCCTTTGGGTTCAAAATGATTTTCCAACTCACTTACATCACCAGAGGTTATATGAAACTTTTAAAGAATTGGATAATTTTCTAAATGTTTGTTGATTGATGTAAAACAAGACTGTTGTTCTCAGTTTTTCAGAAGTTATTTATATATATATATACATATGTGTGTGTGTGTGTGTGTGTGTGTGTGTGTGTGTGTGTGTATATATATATATATGTATATACATATATATGTATATAGGCTCAAAAACAAGGACATTCACGGATAATATTTTCATAATTTCACAATAATATTTTCACCTCCCAGTTGTTCTTGCTGATTATCTAATTGTATCTTGCTGTACTTTATTTCCCACAGCTGTTGCAGATCACATCAGTTGGATTTACCCTGTGTGGAGAACACATGGACTGTCCTGGCTAAACAGTCCTGCTCTGGTCATTAGCAGGAATGAGCTTTGGCTTTAATTATAAAAACACCAGCTCTTGAATCCCGCTGTTTTATGGTTCCTGGGTATTTTTATATGACTGGTTTTCAAACATGAAATGGATTGCTTGTGTGAGAATAATCAACACTTGTTAATTTTTAGAGCCTCCGGCCACTCCAAGAAAAGATTCTTTCTCTTTTGTTGGTTACTATAACAATGTGCGACTAAAATTAAACAGAGTGAGAGCTGTGACAGATAATTGATGTTATTTTCTTTATAAACATCACAGCCTGCTTCTATTTGAGTTCCTGACGTTAACAAATGTCTCTCTTATAGGATAAACCATTTCTGGGGCAAGATGGTAAACAAACAGGCATACCTCTGTTCTTGAACTCACACTGAAATTTGATTTGAAATGAAATATTTAGTGAATCCCTCACCTTTCCTAGCACTATCATCAGGTCTAAAATGTGAAAGTAAATGTGAATTTGTAAAATACTGTCTTATACTTTAGTATATGTGCAAATACCTGCAAAACTAAAGACATTTCCATCAGCAAGTTAGTATGCTAACTTAGCATGACATGCACCAAAGAGCCGCTGGCAGGAACTGAACCCATAACCACTGCAGGGGACTAACAGCCCCAGAATACGGGGCGAACACTCCATCAACTGAGCCATAAGGGTGGGTCCTGATGATATTTCAATATATCAATTTTTATGTCCCCTAAAGGTACTGCAACATTTCCTGTAATCTAATGGAAAGGCTGTGAAAATGTTTTGGAAACATGTTGGAAGGACATGAATAAGAACGCCCCTAAAAACCTGCCTATGTTCTGCAAACATTATAGGAACATAGTGTAGAGACCTAGAGGGAACATCCTTATAGTAATGGTGTCCTAAATGTTCCCAGAACATCCCGAATGTTACCTGAACGTCTGCCAAAATAACGTCCCCCTACCCTTTAAAGAACTCCATATCTGGGTACGTTCTGGGAGCGTTACAAGGTGATATCCTTTACACCAGCAGGGACATTCTCAGAACGTTCTGGGAGTGTACAGTTTCTAGCAGGGACACTGAGGAGTTATCCTTCGAAAGTGTTCCAAGTGCTCCAGGGTGATATTTCGTGGTGTATTTGAGAGAGCAGAGGCATCACTCCAGTGTCTTAATGTTTGGACCATCTGAGAATCTATTTGTTGACTGTTAAAACCACACTGTCTCAACAGTTCCTGAAATCAACAATCTAACATCAGCCACTGGTAACTCTAGCAGAACAGACTTGGCCAACATTGAGGTTTGCTGGGAGAAGGAAGGAGACCTAATTTTTTCGCTGGATGGAAAAATGTCTTCATTAATTTGCTTCATAAAAAGACAAATTCTCTTTTCAGTGCGGTTCACAAAGGTTGTTCTGGCTGGGTGAGAATCGAAGGGCTAAATTGTACTTTCACACATGTTTTAATTCAGGGTCTTTCCATTAGTACCTCTCAGATTGAGAGGAAATTGTTCGCTAGAAAAATAAAGCTTAGGCCATCTGCCTTCTTTCAATTTTCTACCGCGAGTAATCTCAAAGTTTCTCGAGGGCAGTTCCTGGACCATGTGTTCAGTAAAAAGTCAACAAAAATGATTTACAGTATTTGCCTGAAAAACTAGATTTTTCAAAGTTATACAGCTTTGCAAACCTTCCATAATGATTACAGTGTTGTGGATCTCTCACATATACCCACACCTACTCTCACACAGGCTCTCTTTGAGGGGGGATGCCTGACACGGGTCCCTGCGGAGCTCAGTGATCACAGGACAAAAGTCGAGGGCAGACGGGCCGCCTGCGAGAAAGAAAGAGCAGAAAAGGTTTTATCAGGGAGGAAAAGAAAAGACTCCCCATGCAGATTAATAAAATAACCCCAAGGTTCTTTTATATACACCCTGATCTGCTCCCCCACCCATTCCTCTACTAGGAATACCACACACACACATACAGAATATCTAAGGTCTGCCTCACCTGTTGCCGGGCAACAACTGATGGGAAAAAAAGCTGGTGGTGCTCCGATGATTAAAATTTCCTGGGTAGCAGTGTTTGATCCCTGGTACGCTGTCATTGTCTCTCCACAGCTTCATAAGAAACCCAACACTGGGGTAGCAAGAGAGGGAAGAGAATATATAAACTTTCTCACTCTTGTCAAGAGGTGGCTGGCTTTGCTCACTGACTTTTCCTCTAATTTTTTGAGGATAAAGAAACTCCCCCCCCTCGCCCGACTCAAGTGAACTTTCTTTACATTTCCCCCCTCCTGTCATACTAGTCACTTTGACGATTCACTGGTCGGTCACGTTTTTCAAAGAGAAGCTGAAAAGAAGAGGAAATACATCAATTGAGGTCAGAGCGAGGGTCAGACGCAGAAAGCGGTGGCCTTTCTTAACAGCCGTGTGTTCAGTTTATTTAAAGTGTTGCTGTCGTGGGGGAGAGGGAAGTGGAGACACCACTTCGGAAGGAATGTGTAGTTAATGCCACGCTCATGGCCAAATTAGTCAGGCCTGCTGAGGGGATTCCTCCTGAGGTCACTTCCACAGTGAAGCACAACACACACTTACACTTCAGTACATCACATCCATGTGAAGTGGATATTTCTGGACTTGAACATGCAAATACACATTCATAATCTATAAATAAACACACAGTGCACAGTAGTGCTAGCATGCATGAGAAGACCCTGATAGACAACAAGGTTAAAACCTCTCAACACTGTAAGAAAAATTGTGCAAGAATTTAATGGAATCAACTGATCTTTTCTCATTAACTTAAGATAAATTTATAAGTATTATTTATTCAAGTAAATTAAACTTTCTAGTATTTATTTTCAGAACACTTCAGAACCATAAACACTAGCTCAGTAGACATGAAATGATGAGTTGAATGAATGTACTGTACACAGTTCAATCAAGTCATTAAATTAAGTTTCTAAAGAAACATGATCAGCACAGACTTTCCAGCATGCATTGTTAGAGTTAAAACCCTTCTGTTTCAAAGTTTGAAGAAAACATATATGATGGAATCTTGGTGTGTCTCTAATAAACATAACGAATACAACAATGAAAACAATAATGAAAAATAATGAAAGTTAGTATTGAATTCTTAAAATTGTCTTTGGAGCAGCTGCAGCTCTAAATTCTTTGTGTGAACTGAAGAACTGACTCTTCAAACTGAGAAAATGTGAAACGAAATCAAACTTGGTTGTAATGTTCCTCAGTGTGACAATTATTGGTAAAATTTAATATCTTAAGTTTAATGAACATGTTTTCTTAAGCATAGCTAAATTCATATCAAGTTTATTTGATTAGAAAGGTTTATTTGCTTTGAATTATTCCAAAATTACCTCGACTTGTCTTTTCAAATTCAGTCAAATTAAAATTTTAAACCTTTCAAAACTTTTTGAAAAACTTCTTAAAGTTTGAACAAGTTTACTTTATATCATATATCATATCATTGCAAGAAAGTGCTAATTTTATCAGCATTTTATTTATTATTATTGTGGAGTGTTGAAAGGGGGGCACAGGGGTGTCCAAACTCAGTGTTACAGGGGAACTGGCCCCTGTTGGCCACACCTTAAAACCACCCCTGTTACCCTGCTGGTTTTGACACATACTGTATGAGAGCAGTGTTGTTCTGCTCATTTAATTCTAGGCAAAGAGGAAGAAGAAAATTTCCTGAAATGTGAAATTCTTTAACACCAATTTAATGCAGGAGGGTTATTTGTCATTATATGAGAGGAAGTCAAGATGGGGAATCACTGGAGAGGTAATAATCATATATTGCAATGAAAAAGTGTTGATACCACACCAGACTTTGACGATATCTACCTTTTTATTGTTTGCTTTGTTTTGTTTTTACAAAAGGACTGCTGCTGACTGCTGCATTGTTTGTGTTTTACAATTGCACATTGAGCACTCATTGCCAAAGACTATTCATGCCACTTTTGTAGCTAGGTAGCTCAGCTGGTAGAGCACACGCCCCACATACCAATGCTGTGAGTCCTCTACAGCGGTCTCAGGTTTTAGATAGCTGCTGCAGCCCTTTGCTGCGTGTAATCCCCCCCAACCCCCCCACTCTTTCCTGTCCTCACTTCAGCTGTCCTATAAAGACATAAAAAAAAAATTTAAAGGAAAGCATGGCACGGTAAATTAAAAGGAAAAACAAATACTATATTAACATATCGGATTTATCATTTAATAATAAATTAAAAAAAAAAAAAAAGATGTTTGTTGCTTTGTTGTTGTTGTTGTTGTTGTTGTTGTTGTTGTTGTTGTCTTTAATGTCACTATAAATAACATATCATGGACTTATTATTATGGTATTATCATACCTTGAGTTTTTGGAATTGTTACATCCCTAGGAATCGGTGGTACTTGTCCCCCTTCACCACACACACACACACACACACACACACACACACACACACACACACACACAGAGTACCCTTCTCTTTTGACCTTCTCTATACAAAACTCTGACCTGCTTTGCCTCTGTGTGTACAGCTGACAGCTTTTGCTCACATGATTATCTGTCCTTGACCACCTTCTCAATCCCTCTTACTATGAAATGATCCCCCCAATCACCCCAGTGTACACACAGAAATGCAGCCACACAAACACACACACATACACGTTTAAGGTTGCTCCACCTGCCGCCCCACAACACATGCACCTGTCTAATCCTTGGTTATATTAATCTAATCCTGCCTGTCTGTGTGTATAATAGAATTTCCAGAATCAATAATTATTTATTAGAACTCGACGAGATCCTTTATTCATGTAATGTGTGTGCGCTCACACAAGTCTATTTTGATAACATTGTCCACCCTCTGCTGCCCTGTGTCACTGTCTCACTCTGCTTGCTTCATGCTGAGAGAATGTGCAGGATTGCCACTGGGATATATGCAGCTTTAATAGATGCAACGTCAGAAAAACCTGCATATAAGGCCACAGACTGAGCCACTGTGTTTTCATAGACCCCAGCGAGGCACGCACTATCAATTGCTGTCCACACAGAGCCCGGCCTAATTCATTAGCTGATGACAGGACAGTGGATCAACACTGTCACTGTCATCTGGGAATTTTATGAGTCATAGGCCGGGGAATGAACAGTTTGGAGATCACAGGCATGAGCTTTGTGGTGTTGTGGTATGTTTGCTTCTCTGATGAGGTTTAGGATTACGAGCATGATTTTCTTGATAAGGTCGAGGTAAATGGATTTACGCAATGTCAGATGAACATGACAATGTGGACATCTGCTTAACTGAGTAATATCTGCAGCTAAAACTGGGGGATGATATGTGTTATTTGCTCCTGATACATATTGAACTCCAGCTTCTCAAACCCTGACATTCCCCTCAAAAGTGCCCTGTGGAGTTTCCTTGTAAACAAACAGATGTTTTGTTATGTCATGTTTATATCCACTATTTCTCACCAAAATGCTTTGTGTGTATCCTTGAGGTCCAACAAACATGTCGAGTTCATTTCGTACCTCATAAAACATTTGCAGAGCATTGTTTCCATTCACGTTTACTAGCTGGCACTTCCTCGTCTTTGTTGATTCATCAAACAAAACAGTAACCCACTCATAAAACTATTATTATTATTATTATTATTATTATTATTATTATTATTATTATTATTATTATTGGAAGTAATAGTAGTAGTAGTAGTAGAGCAGATCTCCTCTAAAACACTAATATCAATTTCAATGATTGCATAATGTCACTATCAGCATTATTATTATTTTGACTATTTCATCCTTGTTTAGTTTGGTTAATATAAATACTTTCAAATTGTGTACATTAGTATATTAGTATAGTACATTATTACATTAGTATAGTACATTATATAATAACATAAGTTGTTGTGATCTTTTGTTGTTTTGTTGTTGTTTACTCTTGTGTATTTTGTCCCCATTTCAGTTATTCTTGTATCCATAAAGTCAGTAAAGTCACTACTGTTTTGTTTGTCCACTAAAAAAAAAAGAAAAAAAAAAAAGCTTGTTGAGGTACATTTAAGGCTGTCGTGATCAATATTTTTTATACCAACAGAGGAAGAAATGACTATCTGTGTTGCTTGTAGTCATGAAACCGCAAAAAAACGTCACTCTGCTCTACAGCTCCTCTCAGCCAAACTCTGTTAACTTAGCGTTTTGATTTTATAGCTCACAACTTAATAGCTTGCAGTTCACTATACAACTCTCATCAGCATCATTTCCATGCAGCAGGCAGGTGGATTTCAGTGAAAACGCTCTAATAAACCAGCTGTGCACCCAGCATCAAAAGAGTGACAGGCAGAGTTGGTGAACATTAACAGTTAAAGAGTGAGCTATTTCATGCAGAAATTGGTGGAGACCAAAACAAAGCTGGAAAAAGAGTGAATATTGGACCATACATATATGTATGGTGGTCAAATGAGTTTTAATGTTGCTCTGTTGTCTGGTGGAAGTGTAAGTAGGTAAATGTTTGATAAGATGTTCACTATAAGAACTTTAGCTTATATGATGCTGATTGCTGTTTTAACAGGGGCCAAAAAATTCAAATTGAATGCACTTCAGTCTACTTCAGTCTTGAATAGATTCAATAGAGACTGTCAAGCTGCTTTGCACTTAACCTGTACAAAAATCAATTAAATCAAGTCAAAAACTTGTCATCAGAAGCCTGAGAAATGGACTAAAAACTTCAGTCCTACAGGTTTCATTCTGTAGTATTTTCACTGAGGCTGACATGCTATGGAATTTTGTTTGTACACCCAGCAGTCAGTGATAATATATTATGTTAAGGCTTGTGTCCAAAACTTGAAACAAAAAAGAACAAAAAATAGTAGTGGGGGGAAACATACCTCTGTTTTCTGTAAACTTTCATTTCTGCCAAAGTTTATGTCAGCATGGATGATGCCATACCCTCTCATTCCTGCTCATGGCCTAAATTAGAGCCAGGCTAAAATAGGACTAAATGTGGTATTAGAAAAAAAAAAAAGTTGTAGTGTGCATCCATCCTTGGTTGGGAGGGTTTATGCACCTGCCCGACTTCATTTACAGGTGTCGACTGATTCTCTCACTGGACGGTCACAGGGACTGACCAAGTGACCTTAACCTTCCGCACCCCAATGCCACATACACACACACGCATACCCAAATACACACACACACACACACTCCTACCCCCAGGGGACGGTGGGGCTAGTTCAGACTGGGACACAAAGACGAGCATTATTCTTCGACATCCCTCACACCAAACTGCTGGAACAGAGGAGAAGGAAGGATATTTCATAATTTTTCATAGCTTCTCGTCATAATATCCTACAATTTTAGAAGCACCACAGTGCTTTTGTTCAAATGTAAATCTATTAAAAATGACATGACATTTTAAATTTGCATATTAGAATCACTTGCATAACTATCACCTTAATTTCCTGAGTAATGTTTGGATCCAGCTGTCGGCCTCCATGGAGGTGAAGGGGTTTAAAACAATGCATCAATCTGTGTTATGTCTCACTGTCCTGTTCTTGAGTTAGCACAGGGCAAACAAGGAAGTATTCCTTGAAAGAGCCCACACTGTGTTTGCATTGCTTTCCTCAGTGCAGTGACTGATGAAAGACCAGAAGCCACAACGACGAGAAGCCCGGGACTCGAGCATACTGTTCCCCCTAAACATCAACACACTAGTTAGACAAATGAGGCTTCATCCCCCCTCCCCATTTACACTGTTCTGCTCCTGCACAGGCCATAATTCACTAAACCTGGAAGTGTGTGCCTCTGCATCTAGGACCAAGTATCACCAAATTCCTAAAATGTGTCTGATCTATGATCTGGATGATTGCTGATGGATAAGGTATTATTGTCATATGAGAATACAAGCCTGAATGCTCATTTTAGGTGATTTTTATGATTCATATTTTACATTTTAGTGCATATTTTGCTGTTGATCTCTCTTACATATTGTAACTAATGCAAACATCACATCTGGACTCAGCAGGGGAAGGTCAAGTGCTGCAGTTTACCAGAACTCCCTGATACTCATGCTGCTCTGTTATGACAATGTGCCTCAAGCTTTTATGGAACTAACTCCCTCTAGAGGTGATAAGATGAGATGCTGCTGCTTCTTTGGCTGATGTTTGGGATTTTCTCTCTCCACACACCAAACCATCACTGCCACTGAAATTATAAGCAGTAAATAGGAATAGTAAGTGATCATCTTTTACCTCTCCTCTTCCTGATGCATGAAACAATTACTTTCCAGTACATTATTAGTGCCTCCTTAGGTGCATTTTTGCAGATCAGTCTCAAATGTCATAACTGGAAATAAATATAAAACACACTGCAGAGTTTCTACACGGCCAGATTATTCATGCTGTTTTATCTTCCAGAAACTATTGTTTCTGGGGTGATTTTATAAACATCTGCACAAATACACCCTGAAAAAAATCTAAACTCAGTAATAATTATGCTAATCTCACATTGTCGTGGTGAGATAAATTAGAATCTCAGTCAGAATGAGTGACCTGTCACCTTTTCTCTGTCTTTGAACAAACAAACCCATACAAACATTCACAGGAAAGGTGTCAGAGGAGGAATCGATGGATGTAAAATGACATCTTGATATGTCATAACATTTTTTTCATTCAAAATTTAATTTAATCTGGCTGCTGGGATCGTGTCCACAATGTGTTTAATTTTTCTAATTAAAATTATTTTCAAGAGCCTTACTGATTATAAATATGAATACTATGGGAAAAGACTTCTGTTAGCTTTGCAAATTCATTTTCATACAAATATCAGTGGTGGACTGTGTAAGGAGCAGAGGTGAAAAAACAGATATCAGCTGCGTACCAAAAGGCCAAACCCTGGTTTATCAAAATACTTATATAAAATAGTTTTATTATGTGACTTAAAGTACAACAATTACTACACCGCTATAATAAAAACACACAGGGAAATATTAATGTTAATATTACGCATGTATTGACCAACTAATTTTCTAGCATCTTGTGCAGCCTATATGACACTGCATCGCATTTTCTCCACTTGAAGGACACTTAATCATGTTTTATCTACCATAGGGGCATCCAAGAGGGCACTTTTGCAGCATTGCAATCACCCCCTCTGCCGCCCTCCTGGTCCTCAATTACACTATTGTCAGTTATTTTTAACTATGGATAAATATTTCTATAATATATTTCTGTAAATATTTCTATATTTACATTGAGTTCATGTTAAACTATGAACATTTAAAGCATCACTGGGAGCACAGTGACAGAAAGGAATCAGAGAGAAGCTTCAATCCACATCTCTAACCCCTGGATGAAAAACCTCTCTTTCTCTCTCTCCCTGTCTCTCTCTCTCTCTCTCTCTCTCTCTCTCTCTCTCTCTCTCTCTCTCTCTCTCTCTCTCTCTCTCTCTCTCTCTCTCTCTCTCTCTCTCTCTCTGTCTATCTCTGACGCAGGGGGGGCTTGCCCTCTAAATAAACTTTGCAGCTCATAGGGGGAGAGAGAGACACAGAGAGACAGCAGAGGGCTGAAGTCATCAGCCGGCCGGCAGGAGGGGAGTGAATGGGTCCTGCACGCAAAGCACAAAAGCGCTGAAACTGCGGAGATTTACTTTGGTTCAGTTGCTGCAGCAGCCGACAGCGAGAAGAGGAGAGGAGAGGAGGTGTGAGTCTGACAGCCGAAAGAACTACGACACCTCCAACTTACACTTTGTCTTTTTTTTATGTGATTACCAACGTTAGTCCTGTGGTAGCTTTTACTTTTTTAGCTGATGCTGATGAAGCCGAGGTCCTCAGCGCGCCTGGCACATTAAAGGGTATCCACACACCGGGACGCACGGCGCATCACCCCTGAGAGAGACGGGGAGGTCAATCTGGAGTTCCACGCATGGATATTACATCTGAAACTTTTTGAGAGTCATGTTAGCCAGTAATAATAATTCTACTCATCTTTTTGACCGACACTAATGGTTGATTTTGTTTTCCTCCTGCGCGCACCGGATGAGAATCTCGCTTTTTGGCGTGTTTGTTTGTTTTCTGATTTTTGGAGGGAATGTTCTTCTTCACGGCACGGATAACGGTCCCCTGACTCAGTCTGGCTGGCTCCTGTCCAGGATGTTACAGTCTAAGCGGCCCAGGCATCATTGGGCCACCGTTAACTACCATCACCACATATCACCACCACATAGCTGGGGGTCCTGCTGCTGTGTCTAGGAATTATCCACCCTCCACCCTCTGCCTCCGTCTGTGGGGGAAGAACACGGAATCTTATCCAATAAGTGAACATTGACATTAGCTTTACGAGTCTCACCTCTGGGCTACTATGCAATTACAACTGATCTCCTTTGTTTTGATCATCTTGCACTGCATGGATTACACTGGTTGTCAGCAGCACAGCAGCTCCAGGCACCGGCAACATAAACGTGAGTAAAGTGCGGTGGGATGCTGCCCGGAGTTTGTTGCACACACTCATTAAGGTCTTTGTGTCTTTTACATTTGTTTGTTTTATTTTTAATTCAACATTTATTGCCCTAATTTACTCACAAACATCTCCAGCCTGAATTCTACATATTTATCCAACAAAGCTGATAATCAGTTATTTTTTAAATATCCAAATTCACGACTGAAACATTAAAATTTGGTCAGTTTTACAGTTTAAAACTGGTAGACTTGTATTTGTAGGTCACCAAAACAATCCTACGCAGGCACCTAACTGGGAACACTGGTCAATGCTCCACTCTTATGAGTTATTGCAGTTTATCCTTGATGGGCGTT
Source organism: Lutjanus erythropterus (assembly GCF_056507025.1). NCBI lineage: Eukaryota > Metazoa > Chordata > Actinopteri > Lutjaniformes > Lutjanidae > Lutjanus > Lutjanus erythropterus. Next base: position 14,083,633 of record NC_139325.1, read on the forward strand.
TTTTTCTCACTCCAGTATATAACTAAAAAGAAAACGATAACAGACGAAACAATTAATTAAATTATAAAAGTGATTTCCCAGATTATTATTGAGTATTGAAGTTAATTATTATTGGTCATTATTATTATTATTGATGATCAAAGTTAATTATTTAAAGCTCATTATTATTTATTATTAAAGTATATTTTAAAGAATTCACTTTTGGTAGATTAAAACAGTGATTTCCCAAATTATTATTGATCATTAAAGCTAATTATTGATTATTATTGTGGATTATCAAAGTAAATTATTAAAGATTTATCATGACAGATTATGAAAGCACACTTTAAAGAAGACGATCAAAACTTCATTCACTTTTGGGAGACTAAAAGTGATTGTAGCCCAGTAATTTCCCAGATTATAATTGATTATAAAGCTTTTCAATATAATGGACATATTATCGCTCATTCCCACACTCACAACATCTGGATTATGAGGTTTATGTACTCAAAGTGTTTAATAAGGTGGTGAGTTATTCTTAAATTGGTTGATTTCGCCAAATTAAAGCGCATCTCCAGCTCTTGATTGTATGGTCCCATGACACCTCAAGTCTTTTTACTACGTTTAATCCACTTCTGATAAGTCTCCCCCGAACTTTAATTGGATGAATTGATTGTTCTGTCCTTCACCTGAAGCGTGCAGCCGCTGCTCTGTGCGCTCAGTCTCCTCCTGGTTCTCGTCGCTCTCTAGCGGTCAGAGCTGCAGACTTCAGGCGGCTGCCTGGGTATCAGGGCTGATCAGTGTTCACATGGATATTCACAGCTGTAGTTCCCATATTTGGAGAAGTAACCTCCATGTTCAATTTATGTTCCTTGTACTGCCGCTTTATAGAAATTATGGGGAAAGGTTTCCTCTGATGTTAGCCCAGAGAGGTCTTCACACTCATGCCAGTCAGAGATTGAGCTCAGCATCATAATGTGAAATCAATCTTGTCCCATCTTGATCTTATTATATGCCTCAAAACCTGACTTAGTGCAAATTTGACAACACCAGAGATGTTCCATGCTGTGTGTGATGGTATTTTATCTGTCGTATATCTCCAACACTATGGGTTCCAACATTATGTCTCATCTCTTGAGCTATGACCCCTTTTTCCATGACACTATGAAACAAGTATCAATAAAGTATATTTTTCTGTTCTTCCTACACACACTTTATCACTGAGGGTCTCCAGATGTGCTCTGTGACTAATTCTGTTAGAGAAGAGCTAGAAGATAACTGGAATATTCCATGTATCGCTTGCCAGCGTGGCTGAAAACTGTCTGTGATCTACAATAATAGACCTTCGAGGTGATGTTTTCATCCCTGCCACCTGGGGCTCAAACTTCTCTCTCACTCTGATGTCTCTCAAAAAGAGCGCTATTTGTGTTTGTTGTGATTTTTTTCTCTTCATGACCACCAAAGTGGACATTTTTTTAAAGAGCAAAGAGTTGCAGCATCTGGGGGTTAATGGTGTGTTTATTATGTAGTTTTAAAGGGGTCCTGGAGTGCTGCTTTTGGCAGCTCTGTTCAGAGTAGTTTAGGTCAGACCAGAGAAACAAAGTCTGGATCGTTTTGCTGTTCAGCAGTGTGACACAGCTTATATAGATTGTTGTTGTAAAGTTAAACACAAAGAAATGTACAGGAATTAAGAGGAATTAACTAATCTTTTCTCATTTATTTGTTCAAGTTAATTAAACTTAAATATCTTTGTATTTATTTTCAAACAATTTGGAACTTATAAACACAGTTTTTCTAACTCTTTTGAGGAGTTTGACGAACTAAATTCAGTTTCTAAAGAAACATGATCAGTTTATTACCAGACTAATTTGTTTAAGTGTGGCTGAAGATTTATTGGTTCAATTTAATTGCGTAAATTTATTGAACATAATTTCTCAAGTTCAACTGAATTAAAATGGACAAAAAGTTTTTAAAATGTTTTTATTCATTGCTAAATTACCTCAACTTGTCTCTTCAAATTCAATGAACTTCAAATTTTAAGGGAGTATATTCAGCATATTCACATCTTCAAGGAAGTTAAAAGAAATAGTTTTGTTTTTTTAGAGTGTGTATGAGTGTTGTTTATTCCCTGTTAAATCTGTGTTAGTGCTGTGCCAATGTAGGATATATAGTCAATGTAGTGTCTGCTTTTTACTCTTCACTGCAACAGGGCACATAGTTTCTCTCTTTTAAATGTTTATTTCCTCCTAAACAAAATTAAAGAGCCTCTCAACACACTGTGTGAGAGGGGGAGCTACTGAGAGAGCTCTGTTAACACTGCTTTTCAAATAAGAAACCAAGCAGGAAAAGTGAAATCTGTGAATTTTGTGAAATCTGAATTCATTTTTGTTCAAGATAAGATGCTGAAAATGTGTCTTATGGACTGAAAAGGATAATACATTTATCTTGCAGTGCACATATTCAGCTATGATATAACTGATATACATTTCTGTCAAAGCTGACGGTGTAGTTCACGTTCTTCTTTAAGGAGTAAATCCATTAATTGACAAGTGCTTCTAAGAATCTAAACTTCCTCCAAGGATGCAGATATGTAACACTTCCAGAGATAACCGGGAGGATGGAGGGATTAGTTGGTGAAGGGGTGAATGAGTACAGACTTCAGACGGGAAGAAGGGGGTAAGAGTGAGTTGGAAGTCAATGACCATCAAGTCAACTGGTCAAACTTACCACGCAGAGACAGAACCCGAGCTCCGAGTTTCCTGTCCGTGATGATGCATCCAAAAGTGAAGGCATGTGGGTGCTTGGGCGTTAACAGTAGTAATTACACTTGATGAAAATATAAACGCAGCATTATTGGTTTTGCTCCCATTTTTCACGAGTTGAAGTGAAAGATCCAGGACTTCTTCTGTGCACATGAAAGGTTCATTTCTCTCAAATTTTGTTTACAACTTTGTGAAAATCTGTTTTAGTGAGCACTTCTCCTTCACCAAGATAATCCATCCACCTGACAGGTGTGGCAAATAGAGACGCTGATTAAACAAGTTGTCATACTGGTGTTGGAAAGATGTGAATGACTGAAGTAAAGAGGAATGAGCTCTGGTCAAACTGCAGAAATGGAGACCAGGTATTATGGAATAGTGTCAGATTGTCATGTAGGGTTTCTGTGAGCCTTTCTAAGTTTGCATGATCTGTTAGCAGATTGAGCCATTTGTTTATTGATAATTTTGTTTTGTCTTTCCAGTTGTGCTCCAAAGCTGAACTGTTGATGCAGTGAACTGTTAACACTCAGAAAGTTTTATTGTTGCTGGTTGGCCAAAGTCAGCCGTGGTGGAAACAAATCTACCATCAAATTAGATTCAATCACCACATATTCTCTCGCCAAACATGCTTAAAATAATGACAGTACTTCCACTTGTGGAAAATATGCCTCTCTTCCTGTCTGTCATCCTCCATAATTCATTTAGATTTTTGGCGAGCAGCTGATGTGACCTGCCATACATACAAGTCATGGGATGAACTACCTAGGTCAAAAAGTAACTAGTAACTCACAGTTACTTCAAATAGTGACTGTAATATAATTACTGTTTGTAATCCCTTACAATACTCATTATGGTACAAAATTAATAATATTACAGTAATATATTACTAAGTAATTCAAAAATGCTAAAATAAACACAGGATTTTTCACACAGGACATCAGGATTGGTGAAACCAAAATATTATTAAAAGCTGTAAAGTACAAAACGTCATGTGACTTTTATCTTGCAGGGTACTTTAGTGACGTCATGTGACGTATGTAACATAACATAGTTATTACAACATATTGTATTGTTCTAAACTTACATGACTAATTTTTGTGCCTGAACCTAACCCTAAGTGTGACCATTTCACAGCATAAACCACGTACTAAAAAGGTTTTCTGGTAGCGCCTCATACAGCCAGTAATGGATAACTGTAGTATGTTTGCAAACTTTTCACCCGAACCCGAACCAATCACTCCTCATGCCTAAAGCTAACCAACCCAACCAGTAAAAGTGGTGAGTAGTGACCAATCAAAGGCAGAGCAGGGTGGGTCATGCCCTTCTGGGGGGAAAATGGTATCTATAGTAGGGCTGGTCAATTTGTTAAAATTTTCCAACCAGCCACTGTCAGCCAGTCAACCAGTAATTGCCATTATATTCCCACCTGCACATTTTAGAATGGCATTGTTTTGTGTATCACTTAGAAGTCCTCACTAACATGGATTTTTAACAAATGTATGAACACAGTTTTAGAGAAATAAACCTTTGGTGTGCATAGAAGAAGTCTTACATCTTTTACCTCAACTCATGAAAAGTGGGAGCAAAATCAGAGGTGTTGCATTTATATATTTGTTGAGTATATCATATAGTTTATCAAGACATGTCAGCTTACTGGAGGATGAAGATGGGTTGATTTAGATTGTGATTTAAAGTTAAACATAGGATAGAGATTATAAAGTCATGGATATGAAGTGGTAGACAATATTTAATACTTAAGGCAACATGTTTTTTACAGGTTACTTCTATTTTACCGCACGGTTCTATTTTCTCCGTGAACCATCTGTGTTTGTGAGTGTGCAGGCATGTGAATGTGTTTATTCGTATGCGACTTTGTTGGTATGTTATGCAAGATACCACTGTCCAACTGAGGTTTTGTCGGTGCGAGTGCAAGGGCAAGGCCAAATTCCTGCGTCTTAAGACTTCTGTGAATCAGGCCAGCTTGGCAGGAACACATATGGGCAAATGGACAGCAGTTGTAAAGATTGTCGAGATATTTCAAACAAAGTATCCGTGATCTATGGTAAACTGGCAGCTAAACCCCCCGAACTTAGAGAAGACGGAAGAGGGCCAGCTTAAACCTGTGGCATGAGGAAAACCAATTCCTTGGGCGCTTACAGGGGTTGCTTTTGATTTGCCTACCATGTGTGACTACTGCAACTTTATCCAAACAATGCCTCTAGGAATGGAGCACCAAAACAACCTTTTCTTTGTATTGACTATTTGTCACAGGTGTCACTCCTGTTACAGACATATAAGTAAGCTCAAACATGCTTGTCCCTGGGTTGATTTTCTCATCCCCCCAATCCTTGTACCACTTTCTGGATTTAACTAAAACATTGTATTTCAAACAGTGGAGTGAGTTAAACACATTTCCTCATAAAAACGGTCATACTGTCACTGAAACACCAGGATCAAACGCTTAAAACATCCTCTCTAAACTGCCCAGCATCATGGGACCTGTCATGCATGTCTGCTGGTTTTCTTTCAGAGCATATTCACATCTTCATCCAACCACCCAAACCCTCTTTGTTACTGTTTTTGTCCCCTAAGTGCAATTAGATACTGAAAAAGTTGATATACAAGCTTTTCCAGGAAACTGACAGGAAGAAATTACATAGAAATAATTTCTTTGTCAGTTCTTTAAGACTTTAAACCCTGTGTTTTTATAATCTTTGCATTTGTTTTGTAATTCTTTAATATTCTGCTAGCACTGCATATACCTGTGAGTTTTAAATCATTACTTAAACACACTATCACTTTGAAATACACGTGCTGTAAGTGTCTGTGACAGGGCTTTCAACATAGAATTGAAATGATTAAAATCTACAACCACAGTTTTTATGGCACACATAGTCTGGTGGATCATCCCACAAATTAGTAAAGAGAGGGGGATAAAAACCTACTGTAACTAAACCATCAACTAAATCCTGCACTTCTTATGAACATGAAATGTGTTGTAAACAGTTTAAATAGCTGTCATGAACACTCTGCTATCAACCACACGGTAAGTGATTAGTGTTATATGATTCTTTAATTCAATACTTGAGCATGTGATATAGTAGCCCTTCGTGATACAGGTGACCCAATATTCTTTGTGCATTTTTATGACTCAATGATCTCTTGTGGTTGCAGTGATTCACAAGTTTTGAAGAACCTTGAAAAACTGACTGCTCTGCTTTATAGCAAAGACTGACTCCTCACTCCTCTTAACTGGCCAGGAGGAGCCTCAAGTCATTAACAACTGCTTGGCTAAAAACAATGGTTGTACCTCGTCTGCTGCAGGCCACATTTTGGCCTTTTCTGTGGCTCGAAAACTGACATTCATATTTTCATCTCATCTTATATTAATTCCATACCCGATATGCAATGATGCACTAAACTTAGACACGATACGACATGAATGAATCCCTGTTTTTGTTATCTTCACTGCCATCTTGACTGCCACACATAGAGCTTTCAAGGTCTGCTAGTGAACAAATATGGAGCATATTAAGAGATGCAGTCTTCACTACAAAACTGACTGTACAACATAAACCTACAGAGTAGTTTATTCCCCTTGAAAAGTGATATGTGAGATGCAACATTTACTAATATCTTAATGTAACATTGTTGGTCCACCATGAAACATGAAAACAGTGCATCAAGAGTTAGTGCTATCACTGAAGTTTTAGAAATGCAAATCCTTATAACTTCCACGATCTGGATTGAACTCTCTAGATGAAGTTATCAGCCTCACCAAGGTTTTCTGCACAGCATCATGCCAAAAAAAATCATTAAACCATTTAGAAAAATACAAGTCAGGTTTTGATTTCTTTTGTCTTATTTCCTTATCTCCTTATTTGAATGTTTTACTGCTAAATTAGTTCCAGTGTGCTGCCAGAAGGTTACTGCGTCCCATGTGGACACTAAGAGCAAAATGAATTCCTGCTATGAGCTCTGAAAGAGAGTGAGGATGGTTTTACAAGCAAGGTTTCAACACACACCTCCAAAGTTTCTGGCATCAAACTGGGGCACTATGGCTTAACAAGTACTGTGATTTCTACAAAAACTACACACATTTAGAGTAGTTATCCCCTTTCATCATTTAAAAATATAATCTAATTATTTTAGTTTTTTGTATTAATACATGTGAAATTCATAGCTGAAATCCTCCTGCTCCTGTCAACAGAGATCTCTGGTGTGAGCTCAGGGTGCCAGCAGGGTGGCTGTCTGACCTGCTCTGACTACAATGGCTGCCTGTCCTGCAAGCCGCGCTTCTTCATGCATTTGGAGAGGATTGGGATGAAGCAGATCGGGGTGTGCATGACGTCCTGTCCTCCGGGCTTTTACGGCACACGCTCCCCAGAAAGAAACACCTGCACAAGTAAGCAATAGCACAAGAGGTCTTGTCAAAATATATGTCCTCCCTCCATACGCACGTTTTTACAAGCAACAGCCTCAGGACCTGTTTGTGAAATATGGCATTTTGTTTACACACAGTATGTACTCAAATAACTGAAAACTTGTTAAGTATGTTTCCTTTTGGTGCCATTAAATTATCATTTACTTAAAATCAGATATCACAAGTCACCCTGTAAAGTATCAATCTGACAGCAGTGGCCTATGTCCCTGACTGTATTGCCAGTGAGACATGCACACACACACAAACACTGACATGCTGTATATTTAACGCGCAGAACACACTCGATAACTTGTCCGGTTTAAATAAACGCTGGCGGTGGGTCTGTGTTTCTCTGTCAGAGTGCAGGTCGGAGTGTGACTCCTGCTTCAACAAGAACTTCTGCACACGCTGCCGAGCAGGATTCTACCTTCACCTGGGCAAGTGCCAGGAGAACTGCCCTGAGGGGCTGGTCCGCAGCGACACACAGAGGGAGTGTGTTCCCAGTGAGTGTTTAGAGTTTACATTTATCAGTGACAATGATAAACACGGGTTTACCCTTTATCTAACTCTATTTACATAAAACATGTTTTTGCATTAAATTTGGCTGCTATACTCACAGATACATAACTTTTGTCTTTGCAGAGTGCCCTGCAGAGTGTGAGTCGTGTGTGAACAGTGACACATGTACACGGTGCCGAACAGGCCTGTACCAGCTCAGTGGCAGGTGCCACCATGTCTGTCCAGAGGACTACGAGCCCAATGACAAACTCATGGAGTGCGCAGCACAAGGTCAGTCCTGTGTGAAAACAATAACTGGCCAAGATACCTGTCCTACTGGTAGGGCCCAGTCCTACTGGTAAGAGCCATGCCAAGTTTATGGCCCTTGATGTAGAATAGCTACAACTGGCAAATAAGCTAGAAGAAAAAAAGGGGGTAATCTCATTTCAAATTTTAGAAAAGAAGTTATCCTGTAAATATTAACTATTTGTATAAACTTCACTGATATCCATGCTTTCTTAAAGGGTCTCAGGAGAGTTTTAACTCAAACAATGCATGCTGGGAAGTCTGCTAATATACTGATCATGTTTCTTTGTAAACATAACTTGATTGAACTCTGTGCTTTACATTCATTCAACTCAACATTTTAAGTCAAAAGACTTCAAGTTAAAGGAACTAGTTTTTATAAGTTATTAAGTGTTCTGAAAATAAATACTAGAAGTTTAAGTTGAATTAACTTGAACAAATAAAACGTATTTTCTGTTAAGTTAATGAGAAAACATGAGCTGAATACACAAAGTGAAAGAACTAAACACTAAATTTTCTACTCCCCACTTGTCTTTCAATTCAGTGCACTGCGAGGTGGGTGAGTGGAGTGAGTGGAGCCCCTGCTCTCGGTCCGGTAGAACCTGTGGGTTCAAGCGCGGCCAGGAGACCCGCACACGGCAGGTCCTTCAGTACCCATCACCCTTTGGCAACCCCTGCCCCGAGATCTCAGAGATCAAAGAGTGCCTGGTGAAGAGGAGGAAATGTCCAGGTAAAGAAAACAACAGTGATACTGTAGCAAAGTTGCAGTGTGTTTGTGTGCCACGTGTTTTAAGTCCACAAGGAATCAGGGAACACGCTACAAATGTAGTTTGCCAAGAAGTAAAGCTAGTAGAGCTAGTAGAGTTAAGTAAAGCTCTTTTCACTGGGAAACTCTGTAGATGACATTGATACTATATTCCCTGTCAGTCTCAGACACTGTGTTCACTGGGAGGCTGCTGAGACCTGTTCTGTTGCCCACTAACAGAAGCTAAATTAACAGAAACTCTGATCCAGTGTTGAAGCAGAAAAGCTGGAGGACATGAGAGGGAGAACTAGTAGGCATATACAACCTAGTTTCACTGAAATCAGTGGATAGAATCATCAAGTTGTGTTTTTGTACAAGTAATAAAGTTGTGCTTTATTCATGCAGCTAACGTTGGTTGTTGAAACTGTCTGCTGTAAAATGCTTTGAGCACAGATGGTCACAGGGTCACAGATACCACTTTCCACAAAGTAAATAACTTTTACCCAGTGGGCTTGTAACCCACCCTTGTAACCCACCCAACCCCAGGTATTTTGGGGAAACAGTAAATGTTTGAGGTGGATCATAGTCTTAGCTCTGCATGGCTATGATTGGCTAAGATTGAAAAGACTGATTGACAGGTGGATGTCATGATATTATTGGTTGAACTTGGTTTGCTCTAGCTTACATAAGCACCCGACATATTTTGTTTTACAGGAATGAAAAATGATTTTGATATAAAAATACAAAATACTACAGAATGAGTTTTTTACATCATTCTGTAGTCTCCCAGTAGTGTTCTTTATGTATTCAAATCTGAACATTCAAAATATGATTGTACGTATCTTCTGGCATCAAAATGTTATTTTCCCGAGCCCCTGCTAAAAATGTTCTCCCACCTGACATACAGTAGGTTTCTGCGTGATGACGGTGTGACCCCCTATGTTGAGGGAGGGAAAAGGAGCGCTTTAACCTGCATCACTGCTTTTTGCTAACAGCTGAGTGAGCGATTCCATTTGAAAAAACCCTGAAAAGAACACAAATGGGTTTGCTCTATAAACTACTAAAAACCAAATTTTTTTAATGGGGACATTCTGCACATTGTCTACTGTAGTTGTTGATGACCCATCACGCTCTCTGCCAACACTGAATTTGTGACACATGGCACGATATGAATTCCAGACCTTGCTGCTCTAGCTTGTACAATCAGAGCTGGTCCTTCTTCCGCTCAGGACTACGACTGTTTACTCAGAGGATTGTCATTGTGGTCAGAGTGAGGACAGTGGGGCGAACACATGTGTGATGTTGCAACGGGTATGTTGTGTGTTTTCCCACAAGACCTCTTTGGATTTTTAAACAGTCAAACCGCTTTCTCTGCTCCTAGTAAACAGGGGATAGCGTGATCATTGCTAATGAACAGAGTGAAAACTGCTTTCAGACGGACTCGACTCTTTATAAAACCCAATGCTGTGGCGCATTTACGATCGCTTTGTGTTCTGTGTGTGCTGCGTATGTGCGGTTACCGAGCTGGTCGGCGGCTACGGCTGGTTGTTTTTTAGCCTGGGCTCTGTAGTGTTAAATGACAGATCGCAGACAGGGTAGAAGGCTGAGATCCAGCCCCCTGGGGCCTCACACTTACAGAACAAACAGTGTGTGTGTATGTGTGTGCATGTGCGTGTTTGTGTGCATGTGTGTGTGTGTGTGATGCAGCAGAAAAGCAGTTGACTCTGGAGCAGAAACAGCCAGCTCAACATCAACATCCTCCCCCTGGGAGGCACGCGGCGACCAGGGGATCAGTATTGGTTTATCCCCACAGCTGCCAATACACACACGCACGTACACACGCACACACACACATACGCACACACACACACATGCAGACCAACACACACATCCAGATACAGATACACCCTCTCCATTTCAAACAAGTCAGACAAATGCACACTTGGGCACACCAAACACACACATACCATCTTTGTCTCACTAAAATAACTACGCAGCCGTTGCTCCTGGTGGTAATTTGTGAAGAGAGTCAACTGGGTCGACGTGATTTGTAAGGCAGACTGTGAAATGTGCCCTCTGTCACCCCCACTATCCCTCTCCCCCTCACTTCTATCTGTATCTCTCTACTGATCCATTCCCCCATCCTCGTCCCCTCCACACACACACACACACACACACTCTCACACACACACACACACTCCCTACCACACCAAAGAAAACATAGACCCCCATATAAGCTCCCTGCTGGCGCTCCCAGTCAGTCGGGTCGGGGCCGAGACTTTAGTGTGGAGTCGACGGCTCTGTTGATCTAGCCTGAGCCTGGTGAAAGAGGGTGGGGGGGATACAGAGAGAAGGGAGGTGAATCGAAAGCAAGAACGAAAAAGACAGAAAGAAAGAATGAAAGAAACCAAACAATAACTTAACAAAGTTGTTTGCGATTACTCAGTTGCCCAAGCTCCAAGAGCATCTGTGGTGAATGAGAGGCTAATTATCTGCTCCGGCGCGTCCTCTCCTCGCTGTTTACGTTCTGCACACGCTAGGGGGTCAGTGGTCCGACCTGAGAGAGCCCCCAGTAATCCTCCAGCAGCCCTCAGACACTGATACATCCTCCTCCTGCTTTTCCTTTCCTCCTCCTTTGCATTTTCTCCTTTTGCCTTTTCCTCCCCCTCTGTACGGCCTCTCCTCCTCCCGTTCTCCTTGCTACATCGCTTTACTCCTCCACATGAGTCTACTGAGTAGTTGCTCATTTTGTCCTCTTTTGCCATACTGTTACTTCTGTTGGTTGTACATATATTACTACTACTTTACACTACTTTTAAGTTTCCTTAATCCCAGAGTCAGAGCCGCTGTAAATCACCTTGATGCTGTATTCCCTGTCATCAAACTGGCTCCATCGGTCTCAGAGGCTGTGTCAGGGCTGCCAACTGAGTTTACTAACTCATGGCATCTACACCACAGTTACCAGCAGTTTGCCGGTGACTTGAGACCTAGACTATAGCCATCATCTAACGCCTTGATTCCACTCTGCGTTGACTTCCTGCCCAGCTCAATTTGCTCTGTGCAGCTTGATGCACCGTCCTTTAAAAATAAACGCATATTCTCCATGGAGCAGACGGAGAGCCGCTTCTGGGACACACTGAGGCGCTCCTAGTGGAATGACAAGCATTGTCTACAATGGCCGTGATGAGCTCCAGGGGCCGTGGTGCAACCATAACGTGATGCAGCTGTGCCTAGTGGAATCAAGCAGTTATTGAGCAGCTTAGCTATCTGACAAACTGTTTTGAGTAACGTTTGAGTAACGTTAACTTTCTTCGTCAACATCCCCAAGCCATATAAAATGTCCTGCCAGCATTTGACATGAATCAAGATCAATCTCATCATGTAACTTGACAGGCTAACATTAGCTAACAATATCTAGGATACCGCAGATTTGTTGGACACAGTCAACGGGTAAAAGAAAAATAAACTTCCTGGTTTGGTTGACCAACATGTTGGCTTGTACTTGCTGTGTCCCCGGGATAAATGGGTGGAACAGTGTCAGGTTTCAGTATAAGTTCTGTGGCAAAACCCATCTGTTTTAAGGTAAAATTTCCAAAACAATTATCTGGAAAATGACTACTGGAAACTCTGGAAGTTTGGATGGGAGTCTGATTTTTCCAAATAAACTGCAAACATTTTGCTCAGATTTGAGATGTTTTAGTAGTACATGAAGGGTAACCATTTCTACATTTGAAACTTTGCAACTGAAAGCAGAACACGCATCTCCCATGGTCTTGGAAATGGTAAAATTTAGCTTGCAAAAATACCAAAAATATCAACACGCAGCTACGCCCAGCTTCTCCTCTGATACCCGTCGTTTTGTCTTGGCAGATATGGAAAGTCCCACCTCATAAGTTGATGGGATTGGTTCCTTAGGAATGTTACGTATGAAACCAGTCTGAATCCATGTTCATAGGTGGAAATGCTCAGCCATGGCTTTAACTACTTGTATACTCGTAATATGTCTTCTAGTGTATAAAAACACCATAAGACCATGCTAACAAGGTTAAAAGCATTATTTTCATTGTAAAGGGTCTTTAAAGAAAGTTTAAGTTTAGTTTGATAGTTTGGGAATCACAACAGCTTTATTGCAGAGTGTCCAATGAGATGATCGATTCCACTGTTCATCGGTTAAATATGACCCAGCAGGTTGTTAGCATGGTTTAACATAAAGACTCAAAGCACAGGGAAACAGCTAGCATGTCTGCCCCAATTTTTGAAAACAGGCCCACCATCACCTTTAAAGCTTTAAGTTACACATATCTTGTTTGTTTAATCCACACACTGACTGACAGAAAACATGAAGTTGTTGTTCTATGGGGAGTTGCACACTAATTATAATTATCTAAACTTTAAACAAAGCCAGGCTAGCTTGTTTATACTGCTCACAGTCTTTGTGCTAAATAACAGTAATCTACTCCAGGTTCCAGTTTAATGTTTAATCACAGATATGAGAGTGGTATCAATCTTGTCATATAACTCTTTTCAAGAAAGACCATTTCCCAAAATGTCAAACTATTCCTTTAAGTGTAGAGTTAAGCCTCCAGCTGTAACTGCCTCCATTTCTACAGACACATTGCAAAATCACAACTTCCAGTTGGTCCTGACCTCTGCACAGTGTTTTAAATTCAAGATATCACAACAGAAAAGTTGTAAAACTTTAGGAAACATGCTGACATATTCAGGCTCAGAGTGAGAAGAACTTGGCTCTGTTCCTGCGTTATCCATCGCAGGAGATTGTGAATGTTTACCCACACATCCTCATCCGCCGCCATCTCTCTCAAGTTAATGCTGGCTAATTTGTCCTTCAATGGACCTGCTGTTCACCTCTCTATCTCTGTAGCCAGATAGACTGCATGCCCTCTGCAAACCCTTTAACTCCCGCACACACACACACACACACACACAAATAGACACACAGACCTATTACACACAGAGACACATACAGTTAAGCAAGCTAGCATCAACCAGTCAGTAAGGGGGGACTGATACACACACACACACACACACTCTGACACACCCAGAGCCCCCCTCATGACATCCTGGCGGACATGCGGCAGGCATTCCACTTGTGGGACAGCCCATAGCCTTTAATCCCAGCCTGGCTCCCGCCAAAAGCTCCCCGGACGACAGAACGCCTGCCACGGAGGATGTGCCACCATAAAACACACAGTGCTCCTCCAACCGCACACACACACTCTCTCTCTATCTCTCTCTCTCTCTCTCTCTCTCTCACACACACACACACACACAAACCTCCCCTTACTCTCAGTGCCCCCTCTCACTTGATGTCTGTTTCCTACTCTCAACTTGTTCTTTAGTTCATTCAGAATTATCTTTGGATTGTTATTCATCTCCTCTACCGCTCTATGTCTCTTTCACTATCATGCTTGCTCACTCATTGTGCCAACACACACACACACACACACACACCAACACACACACACACACACACACACACACACACACACACACACACACACACACACAGTGTGCAGTGTCCCACCCAGTAAGGCCTCTCTGTCCTCTCAGTACAGTTTACTGATTCCTGTCCTTTGTGAATTTTCTGCATCAGATTTCTAGAAGTGACATTACAGCCACAGAAAATGTGTAGGCAGAATTTCAGAGGAATAACACAAGATCAAGAGGATAAAACAGTCCTACATACAATCCCCCACATTAACTAAAGATTAAAGCAAATGTTCCAAACTTGCACTGCTGACAAATACTTGTCATTTGTGTACTGAATGTGACATTGATTGTATGTGGAACCAAAAGTTACAGACTTCTTGAATGCGTCCAGATTTACTATAATTTGAAATTAATGTCCGTATTCATACTGAATTGGTTGTATTAAATCCTTTACAGTGTATCCAATCCTTGTGCAAATGACAGTGCTCAATTTTATTAGCTATTGCTCAACAACAAAATAGACAGTGCTTGAGGGCTTGGGGTCAAATAAATGTTACAGTGGCTTCACAGCTTTGGCAGTTACATCAACTGAAGGTACATTAAAGTAATAGTTTGGGAAATGTGTTTATTTGCTATCTCAGCAATAATTGAATTGATGAAAAGACTGGTGCCATCCTCCTATCTGTCTGTTAAGTCTGTTGAGCTAGAGCTACGAGACCGTTAGCTTAGCTTAACACAAAAACTAGAAATGAGGGGAATCAGCTCTGTTTAAGGTTTCAAAATCTGCCCACCAGCAGTTTTAAAACTCACTAATTAACACACTGCATCTTGGTTGTTTAATCTGAACACAAATAGAAATGTAAGGGAGTCACTGCACCTGGCTGCTGGTCACCAAGAAATAATTATACCATGAACCCTGTGTTTGTAATTGGCTTGTTAAACTTTCTAGAGCCAGGCTAGCAGTTTCCCTCCATTTTCAGTCTTGATGCTTAGCTGAGCTAATCACCTCCAGGCTACAATGTAATGTTGAACACGGACATAAACATGGTATTGACCATCTCATTTAACTCAAGAAAGCTTTTCAGCGTAAAGTTTGTCCCAAAATGTCAAACAATTCCCAAAATGAACTTTTTTTTTGTCCACCAGCCAAATGGCTAGTGAATTTTCAAATTTTACCAGCCACTAACATTGTTTGCTTGGCTGCTGAGTGAATCAAGTCACTGGCATATTTTGCCAGCATTTGGCCAGTGGCTGGTGCTAATTTTGGTCCCTGCTTTAAGGGATGATGCATCGTTTCCCTTTTTAGAACATTTAGAATAATTCAGAATGTGCCAACATCCCTGTAATAGTTTGAAGACAACACTTTCACTAAAAAGGGAAACAACTTTGAGTAATAAACATAACTGTATTTCTTCATGTCTGAAAAAACATCGTCCTGCTTACAAAATGATTCCAGTACAGTCATAACTCATTCTGATCTTAATTCTGATTTTAAACTCTGCACTGCATCAAAATCACATATGATGCACTACATACCCAAAATATGTATCATCAACACTTTTGTATAAATAAACAAAAATATACATCTTTTTGGATGCAACTCCTTCATGGTTGGAAATGTTTTACTGGGGATGACAGGCAAAGTGAAACCTTACTTAGATTTAAATCGATGTGGTCACTGCCCACCTTGTCTGTTATGCTGTTGTTGTTGTCACTACTGCATTGCACATTGGGATAATGATGCTGTCCTTGCATCCAGTGCTTGCGTACTCTAATCCTGGAAATATTGGTTTCACAACACTTACATACTAAACAATATAAAGGGATTTTTAGACACAGAATCAGACTTATTAGGATAAAGTTAGAATTCTGAGTGTAATGGCATTTTCAGGAATCTTCCCAAAAAACAGGTTCTCCCATGACCTGCCAGAAGTGTGATTTGGTGCTTACATCTGCAGAAACGCAGCCATCCAACTATCTTTCTGGTGCATTTACAAACAACAGCTGGCAAATCTTTCTTATTCTACCTTTAAAGTCACAATTATGGAATAAAGTCAGCACTCGAATAAATTTTTCACATGTGGCCTTAATGTTCTTCTGTAGATTCAGTATTAAGTAATAGTGAAAATAATTTGTCTGTGCAAAATACAATTGTGGCCAAACCTATTAAGCTCACTTTTGGATAAATTTCAGTTAAAGACACGTGTATTCCCTGAAACACTTACAGTAACATCTCCAGATGGAACACAGATTTATTAAGAAAACTGTATTGTGAAATGTGCTGCAAGTATGTGTACTTACGGCATATTGTACAAGTGTAAGTCAAAACACAACTAAGTGGTAATGTCCTCACTGTTCTCTTAACAGCAGTGTCACTTTCACTTAAGGCAAATGTGGAAGCTTTTCTTAAACATTTGCATTCAAATTAAGCTATATCACTGCAGGCACTGATTCAAGTTCATAAACTGAGTGGAAGATTCACATTTGTCGTCCCAAACGTCAACCTCTCATTCACTGCCAGTCTCAAACTCTCGGTGACATTAGTCCTTAAAATTTGGCTTTTGCAAATGCGCTAAATGTCTGTTGAAAATGTTCCAAAACATCCAAAGGTGTCTCATTTGGGGACCATTACACACATGTCAACACACAGTTTACAGAAAGCCCATCAGAAACTGTTCCAACTAACCAAATGCAGGTTGGTTTGATAAACACTCTCCTAATCATCTCAACACTGGCATGGATTAGGTTTCTCCTCTGGCTTGACAAAAGCACGGGGGCTACAGTATGACTAATCCACTGAACTTGTAAATAGTTGTAAATGGTGTCAGGGCAAAGAAAACAATGAGAGCGAAGGGGACTTCCTGTGTTTATAGAGGACAGGGGGCAGACCCCGAATGAGTCAGTGCACCAGATTACTCCATCTGTCCATCCATCCATGCGCTCACCTATCTTCACCATCTTGATTTTGATTCTTTTTTTAAAACTTACTTTGCATTGTGTTGCAAAGTGAACACTCTGGACACTGTGTTTGTGCTCATGTTCACATACACCGTCCATCTTCTGTCCATTAATATTTCTACAAACCCTGATTCCAAAAAAGTTGAGATGCTTTGTAAAAATGTAAATAAAAGCAGAATGCAATGATTTGCAAATACTTTTGGATGTCTATTCAGTTGAAAACAATACAAAGACAAAACATTTTAATGTTCAAATGGTTAAAATTTATGGGTTTTTTTTTTCTAAATATGCACTTATTTTGAGTTTGACGCCTGCAACATGTTTCAAAAAAGTTAGGAAAGAGGCAACAAAAGACTGGAAAAGTTGTGGAATGCTCAAAAACACCTGCTTGGAGAACTCCTACAGATTAACTGGTAACAGGTATCCTCGAAAGGTTCAGTCATCCACAAACAAGGATGGGGCGAGGTTCCCCAGTTTGTGAAAAAGTGCATGGGAAAATAACAGCTTAAGAATGTTTCTCGGCATGCAATTACAAGGAATTCTGTGATTTTACCATGTACAATCCATAATACCATTAAAAGATCAAGAGAATCCAGAGAAATCTCTGTAAGGGGACAAGGACCTTTGACCCCTCAGGTGGCACTACAATGAAAACTGACATGATTGTATGTATGGGCTCACTTCGGAAAAGCATGCAAGTTCAGACTCTACCATGCAAAGTGAAAACCATATATCAGCAATATCCACAAACATTTTAGATGGATTGACACAAAATAGAAAAGTGTGTTGTGGTCTGACGATTCCACATTGTCTTCAGAAATCATAGACGTCCTGTCCAGCTAAAGAGGAAAAGGACCATCCAGATTGCTACCAGTGCAAAGTTCACAAGCCAACATCTGTGATGGTATGGGGGTGTGTTCGTGCCCATGGCAACATCGGTAACTGTCACATCTGTGAAGGCCCCATTGATATTGAAAGGGTACATACAGGTTTTAGAGCAACAAATGCTGACATCCAGATGACATCTTTTTCACAGATGTCCCTGCTTAGACAGTGCCAAGCCACATTCTGAATGCGTTACAGCAGTGTGACTTCATAGTAAAAGAGTTCAGATAATAGACTGACCCGCCTGTAGTCGAGACCTGTCTCCCACTGAAAATGTAAGGTGCAATATGAAGCACAAAATACCACAACAGAGACTCTGAACTGCAGAGCACCTGAAGTAACATATCAAGCAAAAATTAGAAAGAATTTTACTTTTAAAGCTTAAACAATTAGCATCCTCAGTTCCAAAACACTTACTGAGTGTTTTTAAATTAAAAGGTGATGTAAGACAGTGGTAGACATGCCTCTGTCCAAACTTTTTTTCTAACTTGTTGCAGGAATCAAGTTCAGATTGAATGTATATTTACAAAAAAACAGAAGGTTTATCAGTTTAAATGTCTTTTCTTCATACTGTAATCAATTAAACATAGGTTGAAAAGTCTTTGCAAATCATTGCATTCTGTTTTTAAAAGGTTTTACAGTGTCCCACCTTTTTTGAAACCAGGGATATAGATGAAACACAGTGGGCAGGTAGACTTTGGTGTCACTAGTCCAGAATGTGTGGGGGGGACCCCCTGGTCCAACCAGAGGCCTCACTTGATTAATGAACAGACAGGGAGAGGATGAGTGTACAGCAGGGAGACAGAGAGAGATCTCTTTCTCTCTTTCTCTCTCTCTGGCTTTATCTCTCTTTCTCTCTCTCCCTGTGTCTGTGCCTACTGCCGACTTCAGCAGTTTCACAATCCCCGACTGGCCGGCCAACCAGCCAAGCAGGCCGTGCTGCTCCGTTCCACTCACACATGAACAGCAGCAGTACAACAACAGGAAAGGGCCTCCTCTGCTTTCACTTGCAGGTCCTGTCTCCAACCTCCCTGGGGGTGGATCTTGTTATTATCATTAATAACTGTAGGCCAAGCAGAGATAAACCTTCAGCATTCCAAAACTCTTGGTTTTGTTTATGAGATGGTGTTGCAAGAACAGATAAATTGGGGGTTTATTTAAAGGGTTTCTATTTTGGACAATGGCCTGCTCATCACAGGGAGGGAGCTGCTGTCTGTGATTAAAGACTGCCATCTAGTGGTGAACACAGACCATAGCGCACTTAAAAGGAAAACTACATGTACAGTAATGTTTATAGTGTGTTATATTGTCCATTCTGCAATGCCCTCTGTTGATGACATCCTTGATGACAGTGGTTCTGCTCAAAACTGGTAGAGATGTTCGCTGGTTTACTGGATTCCAAGGATCTTAACCAGAACCAGTTAAAGAACCAGAGCATGGTTGGTGGTATACCCAGGCTTTCTGAAAGGCAGGTGCAAAAACAAAAAAAAGGGGATCGGCTGTATGCTGTGGGGGAACAGCACGCCAAAATTCATGATGCATTTATGGTGACACTGTTCTAATCTTTGGTGTCGATTAAAATAGTTTTATATGAGACTTAAAGCACATCTACATTGCTGTAATAAAAACACACAGGAAACAAACTATTTAACAATTTAGAGGAATGTAGCGACTGACTAATTTTCTAGTCTATATAGCACTATACTGCATTTTCTCTATTGGATAATGTTTTCTCCCCAGGGGTTGGGGGTATTTTTTCATTCATTGACCATAGAGGCAACCGAGAGGGCACATCTGGATGTAGTTCAACTACTTTTTGAAGTTTTAGTTTTGAGTAGTTAAGATGTAGTTTTTCTACTTTTCATTGTGAAGCACATAGAGTTTGGTAAACTACAGTTTTTAAGTGCTTTCTGTGCTGTTTGAGCACTGCTTCACTGTTATTGTTGTGTATATGACAATAAAGTACTTGAAACTGATTTGGAGAAGACAGAGACCTTCATCCTCTCTTCTGCTTTACTAATCTCTATCATGTCATTTTCCTCAACTTCTAGGAGGAGGACGGAGGAAGAATAATGAGCGAAGAGAACGGAGGAATCGCAACAACCGGAAAGATAAGGAGAACCTCGAGGGTCGACGGGAGAGGAAGAGAGACAGGGAGAGAGACCCAGCAGAACGTGAAGACTCTGATAACAGGAACAAAACGGAGCACAGGCACCGCAGAGGCCACGACACAGACCCAGTCTCCCCTGAAATCGGCCTCATACAGTAGTGCTCTGGACAGGCGAAGTCTAGCACCTCCCCATCCTCCTTCTCCTCTTATCCTCCCAGTCTCCCTCCTCCAAAACTCCCCCCACCCTCACCCACTGTCCCCACCCCCACCCCCTCGACCCCTCTCTGCAGGGGTGTTGCTGCTACCTGTACGATTTGAAAATAATGTTTATGCACAAGCGGGATGGGGCACATTCAGCCACAAGGCTTGGGCCACTATGGACTTTAAAAAGTCATTTTTTCTACCCTGTAGCCTCTGCTCCTTCACTTCCACCACTGAGAGAGTGTCTCTGTTGGAAAGACACTGCTGAGACTGCTGCTGGGACTGAAGAACAAAGTGAGAAATGTCTGTGACTGCGTGGAGGACTGGCAGACAGACAGATGGACAGAGAGACAAAGACGTTCTACTATGTGCTTGTTGATATGGTTATTTAATGGGGCCCTGGTACAACATTGCGCGTCTTGGTTTTTGAATGTAGATTTTGCAACATTATGTAGAACAATTGTTTATTATTGTTGTTCCTGTTCTTTAGATCTCTTTACTTTATTTTATTTGGTGCAGAATTTGTAAAGAAAAAATAAAAGCGAGTTTGCTATTGCCATCTTGTGACATTCTCATAATCACTGCAGATGACAGATGTAGAGGAGAGCCTGCAGGCTGTGAATCAAAGGAGTATGGTCAAAAAACTGAAAACCATTAACATGTGTTCTGTATGTCTTGGACAAAATGGTAGTTTTATCCAGATAAGTGATAAATCTAATATACTATTGGTTTTTCTTTTTGTGTAAATGGAATCTGTGCTCTCAGTAAAGCTCCTTGACTAGGAACCAAAAGCACCTGTATGTCAAATAAAACTATAATGGGTTTGTACCTGTGTCTGTGTCTCCTCTGACTGCCATCTTGTGCAATCAACATGCCATAAACCATCTCAGAGTTCGTGAAACTCAGTACAGATTGCAGATACCAGTTGTTTAGTCAAAAGGTTGTCATGAACTCATTAGGATGATAACTGTAATGGTAGTGCGGCGCTGCATTATGTAATACCTGTACACGTGTAGATACTGACATCTAGAGCTGTCACAATACCAGAATTTGAAACTTTGATACTAGCATTAAAAAAGCTAATATACCTCCTTTAATAACACAGCAAAAAGAAAAAAAAGTCTTAGGCACACAAAATAGGTCTGAAATACAGTCTTGAATTACATCACACTTAAATATTTTTTTGCTATAGCTTTGGTGATACTATAAGTAACTGATACTATATTGTTTTAATCATGTGCTATTGAAAAGGTATTGATACTTAAAATACTTTTGACAGCCTTACTGATATTCATCTCTTAGTGCCACCAAAGTCACAATAACTATGCTATGGCAATTGAGAAACGTGCAAAATTACCACAAATAATTGTGTTTTGTTCATGGCAACAAGGACAGTCAATCACTTTTTGTAAACCTTTTCTAACAGACCTTCTGTAACTTCTTCACCAACACATACTGTGAATCTTCAAACATGCAGTTAAAAGTAATCAGGCTACCTGCAGTCAAATATTTAGCCTATTAGCTTTATTTTCCAGTTTTATTTTCTACAAACTGTAACAGCTACCATCATGTAGGACCAACTTCACAGTAAGATAGATATTTTAATTAATTAATGTGTATCATTAATTTGAATCACTTCTCTAATATTAAGTTGTATGCATTTGAACAATATCTTAACTCTTTCTGTGCCTATAAAGTGTCAATGAACCAGAAATGAAATGTGAAATGAAGGATAATCACTTTGATCTCATTTGACTGGCTTAGTTTAGAGCTGTGACTAATCTAATCCAATAGATAGCCAATATTAATGTAACTCGTTCATCACATATCTGACTAACACAACTGATCCATACAATTCAGATTCCATAATCTGAATTATTTAGAGAATTATAGATAACGCAAGTTTAACTTTTCGTTACATATACAAGCAGAGCTTGTGCTGGACCATGAACCAGCTGGAACGTAACATGAGACAGTCTGCAACTGCAGCTGTACTGGCAGATATCCAAATTATCTGAACCAGAACGAATCTGAAAAATAGTGGATCAGTGCATCTCTATTAATTTCATACACACTGTCAAGCCAAAATTAGCATGATATAATGAAGAAATAAAGAATCATTTTTAAAGCTAAATTGTTTATTGGTGGAGTGACTATTTTTGCTCATCAGTAACATCTACTTGCATCAACAGGCATGATGACAGTATTTCCCCTCATTCATTCAGCAGAGAACATTCCATTAATACAGACTGTACATGAAAATATATGAAATTTTGTTTAAATTTGACATTTGCAAAATATAGATAAGTCACAGTACAGTATGTCCACAAATCAGAAGTGCAGAATAAAGCCATGTTTAAAAAGGTACAGGTAATGATACGCAGGAAAGAGGACCATGGTCAAAACCATGATTTCTGAATCAAGAGGACTCTACTGCTTAAACAAAAACAAAAGAGGAAACACTGTGACAGATCTTGAGATTTAGCCAGATGCCTTTTAAGTTAAGACAGAACAAATGATCAATCACAGCTCTTTGTTTTCAACTAACTTAATGGCCCCTGTTCACTTCATCTTGGCCACAAAGTCTTCACCCTTCTTGATAGAAGCCTTCAGCTCATCCATGGCATCAGCCACCAGCTTCTCCTCGAAGGCGGACAGCTTGCCCAGTCCAAGGTTCTTCTCAATGCCGTTCTTCCCCAGGAGGATAGGCGTGGAGAAGTACTTGCACTCTGTCTCCTCGGACCTGACATAGGAGCACTCCACCACACCCTCCTTTCCATTCATGGCGTCCAGGATTGAGAAGGTGAAGCGGGCACCAGCGTAGGCCATGGAGAGGGTGGCAGACCCAGAACCAGCCTTGGCTTTCACTACCTCTGTGCCAGCCTCCTGGATTCTGCCGGTCAGAGCAGCCAGCTGGTCAGCAGGGAACTCCACCTTTGGTGTGCACTGGGAAATGAGGGGGATGATGGTTTTCCCAGCATGACCTCCAATGACCGGTACATTGACACGAGCTGGATCAAGGCCTTTGAGCTCTGCCACAAAGGCATTTGCTCTGACAATGTCCAGGGTTGTGACACCAAACACTCTGTTGGGATTGTACACTCCATGCTTCTTCATGACCTCTGACGTAATGGGGATGGTGGAGTTGACGGGGTTGGCAATGATGCAGATCATGGCCTCGGGGCAGTTGCGGGCGCAGGCATCGGCTAAGGTGGCAACGATGGAGGCGTTGGTGTTGAAAAGGTCATCACGAGTCATGCCGGGTTTCCTGGGCACACCGGCGGGAATGACCACGACGTCGCAGCCCTGCAGAGCGGCATCCAGCTGGTCGGGGCCCATGTGGCCTGTCACCTGGGCCCTTGTCTCGATGTGGCTGAGGTCTGCAGCCACCCCGGGTGTGTGGGCAATATCATACAAGGAGAGGTGACTCACCAGGGGGCTATTCTTGAGAAGCAGAGATAGTGGCTGGCCTATGCCGCCTGACGCTCCGAGCACCGCCACCTTGGCGTTGTTCTGCGAGGAGGTGGACAGGCTCCGGGCGAGGCTGACGGTCGGTCTCACGGCGCGGGAGAACATTTTGTCTCTGTGACTTCTTTTGATACTACAGTGAAAATAGAAACGCGAAGAGCCCCTCTCCTCTGTGACACCAACGTCCTCTAGCCACGAGCGAACAGGAAGACAGTGAACTGTCATGCGTCGAGGATAAGGGCAGGGTTGCCAGGTCCGCGGTTTTTCCGCGGAATTGGGCTACTTTTGCATGTTGTCACGATTGGCATATACGCCGATTGGCATGCATCTTGTATTAATGACATCTATAAATACATATTCTAACATCTATATTATAGCTGAATTTATTTATTTATTTATAATTATACATATGTGCACGCATGGTCGTTTGGCACGTAAAACGCACGCCACGCCCCCTACCCTTCTACCTGCTCTACCCCTAGCTCATTGGTCTAGAACCGCCACTGACACACACACAATATACCATAATTAGTCCTTTGCGAAGAGAGGAGGGAAAGGGTAACGACACCGATAAGACAAAGCGTCAGGGAATTGGCCAACGTTTATTTATGACAGTATACTGTATTTAATTACGCAAGACCATGTTAGGACCTAGGTTAATAACTATTCAGGGTAGCTAACTGGTCTTAATTTGTTTTAGGTTACTTTGTAGATATCATAATACTTAAAAGCAGTGTTTATGGCAGGGACATGTTTTGAACTCTGGTACTGGACTGGTTGGAGGGTCAGTTTTGTTGGCAGTTTGGCTGGTTTTGTCATACAAAACCTGGCAACCCTGGATAAGCGTCGTGCGATGTTACGTCAAATAGCGTCAGCGCGCACCGTTACGTCGTCGTCTTTATTCAGCCTCTTTTTTTAGAGGAAAACAAAGCCAGTTAACATTGGAAGTCGCTAAATTAGCATTGGAAATCAGCACTGTTACACGACTTGCAGCTGTATGCCGGACCAACACAGCTAAATCTAACGGTACGGTAAGTACGCAGTCTTCACATGGTCTCTATCATGAGAATGAAAATGCCTCTCCTCGCTGTTTATGTCGCCCTGCTAAAATAAGCTAGCGCCATCAGATGAACTCCGTCTATTTGCTGGAGTCAGAGTGCTGCCATCAGCCCCGCCAGCGTTAGCTACAACAGGTCTTATTGTTATGGTGCTTTGCCAGTCGAGAGATCCCTTTGTACCCTTTGACTTGTGTTTGTACGTGTAACGTCAACAACAAACGGCTCGCTTTTAAGTAACTGCCAAGCAATATTAGCTGAACTAGTTTGCTTCAAGACTGTCACCAGTTAATGTTAATATTAAACCGCTAGCTATTGATTTGACTCGAGTAACGTTAGCTGTGTTCATCACTAGCCTTGTTATAAGGCCAGCTGGGTTAACATGAACTTGAGACAGTTGGCTGACACAGGTCAATATTTGTAGTCAGACAGTTAAGAGAACAGCCCGTTGTTGTACAATCTTGTGTACTCCCCTACTTACAGTGAATTAAAGCAAACTTCTAGCTCATCCTTTTAAATGATCGAGCTTGATATTGTGTACCAGAGTTGTAGTTACCCTCAGGACAGTCTGAAAATAAATATATTTTCACTTTTACTTACTGCTCTTTTCCTTTCGGCAGTGGCAAGTGTGAAGGTCCGTCAACTCTCCTAATGATACAGCAGCATTAAGGGTACTTCCAGTAAGTATCAAGTATCATGCGTGCATGTGTTGTTTCAGGTTGCAAATGGCATATAGATCATAGTATCATTCCATATTGATAATTTTTAGTTTCACTTCATCTGGGGACTGTTTGCTACTGAGTGAATGACATGCATTTGAATACTAGATGTGATCATGACACCAGCAGTAAAATAAAAGTATTTTTATTGCAGATGATAAATCTCACTAGAATTTTTTATCATAATCAATTCACAGCACCAACCACAATAATAGAGATGGGTATTAAGACTTAATTAATTTCTCTATACTGATACTTTACTGATAGCCCACTATTTACTACTACTACTATTTTAATTTGGTACAGAAAAGACATGACATGAGAACATATGAAAAGATTATTTTAGTACTCCACTTTTGCAGTTTAGTTAAGTGTGCCCACACTTTTGAATGTTTTGCCTCGTCAGCTGCTTATGTAACATTACATAAATGCAGACAGTGGCATCATTTGTCCAGGAGCTTAAAGATATTTATGCACTGGGCAGATGGGAACTAGCACTGGTTTAGTGCAGGTTCTTGATACCCATCACTACACATAATAATGATAATAATAATAATAGCCTTGAATATTGATTTCTTACTCTAACCATTATTTGTCCCCTTCCCTCAGTACTTCCTAAGGATGGCTAGTTGTGGGGAAGTTGACCACTCTGTTAGCTCACTTCCATCCAGTAAGAAAGGCAGCAACAGTGGTGGTGGAAGTGGGAACAGTGCCGAATCATCGTGCTCTGGCTCCAGCAACTCATCCCCAGCTCTGTCTGTACCGGAGTGTGCCATCTGTCTACAGAGCTGCGTCCATCCTGTCCAGCTTCCATGCCATCACGTCTTCTGTTTCCTTTGTGTGAAGGGAGCATCCTGGCAGAGCAAACGCTGTGCTCTCTGCAGACAAGAAGTACCGGACGACTTCCTGGAAAGGCCTACGCTTCTCTCTCCAGAGGAGCTGAAAGCATCAGCGGGAGGCCGGGGCGGGGCAGCAAGTGATCATGCCTGGTATTATGAGGGCCGTAACGGTTGGTGGCAGTATGACGAGCGAACCAGCCGCGAGCTGGAGGACGCTTTCTCCAAGGGCAAGAAAACCGCTGAAATGCTGATTGCTGGTTTTTTGTACGTAGCTGACTTGGAGAATATGGTGCAGTACAGGCGCAATGAGCACGGCCGTAGACGCAAGATGAAGAGGGACGTTTTGGATATCCCCAAGAAGGGAGTGGCGGGACTGCGTTTGGACACTGAGGGTGTCACTGGGGCCATTGGGGCAGCAGGTCGAGAAAACTCTGCTGATGGGGCTGATACCACAGTAGCGGGTGTACAGCAGCAGGTCACAGGTATCCCGTCGACTGTTACAGCCCCTCCAGCCACTGCCAGACCTCCCACCTCCCTAGGTGGTCAGCCTGGCAACAGCAGTAGCCCCACCCTAGAGGATGCTCTCTCCCAGCTGCAAATCAGCCCCAGGCCCACACCTTCTCATGAGCGGTCTGAGCCTGGGGAAGGAGAGGAAGAAGATGAAGAAGAGGAGGCGTCGCCCTCCAGGTCCTCTGACCCTCACACCTCCGTGGACGAGTCCGGCTCTGGAGATTGGAGCGACGACGAGGAAGAGGAGGATGAAGAAGAGGAGGGGGGAGATGGGGAGCGTGTAGAGCCCTGGGAGGGGAGGCAGCGGAGGCAAAGACTGAATCCAGAGGACAGAGCCCCTCCTGGGGCTGAGTCCGCCTCTCCCCCTTCTTCATCCAGTAGCAGCGGGAGGTCCAGAATGCCTGATGGCCAGTGTACAGTGACTGAAGTGTGAAGTTGATACCATCGTCACTAAATGGCTCTGTTCCATTTCACTAATTTATTCCTCACTGTATGCTGTCATTCACTCTGTCACGATCAGATGTGGGTGGACTGCTTGATGCAAGGGAAATCAAGAATTACATACTCCATGTTTTTAGGCAAACAACTCAATTTTAGCAGTCTGATTTAGTGCCTCTTTTGGGCTCACAATGATCTGGATGTGTCTGTATGATTTATTTGTTTGTCTCATCCAGCATATACCCAGCCAGTAGAAGCAATGTTGGGTTTTATGTTCTAGCACAGAGCGTTCTAGTACTGAGACAGGAGCTTGGTAAACAACCAGATGGATACAGCATGTTGTTGTGAACCATGAAATCTCAGATTTGTTGAGGTAGATGTATCAGACTTATTGTGGTGATCAGCTGCCATCAGTCTGCTCACTTTTTGCCATTTGGTTGCAGGCACATCAAGTCTCTTCTTTTTAAATTCCAGAAAAGTGGAAGGGGACAGTTCGGCTTACTTGATGTGGGGCTGTACGAGATACTTAACGATAGTCAGTGTATTAGCTGCAGTAGATGCCAGTCAGCATGACCTCAGTTTGGAAAAGCCGAGAAGGACACCAGCACAGAAGCAAAGGAATAAACTGCTGCAGCAACAATAGGTGTTTTAGTCGCTAAAAAATAGTCCACCTAAAAAAGAAAAAATCAATATCACTTTTAGTGTATGCTATATTTAGAATATTTTCACTGCTTTACTTTGCTGTCAGTCAGACAGCCTGTTCTGACAGGAAACTGGCATTATGTAAGCCAAACCAACCAAACTCCACAGGCGAAATCAGTCATTTTACACAAAACATGGGAGTTGCAGTGCCACTGCTGCCTCAATCTGTTATTTTGTTAGTGTTATTATGTGGTTTTGATTAATATGAACTGTTTAAAACATGAAAGTCACACAATAAGACAAACAAACTAAGCGATCGAGGGTCAGTAGATCAGTAATTTCCGTGCTCTGCGAGGTAAAATCACTCATTTCAACTATGGTTGGTTTGCAGAAGGTGATATATGGCTTTCATTATGTCAGGTTCCCATCAGAAAAGGCTGTCTGATGGCAAAGTAAAGTGGTGAGAATATTCTAAATACAGTGTACACTACAGTGTCCACAGCAGTACATTGCTTAGCTTCCATGCTGATTCCTCTTTGCTTTCTCTTAACTGGGGATGTCCTGACCTGATACCTCATACAACCTCACTTCAAGAAACGTAAAATATCCCCTTCAAAAAGGTAAAAGTGACTTGCCAGCCTGCTTCTTCTTATTCTAGGTATTTTTGTGTTGAAAATTTATTATCCTAACAGTCAGAGAGTTTTTGGGAGTCTCAGCCAGATCAGTGACGTTAGAGTGAGAAAGCATAAATGAGGATGTAACTCCTGGAAATGGAACTGTGTCTTTATCATTATCATGAACGGCTGCATTCTATTCATCTTACACTTTTAACTCTCTCAGCTAACATAGCACGCAGAAATGAGCTTGTTAGAGCTCAAGTCCTCTGACTACTCTTGCAAAGAATTGAATTCTTGATAACTTGTTCCCGACCTCCACCTGACCCGAATTATTTCCTTTACTTAACTGCAGATTTAACAGATCATGAGGCCTTTCCTTCAAAATGCTAAAATGTAACTGTTAACTCTTGGAAGTATGTCGTTTTAGAGCAGAACGAAAATCTTCAGGCTGTTTATCCAGATAAAGAAAGGAAACCGAAGTACTTGCTAATGCTCTTATGCCATGTGGGTATTAAAATTTCACACTTAATGAGCAACAACATAGTCATGTCTCTCAGGAGCCCACAGGATTATTTGGCTACGTGCCTAAGGGTTTGTCTTGGCTATCCTTTAAGCTGCAGCTCTCTGAAATTTGAAAATATGTAGAGATTACAACTACTGTTCTAAATGAATGTGCATATTGGAAGTACATATCAAATTTATTTTAACCTTTTCCAGCTTTAAATAATTGGCATTTTAATGTGAAGTATTAGTGTTTTCCTTTTTAAAGCTGTCGAGGCCTCTGCAGCCTCATTAGCATTCTTATTGTCCCTGACTAAAGTATTCTCAATTGGTGTGTTTCTAAAGTTTTGTGATTTGTGCGTGTTTGAAGAGAGAGTTATTTAAACACTACTGGTTGGCAGGATGTTGAGAATTGATATTTTTGGGGTTGAGTTTGAGTACATGTTTTTAATTTGCGTTTGTTTTTTTGTGTTTCTTATGGTTGTAAATCCTCTTGTGTGTGATGTCTGAGGCAGTAAGAAAACAAGAACATGCCATTGCTATTGGCCATCCTGCAGAGATTTCAAGTTATGTTATTTTTATATTTCTTACTTGCTTAATACATCATCAGCTCTGTCTTAGACTTTTCATTCTGAAGAATAAAGTTTGTGTAACAGTTTTTGCTTGGCAAATTTTTTGTTACATGGTTTGTAATTTAAGAATAAATTTTGTCATTTCATCATCCTAAAAGGGTAATACTTTTCTGCTCTGTCTGATTATTATATTCTTGGGTTCTTGTTTTACTGTGTCATATGGTGCCTGTAAGCTTGTTTTTTCTTTAAAATATATCTGTACAGAGTGTTATACAAGTAGAAGTATCAATAGGCCCATTGTAAGTGAGACCCTTTTTTTCTCTTCACTACCACCTGAAGAGATTTTTCTATGGGGGGAAAAGTCACATTCTTTCCACTGGACGAGAGACTTAAGTATTCAATTCAATATATATTCTTATTTTTATAACAAAGCATCAAAAAGAAGACTTAAAACAAAGTTTCCCAATCTTTTTCCTTACAAGACCCCTTTTCTTTCATTGACTAAACTGACCCCTGACAATGTGACATATTTTATGGATATTTCATATTATATTCAATGCAAAACAGTAACAGCACAGAACTAGGTTAAAATTCTAGAACCTAATAGAAATAAATAGAAATTAACCTAAATAGTGAATGTGATAACTGCATGAACCTGTGTAAAATGAGCGACATGGATGAATTTTAATGATATTATTTCCTGTGAATGCTGTATCACAGATGATTTTTTATGATTTTTAAGAAACTTTTTGCACAATTCTCTGTATTATGTATATGTTGCAGCCTTCTTTTTTTGATAAATTTAGTGTTTCAGTCTCCCTGACTGTTGACCATTGTTCTGTTCTCTATGTTTGTCAGGCTGTTTCAACTGCATACTTTTCTAATACAGGATGAGGCTGATTTCCCAGAGAGTGAAGGCTATAGCTGTATTCAGCTATTCTCCATGCCATTACTCTGTAAGATTCCTTTTAAGTTTATATCTTAAATAATAATCAGAACTTTAAAAATAACAATTTCACTTAGTTTTCTTCATGGAAGTGATTGAAATTTTGAGGTATAGGCCTGCTTTATATATGTTTCTGTTGTATGCTACTACGACTACATGATCAAAATAGCTTACAAGAAAGATAGCATTTACATATCTGTAGTGTGCACAGTTTGCATCACAGCCTGTTTTTTTCCTACCATAAATGAGTGTTTAGGTGCTGTTCATTGTAATAAGGTCAACTCTTGTGTTCCCGTCACTCACCTTGTAGGTGTTTTGATATTCTGACCGCAGCAGCTATCAGCTCTCCAGCTGGGTGTCTGGCCAGAAAACATGACCTCTGGAAGGGGAACCGGAGATAAAGGCCTGGCATCCACCGGGGATCTGTCCTGTTCTTGCCATTTCAGTCTGTGCACGGATATGCTTTTGCAACACCTCATTTGCTGTATGGAGACATTTTAAATCTGCAATGAAAAATGAGCTACAAATTAGTGCCAAACCTCATGAAAGAATTCAGTATGCGTATTTAAACTGTTTGATTTGGCCCTGCGCTTCAACATCACGTGCATGTATGAGAGCCAGAGGACTGAAAACATGCCAACAGTGCTCTTACCTACAGCTAAGAATCTCCCAACAAAAC
This sequence comes from Lutjanus erythropterus, assembly GCF_056507025.1. Lineage (NCBI taxonomy): Eukaryota > Metazoa > Chordata > Actinopteri > Lutjaniformes > Lutjanidae > Lutjanus > Lutjanus erythropterus. The sequence goes on from NC_139325.1 coordinate 14,114,934, forward strand.
AGAAACAGAAAAGTGGAGATGATTGAGGCCATAATGAACAAATAACCTAAAATAACCTACAAAACTGAGTTAAAGAGGAAAGAAGTGCAGCAGCAGTATTACTCAGTCCTGCAGACAGATGCTGATGTCTCGTGCTTGTTATTCCTCATCAGTATCTGTATCTGTATGCTGCTGCTCTGCTTCAGTCAGGATCAGCCAGGCAAGATCTAATCATTACCATAATCCCATTTTCAGGGGACATGGAGGAAAGGCAGTGTTCATTTGCTTGACTGATGGGGACAGGAGGGATTTAGAAGATGGAGAATGTAGTCCTTTACTTCCTCGTTTTCATCCATACTAAAAATATAAGACTATGTGGAACCTGTGGAATTAAAAAGCATAATCGCAGTTTTATTACAGATGTGCTTTGACTGCGAAGATAAATCTGACAAAAATAGGTTTATTATATAATTAAATATTATAATTATATAAAAGATAAAGGTTTTGTTGTAAACAGGAAGCTACAGAGTCTGGTCACTAAAATATAATCTCAAAGGAACGGGGGAGTTTTATTTATAGTATTAATAAAGTTTTCAGCCCTGGAAGCACCAGCCTCATTCCATCTTCTCCAGCAGAATTATGTTTGCAATACAAAGTATGAACGAGAAAAACAAACATCACTGCTCTACTCTTGAGATATGTAGATATAATATCATATACAGAGAGACCAAACAAAATATATCATAACCATTATAGTATGTGACAGTGAGATGTTTTTGTTCTGTTTTTGGTCTCCACCAGCTTCTGAGGGAAATGTGTCTTTAGCTGTTTAATGCTCCACTATGGTCATCAGCTAGGATTTATCTGGTCTGTCTGCCATTTGGTGCTGAGCAGAAAGTGCACAGAAGGTTTTTGAACTTGAGCTGCCTGCTACACCCAAAAACAAAGCTGTGAGAGTGTTAAGATTGACACAGTAAAGTTGCAGCCAATGAGCTGAAACCCGTTATAAAGCTCTGCAAAACCGAGGGAGGGGAGTAGATTCAAGTAGCGTTATACTGCCTAAAATGCTGGTATTGGTTTCATGGAGAGAACACAAGTATGTGGACCAGTCCAATAACGCATAATTTATTAAACAACCAAAAACATCTGTGGCATTAATTTTCTATATGTACTTGTTCATGATATACAAATGATTTAACATGAGCCAGGCCATACAGTGGTAACAATTGTATCACATTGGTATTGGATCAGTACTCGGCATCAGCTGATACACAAAGTTCAGGTGTCAGAATCGGTATTGGGAAAGAGAAAAAATGGTATTGGAACATCTCTAAATTCAAGTCATCTTTTTCATGGCAGCCATATTGTTGTGGAATAGTGAGGTCTCACCAATGATACTCAACAACATAGTACCTTTGGTAACACCTGTGTGTACTATTTCATGCCAAAATGGCTGCTGTGAAAAAGTCTATTATCAGTGTAATTTAGGCAATTAACCAGCTGATTTAGTGAAATGATAAAGTTGTGGTCGTAACCCCACAGTGTCCACATTTTTGATACAACATTCAGTTGAAAAGTATTGAGAAGTATTTTTAAATGTCTTCAGCACACCAAAGAACTAAGTATATTCATGTCACGGTCAGTCTGAATCAATTGTCCCTCTCTGTGGAAATGAACACAGACACTCATTTGTGTTTGGACTTGCTGGCCAGAGCCTGCAGGTTAGCCGGACCACCCCACACTGTCCCAAACACGTCCTTCTCTGTCCTCAGAGCGTCTGACAGAGGGAGCTCTCTGCCTGACAGCACCACCTTCTTCACAGCCTGGATCACTGGGGCGGGTCCTTTTGTGTAGCGACTGAGCCAGTTTTCAGCCTGCTGCAGCAGAGTCCCTGCACCCTGCTCATCCTGGGGGACCTCCAGGACTCCATCTGCCAGTCCAATCTGCAGGCCAAACTCAGGGTCCACTTTCAGAGCACCGCCGAGCAGCTTCAGAGCATTCTGGCTCCCGACAATGTGGACGAGTCGTGCTGCACCACCCCAGCCTGGAACCAGACCCATGTGTTTATGGACAAACTGGATCACACTGCCAGATGCCATTAACCTACGAAAGAGGCAACCAGTCAGAACATTAGAAAACTTCTGGATGAAAGGTGAGGATGGAAAATAAAAAGGTGTTTTTGTTTATTCGCCTATATAAAAACATCACCTGAAATCGCAGGCAGTGGTGAGTTCTGCACCTCCACCCAGCGCTCTCCCCTCCACCAGAGCAACAGACATCAGAGGCAGCCTGCACTGAGAAAACTCTTCTGTCAGCATACTGTAGCACCCATTACATAACAACTCAACTCCAACTTCTTTAAGCTCAGACTGGTTGCTGCTGCTTTAGTCTGCACTGATATTTACTGGAGCAGTACGGAAATGAGAGGCCTTACCTGAGTAGTCTTGTAAGACAATTCTGCATGAACATACACATCTTCATCCCATCCTACAAGGCAGAAACATCACTTAGAAACATCCTAGAGCCAAAGACAAGCAGAGACAAAGTGTCTTCTAACTTTCTGTTTTACTCTCATTTATTCCTATATTTCATATCATAATATAGTTTGAGCGAGTACTTTTGCATTGAGCTGCTGTTTTGTAACTGCTCTTCCATGTATGTTTGTCCATGTTTTATTTGTTTTAACAATTTTTACACACAAATACACATGCTTGCATACACGTGTGCATGCTTACATACTCTCTTACACATCAGATACTAACAATTTCTGCTTTAAAATGGGCTTTATTATTCTGTTACCAGTTGTAGTTTGACATCCCTTGTGTTATTTTCTGTATGTTAATTTTGCATTCGCAATATCTTTGTGAAATTTTATTTAGGTGGAGGCTTCAAACAAGTCCTCTGAGATTTTTTGTCTCTCTCTGCACTGTATTTTTATTATTATCTTTGCAATTTTTTAAATTGTGCAAAATAAAACTAAGGAGTGAGGTAAGGTGGTGCAGTCAAACAGATGGAATACAGCAGACAGCAACAGAAGAGATACTGTAAAGAATTTCTCTGCTTTGCTACCTGTGGGTTAGATATCGCCCTGACAGCGTTGAGGTCCGAGCCAGAGCAGAAAGTTCCAGCAGCACCCTGAACAATGAGCCCTTTACAGTCTGTCCAGCTCTCCAGCTGGCTCACCCTGTCCTCCAGATCCACCATCATACTGCCTGAGAGGAGGAAACACTCTGAACAATAAACTGAACTGCACATTGGACAAATTATTATGTGTAAATGAATTTCATCCCCGTAATAACAAATCTGCTCAAGCCCCTCGAAGGAAAATACACAGTGTTGAATGTCACTTTACCAGAGAAGGCGTTCATGCGGGAGGGGTTGTTAATGGTCAGGACAGCGACACCAGACTCCTGTTTGAGCAGATCAATGGAGCCTCCAGGAAAGGCCTGCAGCTTCTCTCTGATCTCCTCCTGGCTAAAGCCGTGGATGCTGGAGTACACACAGCCACTACTCTGTCTCTGCAGCCGCCTGAGAGGAAAGAAAGACTTCAGAAAGTTATGAACAGCTACACCAGTACACACATATACAGTTAAGATACATTGCTAGTAGATTTTTTTAAGTATGTCATGACAGCATGTCTTCATGTCTATGTTGTTCTTTATGCAATTAAATGTTTGCTTTAAGCTGAATAATAAATTAATTCAAATCAAATAGAATATACTTTGTATAACTGTAGTAAAAACAAATGCTGTGCCTAATGGACATTAGACTGGTGTTGTTCAGGACTCAAAGTTATTGTTTGCTCTCACAAACAGGAGGGAGATGAATGCTTTTAATACACTCCCTTACTTCTCTATAAATCAGCCTGAAGGAGGCATGGCAGAAATCCACACAAACAAGCTAAACTTGTATCACATAAAACTGAACCATCTCCATTTCTGACTCATTGTAGTCATGAGTCAGAATCCAAGAAATTATTAGTTTTACAGATTAGCATTTCACAACTCTCAGTACCTTAGAGATGCATTTTTATTGTTAGACCTGTCCGTGTTTGTGATTTGTGATCAAATATTGTGAGTCCAGCTCAGCAGACTTTACGTTCCTTTATTTATGACTTTATTTACTGTCACCATGGTGATTAACAGTGATGCAGGCTGGGTTCCTTTACCTGACCCAGGCTGCACAGCTGCTGCTCCCAAGGAGCTGTCGCCTCACTGCACACAGCACCATCCTGAAAAAGTATGGAGGTGGAGAAACGTCTGAAAAAATGTTCACTTTTATCTTCACTGCAAAAAATAACCTCAGACATATTCAACATGTCATGTATATGATTTTTAATACCACTGTTTAATTACATTTAAGGCATTTTTTTCAATAAAACAACAAATGTGGAAATATAGGCATACTCTTCTGAGTAAATATGTATATTGTCAGTTCAAAGTTTTAAGTAAGGCAAAATGACAATAACTGGTTGAGTTAAAGAGCATCTGTCAAAAACCATTCAGAAGCAAAAACCTAAAAGACTGTAATAGTATAACAGAGGCATTCAAATTTAACTCTTGCACTTGGAGAGAGTATATAATATAAGACCCTCCTAAACAGATTTTAAGACCACTTCATAGTTTTGAAGGTGGTTCATTAGTAAATGTGAATTTAAGATTTTTTAAGGTCCTGTAGCGACCCAAATATGACTTTGTTTAAAAAGAGATGGACACATACTATAAGGAGGGAAAAAATTAGAGGACAAAGAGCATTGCCAATATACCAAGCTGACTGAGTGAGAATGGCAGCAAGTATTGTTTTTGAGCACGTTGTGCAAAGAAAATCACCAGAATCAAATTAATTCCTATGACTTCTAACATAATTGGGACTGTGATAGACCTTTTTCACAGCAGACATTTTGACACACCAAACAGCTGTTACTGATAACAATAACGATGACCCTGTGTCCCATGAAACAATGACAGAAACTGAATCAGCTAAAATAAATCCAAAAATCCCTAATTTGATGATTTACACCTGTTTTCCCTCCCTGTGGCATGTCAAAAAGTCTTCTGTGAAAGGGGTTTATTAAAATATAGTATTAAACTGGCTTTGATACTGGGATGATGAAAAGCAAACATGAATTGAGAGAACCTGAAAATAATGATTGATAATCACCAAAGGCTCATTTCACTGCTACCTTTTACTCTAAACTTTAAAATTCAAATATGTTGTTTTATTGGCAAAAATAAATAACCTTCTTCATGGCAGCCATATATTAATATGACGTAGAGGGCTAAACACAGGTGTTACCACTGATACTGATTAAGGACCCGTTCCATTAAGTGTTGCAGAGTCCTTTCATTGAGCCAACATGCCACAACAGCAGCCCCCTGACTCCGTTCAACCAGAATGGAACAGACCTTTGAATAGTATCATTGGTAACACCTGTGTTTACTATTTCATGACAAACTGGCTGCTGGGACAAGGGCCTGCTGCCAAATAGGATGCTAAAGTCATCAAACAGGTCGGATTAACTATAGGTTTGTAAAATTTAGCAAGGCTGAGTTACTGACTGTACTGCTATACTTCGATGTTGCTTCATGTTTAATGACATGTTTCTGGTTGACACCACCGAGATACGGAAGCAAACCAGTTACACAAACCACTCATAAATAAGTTTGCTATAGTTTTGAATGTCCATACGAACTGTTGTTGTGCAGTAAACCATTGAATTCAACAATTTGAAAGCTGAATGTCAAACAAGGTTCGAGTATCTAACTTCAAAACATACGCACACAACGAGCCGCACAGAAAACCAACAGACTGCGTAAAACATGTTTACCACTATAGCACTTACAAACCATTTAGCACACACCAACCTTGCTTATTATTGACAGTCCTGTGGTGTTACTCTGAAATCTGTCCCCTCGAAACTAGAGCTCTTGCTTCGGAAGTACATAATGGGAACACAAATCTAGTTCCTAACTCCTCCACGAGGGGGCGAAGAATACCACGACGCAGCAAACATGAACTGGGATTCATTTACAACAGGGGTGACAAACTCACATCAGCGTTGTAGGTGCCCTCAACAGGCCGGTTGTAAATGTAGACCTATAAAAACGTAATTTGTATCATATCATATAGTTGATTCTGCGTTTAATTACTGAATTGAGTAACAACTTAATAATTGATAACTAGCCATGAAAGTAGAAGTGTTGGAAAAATACTGTCAGACATTGATTAAGCTCTTTTTTCGCTGGGATTTAAGGGGTCAAAGTTTACAGACAGTTAGTTTCTCTTTTATTTTCACATTCAAATTTTGCCTTATCTGCATGACCATAGTTACATTAGTACACAGGATATATTGTTCTGGGCATGTACTGTAAACAAAGCTTGCAAATAACCTAGAATGTAATAATAATATATAAAAAAAAGGGTTGGGGGGGGTTGTAACTGTATTTTGTTGTGTATTTTGTTAAAGCTTTTATTTCATTTCCAATGAGAGCACAGTCACAAATCTCCCCTGGCTGAAAAACATTCAATCACCTGATTATGATGAGGAGATGTAGTGTACAATAGATTTATGTAGATTTATAACATATATATCACTCGTCACCATTAAAGTAATGTGAAGGAACTTTTAGACACTTTTTTAATTTGGTCAAACATTACTTCTACAGTAAGAGATGTAAGTTGAATGTAGACAGGATGAAACATCAGTTTTTATGATCACTTCAAAAAATGAATGTTCATTACAAAGAAAAAACAAAATATGTGATTTATTCACATACATCTACTCATTCTGAAGTTTCTCAACCAGCTGATCTCTGACTGAAACCTCATTTTCTTTGACTGTTTTACAGATAAAAATATGATCCTGGTGAGTCCTGTCCATCCTGTGACTGAGGGAGATTCTGTCAGTCTGAGCTGCAAATTGAGAGAAGAAAACTTTGTGTCCAGTGTGTTTTTCTATCAAAATGATAAAATCATTCAAAGTGATACCAGAAGGGAGCTGAATATCTCTGCAGTGTCCAAGTCAGATGAAGGATTCTACAAGTGTCAACACTCAGGACAAGAGTCAACACACAGCTGCATGTCAGTTCAGGGTGAGACAGATCATATAATTCCTGTGTGGTAATGACTGTCAAATATTCATGTAATTCCTGTGTGGTAATGGATATTAAGTTCCTATGTAATTCCTGGGTGGTAATGGGAACAAGGGTTTATGTAATTCCTGTGTGGTAATGGACCCAGTTTCATATAATTCCTGTGTGGTCTTGAAACTAATAATGTAGAAAAAAACGGTGTACTAAGTTGGAATATGCTAAAAAGTCACTATCAGATATCAATATTGTTTGTTAATCACTGAAAGTTTAAGAAATTATGATGTGAAATTCCCAATATAATGTGTTGACACTTCGTGTCAAAAGGGGGGAATGTGGAAGATGAACAAATTTGATGAATAATCAATGTACTAACTTTGTGAGTCTCGGTATGTAAGTTGTGAAACAGGAAGGTGACTGTAAGCCTGAGTGAACAATCAATCAATCAAATCAGTGGAACAGTATACTCAGGAAGACTAGTGTGCCTACACATTGTTAAAGGATTGATTGAATCGACACTGTTACAGAATCAGCAACTGTTGTTTTGCATATAAGGCAAGATGCTTTGTAAGACCTTCAGAGAACACTGTGCAAGAGTCTTCTCTCCATGCTGCATGAAGTAAAGAGATCTGATTCATCACACTGTCTTGGTAATTCTTCAGAGAACTAGCAACTCTCACTATTTAGACGAAGAATTTTTTCCACAAGGGTGAGGAGGATTAAAACTATTCTTTATGTAAACAGGTTTTCTGTCTGGGAAAGAAACTTGGTTCAACGCATAATAATATCCTTTTTTTATATATTTTGGGGCCTTTATTATCTATATGTGTGCCTTTATTTTAGACAGGACAGCTGAAGTGAAGACAGGAAAGTTGGAGAGAGAGTCAGAGCTGAAGCAGAATTAGAACCCACAGCCTCAGTACATGAGGAAAACACCCTACCAACTGAACTATCAGGCCACTCTTAGTTTGAATTTAAAGTAGCAGACAACTTCATTTTTTGGGCTCTGTAAAAAAAAGAATGCTGCCTGTTAAGATGAAAAGAGTCTGCATCAGTGGTGGTGACATCATTTATTATGAATGGCTAATGATTGGGATGTGATTGGGATTATTGGATGTATGTTCCAAGTTGTCCAAGACAGCAAATCAAATCACGTTACCAAGGTCTCTTTCGCACACCTGATGAATTCATAGTTGTCACACCTTGGTCTAATTCTAATCCGGCCTCTATAGGCTCCCACTATACACTGCACTGCATTTGTGCAAACTACAAGAGTAGCACCTCTTTAGTGTCCAGGATTAAGGAAACACTTTGTATCTACAAATCTAAGTTCTGTGAGGTTACTTCCAAAGGATAAGTAATAAGCAGCCAAGAGAAAGACTGATTGTGTCCCAGAGCTTGTTTTGGGTATTAATTTCTCCCCCCTTAATGAAGAGACCCTCCACAGCCATGAGTGTGATTCCACACAGTTATACTCATTACACTGAGAGGGTGTATGGGCCAGATAAGAATCCGGTCTCTAAGTAGCTACAACAGACGACCACTAGGCGTCAGCAGAGAGGGAACTTGTAAAATCTCCCACATATTTAGAGACCTTTTAGACCTCTGGGTGTTATTAAGTTTGTCTGCTTCATAGACAGTATCATGATTATTATCATATGTTGTTTTCCAATATATTTCTATTTCACAGATATGGGGAAAAAACATTTTTAGGGGGTTAAAAAACAAACAAACATGGGAGTGTGGTTACAACAACTAATTTGATTGGATATGTCTGAAAAAAAACAGGAGGGGATTTCTGTTCTACCTGTCAATCATCCATTCATCCATCCAGCTGATCAGTTCTGTATTTATCTGCTGAGTAAACACATCCTGAGTTCTGGTTTCTGTTTTAGACGACAATCTGTTGTATGCTCAAGTCAACAAATGCAATAAAGGCAAAGCCAAGAAAAACAAAGGTAAGTAAAGTTTGCATTTGCCTGCAGCTGTTTTTGTCTAACATGCTGATCTTGGACACAGTGCAGTATGTGTTCATTTTTTTCTGAAACCAAAGTTGCTTTCATCATTTTTAATATTTCTTAAGGTTAAGTATCTTTTTTTAGAAATATTATTATTATATAGTATTAGTGGAGACACTGACAATGTACCTGTCAGCTCAGTACGTTATCTTTTTTATTTATCATGACATCAAACATTTCTCCATTTATAGGAAAACCACCTCCTGAAGGACCTGATGAAGCTCTTTATTTTGAAGTTAGACCACGGACAGATTTTGGTAATAATGCTGCCATAAGATATGCATACTTTCAAAGGATAAAAGTCAGAACAACATGTCAGAAAGCATCCTTACATCTTCAATAACCTTACGTCATGTTTGTTGGTGTGTGTTTTTTCCAGGTCCGTAAAAGAGATACGGCAGAAAACAGCAGAAACATGGTTCACTTAGTATTCTGTACAGTTAAACAACAACAGCAACAATAATAACAATAATATTGATAATAATAATAATAATAATAACTTTATTATAAACATAGAATTTACAAAGTGCCTTGACAGACAAAGCAAAAGAGCAGGATACCCAGGAGGCAATGCGACAACATGAAGCCAAGCCAAGGATTGAATTATAATATTATTTGTGATTATTATTAGAATTATTATTATAATAATGTTTTCATTGATGTATAATCACATCCGCAACTAGAAGGCATCTCCTCAGACGGCAGCTGTTGGTTGGGGCCCCTCCTCACTGCAGGCTTTTGTTTTTCTTTTCTTTTATCTATTCTTTTTTAGCCAAAAGGTCAAAGGTCAGCTTCACTGTGATATCATAATGTTCAGCTCTCTCTCTCTCTTTCTATTAGTCTGTGCTTCTCTTTAAAAATAGTCTCTACTCAGCAGAGCTTGAATGTTTTCTAATGTTTTATCTGCACTATAGAGTTTGTTAACATTAATCAGTGTTAAAAAATAATACTTGTTGGTGCAACTCAGCCTTTTTGTGTCTTACTGCATTCATTCGTCGCTGTCAGCCCAGCTACAGTTACTTTGTGCATTTTTAAAAACTATATTATAGTCAAAAAATGAAAACTTGAGGATATTTAGTGGAAGAAGTTCTTTGCTTTAGTAGCAATTAACACAGAAAAACGTCTTAATCACAAATAAAGATGCATTCGAGATGTTTCTCTATTAAAAGTCAGCAAGTGCCAGCTGAAAACCTTGCCTCCACAGCTGGAAATATTTCTGACACATTAGTTCTTTACTTTAAATTTAAAAAAAGTCAGTTTAAGGTTTCACTTTAGGGCCACATTGTTTATTCTCTTATATGAACATGTAATATTTTATCACAGTCTAGTAAAATCCTTGTATCTCCAGTGTTGGAGGATAGAGTGACCAGATGAAAATTTGGCTGCGGTCAAACACTGTCAAACAGATTGAAATGTATTGAATAATTTACAGTAACACCAGAATGAAGCACAGTGTCCTGGCTGTTTACAAGACATATGAACATTTACACACAGCTGACAGATGTGTTACAGTCATTTTAAACATCCTTTCAGCAACTAGGTTTGTCATTAAGCTGTAGGAGCTCACACATTTTTTAAATAATATATATTTTATATTAAATTCCTCCCACTGTAGCAGCTGAACTTTCTGTTATCTGGTTTAAAACAATTCGACAGCAACAATCCATTATTTATGACAACCTATCCAGTGCAAACGAATATTCCATATTTTACAAAATGTAACAGGACATTTTATTAAATAAAAGCAGGAATTATAACCTATATATAATTTCATACAGTATGCAGACAGCTCTTGTTGTAGCTTATCGATGTAGGCTAACAGACAATTTTCAGGACCAACTGGACAGGATTGGGATTCGGGACAACTGCTCAAAATTCAGGACTGTTAAAGATTATATATGGCATTATGCTTCTTACAGGTTGAAAGGGGTTTTCCAACAGCTGAGACGAACCAAAAAATGCTTTGTGATTGAGTGTTTACATATGAAAAAGTAGCTAATTAAATATGTAGAACCATGCTGAATGGAACACGGAACCTTTATATGACATCATGATGATGCTGTAGAACTCCTGTCACACATCAGACACTTTATCATTTCAAAGAGTACAAGTGGACAGAGAAGACGAGTTTATCCTCAGCCGACTGAAAATCATAGTTGATACAGGTAAGACATCGTTTGGTCATACTTTATTTGATAAATAATGATAAGATGTAACAAGCCGAACTTGGTATCAACTAGAAATAACATTTTTAGTAGCCAGTAAACACAAAGTTATACCCCTATAGGAGTTAACAAGCTGTACTTGGTATCAAATTAGACAAAAACAGGAAACTGTATTTTTATTAGACCTTAAACAAACACAAGCGTAACCCAAATAAGAGCTATTAAATCAAACTTTAATCTACATCAAATTACACAAAAATTAGTAATGTTTTTATTAGCAGTAAACAAACAGTTATACCATTATAAGAGCTGGCAAGCTGTACTTTGTATCAAATTAGACAAAAGCTAGAAATATTTATTATTATTTATTATTAACCACAGAGTTATACCTGTACACTGTTAAACCAAATGCTCAATTTAATTAATTGTAGTAAGTAGTCAAAAAGTAAAATTTACTGAATATGAAATGATGTCTTAAGTTAAAATTAATCAATTCTGTACTGTACAAAAAAGTTGAGAAAACTCATAAATTCAGGGCAAATGCATTCAACAGATTTTAGAGTTCTGATTCAAGCTCAAGTTCACAAAGCTCAAAGTTTTGAAATAACCTTAAAAGTTTTGCTGACCTATAATCTTTTGATGAGTTAATTTACTTTTCTTCTTTAGATAAAACTGAATCTTTGCTTTTCAAAAAATTTTCACGGTAAGTTATGAACCTGATGTGTCTTTATTTGAGCGCTTGAAAATTAGTTGCAAGTGAAAATTAGTATAAATTATTAACCATTACTAACTTCAAATAGTTTACTCTCTCTAGAGTTTATCTAAAGAAGAAAAATAAACTGTGTCAACAAAATGTCATTAGCTGGCAAAACTTTTCCAAAACTTGAGTTTGGGTTGTGCTCAAAACCCTAAAAGTAAATTGCCTTGAAAAGTTTTTCTGGTTTTTACAGTGTGTTAACTTTTAGCAGTGAGTGGTGTGAGTTACATTTACTGACAATATTTGAGTTCCCTTAATCAAATACTTAAATTTACACACTGTTATCATATAACAGTAACTATATTTAAATTCTGATAATTTCCAACTTTTAAGTTTATCAACTCAAAAAAAAAACTGGCAACAGATTTTTTGAGAATTGCTAACTTATTTGGGTTTACAGTGTATAAGAGCTAGCAAACTGTGGGTTATTAAAATCGAAATAGACAAAAACTATAAATAATATACACATATATATCTATATTTGTGTGCAATAATGTAATGCAAATGTAGTTGCAGGATCGGATGTCAGACACGCAGCTGAACACTGAGTTGTTTAACAGGAGATTATCACAATTCAGAACAATTCAAACTAATCCGCTCTTCTTCTTCTCTCTTTAAGAAAACTACAATGGATGAGAAACATTCATTTAACATGGGACCCCCTGACCTTGTTGAAATGGAGTTCCTGTTCCCTGAGAACTATCAGGTGGAGTCATATTTGGGTGGCGGTGCTTTCGGGCAGGTGATGAGGTGTCTCAAGAAGGACACCAACGAGGTTGTTGCTGTAAAGGTTCCTAGATGCAACTCCGACATCCGTGATGAAGTAAGTCCATTCTTTCATCAGCATGTTTACACTGCTTTTATCTAAATATCAGTGTTTATTAGGGATGTAACGACACCAGAAACGCTGAATACCGCAGTGAAAAGTCCATGATACTATCATGATATTAACACTTTTGAAGATTAATCTCAAGTATACAGCAGTTTTCGTTCATGTAAAATTTGTTCTTCCTTTTAAGTGAAAGCACTTCTGGTTTCCTTCCCTTATTAAAATAAATTAAAATTAGTCCCTCTTGACAAAAACAAAAACAATGCTGAGTCACTAGCAGTCCTTTCATAAAGAAATAAAATAAAAATTACAATTTTATTACAATTTTTTTTACAAATTAACCATGTTTGATACGGTATTAAGACAAGTTTTTATTGACGATATTCGAAATATTGTTACATCCCTAATGTTTATATAGCTTTTATCTAAATATCAGAGTTTATATTGCATTTATCTAAATATTATTGTATATATTGCTTTTATCTTAATATCAATGTTTATGTTGTTTTATTTGAACATCATTGTTTAATTTGCTTCTATCTAAATCTCAAAAAACTAAACATCAAACTTGTCATGTATTGTTTTATCTGCAGTTGAATGTACTGAAGTATCTTAAGTCCAACCACCTGGACGAGTACAACATCGTCAGGTTCATTGAAACGTTCCTGACGGAGGACAAGAGAATCGCTTTGGTCTTTGAAAATCTAGACATTACTCTACAGGACTACATTTTCAGAAGGGGTGACTTCAAGGGTCTGTATTTGCATGAGGTCAGGAGCGTAATACAACAGGTATGAATACAGGCAAATCAACACAACACTACAGTCACAGAGCTGTCAGTGGCTACATGTACATGCACACTCATTTTCCACTGTTATTCAAAATATGAAAATATTCTGAATTTGATAAAAGTCGTGTAAACGGTATATTCCTGCTGGATATTCTGAATTAGTCCTTATTCTGATTAGGACATGTTCAGTAGGTGAGGTGGGGTTTTTACAGCCTCGTCTTTATTCACAGTTAGTTCTGTGCTGTAAACAAACCAACTAGCTAATGATGAGACCAGAGTAGATATGCGTGCACAAAAGAAAATCCCCAATTTTTGGTCAAAGGGAGAAACAAACTTACTTTTAAACATTATTTGAAACATATGATATCAACGGGTTTTTGGATATGCATGAATATTGCAGTGCTGATCTTTTCAAGAGGGTGAATACATGAATGAAAGAGGGAGGCTGTGTTTGCACAGTCAAACAAGTCTGCCAACAGTGGCAAACTTTTAAAAAATCCTATTTTGATGCAAAGAAGCGTCCGTAATCAGAGTATGCACGGCTGCTTGTAAACATAATATTAGAGCAATATTTATTTACACGAGCCATGTGAACAACTTAGTGTGCATATTGTCTTTTTCAGAATAAGGACAAAAACTGGAATATTGTGTGCATGTAAACACCATCAGTGTTACTCTGTTGTCTGACTGTCATCACTGATCTTTGGATCTGCAGATGGCCACAGCATTAAACCTGATGAAGAGCAAAAGTTTGATCCATTCGGATATAAAATCAGATAACATCTTGCTAGTGGATGAGCAAGCGCAGCCGATCAGGGTGAAACTAATTGACTTTGGATTGGCTATTCCATCTGGTAAAGCAAGGATTGGCACCACTTACCAGGTTGCAGAGTACAGGTGAGCTACACAGAGACAGGATTCATGATTCCACTAATCTGTAGAATATTTCTGTCATCTGCTTGAATGTGACAGTGTTCCTCATTCTGTGCTCTACATTTGTTTCCCACCCAGAGCTCCAGAAATGTATTTAGGACTGCCATTTACAGAGGCCATTGATATGTGGGCTCTAGGTATTGTTATGGCGATGATGGTGCTTGGAATTGACCTCATCCCGGGGAATACTAGATATGATCGTGTGAGTAATTTATTTGAGTAATTTGAACTACAGATTTTGTGTTTGTGTATGTGTGTGTTTGTGTGTGTATGTGTTTGTGTGTGTGTTGTGACAATTCAAATATTTCTGATATAGAAAAGTAAATCACCTCAACAAAAGTTTATAGGTTAGCAAGAATTTTAAAACTTTAAGCCTCTGAAAACTTTGCTTTAAATGGTAAAAATGCACAAACGATATCAAAGTTTAGTTTCTTATTAAGCATTCACAAAGAGTAAACTCAGCTCTTGTATACAGTGTTAGACATTAACTATCTCACATAGTAACTGGTTTAAAAATTCTTTAAAAATAAAGTTTGCTTAAATAAAGAGGTCAAATAAAAAAAAAAAAAAAAAAAATGTGCACTACATAAACACTTTAAAACATAACAATATGGGAAAAGTATGCTGTCTTGCTAGTTTAGGGTCTTAAATAAGTGAGCTGGTCAAAATAGCACAGCATGTTCATTATTATGCTCTTCTGCATAATAAATCTCAGAGCACAAACATGTCCAATTCATGTCCAATACAGGAAAGTGTACAAAAACTTAGATGACAACATGAAGAATTTGGGTTAAATCCGATTTCTAATACTTTTACTTTTATGTACATAAGATCCTAAATAACATGGTTTGAAAACTACAGTGGATTCTGGTTTACAGATGCTTTAAAAGCTCGAGTTTAACTTAAAACTCAAAGCTTAATCAAATACAGTTACCTTAAAATTATGGGTTTTCTCACCTTTTTTGAAGTATACATGTTGTGGCAGTATTTCTAGCAGATGTAAAATAATTTGCACTTTGAAATATGCTCTACAACCAAGGTTTATCATAAATATTTTGACTGCAGTATAGGTTCTAGCCACAAAGAGACAAGAAGCATCTTATTGCATACCTTGATGTGACTGTGTTTTGTCTTCAGATGCGAAGATTAGTCGGGCTCTTTGGTGTACCTCCAGACCATCTTCTGAATGTGGGGTTGTACACACAGAATTATTTTACCAAAACATCTTCTGGCCACTGGAGATTAAAGGTATGAAAAAAAAAGTTCTCTTTCATTCTCTTTTCTTCAGTTTAGATTATATTTCCTAACATTTTCTCCAAGTTGATCAGTTAAAGTGATTCAGAGGTATTTGAAATATATGTAACCTTCTTTTAGACACCAAGGGAGTACTGGGGACCTCAAGTGACTAAGGATGAGAATGCAAGCTTCAGATTCCAAAGCCTGGACGAGCTGGAAACGGTAAGGTGTTCAAGTGCACTGTCCTGTAGAAGCTGAAGACTGAGACATAAAGCAGGGGGAAAAGGCCTTTATTCATATTCTGAGAAGGAACACGGTCACAATAGTAGTCAATCGATATGAGTTTTTCAACAGTTGATGCTGATGTCAGTATTTAAAAAGCATATCCAAATGTGAATGTTTTTTGTTTCCTTTACTCTTCTCTAACAGTAAACTGAATATTTTTGAGTTGTGGATCAAATAAGACATCTGAGGACTTGATCTTAAGCTTTGATCAACATTTTTCACCATTTTCTGACATTTTATGGTCAAAACAACTGCTTGATTAACTGAGAAAATAATCAACCTATTAATTGATGGTGGTGATAATCATTAGTTGCAGCCCCCAAAAACACTATACTAGGCTGAACAATTCATCATATTTTATACTGAAGTAATCCAAAAGGAACAGAAAAAAAGCCTTTTTTCTTTCTGTTTTCTAGTGATTCTATTTCTTGTTGTATGAAGTAGAAAAATAAAATCATTTTAATTTTTGTATTTTAAAATGAAAATCAAATAACCACTCTGTTTTTAATATCTGTTTCTGAAAGAAAAACTCAATGACCAAAAGACGCACTGAGCCAGAATGTTTACCTCACTGTTGTTGGATTTGCTCTTTGTTTCCCACATTAGTTATCTGTGGTGAGCCTGGATATGGTGGAGGCCGATGAGAGGAAAGAGTGCATCGACTTGATGAAGGCGATGCTTCAGATAGATCCCTACGAAAGGATTACCCCCTATGAAGTCCTAAACCATCCATTTATCACAAGGGTCACCATCCAGCATAGTTCTGAGTAAGTGTTTGTGTTTGGAGTCTTCATTTTACTGCTTTGTATTCAGATTATCAGACAATTGTCAATCAATGGTCAGCTATAAATATCTGATGCTGGGATTATGGCAGGTTTTTAAAATATTGCTTTCATTTAAGATATCTAGTAGGATCGAGCGGTGGAATAACATCTAGACATTTTCAGGCTACTTTGCAATATATAATATATATTTCAATATACACATTTTCTCTGATATAACTTGATGTAAATTCTCAAAGAGTGCAAACATGATGATCTTCTATTGCCGTAGATTAATCTATCCAACAGTATATAAAGTAGTTCAAATTAGCATAATTATAAACATCTACAGCAATGTAGCCATAATATTAATCCAAAAACATCTGATATAACACTGCAGTAAAATACTGACAGGGACCATTTTACTGCACCATGAGTATTTTAAGTAAATTTGGCTGTAATACTTTTATTATTATATTATATTTACTTCATATTTTTACTTCAGTAAGATTAAAAATGCATTTACTTGTAGTGGAGTACAGAAGGAGTTCCTAAACTCATAGCTGAGTCCTATCCTGTCTCAGATCTCATATCTTAAGTTCAGAACTCTTAACTAGAACTGTAAATTCATTCTTCAATCAGCATTCATCTTGTTATGTCTGTATCTGTGTTTAGATAACTGAGCTAACTAGCTAATGACAGCCACAGCACAGTTAGCAGCAGTGCAACAGTGATTTAACAGAAAAAGGTCTATGATGCAACAATAAGATTTTGAGGTGTTTTTACTTGTGACTAACGGACTCATAAAAACATGGTCCACTAAGACTCTTCTCTCCGGCTAACAATTTAGTCGACCGTAGCAGCCCCAGTTCCTCCTCAGCTCTCTGTTGTACCTTTGATGAAATTCATGTGTCTTAATTCCACAGCTCGAATGACTCCCGTGGATTTCAAGGATCGATTTCATCATCTCGGCGTGTTATCTTCGTGCAGCCTGCACCGCCTGACTGCTGCTGTGATTTAGTTGAGGACAACGACTTGCAAAGTGAATCTTGGTGAGTCGATTTCTTGGACATGTCAGGTGAGACACTGAGAAGTTAAGACACCATTAGAGCAGATCAGGGAGTGTGTGTGTACATCATCACACATTAGGAATTATTTTTTTCACTTGTCTATGGCCGATTCTGAGTTAAATTCCTATTCTAAGATAAGATGTTTTTTTCCTAAATGCAGTTAAGACACATTTTTTGTCAGACCAAATCATCCTAAAATGAGATTAGATAGGACTGCAGATTTTGGAAGTTTCTGTCATGAGGCCCTAGGTCCTAGTCCTAATTACCATGGTTGCCACATGTAAGATTGGATCTGCAAGTCAGGAAGTTTCTGTGATATGGCCAGTGGCCTCATTATAGAAAGATTTCTAAACTTCTTGTCCTATCTTAACTTAAGTCAAAGATGGGAAAATTCCTATGGTCCTATTACAGAAAAAAATGCCTAAACTGGCTGTGTCCTACCCCCGTATCTTATCTTAACTCAGGAAATTCTGCAAAAATTAGATTCTTCAATCGGCACTTGACCTCTCAGGCCTGTATCTGTGTTTAGATAACTGAGCTAACTAGCTAATGACAGCCACAGCACAGTTAGCAGCAGTGCAACAGTGATTTAACAGAAAAAGGTCTATGATGCAACAATAAGATTTTGAGGTGTTTTTACTTGTGACTAACGGACTCATAAAAACATGGTCCACTAAGACTCTTCTCTCCGGCTAACAGTTTAGTCGACCGTAGCAGCCCCAGTTCCTCCTCAGCTCTCTGTTGTACCTTTGATGAAATTTGTGTGTCTTAATTCCACAGCTCAAATGGTTCCAGTGGATCTTATGAACCAATTCCAGCATCATCATCTCCGCATGTTATCTTCGTGCAGTCTGCACCGCCTGACTGCTGCTGGGATTTTGTTGAGGACCACGACTTACAAAGTGAATCTTGGTGAGTCGATTTCTTGGACATCAGATCAGTTATGAGATAGAGGCGAGACACCAGTGTGTGTACATCATCACACTTCAGGAATCATGTATTACCTGTGTGTCTGTGTTTGTGTTTTTAGCTCTACTAATAAGCTGAAGGATGCTTCTGAAGATAACAGTGACAGCCCTCGCAGAGTCTTTTTAGTTAAGTCCTGCAACTCAGAGCCCAGTGCCACCACATCTGGTAGGAAATGCTCACCTCCAATTTTGTCTGACCTGTTAAGTTTTTAAGTGCTGTAAATTCCACTGAGGACAGCTGAGACACTTAATGCCCTTTTGATTTTCAGACCACACCAACCCCGAGAAGAAGAAGAAGAACTGCTTCAGCTGGATGAGGAAGACATTCTGCAGCTGCGTCGCCGCCAACGGAGACCAAGACTGAGTCATTCTGTTTTTTTGTTTTTTGTTTTGTTTTTTACACAGAGATTGTACACTACTGCTGTAACCATGGCTGGTCTTTATGCCCCCCATTGCATGTCCACAACCTTTATGCAAACGTAGAAACAGAATAACAGTGCAACAGTCCGACCTTGACTGTCTTCATGAGGTAGTCCCACAATTCTGAGATTATTTCTTCTTTGTGTTAGGCTTCCAATGTGCTAAGTTTTTCTTTGACTTCTTTTACAGCTGGGAGGACTCCATCTATTTTAGAAGACACAGTTTTCACTCATAACATCTCCTTTTTTCAGGTTGGCATTGCTGTTGTCCTACTGTTGTGTATTAGCCATGTTAGTGTCACATGCTCCATTGTCTTCCTTCAGGTTTTGCATGCTGAATCCTGACTTCTTTTGCTGTGATGTTTTTTGTCTCCACTAAGTAGCTACAGAGAATTTTAGAGTATTAAATGGCTTTTGACACAGCCTGTTCGAGGCTGGACTGTTGCACCTTCTGTACAAAACTTC
Organism: Lutjanus erythropterus; assembly: GCF_056507025.1. NCBI lineage: Eukaryota > Metazoa > Chordata > Actinopteri > Lutjaniformes > Lutjanidae > Lutjanus > Lutjanus erythropterus. The sequence goes on from NC_139325.1 coordinate 14,134,697, forward strand.
TGGATATGAAATGGGGGGTCATTTTTATTACGCCTTTGATCTACTACCTAGTGAAGGCAGTTACAGAGCTGGATTGTCATCTGTGTAAAAAGGTGAGCCGGCCACATCGGACCGGACACTGTTTTTTAAATTATCCACTTTTTCCACCAATTTGTCAGATTACTTCATAATTTCATGAGGTAATCAGCTCTACATTTGAGCAGAGGAACAATCAGTCACACTAGACCCAGTGTTGTTGTATTACATCACACCTCTTTCAATTCCACAGCATCATGCTGTCTAAAATCACACACTGGGGCAGTTCTGTAGCTGCGTAGTTTGGGTCAGTTTAAAAAAACAAAGATGGCCCGTTTGCGTGGATTTTCTCCGGGTGCTCCGGTTTCCTCCCACAACCCCAAAACATACAGATTAAAGTGATAGTTTACCCAAAACTAAAAATTAAAAAAAAAAAAAAAGATGGCCCGTTTGCGTGGGTTTTCTCCGGGTGCTCCAGTTTCCTCCCACAACCCCAAAACATGCAGATTTAAGTGATAGTTTACCCAAAACTAAAAATTCAAAAAAACAAAGATGGCCTTCAGTGCACCACTATTTCCACTACTGTGATTTGCCGTTCTTGCTTTAATTCACATTAATTTCTTCTACTTTTCTTCTACTTCTTCTAGTTCTCTCCCTGCTGCAATCACAGCTGATGATGTGAGTGCACTTCTTAGGGCAGCATGGTGGCTCAGTAATTAGCACTGTGGCCTCACAGAAAGGTCCTGACTTTGACTCGAAGCTCAGTTCCTTTTTGTGTGGAGTTTGCATGCTCTCCCCGTGTTTGCGTGGGTTTTCTCCAGGTGCTCCGGTTTCCTCCCACAACCCCAAAACATGCAGATTTAAGTGATAGTTTACCCAAAACTAAACATTCACTCAATATCCAATATTCCAGTTCACGAAACACTTCCAAAGTTTCAGCAGAAAACAGCGTTGCAGCCAAATCCGGTACAATTGGAGTGAACGGTGAGCAGTTTTAAGATGATTTTAAAAAAAGAACAAAAAAAGCACAAAATGTCTCCATACTGTTCATGTGGTGTAATTCAAGTGTCTGTAAACTGTGACATTAAAATTTGACCCAAAAAGATGCCATTTACACCAAGTTTTTAGCCTAAATTTCATCTGTAGTCTCTCAGACCGGAGCTGCGTGCACACGTCTGAAGTGGGTACACAAGCTCTCGCCCAAAAGGCACATTTTAAAACTGGTCACTGTTCACTTTGTGAACTGGAATCTTCACCCATCCTCACATCAGCACAGGGGTGACTATATATTGAATGAATTTTTTAGGGGGTGATCTATCACTTTAAGTTGATTGGAAACTCTAAATTGACCCTAAATCTGATCCTCTTTTAAATCAATCAGTCAATAAACACTAATCAAATCAGAATTCTGTGTCATGATTTCTTTACAAGCAAGGGCAACTACTAATATATTTTTCTTTATATCTTGTCTTTTAATGCCAGGAATTATTATAATGTTTAAAGCTGTAGTAGAAAGACATGTTATATATAATAAGAAGTGCATCAAACTGCCTAAAATAAAATAACAGTTTTAAAATGTCTGATTTCTAATGCTGATGCTGAGCACAAAATGCTGATTTGGTCATTGGAATTCAATGGATTCCACATGTTAACAGTGCAGTATTCAGATTATGTGTTTTAAGAGAATAAATTACATGCTGCAAAAATCAACATGACATGAAATTAATTCAGACTAAATAAAATATTGTCCATTGTACTGAGAAACTACATCTGTAAGACACAAATCATAGAGAAAAAAATACACAGATGAGTACTGTAGTGTTCTCGTGCAGGGTGTATAGAAACTCTGACTAAACACCAAGGTAAACCGATGCCAATGAAGACAGAGTCGTAGCAAGTTTGACCATTTATTGTCACACTTCTTCAATGACAACTGGGGAAAACTGTAAATAAAACAATACAAAAATATTAAGTATCTGTGTTTTAAACTAAATATTGCATTGTACGTAAGAGTAAATAAGCCTGCTTTTAACTAACTTATCAAATCTCATTTTTAACGAAATAACTTCTAATATCTATTTTTTAACATCACTAAAATCATATAAATCAACTTATGGCATTGCCTCTCTGATATTTAACAGTGGATTGCTCCAGGAGCATGCAGCACATGTTTCTCCAGCAGGACCAGGTAGGCAGGAAGAAACTGAACAGGAAGTGACCTAACAGGATGCAGTGTAACTATGATACAAAAAAAATATAAAAATATACATTTTTAAACTTAATAATAAACAATAAACATAATAAACAGTGTGGTATTAATTCACCCTCTTTTTTTTAAACCAGAAACTAAGTTAAGTTGTAAACAAGTAAGGATGAAAGTGAAAGTGAACCTTAAAGAAACTGCTTTCTAGGCATCACAAGTACAAAAATTGTATTGGAGCATAAAGGTAAACACAATAGGTAAGTAAGTTTTTTAAGCTGTCACTCTTCTTAATAGCAACCGCTACCAGGAATGAATAAGACTTAACAAGACAAAAAAGACGTAACAAGAAAAAAAAAAATCCAAAGACGTAATGAGACAAAAACTGTAATAGATATAATATGACTAAAAAGATGTACTAAATTAAAAACTATGTAAATTATGCAACAGGACAAAAAAGACATAATAAAACAACTGGTTATATTTTACTTGATACTTTCAGAGCTTGTACTTTTTTTTACTTTTACTTGAGTAAAAAGTTGAATCAGTACTTTTACTTTTACAAGAGTCTTTCTGTACTGTACATATATATATATATGGAAGCATACAACATTTAAACCTCTACAGCTTTTTTTTTTTAACTTTCATAAAGAAATGACCCATTAATTGGAAAAAACTGAACCAAATAACTGAAGCCAGGCCAGAGATCTCTAACTTTAGTGGGGTGATGATTTAATCTTTGGGGTAAAAACTGAACTGAACCACTAAAACTTTCCCACAGATCCTCATTTGATATGTTTCAGTGAAGATGGTTAACTTGGGCCAAATTCTGAGATCCTGAGTTGAACAAAGAGTTCTGGAGTTCTTTTTTGCTGTCTATTGCTGAAGCCCTGAAAAGTTGTGTTTTTCTGTTGAAGTCTGAAGAGTTTCAGAGAAAATGACTTTCTCCCATGTCAAATGTGGTTTTTCATTGTCCCACTTATTAATACTGAACTGACTTGTACTGCATTGTCACCCTGATTATTTCCTGTTGGTCTGATGGTTCATTTTTATGAAAAGTGGGGTTGTTACAGAGTGTATTCATGCATCCATGTGGGGTATTGACAAAATTAAAAAAAAAACAGAATTATGAAATATTTTGCTGACAATCAGCGCATCATAGTAGTTTTGCTTCATCACATCTACAAGAAAATGTTCTGCAATAGTCATAGCGCCACCTACTGGTAACAGGAAATGACATGTTTTAGACTTTGACGTGCTCCAGTCTTGATGTATCATCAAACGGCATTGCCATGAGAACACTGCAAAGGTCAGTGTTTCACAAAAACACAGGAAGTTGCCTTAACCTCGAATTTACCTGCCTGAATCTGTTCACTAGTAGTCCAGGCCTGAATTGATTATTTTTGTAAAGTGTAGTCCCAGGAGCACATCTCACTGACCTGAACAAAAATCAGTACGCACATCTCATATGACCAGTCGCACAAAAAAGTCTCTTGGACCCATAGGCTAAACCCAACAGGAAGTCAGCCATTTTTAATTATGTGGTCAATTTTGGCATTTTACATGCACTGTATTTTAATGAACTTCTCCCACTGAAATAATCCAGTTGACTGCAAAATTGGCATGTGACATCTAGATTACTTTGTGATCAAAAGTCATTAAAAGATTTGGTCAGTGTGTCGTCAAGTTTTTGTGTCTCGCCATGAAACATGAAATTGCTATAACGTTGGGTTATATGATGCAATATGCACCAAATGTCACATATTTGATAACAGTCCCACCCCGAATACATCTACATGACAATCAGGACATAGTCATAGCGCCACCTAGTGCCTGTTGGGCCTCCGACCTCGCTGCGATGAAAAGCGGCCATAACACTGTGTATGCCAGAACAGCCTTAATTTTAACTCTGATTAAGGTGAACCTGCCAAACCAAAACACTTTAAAACATTTTTTAAAATGTATTTGAGTATAAAAGTTCCATGAATTGATTAAATAAATTAAATATTTTTTATTAAAGTATCTTCATCTTACTCTATGTATTTATTCTACAGTTTATTAATTTATAGTATTGAAATAATGCAGTGATGTATTTTACAGTAGATGAATTAGTCTTTTGATAAACAATACAGCGTGCTGATTATTACTGTAATATCAATTACAATACTATGGTTCTGTGCTTAGATTTACAGTAATCATACTGTGAAATGTATTTACAGCAACCTCCCAGGTAATTGCTGCCAGTTAAATTTTAACAGCATTCTTGTTACAGTGCAATATTGCCTATTTAAGGAGGAATGGCTAATTAGATGTCAATTATCAGACATTAATAGACATAAGAAATGCAAGAAGCAGTAATTGTCTTTCATTAGGGTTTTTTGCAAAATAAGTTCAAATACCTTGTTATTTAGTATTTAAGGATTCATGAATATGCAAACAGTCCCCACCCTCTCTGGACACCTAACACCCCCACCCCTACCCCTTAGAAGCTGCACCTGGCCTCTCTGTTTTGCAAGATGGAAACTAGTGGGGTGACGGTGACTGATGATTGATTAAATATGTAATTTAAATCAATTAACTGACTAATTACCAGGCAGAAGACTGAAAGCTCATTGTTATGTTTTAGTATTTTCTACATTTTATGTATTCTATAATTTATTTATTCTAATGTCAATATTCACTTAACTTAAAATTCTGCACAAAAAATTTCTTTTCAGTTCATATTGTTGGTTGGTAGTTTTTTTTTTTTTTTTAACCTCATTCTGTTCCATACAGATTTACTTATTCTTTGACCGACAGATGGAATAAAATGTTTGACACCCCAGTGCTTCCACTGCAATCCCTTCTCCTTTCAGATGTGACAGTGGCAAATAGTTTACGTTGCTCTCGGGTCAGTTTGGAGGGTCCCTTAGCAGAATTTTGCTTAGGGCCCCATGGAGGTCTGGGCCGGCTCTGCCAGACTTGGCCTGTGGGCATTGAGTCTGACACATGACTTGCACAATTTATGAATATACTGCATTTGATTTTTGCAAGAGGTGATTGTGTAATTGGGATATTGGGCCACATACATTTTATACAACACTCTACCAACCATTATTTATTGCTAATGAACTGTAATAACATTCATCATTGGCCAATGCACTGCAAAGAGAGATCTGTTCTTTGTCTGTCACAACTCTGTAAACACAGCATACTGAGCAACTGGCTTCACAGACATGTCCTTATTCAGTAGTATTGACAGAGCGCTTTCAGTAGCACCTACAAGTCATTGCACAGTGTTGGCACAGGCACCAGACAGTTATATTAACATGACCTATTGTCAAATAAAGTTTTTATTATTATACTGTGTCCTTGTGAAGGTAAAACACCAAAATGGCAGGTTCTGTTTGATTCAAGCAATGAAACACATTTTCTTGACACCAGTGAGCAGTTTCTTTAAGGTAACATTACAGTGGCAACTTCCAAGTCTAACACTGAGTCAACATCTTGTCAAACAAAAGCCTCCTCTGAGATTTGGTTTTATGCTGGGCCAAGTAAAACAATCAAAATTGTATACATATTTCAATGTCGGTGATGAACATAATAGGTATTTTCAAAGTAGTTTGGAATAATATAATTGAGGCTCAGGCTGGGGATAAGACGAGGCTGAGGCAAAATGTAGCAGACACTTGTAACTTCTTTTTTTTCCATTTTCCCTCTGAACTTATCCATCTTATCTTGATTAAAGAATATGTGCACTAATTATTAATACAGTTGATATATTTTGACAAATAAGGACAAGACTATAATATCAAATTTAATACAACGTCATAATGTTATATTTAAACAGTGGTTGGGAGGTAATTGCAATATTGATTTTTTTTTTTAAGTCATTAATCCACTGTATCTGAAATAGATTTTATTATTTTTTTAATATGGTTTAAAGTCTATTTCTACTTTTGTAGAGGACTAGGTAACTATTCCAGTGGCAACTAGATTTTAATTATTTGAACTGAGTTAAATGTAATTTTAAATTTAAATTTTGGGAAATATGTTTGTTTTCTAACATCAAACCTCAACACAGACAAACAAGGTGCTTACATTGGCCCATGAGTCTCTGTGGTAATTGTAACACAATGTTATAATTGTCCCTGATCTTGCAGCCATAATCAAGTCTTGTATACTAACTAGCAGCACTTATATTAGCATGGTTTGTTCATGTTCATTTTTAACCAATAACTTAGAGATTACATTGATTTAAGTTTAAATTCAGTTATTTAAATCTTACACAACAGAAGAAAAATACTGTACATTCAAAAGTAACTTTTATACCGAAACGTTTTTTTTTTTGTTGAAAACGACATTGTGAAATGATGCTGCTCCTGTTTTACAGGCAGAGGAAGAATCCTACTGAGCGTGTGCAGACTAAGTGTCATCATGCCCCAGTTTCCCCTACTTTTACTATTGATTTAAGGGCAATCAGAGGCACTGTTTTACACATTTAATACTCTATTTTATACTTGTATATACATGTATATTGATACATGATTTTTTTTCAATGAACTGTTAAGAACCTGCTAACATGTTCTGGCTTTGTACTTTTGCTATAAAAAAAAAGTCCTTAGAGGGGAGCTGGTTTGTTTGAGGAATGGACAGCTCCTCCTAGAAACATGTAATATCACACCAAGAGAGACTAGCACCTTTCTGACAGGCAGTAAAAAGTGTGAATTCCTCTGTAGTTTACATCCGTCTGTGTTTGTACTGTACTGTGGCTTCAGACTTGAAAGTGCATCATTAAAATAAATTAACACAAGTTATTTAAGAGAGTATAGCCAAAGCATCAGTTTAAATTCTTGATCTGTGTGTAAAGAAGACAGGTGGAAGGTGAAATATGAGATAAATGTAATGTTTGGTGTTTGAGCCGTAGAATTGAGGGCGTTCAGGCAGTGTGACACAAACAGGTGCGAACAAACAAAAAGAAGCGGATGATATAAAGGCCAAGAGATGTGCAGAAAAATGAGGGGAAATGTGCCAAAACAGAGGGAGGTTAAAGACACTTCCTGTCCTGTGGTCTGATCTATGGCTACTGGGAGCATAAATCCTTCACTTCTATCCGCACATCCTGTACCGCCATTTACTGCCCTGAACATGTCTGTGAAAACAAACTACGGAGCCAAAAATACCTTTCTGTTTCAGTTGGATCACTGAGGACTCCAGAAACATGCCGAATCAAAAAGCAAACAAGTTTTAGTGTTGTGAAAATGATGTGGTGTTCCATTTATCCTAACATCTAACATCTAAAAACTATTGTGAAAGTGAAGATTGTTTCACAATTACAACCCCAATTCAGAGAGTTGGGATGTGTAAAATGCAAAAACAGGCTGAAAAGATTTTGCAAATCATTGCATTCTATGTTCAATTGAATCCAAGTGACCTCTGACCTTTCAGTGGCACTGAATTAAGACTCTCCCATGCAAAGAGAAAGTAATGTGTCAACAACATCCAGAGGCATAGCTGACTTCTCTGGGCCTGAGCTCATCTGAAAAGGGCTGAAGGAAAGTGGAAAAGTGTGCTGTGGTCTGACAAGTCAACATTTCAGATTGTTTTTGGAAATCACGGACGTTGTGACCTCTGAGCTAAAAGAGGAGAATGACCATCCAGATTGTTGCCAGTGCTAACGTCGAAAGCCAGCATCTGCAATAATATAGGGGTGTGTTAGCACCCATGGAATCATGGGTAAATGTCACATCTGTGAAGTCACTATTAATGCTCAAAGGTATAGGTACGTGTTTTGGAGAAACATATGCTGCATTCCAGTTGAAGTCTTTCTCAGGGACATCCCTTCTTATTTCAGCAAGACAATGCAAAGACACATTGTGAATATGCTAAAACAGCATGGCTTCATTGTAAAAGAGTTCAGAAACTTGACTGACCTGCCTGTAGTCCTGACCTGTCTCCACTGAAAATGTGTGGTGCATTGTGATTCACAAAATACAACCAAGACCCCGGACTGGTGAGAAACTGAAGTCATATATTAAGCAAGAATGGGAAAGAATTTCGCTTTCAAAACTTCAATAAGCATTTCCTGAACGCTTACGGAGTGTTGGTTAAAAAAAAAAAAAAAGGTGGTGAAACACAGTAGTTAACATGTCCCTGTACCAATTTTTAGAACCTGTTACAATCATCAAATTCTGAAAATGTATATATTTACAATAATAATTACATTTATCGGTTTCAAAATTAAATATATTGTATTTGTACTGTCATCAGTCTAATATAGGTTGTAAAGGATTTGCAAATCACTGCATTCTGTTTTTATTTATATTTTACACAAGATCCCAACTTTTTTGGAATCATAGTTGTACATAGGAATCACTAATGCTAAATATTTGCATACATCCTTTAAAGTTCAATTATTTGCATGGATTGGGTATTTAAGACATAGTAGTGTATTTTTCCCACAAACATAAAAGGCAATCAACATTGATACACTCCTGCATCCAAGACTGCAATAGGCTCAACTAAGTTTAAAAGTACACACCTCTCCAGTCTATTTAAAAGTGGGGAAGGAATTCAAAAAGGTCGGTGGGACTCGTCCCAGGCAGGCATTCCAGACACGCTGACTCTCCTTCTTGCTGTGTACTGTACATTCAGCTGGGTCAGCCAGCCGGCAACCTGTCTCTAAATATCATTCTGTGAAGTGCAGCACCTGGACGACGTGGTGGCTCAGTGGAATTTACATACATACCGTGTGTGTGTGTGTGATCGACTGGCAACCTGCCCTGAGTGTTTATATTCTTTTATTTCATTCTCAAACCATCATCTCTCTTGCTGTCCACTGTCATTCATTTTCTGTTCCGCCCTCTCAGTCATTTTGATTAAAGTCAGCCCTGCTGTTTTATGATCCGTCCGGATATCAGTGATGCAGCCGCAGACTCCAGCTGATAATGGAAGACTGTCTGAAATTACAACCTGCCTAATGGGAGAGAGAGAAACACAGAGATACACATTTTGCATGTGTGTCTATATGCATGCACTCGTGTTGTTGCATGTATATCTGTGTGTGTTTCAATGTGTGGTTGTGTGTGTCCTGCATGTGGCCTCTAAAGTGATCCATCAGTGTCCTGATCGATAGGCAGCTGTCTGGGGCTCCACAGGAAGTCAGGGAATTCGCTGCAGTCAGCATGGCTCTATACCAACTTACCAAGATGAGAAAACATGCACACACACACACACACACACACACACACACAGACACACACAGAGAGAGAGAGAGATCAGATAAGTGCCAGTAAGGGTCTATTTCAGGGCAGGAAGAATGGCAGGTTGGCAGGTGCCAGAGGCTCTCAGGGACCTGGAGGTTTCCTGTGAGAGTGTGGGGAGGTCAGTGGAGCTGGAGGGCAGAGAGCCAGGAGACACTGGAGGGCCAGTGAACACTTTACAAGAGCTAGGCAGCAACAACTGGGATTTCACTCAGGAGAGACGTGAATGAAGTAAAGATAACTGTTTATTATACAGATTATATGTGAAAATTAGTCTTGACAGAAAGTCGTTGGCACTTTGACTCTGCAGGGAGACTTTGTAATTGAGGGGCATCTGCCCTGAGTGGCGACAAGATAAATACCCCCATGGGGTCCAGACACTGGTGGTGATGATGTCAGTGGGAACTGATAGGCTTATGAGGCTAATGAAATGATGAAATGATGAAGTGAATGAATCTGTGAACACTGGGCAGTGATGCGGGGGGTAAAGGGGCTCACATCACATACTAATAGCAAGAACAACTAAAGGCAGAGAGGGATGCATATTTAAAAAGACAGCAGCAAGATGATAGGTTAACGATTAAGCTGTGACCCTTTTCTGTTGCACCGAAGTGACCAACTGATGGAACAGCTGATATTACAATTGCCCCTCCCCTCTACTTAGATACGCTTTCTGTTGAAAACAAAACCAAGTTTTGAGGATGGATAAAAGATGTCGCTGTATTGGTGTAGAATACATGATGAATACTAATTTACACCTGTAGCTCCTTGGTAGCTAGGAGAAAAAAACTAAAAACCCCAAACAAAACAAATGACCAATACACTACAAAACAATAAAAACTTCACATAAGATGTTGTGTGTAGCTAGTTAGCTGGTTAACTAGTTAACCTGTTATAGCTGAGCAGCCTGATACTGTGCATGAGCTTTTTGCTGACACATTACTCTGACATACATTTATCTAATTTTTTAAACGTTGTTAAACATTGTGACAAAATATATGTGACCGAAAACAAGGAAAAGCCTAGCAGGTCCCCTTTAAAAATGACAGAATAAATCTGAGGCTGAGCATTGTATCCAAAGAAAAACTAGTGGAGGCTCTCTATGGTTCCTCTCACCCCTTATGAAAGTTGCAAAAAGGTTTAGTCTGCCTCACATTAGGATTTATGTCTGATTGCAAGTAATTGAGTTATGTGACCAAAAAAATAAAATAAAATAAAAGATGCATGAGAGACATGGATCAAAAAAGGAAGGAAGCCCACAGAGATGCATATGTATAGAGCTCGGGATTTTGTGCAGCACCCTTGGTTGAAACATCCAAAAGTGCACAGTGGCTAATTCACTATGTGGTATTGTGAGAAAAAAATGTATCTTGAAATCTTTTATTCAAGGCTGTAAGAGGATGGAGACTAAAAGGATATTTTGGTCTAGACAAATCAAATCATAATCAAATCAAATAGTGTGTATGGCCAATGGGTGCTTCGTGTCTGTGGATGAGGACTTTTATTGGAGCATCAATGGAAATGAGCTGCATGCAGCAGTCTGATTAGATTCTGGTCTCTGGCTGAAGATGTTTTAAACAGTAGAATCATCTGCTGTAGTGTTTAGCAAGAACAGAAACCAACACATGCACATAGCTGTCAGTGGTACATGGTTTTAAATGACAGCATAAAACAACCAAAGTTAAGATTTACAGACAATTATTATACATAAGGATGTGAACACAGGTGATATTAAATTGTTCTAAACTATTCTAAGTACGGGCAAAATAATCACAGAGAAGAAGCTGCTGTCTACAATTGATGGCATTCATTTCTTCTGTGTTTGCATGATAAAATGCAGATTGTTCCATAGATTCTTTCCAGTGTTATTGTGTTTTAAGCAGCACTGGAATCAAAACAGTTAGCACTGGTTATATAATGGTTTCAACATCTGGAAACCTCCAGACTTGAGCACAGGCCAGTACTGGGAATCTACGCTCCTGCCCAACCTTGACACAAGAAAACTGGATGAGACAGCCAACAGAGCGCTCAGCCAGCCATCAGGCAGGGATGACAATATTTATATTTATATCAGCGCTGGGGTAGGATTTCTGGCACCGTAACATTGTCGCACCTGTTATTTCAGTCAGCCTAAGGTGCCAGGTTTCAGGGTGAGGGGTTAGGTGTCCATCCCTCTCTGAACCAGGGGTGTGTATGGGCATGTGTGCATTTGTATGTTTATGTAAGTGAATGGGCACATACATGCGTGTTAAGATGCAAAACAAAAAAAAATATTTACCAGATGGTGCAGTAAAAATATGAAATAATACTGGTATTTTCAAGTAGGCAGGTAAACAAAAAGGTGAGAAGTGAGCTCATCATGACACCTGACAAACAAAATCACACACATTTAGAAAATGCTATATGCATAAAACATTTATGGAAGAATACATACACACTGTACACAAGCGTTCAGCAAAACAGCACAAACACACACCCACACACACACTATCAAAGTAATGGACGCTTCCTCTGCTGCTGTCACGTAGCTCTGCAGTCATCACTCAGAGGAAGAGATCACAGTGTCACCAGAGATGTCAGTCAACAAGATTGAAGGAGCCAGACAGTCATTTGGTTCTGGTGCTTCATCTTTATGAGTTGAACGGTCGCCTCAGACTCCTCTTGATGCACTCAGTAAAATATTTCTGTGTAATCTTTGATTGATGTTCAAAGTTAATTACATTTTTTGATTGAAGAGGCCTGCACTGGAGCATGGCAACCGCACAGTGGCAAGGCTGATTTAGTTTTGTAGTTTATGGCCTAAATTATTGGAGATCAGAAAAGATAATTACATGCAGGTTAAATAAGGCTAAAATGGTTTGTGTACAGGGTTGCTCAACTGCTGCAATAGTACTTTATAATAAGACTCCATGTATAATGGGTTATGTGGTACTGGTGCGTTCACAGTCACGCATCACAAATGGTTTAAGCTGCCAAGGAACAAATTTTAGGAAGTGATATTATTTGACAAACAAGTCAGTCACAGCTGCATCACAAAACCACATACAGTTAAAGCTGCAATGATTAATCAATTAAACAGTAATGAATCAATTATTAAATTAATCAACCATTATGAATGGTTATAATTAGAATTATAATATAATTGGTTTGAGTAATTTTTAAAGAAAAAAAGTTATAAGTCAATCAGTGTGATTTCTTTATGACAGTAAAATGAATGTCTTTGGATTGTGGGCAAAACAACACATTTGAGGAAGTCATCTTGGGCTTTGGGAAACACTGATCAACATGTTGCACAATTTTATGGACCAAACAACTAATCAATTAATCAAGAAAATAACTGATAGAAATCATTAGTTGCAGCTCGACATACAGTGTAGTGCAAATGTTATACAAATGTAGATCTTTTGGTATGTGATGTGAAAAGAAAAGAGAAATCATTGAATCCTTATGTTTATTACACAAAAAGAACAGCAAAGGCATCACCTTCATCATGATATGATTCACCACTTTGACCCAAAAAGCTGAGTAATGTCCTGATATGTGACCATATAGAATTAGTAAAGGTAGAAAAAAGGCTTTAAGTTTTTTCATAAGCATCATTATTTGTTATGCACAAAAGCAGGCTCTCGTGAGTGATGTTTAACACAAAGTTTCATTGAAAAACATCAGCAATGGGTGAACAGCAAAAATAAATGCCATTTAAAACAATGTATTTAATTTTCAAATCAGGAAAATGCATATAAAGAAACCAGCCTTTGGTACAAAGTTATAAAAAAGGAACACACGTTCACATTTTTGCATTACTGTAATCATGACAAATGTAAAACCAGTCATAAAGCAAAAATGTTTTAGTCACAGGCAAGGTACAGTCCAGGTGAGGCATGTACTGAAGGTAATATTCAAGAAGGCAGAAAACCACCACTGCTTTATTCATCACACTGAGAGCAACGCAAGGGAGGAAATCTCTGCTCCACTGCCTTTATGTCACAATCCTACATGATGCTGCAAATTGTGCACATAACATCAGAACATGTTGCACACAAAATAATACAAAATACAGTACATATTAAATACATCATTTTGGATTTAATTTGGCTGGAAGTTTTTAGATCATTTGAATATGTGCTAGCATCACTTGCAAGGTGTAAATAGAATATAGAAGGAGAAGTGAAGGGTCTGTTGTTGGCAGATCTGCAAGGCTACACTAGACGAGGCTAGAATCCAGACCTGAGCAAAGGACGTCCATTCAGACATTCAGATGGTTGGCATGAATGACTGCATGGGTTAATTCCTTGGAAAGTGATGGTTTGTCCTCTGAGGCTACGCATGATGTCTGGCAGGTTAATCTGAGCATACTGCTGAATATGTGAAGCACCTTCAGGTCCTTTTTCTTGCCTTCCTTGGTCAGTTAGGCTCCACATACATTCTATAGGTGAGTTGGTGAACTCACAGCTAAAGCACTTCTGAGTCTGTGGGAGTGGAGAAGCAGTCTGGGTTTGGTATGTATGTACAATAGTAATGAAAAAGCAAAAGTTCAGAGGTCATCACTGAAGGCTTCTTGTTGGTTCAGTCACACAGTGAGGTGGAGATCAAATGATGACTGTCTCTATGTGAAAGGCGTGTGAGTAGGTAAAGGAGGAAGTGTGTTTGTGTAGGGGGAAGGATGGAGGCACAACAGGGGTGGTGGAGGGAGAGGAGGAGGTAGAGGAGGAGGAAGTTGGGGAGCGGCTGGCCCATCTGGAGGGGAGGCGTCTGTTGGCTGGACGGGCAGGCCTAGAGAAGTTCTTCTGGATGGAGGAAGAGGAGACAGAGGAGTTTTCGTTCTGTGAAGAAACAAATGAATTACCATTTAGGATTATCACACCGCTCTATCTACGATCAGATTCACACACTCAGATACATTACATTTTGTCACGTGTTCCATCAGTAGTCTTCTTGACCCTACAGGGGAAACAACAGGCATATTTCAAACAGGACGCTCATGTGGAAAGGTCACACAGGTAGATCCCATTTCCATTTGGTCAAGAGAAAAGCATCTCAACTGAAATACAATACACATTCTGCTGCCACTTAAAGGGACAGTTTGGATTATTTAAAGCTATTACAATGAGATTTTAACTGTATATGAAACCGTTTCAATTTAACACTGATGCCTCTATATGACCTACATAAGCAAACATGGCCATCAGTGGAAATATCTGTGTAGTCATTCTTAGTGTCTGCCACCAGGTTAGAGTCTCCTTAAAATCAGGTGAAATGAGCCTGTGTGTTATTGTGTGACATCAAAAATAGTTCTGGTTCACCAAACTTACACAATAACACAAATAAGCTAACAGATCAAGGCTGGGATAAACTAGCAACCCCCAGGTTCTACAAGGTACGATGACTGATTGGAGTTTGGTTGGTTTGGAGTGTGAGATATTTGGCTCGTGTAACAGCGGTTTCCAGCTGTTTGATGGCAGGGTAAAGAGTAGTGAAAACAGTCTAAATATAGCATACACTTAAACTGATGATGAATTTTGTTAGGTCAGGTGTACCTTTTTTTAAGTGACTAAAATACCTTTTGCTGCTGACTCTGTCCACTGCAGTTCATTGCTTAGCTTCCATGCTGACATTCTCCCTACTTCTCCAAACAGGGGGTGTGCCAACTGTCATCTATTGTAGGTAATACACTGACTACAACCCACTTCAAGTGATTTGAACTATCCCTTTAACCAGAACTTCAGAATCTTCAGCATTTTTTTGGACAGTGTTCCTTCAGTTGAGGTTAAATCAAAGTGGTGCCTCTAATTACATTCTTTTCAAGAGGTCAAATAAAATTGGCTTGATAATTGCTCCCACAATTTCTTTAACATTTGCATGACTTTAAAGCAGCATAATCACTTCAGCTTTCTCGTTTCTCGTGCTCTGCCAAGGGCATTAAGTCAGCTGGCTTCTTGCAGATACTTCTGTAATTACCACACAAAGACCAGAAAAACACTTCCACTGTGAGGCCCTGTGGAGGGAGTGAATGATGATGAATGAGTTGATGAGGCTGATAGACCTCATGCCATGTTTAATCTTTATATTCCACACCACCAGTTCCTTTTGTTAGGAGCCTTTAAGCAATAGAATGGCCCAGATGCCCAGATTATAATGGAGGCTCTGGCCTGCTTCTGTCTCTTAGCACATACCAGAAATAAACAACATTCCCACCGGAGCTGTCCTCAGTCAAGGGCAACTAACGCTTAGTGTTTCAGACTGGAATGAAACGGAACAAAATGTGCAAGTTCATCCAGGTCCACTGGTGTGAATCGCCTTGAACATAAAGTCTGACTTATTGTATTTTAGTCTAAACAAAATGCACTCATAAGTCTTATTGGGACAGAATTGTTAACATCTTTAAAGTGAATAGTAGGAATGCAATAATATATCAAATATTCCAATACTGTGATTAAGAAAATGCCTCAATACCATGCAGACTGTGATGATATCTACTGTGATATTACATGTTTTATTTTTAATTTTATTATTTTATAAAAAGGATTGCTACTGAAGGCTCAGTTTTTTGCAGCTGTACATAAATAATTAAAACATAGGGCCAAACATAATTCATGCCAATTTTTTTCACATGATTTGGTCACAGCTGACTACTTTTATCTTGTTTTATTAAAGAAGGAAAGCAAACCCACTTTAAGTTAAAAGGAAAATGGAATTTTATACAAACAAATAATCCAGTACACATCATTCAATTATATTTTTAAATCTATTATTTAATGTTTTTTTCTAAGATTATTTTTTGGGCTTTTGCCTTTATTTGGATAGAGACAGCTGAAGATATGACAGGAAAGGGAGTAGAGAGAGGGGTAATGACATGCAGCAAATGAGCCACAGGCGGGAATCAAACCAGCGACCACTGCAGAGGACCAACAGCCCCAGCACATGGGGCGAACGCTCCACCAACTGAGCCACGGGAGCACCCCATTTAATATGATTTTTAAGCCATCATTTTTCTTTGTTTTTAAATATGATAAATATCATATTGCATTATATCGTATCGTACTTTGAGTTTTTTGATATAAGTACACCCCTAATTAATTTTTTTCAAGCTGTCATTACAAAAAGATTCATATGATAAATATCATATTGTAATATACTGTGGACATTTTATCATGGTATTTTAGTACCTTGATTTTTCATTATTGTGACATCCTTAATGATCTTTTTCAAGCTATCATTTTTCTATGTGTCTAAATATCACAATAAGTATCATATCGTATCATAACATATACACATTTGATTGTGGTATTTTTGTACCTTGAGTTTTTGGTATTACTACACCACACCTGCTGTGTGGCACAGTGCTGCTTACATGTGAAGGTGTGAAAACAGATTATACGTATCAGACTCTACCCACCTGCACTGTTGGATGAATCTCTTTCACACCCATGGCACTGTGGCTGCTGAGCTGTGCATGTGTGCTGTGCGTCTGTGAGGTGTGCGAAGTCTGTGTATGTCTCAGAGTGGGAGGTAAGGGCAGAGGGTCCATGTCCAGCATGTCCAGTTCTGTGAATGTCTCCTCTGGCCTAACACTGATGTTATGACTTGAACACACCTCATCCTGTTGGCTCTGGTTTTGTTGAGCCCGGGCGGCACTCTCATAATTCTTGAGAATCCTTTCCACTGCCCCATAGTTGGACCTGGATCCCTCAGGCCGTGGGTAAGCAGCCAGAGTGAGGGGCTTCCAGGGATGGTCATTCATCATTCGAGGCCCAGGTCTGGATGAGTCAGACTGTGAAGGAGGAGCAGACATATGCCTTGGCTGTGCCTGGTGCCCTGGCTGTGTCATCGGTCTTTGTTTGTTCTCAGCAGACAGCTGCTGGAGTGAGACACCAGCTCTGGCTGGCTGAGGCTTCGCTCCAGTGGGATTCTCATGCTTAGAGCTGGAACCATCCACATTCTGACCTGGCTGGATATTTGCTGGCAAGGCAGGCTCAGAAAAGAGAGCCTCTGTGGCTGCTCTGTGTTGTGTTTTCCTGGAAGGACTACTGCTTGCTGCTCTGACTTTGTGCTTGACCTCAGAATGGTGTGCGGGACTCTGAGAGGTTGTTGTTGTTGCCTCCCTGTGTCCAATCTGTGGCTGTTCAGATGAAATGTTCACTCTGACCTCTTGATCCTCATGACCACATCTCATTCGTCTTGGTTGGACCTCATGAACTGTGGAATCTGAGGTGGAGAGAGATAATGTGACTTCAGGATGCACTCCCATGACGCTGGTGGTGACGTCAGTACACTGTGGCTGAAATGTCTCCCTGGGAGGTAAAACCTCATCCGATGCACAAGTTGGTGAAAAGACTGGTTGGCAACCCACAGAGCAGGCATCTGTTACAGAAAAACTGTCCTGTTCGTCTACACCACGACCCATCTCAGCTTGAAACAAAGTTCTGTTGAACTCAGCTGTTTTTTGTTCCAGCATTATGTTTCTTTTGGAACCCTGGAGGTTGAGGCTGGCAGGTGATATCTCAAGAGAGGACAAGAGCAAATCGACAGGTAATTCTTTGACAATCTGAGGTATTTGTAGCTCTTTTAGATTCCCAACACCAGGCCTGTAATCTGAGTGCAAGTCCTTTCCAGCAGTTAATATGTTGACTTCAGAGAAACTTTTCTGCACAGTTCCATGTGTAGGCGACTTGCTGTTCACGAACTTGCTTGCATCGCAGGACCAGCGGTTGTGGCAGCAGCCGATGTTACATTTGGGGTTAGCAGGCACAGCACATGATGCTACCACACCGTCTATTAAAACTTTTCCTTCATTCTCTTGCAGCATGGCCCCAAACTTCCTCACAATAGATGGGCTGCTGCACTTTCTGTCCACCAGAACACAGGGGCTGTGGCACTTCCTCACTGTCGTCAGGGGGGAATCTGGGATGTGGAGTTCTGTGTCTGGATGGGTAGGAGAGCTCAGATTCCAGGAGGAGCTGCGGGGAGGGATAGGTGGAGCTGCTGTATCAATCTCAGAGAGTACTCCAGGGCTTGTCGGTGTTTCTCTGTAGCTGTCTGGTTCAGCTGTGTTTGCCCTCAGGGATTTGCTCATGACTCTGTCAGCCTGCCAGGTGTTATCTGGTGACAAGGTGATCCAGTTTTCCCTCTGCAAGGCTCGCAGGTCATCGTAAATCTGGTTGAGGTCGCAGGGGGATTCATTCACCTCCAGTCGGGTTTTATCAGGGAAAAACAGCATCTCACTCTCCTCAGGTGGGCACAAGGATTCAGATTGATTCCTGAAGGGAATTAAACAGTGAAATGCACTTACTCCAGTCACCTTAATTATTATCAATCTTTGTCAGAGGTTTTAAAAGTGAGAGGCACGCCTCCCCAGGGGGGCTCCAAACTCATGTGAGGCTCAGTGAATGTAAGTGAAAAAATATTACACAAGTTTGGGGTTGCAACTGATGATTACTTTCATTATCACTTAATCTCTCAATCTTTTTCTTGTTTGGTTCATCAGATGTCAGAAAAATGTGAAAAATTTTGATCACTGTTTCCTAAAGCCCAAAGTGACGTCCTCAAATGTATTATTTTGTCCACAACCCAAAGACATTCAGTGTACTGTCACAGAGGACTAAAGAAGCCAGAAAACATTCCCATTTGAGAAAGCAATAGTTGACAACTAACAGATTAATTGACTGGTCATTGCAGGTTTATATTTGTTATTACAACAATTACCACAAGGATGTCACACAAAATAGGTTAAATGTGTGTAATTTGGTTAAAGATATCTCACAGTAGTGTCTTTGGTGTAGTCTGAAGTTATGTAAAACAGCAATATAAGGATATCTTGGCTCAATTATTGAGTGTCTGTGAGATCAAAAAATATAATCATAATCCCATAGACAAACATCCAGGAATTGAGCAAAACTAAGCAAGTAAATTAAGGAGGACAAGTTTTTGCAAGCTTTTTACATACATACATATATATATATATATATATATATATATATATATATAATTATGTTTGTGACTAGTTTTCACAAGGAGCACGATTAAGTATGATTTATTACTTATTTGCAGCACTGAAACACACATTGGATTGAGATTACGCATCAAGACATGACAGGCAGAGTGTAGATAACAGTGTGGGTGATTATCATAGTTCTATGTTGGCGCCAGGACTTTAACATAGCAAAGGGGATTTATTTACCTCCTGTCCCCGTTCTTCTTTCTGATCTCATCCTGGTAGCTACAAAGCTCCTCGCTTACACGGGCTATCTCCTTCAGAGCCTGAGGCACCGGGAAGGGGAGACAGAGATACAGTGAGACATACTAGACACTGTGTATTGCAGTAGTACTATACAAATCAAACCTTAAACTGAGATAGATAAAGAGGATTATGTATTCAGAGAAACTGAGGAATGGCAACCACAGGTACAGACAGGAGCAATGGTGATCAAACAATTTGTGTCAGCTGTGCAAAAAGCACACCAATGTGTCTATACTGTATATAAATAGTGTTTTGAGCAAATACAAAAATAGTTTGAAATACTCACAGCGTTGAGAGCAGTAGTGTTCTTCTTCTTGTCACTGCTGTAACTCAGCTCTGACCAAAGAGGACTATCTTGAGCTCTAACATGGACTGGATTTATTTCATTATCTTTAGAGACATTTGTCTGTGACACTCCGCATCCAGGAGCTCCATTAAAAAATGCATCCAGCTCTGTTTTATCCACAGCTTCCTTGCTATCAGAGACAGAGTCTTGCTGCCAAGTGCTTCTGGATCTTAACTCATCCACCAGCTCTGATTGTAAATTCTGAGTTAACTGACCGCCGACATTAAATTCACAGAGGTTGTCCGCTTGGAAGCAGCTAGAGTGGTGAATATCTGTGCCAAGACAACCACTGCCACTGGTGTTTCTGTTGCGACCAAATCCAGGTAATGGTGAATGTCTGATTGGTTCTGACTGGCTGCTGCTGCTGAGTGGTTCAGAGTGGGAGTTGTCACTGAGCAGACTGGAGCCAGTGCTGGTTGAACGGATGCTGAGCCTGTGTGCAACCACATCGTCGTGCTGTCTCCCACTGTCCAGTCTGGTTCCTTCTCGCTTGGCCCTCACTTCACAGTATAGCTAGAAAAAAGAGAAGAAAAATATGAAGATGTCATATTTTTGCAGCCATACTGCAACAGTCTTATGCTGAATGAAGCAAACAATGTCCTTTTGTAATTTGAATTTAAAAATGGATTTTAATATTTAAATACAACAAATATGAACAAAATCCTTTATTTGGATAGTTATAATTTATCATGTAGTATTATTATATTATCTATTAGCGCAAAGAGGTAAGAGTGTTGTGTTCAGAAGGGCATAAATTATAACCCTACAGCCTTTCTCTATCATTAGACACTTACAATGAGATGAAATATTACATAATGGTCATGAATGAAAGAATCTGACAATATAAAGAACATCAATGGCATTATGTGTACTATACTGTAGCTACTGATATATGAGATGAGGGTAAGGCAGCATAGCAACAAATCTTATGAACATATTTAGACCACAGAAGATTAAAAATAACATTCAAAGAATTTTCTCAAATAAAATTGGATAACCTCTGGCCTCCTTCCATAGAAGCTCAAAATAGTAACTATTTCATGTTGACTGGGCTCCCATCCCATCACGCAATGTCTTGATGGGACTACTGCCTTTTAGCCTGCTTTATTCCTCTGCTATTTTCCTCTCTCATTTTCTGGTCTCCGAGAGGAAAATGAGAGCCACATGTTCTTTTCATAGCAAATTGTTCCAGTGCCTTCGCACTCTGTCCAACTACTTTTGTATGGCTTCCCTCATTAAAAACACTAATCTGCTCTTCGGGGCAAGTCAGGTTTTGACTCGGGTTTTGTCACTACCCATGCTAAACTATTATTCTTTACCTTTGTCCCTCTCTGAGGCACAATAATTTGCTCTGAATTACTTCCCTCTCTGGCCTGTCTTATCCTGTTCCACTTTCTTATCCACTAACTCTACCTTTTTAACCCAGCTAGGTGAGAAAGTTCAACCTTCTCATAAAGGATGCAACTAACATTTATTTTCATTATAAATAAATCTGCTGAATAGTGGTTGATGAATTGATTGATTGTTTGGTATAAAATAATGGAAAATGCTTCCCAGAGCTCAAGTTGAAGTCTTCAAATTGCTTTTTTTTGTCCTTTCTGCTTGTATGTAAGAAAAAGCCTGAGCACACATACCAAAAGAGTAAGTGATTAAGTCCAAAGCTTTACTGTGAAAAATTAACATCAGTCATGATTGATCCTTCTTACATCCCACCCTTTTTTGATTTGCACTCCAATAGCAGTTGAGCAAGCTTGATACTTTGTCAGCTTTCTCATTTTCCTGTCAAATCGACATCTTAACAAAACACTAGATAACTAGCTAACTAATGTTAGCAAAAATAATAACCAACTAGCTTCCTAATGATTGTTGTAGATTAGCTCGCTAGTTTGTTTGTGTGTAGTTAAAATTAGCTAACGTAAGATCTGAATATAGTTACTTTTACAAGTTCCCCAGCAATGTCTTTCAACCATCTTCAAAATGTGGTGTTCTTTGCAATATAGACAAACCTAGCACATAGCATATCTAAGTACAGGAAACAGAAAAGGAGAAAGTTGGTACCAAGGTACGAGACACCAAGCATACTCAACTGTCACTGGAGCACAGAGCTAAACAGGTAAATTGTTTCTATTCTTAAAAACTAGAAAATGTGTAATTTCTAGAACGAGCTTAACATTTTTTCTTTTAACAACCCAACAGAGTTGGCTTATACACACTCATCCTTACCAAAAGAATTATAATAATTACTTATCACAGAGCTTTAACAGTCACAGAGCTGAAGATTACTGGGTAACCTACTATTTTTGGATGAGGACAAAAAAACGGATCTCGAATAGTTTTGCATACAGGCCTTTGTTTTAATTGTGGTTTTAGTTAAGTGCAAATGTGCAAATCTAATTTTGACATCTCAAAAATACTTCGCTCAATACAAATTGAATAGGTGTAAACAATTAGAGCTTTAAAAAAAACTTGCATTGTCGAACCAATACAAAGTCTTTAGGGTGAACCCTTCATAGTGGGACGGTGACATTGTGTGCTTACTTCAGAGAATAATGCAGGGGAGAGCATTGTCTCCAGTAAGGGCGTGTCCTTTAGTTTGTTAGTGGCTGTACTTGCTGCTGTTCTAGCAACTACTTGTATTTATAAATCCCCAGAGACTATTTTTTGATCAGTTGATTAATTGACTAGTTGTTTAGCTGTATTTTTCACATTCCCCCTTGCACAAAGTAAGTAAACTGAAATTTAAATAAATATATATAATAATAAAATATCTAATATTTAGTTAGTTCAAATATACATGATCAAGCATATTTCTCAACATAAAGAGATCAAGACTTTCCTAAACTTTTGCTTATTCATTCATTCAATGTTTCATTCAAAACATGCATGCATAACTTGACACAGATGGCACAAGGGAGCCATAAGAATGCATTTCCATTAAAAGTCAAACTTTTGATTGTCAACAAATACATTTTTCTGTCAAGGTCTTTTGACTGTCGCATAAGGAGGAATTATTTTTATCTAATCATCTCTCTGTTGCATGCTAGCCTCTCCGTGTACATCAGTCCAGGTCACAGACTGTCTCAATCACTAGCTGTGTCTCAGGACACAGACATCAGAGAAATAGCAGAACCCTCACCCTCCTCCTTCCACTCCTTCCCTTCCTCATATTCTGCAGCTGTACTGATCAGGGATATTGTTTTGACAGTGTTGATGTTGAACAGGATGTGTAGGAGGGAAGTGTTACACACTTAAGACTGCTCAGTGCATAAGATGCCAAACATCATACATGTAGAGAATGTAGAGAAGTTTTGTAGGTTTGGAAATGGTTTCACATACTTTTGAGGGTCATTAACTTGCCTTTATTTTACCTAAATGTTCCTCAAACCAAGCCATGAAGCCTTGACAAAATGCAGAAACACACTCTCAGAGCACCTTACCTCTTCTATTTTCTTCTGCATATCCTTCAGCTGACTCTCCCATTCCCTCCTCTCCACGTCGAACCTCTCCAGCAGCTCGGCTTTCTCTCTTGACCAGTCCCTCTCATTGTGCTCCAGGCGACAGCGCAGGTCCATGGCTGTTGAGTGTGTGTCTGCCAGGAGCCTCCGCTGCTCTTCCCTCTCCCGGCGGAGCGTCGGGGTCTCGCCGTGCTGTTCTCGAATGCTCCGTGACGCCGCAGAGCCAGGACCTGTTTCTGACTGGACCAACCCGGCACCCTCTCTAGCCTCCAACTGAAGGGAAAGAAACAGACGGGGGAGTGCAGAGGACACAGAGGAGGAGAGAAAAGGGAGCAGGGAGATGGGAAGGGAACGAGTGGGAGAGTCAGTGGAGAAAATAGTTAGTGGTGATAAAGGATAAATTGCGGTTGGAGAATAAGAGGAGGGGAGCCAGATGACAAGACAAACAAGGCAGGAGAGAAATTAACAGTGGAATCAAGAGAATGAAGGAGTGGCAGGAAGAGAAGGTGGAGAAAGCGGGGGAATAATGCACCATGGGGACGAGTGTGAGTGGGTTCAGAGGAGGGAAGAGGGAGAGAATTGAGTATCCTGTAAGAACTGACAAACAGGGTTCATGGGTTCAGGGTTCAAGTCTCTTGTCTATGGTTTGTCACCAACACAGGATACAGTGCAGGATATAGCAGATTCAGGCACAGAGAAATGTGTCTGCATCGGATGCATGTGGCCTCAGGCAAATGATACTCTGAACTACCAGACAGAGCTCCCAACACAAATAAGGCCAAACTTGTGATTCCTTTCAACATGCACATTACTAAAATTCCAGTTTCATTAGGTCCAATTGGACATTTCTGTTTGAATGAGAATATTACTAAGTGCTGCTATTCAGAGCCCTTTCAAGTGAAATACCCTGGGCATTTCCCCTGGAAATTTCACTGTGCTGGGGCCAACATATGTCAAAACATGTTGTCATTTTAATGAGAATCAGTAAGAGATGCTGCAAAACTGTGCCCTGCTTTAGAGTTCACTGTCAAAACAAAAAGAGCTTGAAAAACTGACTGACTGACTTTGATGACACTGTAGATTTAAGTATTGATTGTGTAATTTGTACCTCTAGATAATGGATAATATCTATATTATACCAATATCAAGATAAAACTAGATATTGTCTTAGATTTAGGATATTTTTATATTGTGATATGGTGTAAATGTTTTCCTTTCCTGCTTTTAAAGGCTGCATTACAGTAAAGTGATGGTCTAGTTGTTCTACTGGCCTTTACCCACTTAGTCATCATATCCACATTGCTGATGATAATATATCAAAACATATCATTGTGTTAGTATTTTTTAAAAGCACCAATAGTAATCTGTACAATAGTGTAACAATTATGGTTGCAACTAACATTTTTTTTATTTTCTTTACTAATTAATCTGACAATTGTTTTTTTTTTTTACAATTAATTACTTAGTGTATAATATGTCCAGAAATTGTGAAAAATTGTCATTACAGTTTCCCGGAGCCTAAAGTGATTTCTTCAAATTCTTCTTTTGTCCAACCAACAGTCCAAAACCCAAAGACTATTCATTTACAGTCATAAATGACAAAGAAAAACAGCATTCTCTCACATTTGAGAAGTTGGAACCAGCAAATGTTTGACTTTTTTTGCTTGAAAAATTATTAATCGATCATCAAATAGTGCCAATTCTTTTGACTGACTAACTGATTCATCAACTCATTGCAGCTCTAGTTGCAACATTGATATACTATCGATATTGAGGTTCTTGGTCAAAAATATTGCGACATCTGATTTTGCCTATATTGCTCAGCTCTAGGAAAACTATTTTGAAAATGTACTATACCAGAGAGATATTGTAATACAAGGGAATCCTTGATTTAGAGGCTTTCCTCTTTTGTTGTATCTAAGAAAGGATGTGTTTAAGTACATACATCTGTACATTCTGTGGTAAATATGTGCACTTTTGTTGCTTATAAAAAAGTGGGGGAAATTGATGGCTTTGGAATTGGACAGAACCCAAGACAACGCCTGTGCATGTGCATGTGCTTGTGCTTCTGTGTGTGAGTGAGAGTGTGAGTGTGAGTGTGTGTGCGTTATGTAGTTTGTGTGTTAGAAAGAGGGAGAGAATGCATATAAGCATGCCTGAGTGTGTTATTTCAGTGTTCAGTCACAGACAGCGACCAAAGCCTTCTTACAAGCCTCGGTCATGGGGCTATTTCTGCCTGTGGCCTGGGGTCATGAAATTATGGTGTAGAAAAACAAGTCAACCCTTTCTGTCTGCCTGTGGCTCTCAAAGCTCTCCACAATTACAGATGGAAGATGATGGGTGCTGTCCACAGTCTATTTAAATATGCAAGTGTAAACAAATAGTGAAAGTGCAAAAACAAGATGGGTTGGAGTCAAAATCCAAGATATTTTTCATTGATTGAGACAGCAGAGAAAAACTGTCCTCTGGACAAATATACAACTACATGCAAACAGGGACACAGGTCACAGCCAGCTGAGGGAAATTGCAGTCACACATGCACACACAACAAAAATCAGTCCTAAGGAGCCATACCCAGCCATCCTTGGACACCCAGTCTGTCATCATATGGCACAGGGTATATGAAGGTAACTGTGTCACCGTGGTGACCCACTATAAATAGCGGACACAGAGCCTTGTACAATGTCACATTCCTTGGGGAGGTGGGGAGACGAAGTAAAGGCAGGAGGGGGACTTGGCCACTAAGGCAGAATGAGATGTCTCTTAGCTGCCAGCGGCTTTCATAAATCAGTGGCATGCGGAGAAATATGCCTGGAAATATCCGGCCTAAGACCTCTGCCTAGGGCCTTGGGTGCTTGCTTGGTATTTGGTGGTGGAAGTGCCCAAACAGGATGTAGAAACAACATACAGTAGTTACATTCACAGCCATAGCCTGCTGTAGAGACATGTGTATAATTAAAATATCAAGAAAAGAACAAGCATGCAATTCTTGATGAGCTACAACTATGTTGTTGCATAATTAACTCACTTGCAATTAGAACTCAAAATCTCTGGTGTGACAAATGACATGGTGTGATAAGCCAAATTCAAAATAAAGACTATACATAACTGCATAGCTTTCTAACCAATCAAATGACCAACAATGGGATGAAAACTTGCTGCTAACCACTGCTAAAAAATATGTTAAAATATGTAAGATGTGGAAATTTTATGCATGAAACTGTATTTATAAAGTAATTATGTAGCAGTTTAGTCCGTGGATTTTAAGCAGGCTCTCCTGGCTAAGTACAGATAAGGACATCTTTCCCATGACAATTTGCAAATGCCATTTCACTTACAGCTTCACTTAAAATGACCTCAAAATTCCAACTTACTGGACCCAGGCTCTTAAGTACCTACCACTTCATCCATTCACTAACTTCAGGTTTGTATAGTACACTTGACTGCTTGGATAATCCTCTGCAATACTCTGGCTACCACTTTCAAAGTGTCTCTACAAAGTGCAGTAATTAATGAACAAAAGCAAACTGTCTTGCTAGCAGTGGAATAATATCAAGTTTATCTCAGAAAACTGTAAGGAAGAGTTCAGTTCAGCCCTCTCTAATTGTATGACTCATTCAGTTGATTGCACCAAAGGTTTTTCTCAGACATAAATGCCAATTCAACAATTATTTTTCAAATCAATTCATTTTAACTGCCCTAACAACTACTTTCTACCTCCATAACACCCTCTGTTTTCACTCTGCCAGAGCAACAAAATTGGATCTCCTCTGCACATGTGGAAAATGACAGGAGTTTCTCACCCATGCCCAAAGTGTTAACATTTTACTTCTAAGTGAAATGAAATTA
Organism: Lutjanus erythropterus; assembly: GCF_056507025.1. Classification (NCBI taxonomy): domain Eukaryota; kingdom Metazoa; phylum Chordata; class Actinopteri; order Lutjaniformes; family Lutjanidae; genus Lutjanus; species Lutjanus erythropterus. Next base: position 14,162,040 of record NC_139325.1, read on the forward strand.
CACCAGCATGCATTCTTGTCTATTTTTTAGCCTGGTTCCACACCTCTTAATGGCAGACCACGTCTGATTTGTTCAGCAATTCATATATAAATGAATAAAAGAAATGGCAATCGGTGTGATTATCAGAGCATTATTTTCTGTGTTCTGTATGAATGTAACATTTAAAGTGAATTACATGTATAATTAAAAATGGGGTTTTAACAACATTTGCTGAGATCAACAGCCAAATTACAATCAATGCTACATTTCTGAATTAAAGGCATGCCAAAATGTGGTCATAGACCTGCTATAAATTTAGTCTTAACTGCCAATGAGGGATACAAGGCAGTTAGAAGTCTGTAAATTAGTCATTTGATTACTGAGCTGTGAATGATTTCCGAAAACTTGACTTGATGTATTTTTAACCTGATGAGCAACCCTAGATTAGCCCCCAGTAAACACATACCCAAAACTATAAACTGTGGCAGGATGTGGCATCAAGACAAAACAGCTTTTACGATGAAGCAAACCCCTCCCAGCAGGGCTCAACTCCAAGTCACATTTCCCTTTGTCTGTTTGTGCAATCAATATAAACATGTCTGCATGTGTGTGTGTGTGCATGTTCCATTCAAAATAACTGTACACTTTCACACACATACAAACACACAGACTTACATGAGCACTTTAGAAAGACACAAACAAACTAGTCTGGTCTCCCTGAGTCTCCAGAGTGGCAAAGCTCTCAACAGTGGCAGGTAGCAGCTCACAGATGTCTGATATGCTCATCAGCATCTTAGTATGTCTATATGTTGGGGTCTGTGTGGGATTATGGTATAGCAGTAGATTAAGCCTCTTTCTCACACTGGGCTTTACAAACACAAAACAGAACAGTAAATGTCTCTGTTTTTATAAGGCTCTCTGTCACAGTGTGAGAGGGCACAGAGCCAGCAGGACAAAGAAGAAGCGCTTAACAGCAACATTGTGCCATCTCCGCATTCACAAAGAGGGAATCACATTCTGCTAGTAATACCATCTATGTGTGCGTAAAATCTGTGATGTGGTAAAACCATGTTACTATGTTGCACTCCTGTGTCATTGTGTTATCAGTGGTCTTGTCCAACTGCTCTGCAGCATCACTGTACCAGCTTGTTAATTTCCATCACCATATAATGGAATTTCTAAGCTTCATCACTTCACAGAGAATCATTTGATTTATCTTTTAGCTTTGGGCACACAAAAAGAGAGCTGTGTGATGAGTGAATGCATGACCAATCAGTTTTAAATCTGTGATAGGAATCATATGGGGCTCAACTGGCAGATAAAGCAGCTGTCATCACAATATCACAAAAACACTATGAGAACAAGCACAGAGCCACACAAAGAGAAATCAAACTAAGCAACTTTAACAGAATCAAAAACTTTCAGATCTGATCAGGTTTATACTTCTACATTAATGCTACCAAATAAATCCATCTTCTGATCTAACCAGAAAAAAATGCTAAATCCCCAAAGCCACATCGCTTTGAAGAATAACTACGCATGATCCTTCAAGCGATCTGTGCAGTGCCTGACACAGCATGGCACCGGTATGCAAACTTAACCCTCAAAGTATTCTCTGCCCATTTCACTGAACACTGAAAAGTAGCTGTCCACAGGAACAATAGGCTGATATTTCATCTACTCAGAGCTAGCTTTTAAAAGCCAAGTTGGATGTCTGTGTCTGGCTGAGAGGGGATAGCTACATTTGTCTCCTCAGTGCAAATCTTTTGTCTAAGCTGAGGCTTGAGTTGGACAATTGCCAGGGTGACTTATCACCCTGCCATGTGGGTGGCAAACATGGCAAGCACAATTTACACCAAACTGGAGGCCAGACGTGCACACACATGCACAGAACATGACAAAACACACAAATGTAATACACACAAGTAGACCTCAATCAATATGTTGCTCAACCAATATTACCAGCCCAATATTGGTCTATCACAGCAGTTTCATTTCATATCAGTACTGGCATATATGCTGCCTGATATGGAAACTTTTTTTTTTAACAGAACATAATGCAGATTGTTTTTATTTGTTAGCTTTATAGGCAGCATTTTTTGTATATTTGATTGTTTTATTTAATTCATATATAATATATACATATATTCTCCTCTAATTGTGTTTTTTTATTCATTACTATTTATAATTATTAAAAATAAAAATAAAAATAGTAAAAGATTACTGTTTCAGTGCCCTGATATAATTATGGACAATAATGTTTATTGTTCAACTGTAAAATATGTGTGTTAAAACACTTTTGAGGGATCACTGCAAAAATGTGTTAATGCATTTACTCTATATTCTGTATCTTATGTTATGTATAAAGAATGTTGGCTTATTATTTTTTTACTCCCTAATATTGGTACCAGCATTAGCCCCAAAAATACAGTACCTGTAGGACTCTACACACAAGAAACAATATAGATATTGATTTACAGGCATTACAAAACTTGTGTTGCTGTTAAATAGTGCTGAATGCTATGCCAAAAAAAGTCATATGGCACTTATTTTGACAGATATTGCAAATGTGATATGAGTCACAATTCTAGTGGGAATAGTAATTGCTGCATTTCCTTTTCACTGAATACGATATTGAAAAAAAAAATCACTGCACACCTGAATGTGTGACAGGTGTGTTGGAGGAAGGTACAACGCAGTCTGTACCAAACCAGCATGTTCCCTTATGTCTGGAGAATAAGATTTTTAGGCCCAGTGCATCATTTATAATGGTAAAGTGTGACACATTTTACCTTTTATCAGAAAACTGCAGCTCTTGCAATTTGGATATTGCATTTGGCCACACTGTAATTTCAGTAATATTTAAATTTGTTGCTCAGGCCTACTGTTAAACAAGATTAGTGTTTGTATTTGTATAACCACTCGCATACTATGCATGCACCTGCACACACACATAACAGACATGCATAGCTATATAAATATAACTCTGTGTGTGTGTGTGTGTGTGTGTGTGTGTGTGTGTGTGTGTGTGTGTGTTTGTAGAGCAATGTACTGTATGCAATACTTTACAATATATATACTGTTAAGTAATGCATACAGAAAATTGCTTACAGACAATAATACTATCTAAACCTCTGCAACTGAGAAGTTATATGTTTGCAGATTTCTTTGAATGCAGTCTTAAACCCCAACTCCACCAACGCATAACTGCCATCATCATCTTTGAGTTACCTGTGCAATCCTGCATTTAAGCTCAGCCTTCTCCAACTCCCAGGCACATCTGTCTCTGGTGTACTGCAGCTCTAGCTCGCTCCTCTTCTCCTCCTCTCTTTTCACCTCCGCCTGCACTTCCTCCAAAACTGTCTTCAGGTCCAGTAGAATCCTCCTGTTTTCCCCTCCCTGCATGGACATAGAGTTGGCAGCAGTCTTATCAACCAAACATGACTAGATGAAGTGGCATATTTGAAAGTTACACAATATCGCCCTTCCACAAGCTATAACTGAAGCAATTAGAAAAGAACTAAGAAGGAAGAGAAACAATACTTGGTAATAAACAGGTGCTTACTGGTGGTGTATCACATTAACAAATTTTATTTGAAGCTGTGGGAAATATTCTGGGAATCTAAAAGATGATACCACAAAATACAATAAAGTCAAAGTGAACTCATATGATACTGGTGCAGAAAAACAGTGCAGTGCTACAGGCATCGATATATAATGTATTTAGCGTTCGCGGGGTAATAAATATTTCCAATTACTTGTAAGTCAGCCACTTCTCTCAACAATGACTCCTTCTCTCGCATCCATCCTTCCTTGTCCTGTACGTGTCGCCTTTTCAAGTCCTCAAGTTTCTTTTTAAGCCTCGTGAGCTGTGTTTGCTGCTGCTGCTGGGATTCGGGACCCGGCCGCCACATTTGTCCCCTGAGGACCTCGAGCTGCGTCCCTGCTCCACCTTCTCCTCCTCCGCCCGACGAAGCACCACCAAACTGGGTCTCGTAGAGCTGACTGAAGACGGTGGGCGGAGAGGAGATCCTCCTAAGCGGGCTGCGGCTTTGGCCCCTGCCTCTATCTGCCCTATCCATCCTGGAGCAGGGCACAAACTCCCATCCCTGAGATGGGACGTAGCCCCCGCCAGCGCCGCCCCCACCGTGCAGCCCCGAGCCGTTCATAAACGCACTCCACATTCCTCCAGCGCATTAAAGTAAAACATAAACTTTTAAAAGCTAGTCAACAAGCTGTTTTGTAAGTATCCATTTCTGCTGTGTAAAGCATAAAGTATTTCTTTTGATTTAGTTGAGCACACTTTCCCATCTCCAGACTGTTTTTCAGTTCACTGAATGCACCAATTATCCAAACCCGGCCACATCCCCCGTCGGCCACACAACAGCCACCGCTGTGCTCATACGAGCGACGGGACTGGACGCTTTGGTCCCTTCCATATCCCCACAGAGACAAGGTCAAGCCGTCATTCGTGTGCCAAAGTCCAAGAGTCAATGTCCTGTTTTTATCTTTCAAAGACCTCTTCACTGCTGCACCCGCTGCGCTGTTTTCCTTTTACATGTTTATACCGAAACCTTAGGACGCGCTCTGCCTTCTCACACCCCTGCACTGAGTCGTTGTAGGCGACAATCCAGAGCTGGCAAAGGCAGACACCCAGTAACCACTCCGACGCGAATGGGAGAAGTTCCCAAAAATATCATGGAGGGAGCGTACTGATGTAAGAGCAGCCGAGTATTTTTACCCTCCTGTAACCATGAGTTTATTTTCCTAACACTAGAAACGTCTGAACGGCGTCCGGAAGAGGCAGCAGATGCACATCCATTAATCAATACCGGGCTGCTCTAATTACGTCGTAGGGTAACACCTTGCGCTGTAGCCATAGCAACGAAGCAATTTAAGCAGCGTGGATGCTAACGAGCACTTATTTTAGAGACAATAAACCGCTTATTGCGACACTTGTTACACCAAACGTCAGTTACCGTTTCAGTATACTCTTACCTTGCTATATATCCAGTTTGCCTACCTGTCCTCTTTTCCCATCAGTAACAGGACGATTCCTACCACATCTGGCTGCTTTAATTAAGCTAAGTCGTAGCACTTGCGCTGTAGCCATGGCAACGAATCAGTTTACGTCTCAAAACATCTGTATTCTTACCGTCACTAATTTTAGAGGCAAAAAAAATTACGACCTGAAAGCAGCAATAGTTACACTAAATGTCAGTTAACTTTTACGAACGAGTCGGTAGGTGTGTTACCTTGCTCGTAAAAATAGCCAGTTTCCCACTTTTTCTTCTTATCTGCTCGGTAGCAGGAGCAATCGGTCTCTTCTGCCATTCTCATCTGCTATCAAAGCACGAGAGAGGAGTGACTATCACGAGGAAAGCAACAGGGCTGTTTTTTTCATTTGGATTTGAGAGATAACTTAGCTGGCCACTATTTATCTACAGGAGCTAGTCTGTAATTAGGCCTGTTTTTGTTATTGCTCGCAACATAGTAGCTAATACAGTTAGTAGGATGCATAGAGACTCGAGAGTTAACGTAGCTTTTTACACGAAACTTGATTTTGACGGGTTACTCTGGTCTGTTTTTGTTAGACTAAATGTTCCAGTCGAGCACCTATAAAAAACTTGAATCGACCCACACATCTTTCCACTGTCTGCAGCCATATAGAAACACGTGTTATTTGTATGAACAGCCCCTTACCTCTTCCTCTACTCTGGTCCTGAATGTTGCAATCCTTAAAAAAGCCACCAGAGCATACTTTTCAGCCAACGAAGTAGCAGAATTGAAGTCTGGACTGGAATGCAGTGGCTTAGTTAAAAACAACTGGAGAGCGACAGCCTACAGCTGAAATGATGCTTTCATTAACAGGAATAAAAATCTCCTTTCTCTCTCTGTTTTTCTCTCTCTCTCTCTCCCTCCCTCTCTCCACAGCTGGCCCTAATATGTGACGTCAAACATCCCACCGGTAGGATGAAAGAAGAAGTGGACAGGTTCCGCCCCCGTCCTGGTGGTCAGGTCCTCTGGTTAAACAAATCCGCCATCCATCAACGCATTTTTGGCTCGATATTTCAGACCCACCCGTGGACATTTTTTATACTGTCATAAATGTCACATAACCATTATACAAACATGGGTAATATGCCAACACTCCTATCATATTCCCCGTGGATGTTTGGATGATTTGTTACAGATTATGTTGACATTTTATCATGACTCAGACAGTATGGTTGCATAAGGAATTTAGAAGAGACATAGGCCTCATGTTTGTTTCTACGCCAGATGGTGTGTCAGTGTTATTACAGTGAGTGTGTGCATGGTCTCTGTGTGCATGGCCCTAACAGTCATAACACAAACTTCAGTATTTACAGTGCTGCTGATAGATCTGGTTATAGGCCCATTTTACTGCAGCGGTATTGATATGAAATAGTAGGGTAAACACAGGTGTTACCAATGATACTAATCAAGATCCTGTTACATTTAGTGTAGCAGAGCCTTTCCAGTCAGCCAACATGCACAATAGCACAATAGCAACACCCTGACTCTGTTTGACTGAATGGAACAAAACCTTAATTAGTATCATTGGTAACACCTGTGTTTACCCTTCTATTTTGTGTCAAAATAGCTGCTGTGAGAAAAGCTGCTCTCATGTAAAAAAAACCTTTACAAATAGGCGAACCTATTAAACACTCCACTAGAGACACTGAAAAAATGCCAACACTCCTATCATATTCCCCTAGATATTTGGATGATTTGTTACAGATTATGTTGAAATTTTACCATGACTCTGACAGTATAGTTGCACAAGAACTTCCAAGAGGCATAGGCTTAGTGTTTGTTTCTGTGCTAGATGGTGTGTGAGTATCTTTTTTTTTTTAACCAAAATGCACAGTAGCAGCACCCTGACGCAACTTGACCTGTAGTGAACCGAACCTTAATTAGTATAATTGGTAACACCTGTTTGCTCTACTATTTCTTGTCAGAATGGCCTCTGTGAAAAGTCTGTTGCTGCTGTCACATAAAAAAAACTCACAAATAGACACAATAGACATCTAAAACTTCACTAGGTATACTGATAAATATTGAGCTCTTCAGATCTAAAGAACATGTTGTAGCAACATCATATATTCTTAGCACTCACACTGGTTAACAGCTACATTTCTCCGTGGCATTTTTTTATCTAATATAAGGCCCAGCATAAACAGGGGTTTAGAGTTACCATGGCTGATTAGACCTCTGCTCAGGTTTAAATTGGACTGTTATGCCAGGAAGTGCATATCTTGCGTTCTCATGCTGTCGCAGTAATAGGAAAAATGAGTTCCTGGCACTGAAAATTCATGTAAACACCCCCTTAAGTCGCAACAACATCATGGAAAGTTGGCCAAAATTTTGGTACACGACTTGCCGAGCTGTTGTTTCTTTATGTCATATACACATGTGGCAGATGAAAGTAAATGCTTGGTTGTTTTAATCAATTAATGTATTGCATATCTAGTCTTTGCTAACATTTAATTTACAATATGGTATTAATTTATGGCTGTTAGTTGCAATACTTTAGTGCAGTGGTCCCCAAACTAGGGGGGCTGCGGATGTTCATGGGAGAAAGATAGAGTAAAACATTTAAATGAATATGATTTGTGTAGGAGAAATAAACGAACAAGAGTTTGCTGATACTATCGTGCTAACCCATATTTCACTAAAAATCAACTTGATTTTTTTTTTAACAGTTGCTTCCCCCTTATTATTAACAATTTGAAATAATTGTCAGGTGAGGATGGCCTGAAGTTTTTTTGGCTTCTGAAGGAGGGCATGCCAGAAAAAGGTTGTGCACCACTGCTTTAGTGGTTCTAGGTGTACTGGTGCAGCAACGAGTCTGGAACAAAATCACTGTGTGATATAAAGCTTCAGATTGTTTCAACATTCTCAGATAGCAACATCAATCTTCAATGGGATGCTAGTCTCAGCCAACCCATCACTCAGGCACTACAACAAGTACAACAACCCTGCCCTTTATAGCATCCATGTTGTTTCCACATTATGACTTAAAAGCTCATGAACACACTGAAGTCGGGAGAACGACTTCCCAACTCGGGAAATGGGACCACGTGAATGCAACATAATTACCCCAATTTCTAGCTACTACCATCATTTAAGTGTAAACTAACAAGAGAGTGTCACAACTATCAATCAAGCCCACACAGTTGTTAAAAGCCTTTAATTAGGCATAGTAAGTGAAAAGACTTGTGTGGGTGTGCAATGGGTGTGTAAGGCCTTGGAGACTGCAACATTTTCAAAACAGCATCTTAGACTGACAGCAAAAAGCTCATTACTCACAGTCATAGAGTTTAATATCATACTCACCTAACGCTCCACTGTCACTCCAGAGTGTTTGGTCTCCAATAAATGTTGAAAGCATTTGAGTACGTGGGCGGTTTGGATCATACATGGAAAATGATAATGTCCTGTACCTTGAGTGACCTTGTGTGACATGTTCAACATAACAGAAATGAAATGAACAAATAAGTAAAATAAATAAAGAAAGAAATAATGAAAATGTACATAATATGATATTGAGTGTGTGCTTTACAGAACAAAGAACAGGGTGAAAAGGAATACCAATTTAAAAATGGTGGCATAAGAGAGTGAAGAAAACAGAACAAGAATGAGGATCAGCAAAATAATGGGCTGAAACATCTTGATGGATGACAGTTAAATGAAAAGGGAGGGGGTACAGAGGGAGTGACATTGACAAGCAGTGAGTAAAGTGAACCATTAGAGAATATGATAATTACAATCATTAAAGTCAATCATATTCATGTGTTTGCATCGCCTTACAGACAGCGGCTCCTCTGCCTGTTTATCCTCCTGCTTGGGGACGTCCAGCCGGTCGATGAAGCTCTGCAACTCCTTCCTGAAGGCTTTCATCTGGGCGTTGATGCGATACAGAAGCTCATGCTCTCTGATCCTGTGGAGTAGAGGTACATATAAGAAACAGGACAAGAGAAAGTTGATCGAGGTACTAAGCTAAGATAAACACACCCGATTCAAACCCCAATATCTGTGTGGAGAAACTTAAACTTAAATGATTATTTTATTGATTTGGGTTTGAATTGGCTTTAAGGAAATAAGGTTGAGTGGAAGAGGGAAATTATGGGATTTCTAATCACTTTCATGTGTTTATTACCTGCCACCTTCCTCGTCCTCATCCAGCCTAAACAGCTCCCCATTGGTGACGTATACCCGGGCCTCAGCGATGATAGTGCTGGTGTCAGTGATAAGCCTGTCGATGGTCCGGCCCAGCCTCTCTGCCTCGATGCGGATGTCTATCATCTGTTGCCGGTCCTTCAGGCTTCTCGATAAAAAACGGCTGTCTACAGGTGAGTAAAGGGAACGCGTTGGGGTGAGGCAGCGGATGTTCCTCACCTCATCTGAGTCACTCTCCCCTCCAATAGGGCCCTCACGCTTGCGGTGTGGCGGGAGGAGACGGGGGGAGGAAGCTGAGGCTGATGGGGTGTCGTCATCCCGCCCTCCATCGCTCTCTGCATCACTATCCCGAGGGCTGCCGCGGATGCCCAGGTGGGACGCCAGGTCATAGCGCTGCATGTTGGACAGCAGCACACGGTTCTCATACTGAAGCTGCATAACTTTGCCGCTCAGTTCATTGATCTGCAGACGTGCCGCTTTCAGCTCCTCCTGGAGGGCCTCCACTTTAGCGGGGTCAGCTCCTCCTGGGGTTGGAACAATGAAAAGTGGAACACCTCTGCAAATGAGACTTTAATGTGCAGCTCCTGGAGGCTTTATGAAACACATCTTTAATCAGATACAGATTTATTAAGCTGAAATAGAACACACATCTCTTGCTCTGCAATGCAGTTGTTTAGTCTCCTGCAACAACAGCTTACTGACAGACAATGAAAAAATGAAAGACAAACAAACCTCCTCCATGTCTTGATCCAGCTTCATGGGATCCAGCCTTGTATTTCAGCTTATTGAGTTCACCTGTCACCTAAAGATCAGACTGAATGTTAATACCATGTGTACAAGTGTTGCAAGTATGAATAATTCACACATTTGAATTTCTTATAAGAGGCTTGGATAACAGACAGACTCATAAAAGACCTCAAAGTCATTGATGATACTAATAATAGCCACAAGAAAATAGGAGATACTGATAAAAATTACATCTTACATCACTGAGATTAAAGCAGCACTGTGTTGCCAACTAACATCAGAAAGCATACGTAATATATTATTTACAGTGTGTTGTCATTTTGATGGAATTTAAATTTCAACAAAGCTTCAAATAGAGGGTGGACAAAACGGTAAGCAATCCCAGACAGAGAAACTAAAGGCAAGTATTTGGGGAGGAGGATGAGATGTGGGCTGCTGGATAATCAGAGCAGACTCTTCCGGGATGATCACAGGTCAGTTGGTCCGGCTGGGTGATGCTGCACTTAATCTAATCCCTCCACTTCTTTCTCTGATATTAATAAGTGTGTTTCGGTTATGTTGTATTTCACTGTCTGATCAATGTTTGCTGGTATTTATTAAGAAATAAAAAGTCCACTGGTGACAGACTCAAGGACTTTGAATATTAGCATTAGCTTATATTTGCTAGCTACACTTCTACTACAAATCTGCTAGCAAGAGTAATCTTTTTAGCTGACAAAATCCACAGTCATCACCTAGAAATTAGAAGCCTGCTTTTATTTACTTATCTCTGAAATTGGAGACCAAGTATTTAAAAAAATATGACATTAACTAAGGTGGATGGGGCTAAGGCAGGGATCAGTTATAATATATGAAGTAGTTTGTGCTTGGATCTTGCAATAACAATGCATTGTTATTGGCCATTTACCTTTTTGTTCTCTTCTTCCACATCTGCTAAATTCCTGCGTAGAAGTTCAGCCTCATCTTCCACCAGCTGAAGCTGCTGCCTCAGCTCTGACAGGGCCTCACCCTGTTCTCTGCACTGCTGACCTCCAGTACCAGAGCTGTCCACTCCTGCTGCCGCCAGACTAGGGAAGGAGAGGTAAGAGACATTGATAGCTGTGAACTGTAAGTGTACAGACCCCTCTTTTCGATTCCATTTTTGTTCATGAAAATACTATTTTTCACAGATTACTGATTGAATCTCCTTATGGTGGGAATATAATAATTTTCCTTTCAACTATCACAATCAGTCTTGCCCTCTATTTCAACCATCAAGAATCTGATGAATGATCGCAAAGTACCTGTCCTCCCTCATGTCGTCCAATTCAGCCTTCAGCCCCCTGTTCTCCACCTCCAGCTCCACAATCTTCCTCCCCAAAATGTTCGCCTCCTCCTCCACCAGACGTAGGCGGAGTTTCAGCTCTGACTCACGGGTGGTAGGAGGCCCTCCAGCCTCACCTTTAGGCAGAGGGCTGTCCACATCCCCGTAGAAGGAGCGGTACTTTTGCAGTTCCTGCTCCAGTCGGTCCTTCTCCTTGTCAATCTTTGCCATTTTTTTCCTCATCAAGATGGCCTCCTCTTTGATGAAGGCAAGCTGGCATTTCAAATCGTCATTTTCTTCCTGTGAGGAGAGGTTGTTGCTCATTACTTTGAGTCTTCTGAGTAGTCAATTTATTTTCACAAAGTCAACATGGAAGAAAATACATTGCATATGTAGTTTTTCTCATCGTTGGTATTGTGCTTAAAAACTGACATTCGTGGGAACAGTTTCATTGCCTCTGCACAAATTGTAATTGTACTGTTTTTTTTTCTTTTCGTAATGCTACTTTCACTCATGACAAATTATGACTCTCTGGTGTCTAGTACAGCATATTATGTTTTATTTTAATTTGGAAGGCGCATTGAAAAACATCCTCATTATTAAACATCTCCACTGAAGTTTATACCTTTATAATCTAATAATATAAAAGCTGACTCACCTCAAGCGGAGTCTGTGGAGCTTTTCTCTCTGCTTTCTGTCCATCCTTACTTCCTTTTCTCTTCAGTGAGAGCTGCAGGGAAACAGTGGTTACATCATCATCAGATCACTGTTTTCTTACTGAAGGCAGTGATATCATCCAAATTTATGGAACACTGAAGGCTCAGTAATGGAAAAACAGGACGGCTTACAGTCGCTCTCAAGAACGTTTCTGGTAAAATATTCAAAATCAAATCACAGAGTGCTCAGTGCAAGTGTGATTTTATAGTGTGGAAGTGCAAAACAAGCCCAAAAAGAACATTAGCTATTTCTTTTATCATGTTTATGAGTATCTCACAAATCTTCAGAAAAATATGCTTTCAAATTCAAAGTCAACCTTGCCAACCTATCATCCTATTTCTTAAAGGGGCAATGTGTAAAATATGGTCACCTGTCAAAGTGGAAAGACAAACTGAGACATTTTTGTGTGTTTTTTTCTTGTTTCTGTCAAGTTTGAAGTGTGTTTTATGAACAAGCTCGTCTTAGTTTAGTTAAAGAGTGAAACTTGAATTCAGAAGGTGTACGGTTTATTACAGAGTATAAGTGTAAGAATATTTCCTTTCATGGCATTTTGTGACACATTATGTGTTTATTTTGTTTATTTATTAGACAATAAAAGCCAAGAGAGTTTTTGAAAGCAAATTCACCGATTGCATACATCTCCCAGCTGAAAGTCCAAGGGGATCAAACTATCACCTCTTGAGGCACAAAGTGACATTACTATACCAGAGGGGATGGGACTAGCTGGTTAGTATGCTAACTTCACTTTATTTGGATATATCTGCAAGACAATACAAAGACATCTCTGACATAAGATCAATATTCTTGCTTGTTCATATTCTGGCCATATCTTACACATTCCACCTCTAATATCTTCAACCTGGCCTTTAATATGGTCCAGGCCATTGTTTTCATTGCACATTCATAAGCACACACGGAGTAGGCAAAATAAACACCAAACACACTCCCATCAGTCCCCTCACCTCTTTGGCTTTCTCCAGCTCATTCTGCAGAGCCTGCTTGGTGACCTCCACCTCTATCAGCTGCTGCCTCAGCTTCTCATTCTCATCCTCCGTCTTCATCCTCTTCTCCTCCACATTCTCCAGCTCATGATGCAAGCGCACTGACACATCCTTTGCCACCTGGGAGATGGACCCAAGACAGAAGAGACAGAGACAGAAGGAAAAAAGAAGCTGTTATGAATCATGAATATGATAGAATATAATCGAATGATGCTCAACTCGCCACATATTCACTTGGGGGGACTTACCCTTGGGCTAAGGTCAGCAATTGCCTTTAGCCCCAAGCTACCAAGAGAACCATAAAATACCTCATAAACTTAGTCAGTTTTTTTTACTTTTCACTAATTGATTTTGTCCTTCTATAAATCCATGTATGAGAATGGTATCTGAATGCTTAACCCCCACCCCCACCCCTTACTTGGACTTGGATGATCCAGGAAGACAGTAGCCAACCTGTGTGAACAAATGGCTCAGCATGGTGTACAGACAGTTGAAAAATAAAGTGAACCTACCCCAGCAGTGCTGAAAAAAAGGGGGAGTCCTAAGGGAGGATACTGAAAGATAATGCCCACTCCAGCCACACCCTGTTCACCCTGCTGCCTTCTGGCAAGAGGTACAGAAGTATCTGTTCCTGTAGCACCAGATGTCAGAAAAGCATTGCTCCTGAGGATGAATTCACATCCTCTATAAATAAAAACAAATTTTTAAAACTCATTATTTATTCAAGGATTGAAAAGGGGGGAGAAGTGGGGGGTGTGGAGGGCCCTATGCCTGTGTTTGCCATAGGCCCCAAAATAATTAAATCTGCCCCTGGACTCACTTTGAGGTCTTGCTCCAGACTCCTGAGCAGCTCTCCATCCACCTGCCCACTCTCTGCGAACCGCAGCCTCTTCCTCTCTGCCTTCTTCAGGCGGTACTGAAGGATCCGACAGTTCTTATTGGCTCTCTCCAGCTCTCTGCGCATGTCCTGCAGCTGGCAGGCGTCTTCCTCATAGAAGGTGTCCCGCATCTCATCCATCTCTGCCCGCATCTCTTCGATTTCAGTCTACAGCATGGAGGAAAAATAAAAATGCGTCATAAAGTAATTAAATCAGGGCCTTAGTCAGGGCCTTTTGATAACACGTTTTTCAAAACAAAAGCATGCAGCTACGTGGTGCAGTTATTATGTAGCCTCTAGGTAATTACAACAGGTGCAACCATTGCGCACACTATCACTGATACATGATTTTATGATGGCAGGGTATTAATGTTACCAAATTACCCTGAGATCGTCGTTTTCATCCTCCAGCCTCTCTATCTCCTCTTGCAGTCTCTGGTCTGGCTGAGGAGCCGGCTGAGGACTGTCGGGCTCGGGGGACAGCTCCGGCTCTGAGGCCGGCGGTGATGCTGATTTTGTCTGCATCTTTGTCCCTTTCTTCCCCAGGCTCTTATTCAAGTGAAACTGTATCAGCTCGGACTGTAAGCATCCCTCCTTCCAAAAGCCGGGTCCGCAGCCCACCGTGCCTTTAGAGCTCTTCTTGCTGCTGCTGCTCGTCGCCGCGGCGGTGGCCTCCCCTCCTCCTCCTCCTCCTCGCGGGTTTTTGCTCCTCAGTTTGGGGGATTTGGACGCGCAGGGCTGGTCGGAGACGACGCGGTTGGAGGAGGCATCAGAAGCGAGGCGGGGGGAGTCCTCTGTTCTGTCTGCTCTGCTCAGCGTCGGGCTTTCAGCACCAGCAGCCTGGACAGCAGCAGCCGCGCCTCTGACGGTGGCAGGAGCGCCTCCGGCCTGCCGCTCCCTGCCCGCTGTGGAGACGGGAGAATGACCTCGGCTGCTTCTTCCTCCACCTCCTCCTCCTCCTCCTCCTCCTCCCCCTCCTTGCTTTGACGCGATGGGCTTTGACGAGTTGCTGCCCTTCTGTGTAGCTTTAGATCCGCTGTCTTTGAGCCCGGCCGGAGACGACGAGCGCTGCTGCTGCTGCTTGCGGCTGCTATTGTCTGGCTGCCGAGGCGAGTCGGCAGAGGATGGGTTCATCATGGTGTCAGAGGCTCAGCTCATCCTCAACTACATCCATCACCACCACCAGTAGTCCTGCAGCTGGAAAACAATTGACTTTACACACCTATAAAAACTACACAGGATGGACAGGATCTAATAAGAAATTTGTATCCTCTACAGGTCGACTAAGTAACAAACTTGGACTATACTAAAAAGGAATGTGATTTTTATAAGTAAAACAGGTGCATCGGGCCGCACCTTTTAGATTAGTTCTTTTTTTTTTTTCACATAACCGAGGCTAATTAGGGTCCTGTCTGTGGCAGGCGCCCAGAGACAGGTTGGTTTGTATACGTGACCACCAGTGATTATGCAGTCGGCCATTAATCAGCCTCAGTTTGATGAGATGTGTGAGATCAGCTGCAGATCAGGCAATTACAGACAATCATTTGCGTCATGTGCTCAGCCGAAAGGGCAATGGGCGAGAGAGCAAAGAGAAGAAGGCAATGTCACTGGCTATTAAAGCTGGAGTAGCAGCCATCCAGTTAAACCGGATTCAGCCTCAGTTTGATAGAAATAGGGTTCTGAATGGAATCTGAGCAGATCCCAAAAGAAACAAAGGATGCTCCAGCTTCCTGACACTATCTGAGCCACATCCAGGCTTAAAAGAGTAATGAGAGAGCCGTTTCCTGTCAGCCATCATCTTACTCCTCACATCCAATATTAACGATGACTCAGTACTCAAATGGATGGAAGATGATCCATAAAAGTGTTAAAGGAAAAAGAAGCAACGTTTCTTTTATCTAGTCCACAGTTGGAACACTTTGTGCATTTTCTCTCTTTTGTCTCTGCTTTTAAAAGCAACAAACATCGACTGCTTGCCACACACTCCCACACAGTCCCTGACTCTGCTGATTAAATTAAGAATATTAGGTTGAAAAAAGGCTGAAAAAAAGCAAAGCTCTGAGTGTTTTCTACATAAACAACTAGAAGCAGCAACAGTAAATCAAGCCACCTTGGAGGCCTGAACGTAATGTGGAGCACAGTCAGACATTTGCCCTTCATACAGGTTACTGTTGCCTCATTCATCTCAAACACGCCTCTGTGCTCAAAGACAAAAGATTACCACGTGAAAAACATGCAGCTCCAGTTGAATTTCTTACCTTTTCTGGCTGTTTTTGTCGGATGCTGGAGGGTAGTGGTGATGGGGAGGCAGAAGGGATGCTGACTCGAGCGCCTCCCCGACCACCAAGCAACCTGTTTCAATATTCATGACATTACATCATCGCTGGGAGGGCCAGCTGAGGCTGCACGGAATGAGCTGCACGCAGTAGGCTGCTCTCATTGGAAAAAGACAGACTCCTCTCTCTCTGTGCATCTCTCTCGCGCTCAACAGTGATTGGATGGAGCCACTTGCAACTATACACTCACCTTGTGTTCAGACATTTAAATTGACCTTGGGTATATGGATTTGGCTTGACCACTAGAGAGAAGTCCTCTAAAAGTTTAGGACTTTTTTTTCTCCAAGGGTATAACAATGCACTTTTTGCCAGGGGGACAATATGGCTTTGGACACTATTCAACAGCTGCCATTGAATAAGAGCAAGTACAGCATATTTATTCAGATATTAAGATTTTCAACACATATAGGAGCCTGAATGTCACAAAAATTCAAAGCATGATAACGTCATGATAAAAAGTCCATGATACAATATTAATCACAGTATTAAAAAACAAAGAAGAAGGATGACATGAAGAAAACGTCCTTTATCAAATAATAAATCTGATGTGTACAGCATTTTTGTTCATATAAAATTTGTTTTTCCTTATAATTTAAAGTACACCTGATTTTCCTTTTTTAGAGGGAAATGCTGCACTTTTCATGTGGATATACAATCAGCATTGATGGTAAATGTATTCAACTGAATTGTGATATTGACCAAGAAAGCTGTGTTCTCATGTTGCGGAGCCGTGTAGTAGTGCCTATATATACCAAGATGCATTGTGTGTACATCACCTTCCTAGCCTATTGGTATTGGTTTATTGGCCAGAACATAGTTACGTGACAAAAATATTCAACATGCCCCCCGAGCTGACTTCCTTAACACCAACTGCTTCACTGTGACATCACTGAATGCAGGAAGAACAACAGATTTTGCCACAGAAGAACTCACCACTGGTGGATTTATTGCTTCAAACTGACTATATTTACCATCAACACAGACCAGACGTCCATATGAAAAGAGCTGAATTTTCCCTTTAATGATATAGAATAAAAGTAGTCAACCATTTCTTTAGAATGTGCCAAAAATTGGCATGAATTGTCTTTGGTGATTAATGTTTGAAAGACAAAAACAATGCAGCAGTTGAAGTTCTTTTATGAAATAAAATAATAAAATAGAATAACTAACCATGTAATATCACAGTAGATATTGTCACAGTGCGCTATAGTATTGAGTTTTTTTTATTGCGATATTGCAACATTCAATATGTTATTAGATCCCTGCTGTCTCACTTTTTTGAATTTTGCAATAACGCATCTGCTTACTGTAAGTTTTTCTTCTTGTCCTCTTCAAAGCACACAGCAAAGTTCTTCAGATTAAAAACATATGTAAAAGTCTGTTTTGCCAGTATTTCAACATTTATATGAATTTGCTTCAGTGATCAGATTCATGGCATCCATCTGAGACTTAGATTTCAGTGAAAATGTTCCATCATAGGAGGATTTATTTACAGCCCCAATGGCTGTTTCAAAACATTCAAAAGCGTATTACTTTCTATATTATTGTTTCTTGGCAGTTGCCTTCTCATCTCTCTCAAAACTGAAGCTGTTGCACAACATTTTTCCACGAATGCCCAGGAATCATTCATCAAAGTATTTAGTGTTTGGAGAGAGGAGAACAGGCTCTAGTTAATGTTGTCAGGGAATAAATAAGCTACTTAATTTGGAGTTCAGCCCACCATTCATTTTTCCCGACAATTTATTTGAATCTGTGTTGTACAAGAATGGAAACATGAAATTAGAGTGGATTTCATTTAAAAACAGGTTCATGTGTTTTTCCAAAGGAAATGGTTGCTGAACAGAACCCTGTACTGTTTGAAAACAGGCTCAACTCTTGTGAGTTTCTCATCAACTCAAGACATCTTCACTTTGAATAAATCACATTACAGTGGGCCAGACCCATCTCACCAGTCATTTGTAGCTTTTAATTCTTGGACCTGTGCCGACAAGATAAGCACACACACATCTGCAATGGCTCATGGCTGTTTAAAGATACATTGCAGAGGAGGCAGACTGGTGTTACGTGTATCGTCCCCGTGCGGGTAAAATAACAAATAAGTTTGCAGGAAGTGCCAGGGATCGACTTGGATTGGAAGCTGGGATTCGCTCTGCTCTGAAAGTTTTATGGCAAGCAGTTTAGATTCTGTCAAGGCTTCAGTAACCACAGCTCTTATAGCCTCCTACTGTCTCTCTGTGTAATCCATTTGTGCCTGTCACTGCAGGCTTTTACAACACTATGTCTTGATCCCTTCGGAAGCAAGACTGCTCTCTATTGTAATCACACTTTAATTGCCAGACAAGACGAGGGCCAATCAACCAGCTTTGGGCTACAGTGATGATCCATTTTCTCTGAATAGGATAACAGATGTTTGGGGTCTTGCACTCCCTTTCACAGTGACACACACACACACACACACATTCACCACATCCCCCACCTTTCCTCTCCTTCTGCCCCAGGACTATTCAATCATTTCCTTGCATTAAAGTGACAGATGTCTGCATCATGGAGGCTCCCATGTGCCAGACAAGATTACTGATTCTGCTTTGTCTCAAGTAAAACAAAAGGAGGCGATGTTTGGCTCAGAATGTGTCATTTCATGCTCTGAGAAGACACCAGTCTCTTTAATATGAAGGAAATGTTGAATCCTCATATTGTGTATCTCTTTTAAATTTAATCTATCAGTTTGAATTAAAACATATTTCAGTATGAATCTGTTTGAATGAGAAATACGAATTGATTTTAATACTGGATTAAATCACCTTATGTCTTTCTGTGAAAATACTTTACCTTAAACACGAAACATATAAAGTCTGCCACTAGGGGTCTCTCCCCCATTAAAACAATAACATAAGACGTACTTTGATGACATCCAAAGTAGCATGGGATCATGGGAGCTGTTGTCTTCATTGTTAAATAACCAGATTAAAATCTAAGGAAGTTTCCTCATTCACTGATATATCTGATGTATCCTGTGTTTTCATGGAGGTTATAGCAAAGAGCAGCTAATAGGAAACACATCGCTACCTTGCATAAATTATGAGTTTCTCTGAATTTAGCCATTGTTCAAAACATTTGGGATAAGAAGAAATGCTGTTTAAGACTTGACATGAGACTAAATGACTACTTAAGATGGACACTTTCTCCGGCCATAATGAGACACCTCACTCGCTCACTTTTTTTGTGTCCATCTTCTTCAGTAGTAGATTTATTTCTTTTTTTCTCTTCTCAGTCCTTCGTCCCACACATTTAGTGGTGAGGGTGCAGCATCAGCTGAGAGAGAGAGGCACTGATGAATCTAAAAATATCACCCTCATTCATTTCACACTCCCAAGTTTCTCTCTCATTCTCACTTTCTCTATTATTCACAAACACCCTTACCCCGGGTGGATCATCACAGTGTGTAAATGGGGATCCCTGGCAGTGAACTTGTCACTGTTTATACATTATAACCTGCCGTGTCTTGTTGTCATGCTGGGTTTCATATTTTTTCAGTTGCAAATGCAGTGTATATTAGTGTTGTTTAAAATGGCCACATATAAGATTTGTGCATCAATTAATCCATTCCACATGAGGTTTGGTACATTAGCATCTTTGCCATATTAAATGTTCCCAGTGGGGAGGGGGCTTCTATGCCTTTAATGTGACAGGACAGCCAAAGATTTTGGGGGTGGGGGCTCTCAGCATAGGGCTGTAGGCAGGAGTTGAATAGGTATAATTTGTTTGTAGTGCACATTCACGCACATGCATACACAAGAGCACACAAGAACACAACATAAGTCCTGCCTCAGCTGTCTGTGGCAGGAAGATGCCAAATAATGTAGTAATGTTGCTACAAAAGGCCATGAAGAAGAAAATTGCTACAAAACTAAACATAAAGAATTCAAAACTCTTGAAAAAGTAAATGCATTCAGTATGTTTATTATATACGGATGTGTTTACAAAAAACTCCACTGGGTGCCTTTAAAAGTGACTGTGATAAAGAGGGCTGACAGCCATAAATGAATTTTTCATTGAGTGAAAAAATGTGTAAACAAGTTCTTTCCGCAAAAGAAAAAACAACAACTGGGAGAACAAATCACCGAAGAGAACTCGTATCCAGACATTTCCATTCCTTCATTAATCAGCATTCCTAAAATAACGTGACTGAGGTAATGAGAAATCATGGGTCTCTAAGATATTCTTACAGCTAAGCAGTGGAGGGCTTTGTGTGCCTTTTTAGTGCAATACATTTCTCTCATGAGGCATAAAAACACACTTGTCTCCGGTCTCAGATGTTGTGCTCCAGATATCAACTGAGCTTCTGACAGGCAGGAAAATTGTTAGTTTGCTGTGAAATCCACCTGGGATTTCACTGAAGGAGGCACTTCTTCACAGATACAGACACACATTCAAACTGACATGTAGAAATGCTGATGTAGTCGTCTGAATCCTCTCTGTACTGTATATTGCCATACAAAAACATGTACAGTACAGATGTATATACACGTTCTGTATTTCGAGCTGTGGCTTTGTATTTAGCAGTGTGGGAGACCAGGGAGGATTGTAACACCGGGTTAGCTGTAACAGTACCAGTTTCACCAATCAGAAGGACATCAGCGTTGATTTTGACCAAAGAAAATATGTTGCACTTGAAGTAAGTGTGTGAAACTTCACTAAAATAGAGCCAAGATGAGCGTTTTAACCAACAAGTGACATGTAGCTCACCCTGGTTGCTGACACACAGATCAGGTTAGGACATCCTCACTGAAAAAAAATGAAACAACTGCTTGCTCGTTCATTTGCATCACTTCCAGTTAGTAAGCAGTGTGATGCTAAAACAGTGTTAAAAGTGTTGCTCCCATGCCCGGTCTCCCCTCCTTATGTTCTGTTTGTGTGATGTGTGGGAAAATAGTCATTTTGTTTTTATTCAAGACCAACATTTGAATAAAAGCATTAGACTGACTGACATGAAATTGAAAAGCCACACATTAATGAGATTACGCTAATGAGACAGAAAACTGACACACAACACATGAATTGGCATACTGTACTTACACTAAACAAGCCAAATCTGTTTTTGTGTCCTTTAAAGATGTGTAATGGCTTACTGTTTAAAAAGCACTGCAGGGCATTGGAGTGCCAATATAAAATCTTTATTCGTCAACCAGAAGAGACTGGAGGAAAGGGCTGAAACAGTTGGAAGGATACGGGGCGACCATCTAAGGGCAAAGTTTCTGATGAGGTTATAAATGGTTTTCTGTTACTGAGTTGTGAAATGATTGCTGCGAGCTGAAGAATAACACAAATCTCATCCATGTAATACCCCTCAGCTGGTGGAGGCCTCCCACTCATAAACTCTGCAGGAGGGGGGCTGCACACACATACAAATGTGTTTCTCAATCCTCTCTACCTATTACACAAGCGCACACACACACACACACACACACACATATGAAACCTCCACTCAATAATCCACCCACTCTCTCTCTGTGTGTCTCTCTCTCACACACACACACATACAATAAAACTGTTTAATAGTTTATTGCGCTGTTTTCCCACATATACCCAGCTGATTCAAAAAGAAGCAGGAGGAGGGGATACAGTGGGTGGGGGTGGGAGGTCTTGGGGAGGATGAGGGGGGTCAGATAGCAGCTGTGTACAGTTACCATGGAAACCTTTGTCTAACTTGTGAATTCAACAGGGATGAGTAGCGTTATAAATTCAATTTTAAGATGTTTTTCTCTTTTTGTTTACAAGAACATGTTGCCAGAGCTTTTTCTTTAGCACAGTTATTTTATTTTTTTTAAAGTGTATCATACAAGCAACATATGACTCAAAATGTGGCAGACATGACCCCACCCTATATTTGAACCACACCTCTAGACTGCTCTATGTTTTGATGCTTATTTGCTATACTCTGGTAGGGGTAGGGGACTTTTAAAATTTAATGTTGATAATTTCAACTGGCAAACAGACATACTGCAGATGGTGAAGAGAAAAGGTGAAACTGCACTGCAGCAATACAGAAATTTCACACCAGGATTCAGTCATTGCTGAATGGTTTGGGAAAACCTATGACAACAATTTTACAAATTAAAGTCATGTTCTTTATTTTGACTTCAACAGTGGTAGAAGAAGCATTCAGGTTCATTGCCTAAGTAAGAATATCTATACGATGTTAGTACAAATATTCCATTACAAGTCAAAGTCACTATTTAAATGAGAGTGTTTTTGGATACATGTACATGTACATGTACAAATGTTGATTTCTTTAATTTCTTTCTTTCTTTCTTTCTTTTTTTTAATAAAAATGTTTTTGTATCACTATCCTTCTGATTCACAATGCAGGATGCTGTAAATAACCACATTGGCTATTCCAGCCTGGGTGCTAACAGCATTGTCAGCTCACACCCAGATGATAAAAGCATCAGTCATAAAAAATAATGATTTGTGGTTATCAAAAACAACATTTAATGTATACCTGAAATGAGAAGGGGTTTGGGTAGCTTGTGCATCAAAGGGTTAACATTAAAACACTGTTTTAATGTTGCAGTTGGTCGAGGTGGAGAATATTTTAATTTCTTCATATGTATTGGGTAGTTTAATCTGTGACAATACATAATATCTTCTGTTTGTCTGTGAAACCTTGAACCTCCAGGTATCTCCAGCTGTCCAATAAATGTTGTGGAGTAAAAAGTAAAATATTTCAAATGTGGTGGAAGAGAGGAGAAAGGAGCAGAAAGGAAATACTCAAGTAAAGATGTACTTAAGTACTGCACTTTACTTTCCAACACTGGATTTCAACCAATTTTACAGATAACAAAATATTAGCATGTTAAGATTAACTCACACTTGGGGCTGTCCGAGTGAAATGACTTTTGATAATTCACCAAACTGATAACCACAAATTGAAGCTGATAATTCACAGATCTCCATTAAAAGTTTAGAGCTTACGTTGTTTTCCTCAAGTTCTTCATCTGGAGGTGAACTCATTTACGTTATTACAGTGGACAGCTCAAAATGTGGGGAACATAGTGCATATTCTGTTCAGCAGACCTATTGAACACATTTTTCCTCTTTCATGAGGCTGCCTGCAAAGCAAGCTGGTATGTATGTGATATGATAAATAAAAGTGAGGTACATATGTTTGTGCTACTCTGATACATCTCAACCATGGACTGTATGATCTGAACCCATATGTCACTGGTTACATAAAGCACATATGTGCTGTGATTGGCTACAACAGGATTACACCTGCTCCACACCTGCCATTCACTAAGTCAAGCCTCATGTTGCACTCTATGCACTCAAACTATGTTGAAACAGCAAAATCAAGGCAGAGTCATTTCTCTCACTGACTCAAACAAGATGAAAATAACAGAAGTCTGATCTATGGTAGGTCTATCACAGAAATTTGCCTGACTGAGGTGCATAATGCTCTGTTAGTGAAAATGCAATACAGATCTGATTTGTGATGATTCAAACTGAATACTGTTTTCATGTATGACAAATAGGGATATGGACCTCTAATAAGCACCTCATGTCTGTTTACAACTGTTGTTGAGGATATTATAAACTGTCCTACTATTCTGGTTGTCTTTCCATCTTGTTTTTCTTACATCTGTGAAATGGATCTGTCAGAAAAAAACACTGCACGTTTTTAGATGCAACTTTGTGCACTTCTGTATTAAGCCTTGTGACCATAACCTTCCTACTGTTTTGTATGAAGTGACTGCTGTCTGGTGTTCAATGTAATGATACCATTAATTGTGTGACTATTCAGTGTCATAACACATCTAAATAAGAATTATGTGTAGCTATTAATTTACTAAGAATTCTGTTTGGCCTACAAAGCTCCTGTGAATTTTCTTTTTTGGCCCACTTGCTATTGAAGTTGTACACTAACTTACTGTAATGTAACCATAGTGCCCTCTAGTGAGGGAAACCTACTCTGCACATCTGTTACCAACATCTTTTCACAATAGCTGTACCACGCAAAGTACTGATGTCAAAACATTGCCACAAAGTATGAAAGATAATATCCTTTTTAAAGGGACAGTTCACTCCAAAATCAAAAATACATATATTTCCTCTTTCATGTAGGTCAGTTTATCCATCTAGATTGTTTTGGTTTGCAGAGTTTTGGAAATAGGGCAAGAGATGAGCTAGAGGCTGATGCTTGTGACAGCACAAGCTGAAAACATGAATGACAACCTCCTCGGCTGAGCTGTGAGCTACTCATCCATGAGTAGATGCATGCCTCCTTCCACATGATGATACAATTGGCAGGTGTAGTACAGTGGAAAGAAAATAGTTCCTATATGAGGCTGCTCACAACAAGTTCTCTGGATTATCTTGAGAAACTGGGTCATAAAGACCACAATCCATTATATTAGACAGATGGCAGACATCTCTTTGGCAGGTATCTCCAAAACTTGGCCAGGCCAGAGAAAAATAGGTATTTTTGATTTTGTGATAAACACCCTTTAAAGACCCATGATAATTATTACATTATGAACCAGACACTTAAATAAAGTTGCAAACGATTTGTAGAGGCATTCAGTTTAATTCAATTTGAAGAGAGTTCAAAGTTATGATAGTTAAAAAAAAAAACAAAAAAAAAAACACAGAAGCAATGTAGACGTATAACTGTCCAAGCTAATAAGCTGGGAACATTCCCAAATGCGCAGTGTACAAAATATCACAATGTAATATGTACAACACAAAAAGAACACAAATACACAGACAAGCACTCTCAACTAGATGGAAACTGGTATTTACATGAAAATAAATAGAAAGAATCAATAAATAACATCAAAATGCATTGGTTGGTGAATGAGATAAAGCTGCATTTGCTGATATAGAGCCCACGGCTGATTTATACTCTATATACTACAGGCAGAGCAAAGGTATTCTTCATAGTGGTATAATAACATACACAGTCACTATAGAGGTTCACCAGCTCTTCTTGTATATAAATCATAATCTTTATCTTTTTAAACCCAAATTTTTCCCCTGATAAATTTACATTCAAGCCAGCTCAGGACACGGACTAAGCCTGAAAACGTAGACACAAAAAGATTTTTGATTGATATGGGAAGAAAATGGTGCTTAAGGTAGGCTTAGTTAACTTGATAAAAATGGGCTGTTAGCTGGTTCTGAACCCAGAACGCCGCTGCCTCTTTGTTCGGCACACAACATTTTCACCAGCGTGTAAGACAAACGACGACATCAGAGAGGATATAATATAAAAAGACGGGTAAACATCTGCAAAGACGAAATTCCACCAGCTTCTGTGTCAAAACGGGGAACATTGAGATAACCATCAGTTCTCTGGATAATATTCATCACATTTCATTGCATTACATACAAGTAGGGACATATAAAACCTCTCATGGTTGTATACAGATATAGAAAATCTAATTTTAACCATCTGTGAGCTGCAGTTGATGATTATTCCATCATAAACCTGCGATGGAACAATCCCATCCAAGTCTCAAAGGGTTAGAAATCTATTTATTTCTATTTCTATGTACATCTCACCTCTGGACATTGATTTATTTTCCTTCTTTAGAACTGTGCGCTAATGGATGAAAGCTCAAAAGTGAGTCCACAACTTGAAATAAATAAGAATAAATAATTCAACTCCATGTTCACAAATAAGTGGATAACTGCAAAGTGTAAAACAAAAAAAGTTAAGTAAACTCACAATTTCAATGCAGCTGTCTTCACAAAATTTGTGAGTTTTCAGTCAAATTTAAACTTATTTTGAAATACACTTCTTTTTGGAAACAAGAAAAAATGTCATTTAAAAATTGTTGAGTAAACTCAATAAAGTGAGGGTGAATAATGGATAATAATTTAATATTTGATAGTTAGAAATCAGGTTCACAGTCAACTGTGATCATTTTTTAAATAACAATTTTTTTTTTCTGTTTCAAAAACTCAGAGATTCAAGTTTTATAAGAGGAAAAGTAAACAATTTCAACAAAAGATGAGAAGTTTTAACTTTAAAAAAAAATTTTTTTCTTTATTGCAAAACTTGAGAGTTGAAGTTTGACTCAAAACTCAAAAATCTAGTGAAGACAGTTGCCTTTAAATTATGTTTTAAGTTTTCTCAGCTTTGTTTTTTACAGTGCAGAGGTGTCTATTCAGTAAGACAAGAACTGTAAACTTAAGTCTCTGTCATGTAACATCAATAATAACTTGAATAAGATGAGGACAGAAATGACATGGTTCTGTACATTATCATCGGTTTCATATCTGTAAAGATGAAACAACAAAAAAATCAGTTGACGTGTTTGTGTGTGTGTGTGTGTGTGTGTGTGTGTGTGTGTGTGTGTGTGTGTGCGTGTGTGTGTGTGTGTCATGATGTGTATTCCTGTCTCAATACAGCAGTGATTGCTATAATAACAATGGGATATAATCTTTGTCAAGCAGCTCAGGCGCATTTAATATAGCTTTCCAAGCATGCCAAATGGACCTTGTAAACTCCTTTTCAGGCTCAGTTTTTAGTCACGTTTTGAACCAGATCTACAGTACTTGGCACCACAATAAAGAGAAGGAATACTAGGATCTATCCCATACCATTACACTACTGTAATTTGGGTTATTTGTGATATCAGTCACCTCAGGCAAAACCTTTGACACCTCTCACTAACAGAATGATCCTCTCTCAACACAAATCTGTCTCATATTTTATCTACAACAACTCAGATCATGGCTTAAATAAACACATCACACCTTAAAGCATTCATCCATCTAAATCTTCCTCAAATTAAGTCTTTCACGTTTTAGCACTATCAACTTAGACCCCGAAGCAAGGCCCTACCACCTCACCTCCACCTCTCTAATCTCTTTTGGCTCTTCCTTTCCTCTTTCTCCTGCCAGAGTTCTCCTGGGGCTTCTCCTCTTTGCTTCCCATCACCACCGCTCCGTTGGCAGCCTTGCTCAGCCCGTTGAGGGTCCCGTTAGAGAGGGCCTTGCCTGCTTTGGAGGAGGAGGAAGCGGCGGCGTCGCGCCTGGGCTGCTGGCGACGGTAGGTCTGGTAGTAGAAGTTGCCGAAGAGGATGATGAAGGTGATGGCGTAGCAGATGAGGGAGTAGTGCATCCAGTGGGGGAAGTCGCAGTTGACATAGAGGGACAGGGCTGTGTGGCCGATGGTGACGTGGAACTGGATCTGAGATGCAAAGAGAAAATCAAAATCGCATTTTTGCAATGTGACACTGTTTTACATCCTTTTCAAAATCACTAAGATTCATTTTTTCAGTGAGAGATTCAATGGAAGACAATAGGAAATAAACCTCCCACAAAGTCAGGACATTTTACCGTCCCCAAACATCTGCAGTGACGTCCTGGGAATGTCACATTGTAGTACATTTACAGCCAGCTCTGACAAATCCTACTGATTCTACCTTTAAAAAGGAGACATTTCTCTTGAAATTAGTAGCGAGGTAATATCGTACCATCTGGATGATGGTCAAATACTTCTTCCACCACAGGTACTTTTGGATCTTAGGTCCACAGGAGGCCAGGCCATAATACAGGTACATCAAGACGTGGATTGCTGCGTTCATGTGTGCACCAAAGAATGCTGCAAATGAATGAAAACAAAAACAGTGATATTAATTTTGTCATGCTACTTGTCAGGCTAAAAATACAGGTTTTTTACACAAGAGTAGTTTCTGTAAACTTATATAGAAACTCATATATCCCGAATCAGTCCGATACTGCCCAAAATCAATGGATCTGATTTTTCCAGATCAGAAAAAAGTAAAAGTGCAATTTCAAAAAAAAAAAAAAAAATGCTGTGAACAGGTCTGTGTGTGGAAAACTTAAAAAGGCAGCAGCAGTATTACATAACTGAGTCATGTTGTGGGCTATGTATTTATTCCTTCATGGGAGCAGAATACTCCCATGTAGTACTCTTGTTTCACAGATTGAGCATGATGTTATTTAAGGCTACATAAAGCAAAGTGTATTCATACAACTGTATTATTCACAGCTTAGTTGTTTAAGAGAGAGAAAGATGTATCAGATTGGTATGAGTACTGGTAGATACTAAAGGTTGTAGTATCAGTATCAGACATGAAAGAGCAGTATCCCTACTTCTTTCCATTTAAGGACATCAATGGCAGCTTTTCATATCTTATTTGACACAATTGACAATTATTTTCCAGCGGCATTAACACAAACAAATTGACAAGAAATATTTCTTCAACTTGTCCACTGTGTTGGATCATGTATATTATGTCTCTGGATTTTTTCATACTATTGGCACAGACAGATACTGGCACAAAGACCCAATTTTTCCTACCTTCCAACCATAAATTGACCAAAAATGCTCAATATGAAAGGACTCAGGAGCTCAAAAATATGCATGATAAAGAAATCCTTTTGACTGGCTCTGCAGAGTTTCAGCCCCCTTGACTCCTGTGGGTCTTTGCGGTTAAGTCTGTTTTACCATTTGTCCATGACTGTTAGAAAATAAATGGAAGCTAATGGATCCCTGAAAAAAGGGAAATCAACTGTAGAACTAATGATACACTGTAGAAGTTTGTGCAAAGCACAGTATGGGTTATTAATAGTTAACTGGCTCAAACATAATATAGTAGAAAACTAAAGGACATAGAGGATAAAGATCATAAATATTTTTAAATATCTTTTTCACAGCAGCCATTTTAACATAAAATAGTAGGATTCACACAGGTGTTATTAATGATAGTAATTAAAGTTTATGCACGTTGGCCTTAATTAGTCTCATTAACAACACTTGTGTTTACAGAACTATTTCATTTCAATATGGCAGCCATGAAAAGATCTGTCGTTGGTTGAAAAATATATTTCTTTATAAGTACACATAGGCAAAGGGCATAAAGTAGGATTCTATTGCAGCATGAGCTACTCACACTGTCCTCCTGCCACCCATTTGATGCCGATCCACCAGAGCGTGAACATGGTGCAGTGGTGGTAGACGTGCAGGAAGGTCACCTGGTTGAATTTTTTCCTCAGGATGAAAAACACAGTGTCCAGATACTCGATGCCCTTTGAGATGAAATACCACCACAGAGCTCCTGCCACCTGTCTCAAACACGAACATGACACATGGGTTGAAGGGAGCAGACAGGCACAGGTGGAGGAAGGAAATGCAAAAGAAATACGGAAACACAGAAGAACTACTGTTGTCTCCAACTCTTTTCTACTTTATTCTATTCTGCATCCTAATCCTGACGGTCACCTGAGGCCAATGTGACTGAGTCACATGTGTCACTACGTCATGGAGCAGCAGGAAGGAAGGTGAAACCGAACACCTTCCATGATCCCTCTTCCAGCTCGCACTTTTTCTGATAACAGGAGCAGAGTCCAAATGAATGGAAGCTGATCATGTTTCTAAAAGCAATGAGACTGAAGCTTCACTGGCTTGCTGACAGGGGTTTTCTTAATCATTTGGGTACAGCAGAGCACTATGGTGAAGACACATTTATCACATTAGACACATTTATCTGTGAAACATGTTACATTGTAGCTAATTAGCAGCCGAATCTTGTTGCTTCTGAAAATAAATTATTGCATACACATAGACCACACAAAAGAAAGTCACATTATAGGGAAGGTGAGGTTCCATCCATTATGTTAAATGTTGCATTTTCATTTAAAGGGATAGCTTGAATTATTTAATGTGGGATCTTATGAGCTACTAATCAGTGATCGCCATATTACCTACAACACATGTCAGTCAACACACCTGCAGTTTGGAGAATCAGACAATGTCACCAACATGGAAGCTGAGCAATGTACCGCTGTGGCCGCGATCAGCAGCAAAACGTATTTTAGCCAATTAAAAAAAAAGTCTGTTTAAGTGTACGCTTTGTTTAGAATATCTGTACGACTTTACTTCATTATCAAACAGCTTTTTCCAACATGAAACTGCCTTTATATAAGCCAAGTATTGCGTGGGAGTTGCTGGTCTACTGCTGCTTCAGTTTGTTAGTCTGCGTTATTGTGTGACTTTGGTGAATCAGAACTATCCGTTTAAAACACAAAAATCACACAAAAACACTAATTAATTCAAAGCAGCAGTGGACCAGCAACTCCTGTGTTATGAGAGGTAACATGGAGGTTTGGGTTTGGGTGGTTTAGAGAGAGTGATATTTGGTTTATATAACAGTGGTTTTCCATCCAAAAAGGCTGTCTGATGGCTAAGTAAAGCAGTGAAAATATTTTAAATATAGCGTACATTTAAGTTGATACAGATTTTTTTTTAGTTAGGCCTTTTTTGAAGTGGCTAAAATACCTTATGTTGCTGAACCCATTCACACCAATGGCTTAGCATCTGTGCTGGTACTCCTCTCTCCCACTCAAAGCTGGGGGCATGCTGACTGGCATCTATTATAGGTAACTAACACTATTGATAAGTACCTCATACAAGCCTACACTAAATAATCTGAACCATGCATTTCATATAAGTGTGTGTGTGTCCTGCAACACTCACCCTGACTTCATTTGGATCGTCTGAGTAGTCCACCGGTTGACAAATGTAACTGTAGCTTGCTGCCCGCGCTGCCATAAACAACTAAAAAACAAGAGAAGATCTCTATTGAATCACTGATATAAATGGATAAAGGCAGAGCACTAGAGTGAGAGTGACTGTAAAGAGATAACTGGAGATCAAGTGCAGGCAGAAAGCTGGATACACTGTAATAAGGTTAGTCTAAACCCAGGGGGCAAAAACTGCTACTGTACTGTACTCATCTGGGCCCATATTACAGAAACTTATCAAACTACAGAAACTTTTGTAGATCCTGTCTTAACTGTTTAGTAGCCATGGTAATTATATTTAGGACCTGATTTAGGGGGGAAAAAACACTACAGATTAACTGTTCCTAGGTCAACGTTCCCATGCCAGCTTAAGCTAGGAAAAGTGTATTACAGCATCCCAATTTCCCAAAATCTTAAATTAAACTCTTACTTTGAGTTAGTTGTTTAGCTGTCGGAATTTTCACTTCTCCATTTGTAGTAGTAGTAATGGTAACTAATGGCAGAGTTAGCTAACTGATTTTTCGTATGGCTGCACTTTTATTGCTTTTCAAAGAAGAAGACGGGGCATATTTTATTAATCTCCTGGAGGAAACAACATTTTTCACTCTGTTGTCATTTTTATACACACACACAGGCCCAAAATACAAACAGGAGCTACAGACATGCATCAGAGTGAGGGGGCTGCACCACATACATAGAGATACAGTCACACGACAGATGCCAGTTACATGGCAAACTTTGTTTGCTCTTTTAGCCCACTCTCCGCTTTCGGCAAGTCAGCAGTGCTGTACATGGTGCATTCATATGCGTGTTTACCATGTTTACAAGATGAGCTCATCTGAACGTCCCCCTCATGTCGTATTCACAACATCGAGGGCTGGGAGTTCTCTGTCAGCTTCAAGTTCACAACGTTGTCTTCACGACTTCCGTGTCGTAATTCTGAGTTCATGAATTCCATTTGAACACAGCAAAATTTCCTAAACAGTTAAAACCTAAAAGGTTTGGGATAAGACTTCCACAGATTCACTGTACTCCCTACAGTTTCTTCACACGTGCAAGTAAACAGAAAAACATCTAGTTTTTAGTCTCTAATAGTAAGGTACCTCTTTAAAGATGAAGAAGTTGAGGAAGACCATGCTGAAGTTGTAGACAATAAGTGTTTTGCGGAGCTGGAAGGGCTCTCTGTTCTTCATATATTTGGGCCCCAGCCAGAGGAACAGCAGGTAGGAGGTGCTGATGGCCAGCGTGGGCAGGGGGTTGTCCATCAGAGGCCATTTCTCCACTCGCTTGTCTGTAGGACAGATGTTCTCAGAGCATTACATAACTATTCTTAATGTTCGCATTACACTGACACAGTGTGGGTTCAATGTCAGTTTATTTAAAGGAGAATGCAAGTCAGAACAAGTGCTGAGTACAGACGCCAGTGTCCTGAGGTGACCTGTCTAGAGGACAATTGAATGTAGACGCCATTGTTTAATGGTGCATGTGATACATTTAGAATGTTCAACTGTATATGACTGTGAATTTTTATTCACAGAGGAATCAAAGTGAAAGCTATGGTCCTAACAATCCTATAAAAAGCAGGTCTGTGACTCACTCTTTATTAACTCATACCAGGAAAAATGTAAATATCATGTACATATAACTGCTCACAAAAAAATGTACATTTTTCTTACGCTGACTCTTAGACATGACAAAAGTACAAGTTTATTACCTGCAATAGTAAGGGTCCATTTGTAGAATTCTATGGTGTCATTAATTAAATGTGTGACAATCTCCATGGCTGTGGCCAATGACCTGAAATTAAAGAGGCAGGTGTGAAAATAGAGACCTCAAAGTTGCATACAGACCTGTGCAAAATACAGCCCAGAGGCCTGATCTGCCCTACTGAAAGGTTCCATGTGGTCTACAAGGCCATCGTAAGCACTTGGAAATATTGTAATTAAAATCTAACAAAGACAGTCAATATCATTTTTCTTACAGTTAAACAATTATTGGCCCTTTATTCTGAGAGGGGTCACCGCTGTATTTATTGGTAATGATAATGAACTGACACCTTAGTACTTCAGGACCTTGGTACTCAGTACCAAAGTCAACTTTCTATTTTTCTACGTCTTGTATTTTGATACGCTATGCTTGGTTCCTCTAGGTTTAGTTTTTTTTTTTTTTTTAAAAAGGGTTAAAAGATGTTGCTGGGGGAGGTAAAAGCAATATAGTCACACCTTTAATTGGTCAATGCCAGGAAAACACTAGCTAACTAGCTAGCTAACAATTTTTGTAGATTAACTGGCTAATGTTTTGCTAACATTAGTTATCAGATATAACTAGCTAGGTAATGATTGATTTATATTAGCTGGCTAGTAAGCTAGGATTTTATTATGGAGCAAAATCCTAGCTAAGTAACTATCTGAAGATTGATGTACATTAGCTAGTTAACTAGCATTTTTGCTTACATTAGCTAACTTGACGTTACTGTATGTCGCTTGCGACATCTTTTAATCTAATCAAAAATTGGCTTTCTTTTCAACATAGATGATCCAAACACAACGTACAGGAAACAAGAAAGGAGGAAGTTGACAAGGTTCCAAAAGGGGCGGGACTTATGAAGGGTCAATTCAGAAAGGTGAGCAACAGTAGAAACCCATTACTATGTAAGGTCAGGGATACACTTTCTTATAACTATGCGTTTGTGTAGGTATAATGACTACCTCACATTTCCTGTTCCCATTTTTATCAACACTACATATATGCATGTTTAAACAGTATACAGTAGTATATCTCCGGCCTAAGCCAGCTCTTGGCTCATAGACATCTGTGTGCTGTGTGCCCCATATAGAACACTTCTGTCTGTTTCATTATCAGAGTTCTAGCCAGGAGCTTGTCTGGACCACAGCAGCCTGATCAATTTCTCATGTACCCCCACCCTGTGAGAAATAAATTGCCCACCCCTGATAGAGCTGATCCACTGAGAGTGTCATCCTCCAGGAGATCAGGTATCAACAACCTCACCCTAACAACGCTGAATTAAACTGGAACATAATAATAATTCAATTAGAATAAATAATCTTTTAAGAACTCCTAAAAGAAACGCACCCAGGCCATCAGAAGGCCAGTTTGAAGCTTATATGAGTGTGTGGCCCCATGAGGCCATGATAGATGGGCTATAGGCTTCATTGCGCACAAAGGGTGGGAGCAGCGGCCGGCAGAGCGCATGTGTCAGCAGATTTTTGGCTCGAGCACGACCACCAGCCAACCTGACGGTGGCCCTTATAATGAGAGGGGAAGCCTTGTGCCCCACTTTTACACTGAAATGGGTCGTCTGCTATACCGTGGCAGACTGACGCATATGCTGATGCACAGTGAGACACACATACGGGGTGATTTAATGATCCTGTGGAAAGATGACGCCCCCCTCTCTCCCTCTTCTCCTCCAGCCTGGAGCGGATCAGCGCTACTGCAGCATCTGCCTCTCCTGCACACGCTCTCCAAAATAACTGCTCCAAACAAGCCAAATTTACTAACAGGATGAGAATTTAAACGCACATGTTATATTTATAAAATGTTCACGGTGATATATCTGAAATATTACGGTTAAGTATTTGAATGGCGGATTTGCCTTCTGCGGCATGCAGTCCGGCCTCCACCTCGGCTGTATGAGCGCTCCTGTTATCAATATGATTTCTGTAAAACGCCTGAACTCCTTACATGTTACACCTGTAAAATAACATGACTACAGCGCATGAAAGATTGCATCAACATCCAGGCGGCTCACAGGCAACACACAGCATCCCTTATATATGGATATTAATCTGTCTCGCCTTCTACTCCGCACGAATGAGGATGCTTATTACCTTACCGTGTCGGTGCTTAAAAAAAAAATCCGTCTATGATGACATTCAATGCAAGGTCACGCAGTGTGCGATATTCCGGCTTCTACTAGACTGAGCTTGTTTCCTGTGAGTTGATTAATCGCTCCGGATCCGGTGTGAAAGAAACGGGCCGCTGAACCAACGGCGATGGCATGAATTTCTCGTTAAGGGACCACACTGGCCTCCACTGCGCGTCTGCTACAATGAATTCCTCCTCTGATCCCCACAACACCAGCGTCAAGGAGCCGCAATACACCGCACGCTTCCGGTCCAAGTTTCAAAATAAATCTGCATCGCATGCCGTTCATGCATGATGAAGAAGAAAATGTACAAAAAAGGTAAAAAATATTTCATGCCCATAAGAATCAAATACTATTTATAAGAAAAAGTAGAATACAAAAACAATAGAATGATATAATTATAACATTATAACTAATAATATGCTTGTAGTTTTTGGTCTGCAAATAAACATTATTGATGCTATAATTGTTGTTGTTGTTGTTGTTGCTGCTGCTGCTGCTATTATATCAATACCAAACATGATTTATTCCTAAAATCTTTAAAGATGAAATTTCTAGCAATTCAAGGGGGTTTGCCAAATATAATTAATTTTATAGATAGATTGACAAAACATTATTTAAATTAATTAATTTAATTTAATTAAGTTTAAATGTATAAATTCATATAAAAAAAAAAACTATATTTTTAATGTAGTGCATTTTTTAATAAATGTACTAAATCTTATCAATATGCTTTATAAGAAAATACTTTGAATAGTTTCGTTGTTGTGACTTTTTTACTAAATACGTATTTTGGACTGGAGACCTACAAAAATGCACTGTTGCTTCAACACAAGTAGAAATGTACTTGTTTAAACTTCTATCTCACTTTTTATACTCAAAGTATTATTTACGTACAGAAAAAATACTTGATCCAGTTTTAGCTCCTGTTCTACTGATTATTCCTTGGGTTTCCAAAAAAAAAATCCTTTCATTTGAAAGCGGTCTTACTCTATTTCCTGTTTGTTTCTTGCTGTCTGTGTCCAGTTTGATGCAGCTCCGCTCCTTTCAGTGACACTTGACGCGGATGATAGAAAGATGCTATGCGCACGCGCACAAATGGAGGCGGATGCAGCAGCAGCGCTACATCAGCTTCGTCAAGTCTGCCAGACACAGCCAGAGTGCGACAGGAAAAGCAGGGTTCTTGCCTTCAAAATAAAACTGTAAAAATATGTCGCCAAATGTGACAATAATGATCAGATACACACGTTATTGCTGGACTAATACAATAAATTGAGTGAATACCACTGTAAAATAGATTAAGAAAGAAAGACCTCTGGTATCATAGTGCAAAAGATCTTAAAATGAAAGTCACTGATGGATATAATTAAAAAATAAATAAATAAATAAATGACGTAACCAATTAAAGTATTTTTCTTTTATCACCAGTTGTTCCATAGTGTAGCCTAAACTGTACAACTTTGTGCCACACAGAAAAAGCCACTTCCATAAGTGCCTCATAATGTTTCTAAAACTTTATGCTCTAAGGCTGGGTTGGACCGACAAGGATTATTTTTAAAATATCATTAACTCAGAGTTTAACTTTAAATTAGGTGCGCCAAATTTTAAAACCAAGATCTAAATTAAAACTGTATTCAAACCAGTTTAGTTTTTACTCTAATCCCGTGTTAAATTTCATTCTGTTGCACCAAGAATTGACTGTGATACAGAATTAACTTTAAATTTACACATGAGATGGTTTTAATGAGGCTGTCTTTCAGTCTGCTGGTTGCTGCCAGATTCTCTTTTTTCCTTGCTATGTTGGTGAGTCTTTCTAAATCGATATTCGCTAGGATCCTATGTTGATCAGGAGTTGACCAAATTGCTACATTTATTCAGCCAACAAGTTTCTCACTTGAAGGGAAATCAGAGCCATTATCAAACCAGAAAAACTAACTTTTTAGCTAACTACCAAACAATGTATAATTTTGTTAACTTTTAGCTAAAATGTAACGCTTGATTTTAATTTGGGCAAACAAGCATCTACATGTTCATTGCACTCTAACTTTAATTTCATTTATGATTCATCAAATAGGGATTAGTTCTTAATTGCGCAACAGAGTTCTGCTTAATTTCAAACCGACTTCATCTTTATATCTAGCTTTGCTAAACTATGATTAAATGTATCTTTGATGGTGCAGCCCAGTAAGTGAACAGGTCATTACGGTGGAAGGGTTTATTTTGAAATTCCTGTCCACTTTCCTGTATGTCATTGTGTCTGTCTCGACACTTGGTGGCCCTGCTGCTGCACCGGCTTCTGTCTTGTCCTTTGCTGTACGAGCTCTTTGTTGTTACCTATAAACTACATGTTTTCTGCCTGTTGTTGTGACACGGTGACCAGCAGCGCACATTGTACGGTGTTGACGCAGCGGTGATATGCGGAGGAAAGCGGAGATGCGCTCTCTGGACTCACTTCATCGATGGTCGTGAGCTTCCATCTTCGGCCCTGTTCTCTGACCATTGGAGCTAGTTCCTCATATGAAAATGGTCCGGTGAGATACAGTGTGAGATCACGGAGGGGTTTCTTTTTTTTTCAGCGATAAGGTCAAGACTGTCTTTTGAAAAATGAAGATTTGGAGCACGGAGCATGTTTTCAGGTTGGTCACACAGGAGTTCATTGATTGGAGGATTCGTAAAGCAGAATGAGCTGGTCTGTCACTGCAGAGCTATAGGCTGATGGGACCTTTAATTCCATTAAGTGTAAATACATCTGATTTTTGATGGTGGCTCAGTGTATGAATCCTGAGTCAGCCTCCACAGTCACAATTTCCCATAGAGAGGTATCTAAAGGAAGTGTTTTATGGTTGATTAAGCAGATTTCAATAATCCTGTGTACTTGACTTCATAAGGAGATGACCAAAGAGTTTGCCTGCATGTCTTAGCCGATAGTGAAAGTAAATAGTTGAGTTGATCATTAAGTGTTTTTCACAAGAAATGAAAGAGGAATCCACCAAGGAACTGTCTTGGCTCTCACCATCTCCAGTTTCTATATCAACAAGCTTCCTGAAATATGGTTGATAGAGGTCATTACTTGTATCCTACCAACACATTCGCCCATGTATCTAGCAAAACCTGATGCTGTTGCAGATAAGTAATAATAATAATAAACTTTATTTATATAACACTTTTCTTAACAAGGTTACAAAGTGCTGTACAGAAAAAAATAAAAAAATGAGCAGCCAAAACAAAGAAACAAGAAGAGACAGCAAGTAAAACAACACACCATGAAAGCAAAAGGAGATAAAAATGCATAGGGTAAAAGTCACCAAATAGAGACATCATAAGTACAGAGATAAAAAAAAAAATTGGTTAAAAAAAAAAAAAAAGTTAACCAAGCCAGAGCAGTGTGGAAAAACCATTTGACTTCAATTAGCAGGTTGCAAAAGCCTTCCTATAAAGGAAGGTTTTCAGCAAAGATTTAAAAGAAGCTAATGAAGTAGCCTGTCGATTTCGATAGGGAGACTGTTCCAAAGCCTGGGGGCTCAGACAGCAAATGCCCGGTCACCTTTGGACACGACAACCAGGAGAGCTGCATCCATAGACCTCAATGACCGCTGAGGCACATAAGGGATCAAAAGGTCCTTCAAATAATTCTGAGCAAGGCCGAACAAGATAAGCAAACCAAAAACCTAGAAAAAAAAGTATCAGCTTAGCCTGATGCCCTGAACACTAAGAAAACAAAGTATGTCTGTTTTTCCATTAAAACGCTTCTTGCTGCAGAATCACTAAGTGTTGTCAGTGAAACTGAGGCGAAGTATTGAGGAATAATTTTAGATTCTCAGAAATTGCTGGACATTTGACTCTGCCTTGTTGTTTCTAAATTCAGTGATATTCTCACACTTGTCCTATGGTTTGATTACCTGGTCCCAGGCAACTACGTCAGTAATTAAATCAAGAGATTATCTTTATTACCAAGCTTGAACAAAAAGACATTGCCGCATTTTAAGTAAGTATGTAAGTTTTAAGCTTCACAGACTTCATTGATTTTGAATACACAAAGCCTGTGTGTACATTTGTAAGTAAATTTGCCCATCAGTCTCATCCTCTCTGTGAACACATCAAGAAACTACAGAGGTGCAGCAGATCCACCAGAGGAGCCTGAAAATGCAGTTGTAAAGTCAAATTCTATAAAACTAAAGGTTAAAATTTTAGTATTTTCAATTAAAACTATTTAATTTTTCAGGCACTAAAAAAGACAAATCAGGTTCACAGCTCCCTGTGATGAATTTTTGATTATTATTTTTTTTTTAGTATCTAAAACTGAAAGATTCCAGTTTATCTAAAGAAGCAAAGTGAATTATCTCAATGAAAGATTATAGGTCAGTGAAGCTTTTCAAAGTTTATTTCAAGACTTTGAGTTGGGCTCAGAACTCAACTATTTGTTTTACAGCGTTCTTTTTTTACCTCAGTGTTTCAGTCTCTCATTTTCATAAAAGCCCTGCTAGGGGAGAGTGTTGCAAATTAGTATCCGCCATAAACACTATGAGAGTTGCATCACATGGATGTTTTCAGTTTGTGTACTGTATCTGTCCCTATCAAATACACCATTATTATATAAACAATGTGTTCCTTCTCCTTCATATTTCTTTTGTTTGTTTCTCTTTTTTTTTTTTGTATAGTTACCCATGGGAGACAGTGATCAAGGCTGCCATGAGGAAGTACCCCAACCCCATGAACCCTAACGTGGTTGGGGTGGACGTGCTGGACCGCAGTCTGGACGAGGAAGGACGCCTGCACAGTCACAGACTCCTCAGCACAGAGTGGGGCCTCCCTGCCATTGTGCGAGCGGTCAGTCATCAACTCATACATGCACACAAACACACTGTTGTGAATGTTAGAACTATACAAGCATACATGGTCACATGCACGTATACGTGGGGAACACAGAGATACATGTTCCTGTTCTGCAGGGGTTTGGAAAGTGTTGCAGTGTTTCATTAGTAAATTGAGCCCCTGTGTTATTATTTGTCTGGAGCGAGTACAGTCAGTGCTCTAAGAGTTGTGTCATGCATGTAAAGTGATATTTGGGCTCGTTTTCCTGTACTTACAGTGTGTTATTGTCTTTATAGATACTGGGAACCAGTCAGACGCAGACGTATGTGAAGGAACATTCCATAGTCGACCCAGAGGAGAAAAAGATGGAGCTGTGCTCAACAAATGTAAGTCCATCCGACAGCTGTGACTTCAGTCAGAATTGTTACAAAGTCCATTTTGCAATGGTGTTCCACAACAGCATTAAAATCTACCACTGCTGTTGGACAGAAATCAATCAATCAATCTACTTTTTTTTTTTTTCCAAAAATCTGCATGTTCATAAGCAACAAAAAACAAAATTTTCACATGGAATACTGTGGTACATTGTACAGTGGAAACCTCAAAACCCTTTCTAAATACAGTTTTGTCCCAATTCTCATGAGTGCAGCATATCCGTGATCACTATAAGCTGTTTCCACTGTCATAGCAATTGCTATTTCCAAATCAATAGTAGCTTACGCACTGTTTTCATCATATTAAGATAATCCAAATGTATTTTATCTTCCAGATTACTCTCACCAACCTGATTTCAGTGGATGAGAGACTTCTTTACAGACCTCACCCAGACAACCCTGAAGTGTAAGCGCATTCGACAATTTATTCAACTCTGCATTTCATCACTGAAAACATTTCTGGGCACGTGATGTGTGTAACAGGAACCACAGGAAGCCAGACAGTGTTCTGGCAGGTACACAGTTGTTTGTTCATGTCTTGCAGCGATCATGTTCCCTCTTTCTCTCCTGCTCCTCAGTACCGTCCTGACACAGGAGGCCATCATCACAGTCAAGGGAGTGAGTCTCAGCAGTTACCTGGAGGGGATGATGGCGAGGAGAATGTCAGCTAACGCCAGGAAGGTAGAAGAAGCACATTTATATACTTATTCCCTCTTTTGCATGTAGTCTGAACTTGTATGCAAGTAATAAAGGTACTGGTGATTTCTTTGCATGCCGTCTAACTGGGACTTTACTGTCTCTGTTCATTTCTCAGCTGTTCCAGGGCAAGTTTACTGGACAAACAGCCAAAAGCTCAATTCCCAGTAGAGCCTGACCAATATATTGGTTGACTGATATGATCGACCGAATATTGGCCAATAACAGCTATATCAGTCTCTATCGGTATCAGCATATGTTGCCCCATATGTGCCAACAGATTGGTTTTTATTTACTAGCTTTATAGCCATTATACAACAAACTTAGATATCAAGATTTTTACGTAGAAGAAAGAATATTGGCTGATACATTGTTAATGGATTTTTTTCCCACATCCTAATATTGGTATCACCATTATCCCCATAAAAATCCAGTATCACTCGGGCCCTAATTTCCACTGGTGTTCATCTATGTTTGGCCTTTGTCTCTCTTTAATCTCTCGTTTCTCTGTGTGAATCTGTAGGGTTGGGATGCTATTGAGTGGATTATTCAGAACTCTGAAAGAGAGAACGTTCCTCTCTGTGACATTTACTAACTCTGGTAACTTCTCTTTGCTTTCCTCTGCCAGTTTGTCTTTCAGTCTTTTCAGATTATTATAAGAATGCCGCAATTTTTTCTCTCTCAGTACCACAAAAGTGTTATATTTGTGTATGCATGAGTCGCATAATGCTCAGAGCTGATTTGTTTGCACACACAGAACTGCAGTTGCACGGCGAGGACTACTTTCCCTGGCTGCACCTCATGAACCACTGGGGATTCTCAGCATCTCGGGATCCTCTGCAGCTGGTACTGATGCCATCTGGGAGGTTTTGTCGGGTTTCCACCCCACACTGCCTCTCTCACCTCTGGAGTACACCCACTGGAAGCTCAGACATACCCTGAAATGCTGCTAACATTGAATGGTTAGCACGTTAAAGTTGGATTTAAGGGTTGTGGGTCCATTTCTGGTATGTAGCTCAATGCTAAGTCGGTTCTCAATTACCCCATTAACAACTATTCTAATAAAGGCAAGTGAGAAGAAAAGGGTTGTTTCCCTCCATGTGTAGAACAAAAGATTTAGCATTCAAGGGTGTTTAACCATTGAGGGTTTGCACCTACAACATGAGCCCACCAAACTTGAATATTACAACCACAAATTTCCTTTGCTCTCATGTCATATCTTAACAGAAGAGAGGGATGCAGGAGATACACGCACACAATTTTTAGAAAACGACGTATGGTACAATGACAATATGCAACAAACGTTGGAACTTTTATTTTGAAATTATGTATGTCTTCTGTAATGTCAAACACTAGCGGCTCCTACAGCAGGAGTTCAAATCCGAAAGTTGTTACTGGTGCTTATTTTGTGTTTCAACAGGCACAAACTGTAGATGATATGTTTGCATGATGAGATAGTAGTCAAACAAAAGAGTAGGAGGGTTATTAAAGAAATGCTAGCTGTTATGCTAGATAGTTAAGTAGCTAGCTTTAAAATTGCTAATGCAGCTTTATACAGATAAAAATTCAATGAAAAATATTGTTTGTCTCAGAAAAAAAAGATATGAATGTAAGATTAACTTCTGCTGTCACAGCAATGATACCTTCGCACTTTTTGGCATAAAAATTGATGGGAAATATTGCCTTAAACCAGCAGATTTGTAACTGGGTAAATGAGGGAGACAAGGATGACAAATTTTGTGATCAGTACATTGACTGTCTTTGTGGGCAGAATTACCCAT
The DNA here is from genome assembly GCF_056507025.1 of Lutjanus erythropterus. Taxonomy (NCBI): domain Eukaryota; kingdom Metazoa; phylum Chordata; class Actinopteri; order Lutjaniformes; family Lutjanidae; genus Lutjanus; species Lutjanus erythropterus. The sequence goes on from NC_139325.1 coordinate 14,204,375, forward strand.
TTATAAGAACTTAAAATGATGCCTGTGTATTATAGCTTTGACAGCAAAAAATACACATTCATGCCTTTGTCAGTCATACACACATCATGCTCCCAAATGTTGAACTAAAAGCTACCTATACAGCCTGAGGAGCACGGCAGTACTGTATGTGCAATGCTGCAGTCAGAGACGCACACAATACAATGATTCATGTGCTAATTCATATTTCTTGGTAAAATGAATAATATTTACGTAATATTTCTATAAATATTATTTATTTACAATACTGTGCAACCAGCAGTGAATTATTATATTGTTTATACTGTCATAAATATCATGCAAAATGAGTTGCGTTTGCTTTGTTAATTTTACTTTCAACTTGTTGTCCATCTGCAACAATTAAAACAATTGTTTGAGAAAATAACATTTTGAAACTTGTGAACACTGTTGTTTGTTGTTGATCAGACTGAGCTCGCTGTTTAACAGCCTTGTGTTATTATACGACAGGCCTTCCTTATTAACACTAATGCACTGGAGTTCGTCTCTCTGATGATACTGGAGAGGTGCACTTGTATTTTATTTAAGGTGATTTCCAGCATATAAATGGGGTGAGTCATAGGAGTGCTATAAAATGCATTAATCTGTAAAAGAATCAGAAAATTAATGTGGAAAATACAGAGAAAATAAAGAGGGATTTTAAAAGGAATAAATAAATTAAAACTGCAAACAAATAAAAATGAATAAAATGATAAGTAAAAATGTGGAAATATGAAGACAATAAAAGAATAATTAAATGTAGAATGTTTATTTTCTCATTCTTTTACAGATTTATTCTTCATTATGGCACTCGTGTGATTCCATACAGTGGAGTGAGGCGCTTGCTTTTTCTTTTTTTTTTTTTTATTGGATAGCCTCATCCTTGTGTTTCATCATGTGCTCCAGTCAGAAACCCTCAAATATGAACAGTGATGGAAAACACATCATCTCTCACTAATGATATGCAGTAAGAATGCCTTGATGCTGCCAAGTACAAGCAGTACTCATACCAAGATTTTTTTTTTTAACTACCACTGCAGCTCATCATTTGTCCAACAGAGAGCACAATTTTACTGTCAGCAACAGGCAAAGCTACAGAGCAGCTCCTTGAGCGTGCATTTTAAATCTCGGAACAAAATGTGTAACAGGAGACGTTTTTCACAGCAGTCATTTTGACATGAAATAGTAGGTTAAACACAGGTGTTACCAACGATGGCAATTAAGGTTGTGTGACATTCAGGTCAGGTTGCTGCTATTGTTCATGTTGTTGGTCAAATTCACTATGACATCATAATATTCAGCTCTCCATCTGTCCTCTGTAAAATACAGGGCATTACCACCGGCACTTTTGGCTGTGCCAAGACAAACCATGCCGTATTTCCATTCCCTGAATTGTCATTGCAACTTTTATCACACTGGACTATGATGCGTCACGCCCAAGATGGGCCTACTGTGGAGCAGGTTCAAAGCGAACCTGACCCGCCTCCAGGCAGACTGCGGGGATGTCTCACTGACCGTGGTAAACCCATGGAGACCCCCTGAATGTCTCCCTCAAACAAGCGAGCCTTGTAACACTCAGCTCCTTTCTGTGCAGGACAGCAGACAGATGTTTTAAAAAGTGTGACTGTGTGTTCAGCTCTCATTTCTTTAGAGATATAACTCTGTTTTCAGCCATACAGCAGTCGTATCAGGTTACCGCTGATAAAAACCATAAATTTCCCTGTTTTTCTGCTTCATAATTAAAGCCTCTGAATAACACAAAACTAAGCCAGCACATGTGTATGTAAAAAGCGTAAAAATCTCTAAGTGAAGACAGTATCTTCGTCACTGCATATCATTTCCTGGAATCAAACATGTATAGTGATTCCCCCCAAAAATACTTTATATACCTTTAATTGAATTGCTTAAAAGTTACAGGTCAATATAGTGGTAAGTTCAATAATAAATCCCCTCAGTCTTCACTACATAAATTATATGAGTCTGAACAGACATGGAGACTCATGATCCCCAGGTTGAGAACCAGTGATAAAGAATATAATGTCTGTAGCCTTTTGCCTGTATAGATACTTTGCATTCTCTCATTTGACACACATTATAGATCAACCAAGACTGCATTAACCAATAAGCCTGAACTGACAGTAAATAGTTGTGAAGCTGACTCTCTCAGTACAGTGATTGACCACTAGAGGAAGACAAACACCAAGTCATAGTTTGCACAGAGAAATAACTACAGATCCCAAAGCAGCAAAGAGGGTCATGATGCTTCAAATGGCCAACAGGAAGAAGAAAATTTACTTTAATAGATTTAGAACATATTGTTCTCTACCTTTCTCCTGGTGAGACGTAAATCAAAGTGCCAGTGTCAAGGGAACACCCCTTTCAGTCCCTTATTTCTCTGCCATGTTCCTGTCCATCTACTGTCCAGATGAGACAGAGTCTGGAGCAGGGGCAGACTCAGGCTTTCTGAGGGGCAGGAGCGAAAAACACCAAGCCGTATGTGGTGGGGAACCAGCATGCCAGAAGTCGTAATACATTTATGGGGAAACAGTTCCAATCCCTGGTTGTTTCATCATGTATAATTTTAGAGGCATGAACAAGCCAACTAATTTCCAAGCATGTAGGGTGGCTAATTGCACTGCATTGCATTTTATCCACTATAAGGATACCATAAAAGAAACTTAACCACACTATATAAGGAGTGGAAGCAATTACAAATACTCACTTTACTGTAATCAAGTAGTTTTCTGGGTACTTGTATATTCTTAAATTTGCACTTTTACTCACACTTTACATTACACAGTGTAATCCAAACCTTTCATCTGCCATCTGTTTGTAGTCAGTAAGGTTATCTGCTCTCAAACAAGCCATAGAAAACCCTGACATATAGAAAAAAAGAAAAGAAAGAAAGAAAAGAAAATACTGCAGCAGGCACAGGTTCTCAGAAGTGACTGTGACCACTGAGCAGAACAGTGCGACTAATTTAGTCTAAAGATTTAGCAAAAGCGAAACTCATTTGAATGCCTGCTACTGATAATACATTAAACACTAACACTGAAAAAGTCACTTATACTACTTTACTTTTAAATATTTTTAACAGCAGTGGTTTTTGAGTAATATTTTAGTAATATAACAGTACCTGTACAGATTTTCAGTACTTTTTCCACCAATGCATTTTGGACAGTGAAAGGGTGCTCTAGGGGGCATTTTACCAAGTTTTATCTACTTCAGGGGCAACCAAGAGGGCATTTATGCAGCGTTTTTTCAAACACGGGACCACCCGAGGGAGCCATCGCCCCCTGCCTCCTGGCCTCAAACCTCAGAACTGTACTTGAGTAAATATACTTTGCTCCGTTCCTACATTCCACCACTGGTGACATTTATATTTTATTACAAGGGGGCTGTGCCCAAATATTCCAACATGGCACTGCCACAACATGAATCCCTGCACTTTTTTTGACAAAATAACTGAATCTAATCTGCTTTCACAGCCCATCGTCATAGCAACAACACTTGTCAGGGCAAGAAAAGCACAGGTTAATAATATTAATAATGGCTTCATTCCTTTTCGGTGTGTCAGGCACTAATATCAAATAATGGCTCTGTTCTATTCAAGTTTTCTACTAAGTCATGACAGGGTGACAGTGGGTCAGCATGCAAAATACCAGGACGCTGAGACTGGAGCAGCTAAATGGAGTTCAGCCATTGTTAAATTTAGTATTTACGTCTGTGATTTTACTTTAATGACATGTGAGAAAATGCTCTGACTGACTTAAAATAATCTACAGCAACTGATGTTCAGTGAAATTAATCCTCAGTAGTCTAATGTCCTAATTATCAGTCGTTCGTTGATATACCAGTTGGATTTTGTCTAAGCTGCCAAGTGATAAGTATTTCTATGATAAATACCATTCATTTTACAAAGTACAAGATGTATTTATTGATCATTTTACAACACAGGGTTGTCTAATGAGATACTAGTAGTAGTTCTCGTCATACTACTCACAATAAAATAAATTATACACAAAAAGTATTTACAGTAAATAGATGGAAAAAATAAGTCATGACAAATAGAGCTATTTTTCATGGTGGAATGCTGAGAATGACAGAGGAGTGTGAACTCAGAAACTTGTTCTACTGCTTCAGCCCACAATACTTTGACTCACACATAAGCGCCCAACACATTGTGATTAATCCTAATAAACACTGGAGGCTGATGTCAAGACAACATTTAGAGTTTGACAGATACCCAATTGTGATTTCAAACCAGATTTCATTGCCTGCCCAACACTGGAGGCTGACGTCAGGCCAGCATTGAGTCTGACAGGCTGGCCTGCCAGCCAGCCATCCATAGCAGTGATATAAGGTAATATTATAACACTACAAGACTGACTTTTCTATTTTTATTTTAAGGGAAATCTCGCTTTGAGCCACATCAAGGTCCAGGGCAGGACGCTGGCCCACTGCAGGTCTTTGCTTTCTCCTCCCCTTGGACCACTCCCAGACCAGCAAGGCAGGAGTCAGTCTGCTGCAGGGTCTTGTTCATGTCTGTTTTATTTTTGTTTGTTTACATACATATTTTTAAGCTGTCAATAAAGAGAGAGACCCTACCAACCCCAGCTCTGTCCACCCCAACCCAACCCCACACTCCATGGCCAAAACTGCACTACCATAAATAACATCAGGTGAAGATAGCAGAAGTAATTCCAATTCTTTGAGTCTGGAAGAATAACAGTAAAAGAAAAAGAGCTACAGCATATCTTACAGTAACAATAAATTTACAATAAAGCTAAATTGTCAGCAACATGTCAGCAACTCATAAAGTTTTTGTGATTTAGCTAAACATTTATTTGAATGACAAACTTAGTGGGATGATTTCATTCAGAGACCTGATGATTATTCTGAGTTGTCTCCCCCTGGCTGCCTCCTCCCCAGACTCAGGGAGCAAAGTGAAACATTGCAGGAGCAACATGGTCAACTGACAATAACAAGTATGAACCAGTCCTCTAACATCAGTTGATCAGCTGTTTATAACTCTGTCAGTTGATGTAAAGTTCAGTCTGTTGTCCTGAAAATAAAAGCCCACTGATCTGAAAATACACACTCTGGAGTTTGAGTTCAGTGACTGTCTGTCTGACTGTTAGACAGACAGTCAGACAGAATCAACATTTTGTTCAGTTTAACTATTTTAAACATCTCTGACTTCTGCAAGATTATAAATTATTTCTTATGACTCATGAACAGACACTACCTCATTCAGAGAACATTCAACATCAATTTGAACTCCGATTACTGTGAAACAGGCAAACAGAACAGTTAATCTGACACAGAAGCTCTGATCTGATGACATCTGCTGACATATCATGGTCACATTATGAGTTATTACAGTAAACTTATTACAGATTTCTCCTTTAACCGAACTTAATTAAAAGCAATCAATGCATGAATTCTAATGTTCTGATTGTAAAAAAAATGCTTCAAAACATCTCATTGACAGGTTTCCACAATGTGCTTTTTTATTTATTTATTTTTTCACATTGAATCAAAACATTAGAAAGATTAACCACTTCTTCATTTGAAGATCAGCTTTCACACTTTTCATGCGTTAATCCAGTCAGTATTGATGCACAATGTAGTCAATTGAAGCAATAAAGTTCATCCTCCCTAGTAAAGTACATACAGCAAAACTTAGTAATTGAAACTTTAAAATCCCAAGTATATGACCAGTGCTGCACAGTGATAAACCAACATGTCCTTCTGTCTAGATTCCATCGTTGATCATAATACAGAAGATGCGCACGCAAGAGAGTGAGTTATTGTTATGCGTGCGAGGTTTAAGTTGCGTGAGACGAAGTTATTGTGCGCAAGAGGTTGAAGGTACGCGCGAGAGAGATCAAATTAATATTGCACACGAGAGGCTGAAGGTGTGTATGAGAGAATTAGTTATTATTGCATGCAAGAAGGCAATGCATATTAGTTGCTGGTTTACAGCCTAATGCAGATTGTATTTTGTTTATCCATGCGTAATATTAACTTTGGTCTGCTGTGTGAATTGAACATATGCCACTTTGATATGTCTGTGCCTACCCAATCCAAGCAAAGATTTCAACTGCATGTTAATGTGCTTCACTGCGTGCTATGAAGTGAAGTGAACTACAAATAACTGACAAGTTACTTTCTTTTATTTATTCAACAGAACATGAACAGAACGCATTGCATAGCATGTACATCAATCCTCACTGTCTGAGCAGTGATAGAGGAAAGTCTGGGTCAAATTGCACCTCTATAGCAATATTTTCATTCCTTCAAACGCAATAGTGCAAGATGAGCCACTTGCAAGAATCTCAATAAATAAATAAGTAAACTCAATCAGCTGGGTGTTTTAAAAAATCATGCAAGAGGCTACAAAGAAATAAGATGTTTCAAACACTCAACTTTGGTATCAAGCCTCAGATCTTTGCTAAACTGTAAATGAGACATTTGTTGCATTGATTAAACAGCATCAAGATTTGAAAACATTGCAAACAAGAATTAAGGATTATTGTACCGGTTTCAAGTTTCATGATAAGGCACACACCATTGTTATAGTGACTTTGATATCTTTGGTAATACTGCACTCAGGTGCTGTTGCTATAGCAGCCACAGCAGAAAACAAACACAATTCATTTTTAAAAAAGTCATATCAAATCTTTATAAAAGTGAAAAACAACAAAGAAAAATAGAAAACATACTGTGGTGTGTCAATATATCAAAGAAGTCATAACTCAATCTAATTATCAATTACTGACTCTGTAACTTACATTCATTTTCCCTTAGGTACCGCAGCAACCCAAGATTTACCTCTCTGTCCCAGTGCCAAACAGATTATTACTGCAAACTTCATCTGAATGTCAAACACATTGCATCCCCCCATGTGAGCAGGCCTTGTATAATATATTAAACAAATTGCAATTTCAAACAATAATCTTCCTAGTTCCTGTGTTGAGAAAAAAAAAACCCAAACAAAACAAAAAAAAACAAATTCTTCAAACTGGGAAAAACAAGTGTACACATCAAAGGTAAGGTTTACTTCAGAGGTGTAATTAAAAAAAAAAAAAAATCTAAGACTAAACACTGACAGATGAGTGTTCCCTTTATTCACTGCTCTTCCCTCCTCCAACCACAGTTTGATTTCTCCAACATCTCGGTCACATTCACTCACTTTCAACAGCGAACTCTTCCAGGAGCCTCTGTACTCTTTCAAAAGAAACATGATTGCATAATTGTCCCACTGCCTGAGCCCCCTCCGGTCTTACCTCAAACTAATTACACATCCAGGAATTTAATGTCCTATTAAACAAAAACAATATTGTACATTTTATATGTACAGTATGTACAGTCAGTCCATGTGGATTTTCAGGGGCGGAGTGGATCAGAAGTTGAAAAGATTGATAAAGTCTTGTGGGGAGAGGGACATGGTGCAACTTTCTGGGTTGTTGGCTGTGCAGGGATGGTTTGTGTCCTGAGAAAACAAAGACATAAAAATCAATATTTTTTTTTCTGTTTTATCTTTTACGTGCATCTTTACAAAAGGTAACATTTTAGTTTCTTATCCACTTTGATCAAGTGCAAAGTGAAAGGAGAGAAAAACACACACACGCTACCTTCCAGAAGAGGATGTGGCAGTGTGTGCAGAAGTGCAGGGTGTCACTGTATTGCTCTCTGTGAGGATAGCAGCGGCTCAGCTTAAAGTACATCTTCTTCCACTCCAGGTGACCTTTATCTGACACCATCAGGCGCTTTCGGATCTGAAGAAGATGACGAACAGACTTTAGAGACATGAACCAAGGAAAGAAAAATACTTTGAAATATCGACTTTAATCTCGGCTTTCATGAGAATTTCGCCCGTACTCCAGTTCACTACTACACACAAAGTAAATACTCAAAAGAACGGAGGTTTTACGAGCATTAGCGCAGAGAGTTTTTCCCCCAAACACAAAATAAAGCTGAACCTGTAGGGAAGATTTACCGTAACCTACTTTAGCTTAAAGTCTGAGCCCGACTCACTCGCTTATCAAGTGCATGCTTTTAAACTCGGTGCTAGGTTACTGTAGTGTCAGACAGTTAGCACACCCTGCAGCCTCCCATTTTCCAGTGGTAAGTCTTGTTTATCAGAGAAGCTTGACCTGCTTGTGGAGTGATTTAAATGACACGTATGTCAAGAAGAGCGCTCTGTTATCTTACTTTAACTGTCACAAGTATGTAACTGGCAGGTCATCTGGAGCAGTGACACAGTTTGAGGACGGCGAGGAAGACAACTAGGAAGAGTATATCATTCTCACTCTTTTTTGTAGTTGGGTAGCTTCTTGAATAAAACACTACAGCAGATAACTAACTGGATTAAGAGGATATGTGCAACAATTTCACATTCTATTATTTTATTTAGACATTCTGTCTTCTGCTTTTTAGCATACATCTTTTTTTTTCAACTTTATCATCATTTAGCTTGATTTTTTTTTGGGCAGTTTGGCTTCTGTTGAAGGGTTGCTTCTTGACTCCCTGCCTTGCTTTGCCTGTCAAAGCACTTTGCAAACTGTTTTTAAATGTTCTATATACACTGAGCCATTACTATTATTATTATTATTGTTATTTCTACATGCCTGTCTGTCTGTGAAGTGGTACTGGCAGAGTCTCTTCCACAGCAGCCGGTCCTCAGTGAGGGACCCCAGGTCAGGGCACACCTGGCCCAGGCTGACCAGGTCCCTGCCATCAGACAGACGCTGCATGATGTTCAACTGCAGACTGGCGGGCAGGTCGGTCAGAGTCATGCCTGTAGACGTGGGCTGAGGGAAACGGGATGCAGAAAAAGTCATGAATATAGTGGAAACTTGCATTTACATCCCTAAATCTTTGTCTCATATTTTGGGCAGGAGCTTACCCTGTTGATCTGGATATTGTCCAGCTGCTGCTGCCACTGCATGATGTTCTCCATGCGTTGCACCCAGATGTTGATGTTCCCCACCAGGACGGACTTGCCCATGTCCTGAACCAGACCACACAGCGAGACATAGAGTGTCTGCAGCAGCTCCTTGATGGGACGGACGTTCTGCTGATCATCGAGAACTGAGGAGAGAATCAGGGGATATTCACTGAACTCCATTTGTTGTTCCAGTCATGACCTGAAAGTGCTGCTTTAAAGCCTGTGCACTACAGAAAGATTAGTATCTACCAGGCAAATAGCCAAACAGAACAATATTTATTGTGAGTCATCGAAAAGAACATTATTAAACCAAATGTTCTGGAGTGGCTGTACTCTCTTGCTGTGATGCTCACAATATTTGAGGTTTCATAACACCACCTAAACAACCTGAATCTGTGTTTAGCAGAGGGAACATTTAGTTTACACTGTGGCCTGCAGAGGAGTCTGGTGACTGTCAGTGTTTTTCACTGTGCCATTAAAGCACTAAATTCACTCCCCGGCCCCCTTCAGATGTGGCCAGGGCTCATTTCCTCACCTATTGGTGCAAACAAGAGCGCAGGAAGGCTTCATTTTTGCTCTACTTCTATTATGCAAGAAATGAAGAGTGTAATTCTCTGTATATTTGCACTAACAAAAGGGAAAATGAAATAAAAAGAATGAGTGGCGAACTGAGCATCTGAGTATTTTTATACATGTAAGAGGAACGTGTGTGTCTGTGGGTGTGAAAAAAGAACAGATGAGAGCAGAAAGATGAAACCCTCGGGCACATAAAGGAGAGAAACTGAGAGGCAAACTAGCAGAGTGACTTTAAATGAGCGACGACAGGGCTCACCTTTCTGTACCACTCTCTCCAGAATATTCATGTAGTTTTTCTGCGCCACTCCACTGAGCGAGGGGAGCTGGGACTTGGCGATAAGCTCCAGGAGCTAGAGCAGAGAAAGAGACAGAAAGAAAGAAAGAAACACAACATAAATTTCAGCCCGTCAGCCGTGGAGACTCTCTGTTCCTTCGCCTCATTACTTAATGTTTGTTATGCTGCATTCTTACAAAGGCACTCGTTACAATAAATGCTGTCTAGAACTGAATCTGGAGCCGTTCCACCTGGTCATTACTCTGAACCGGAGCTGGATCCAACAACCATATAACAGCATTCTTGGCTCTCGGTGTCTTTAGGGGGGAAGAAGAAGCTACTGGAAAGGTGCTGGACATCAGCCCGGGCTGTCGACAGCGTCAGCCTCCACAAACAAGCTTTTAATCATTTGACTCCTGATCCTCTCATCATGTGAATTAGCTGAATCATTTGACAGAAAGTGTGTGTTGGCACTTGTGTGTCCATGCATGCTTGTGTGTGTTCTATGTCTGCGAGGTTGTTGCCGTTGGCGAGTGGACAAACAGCGGCTTCCAGGCTGGCATGTCTGGCATGTAACAGATGCTGTGACATCATGGAGAAACTCAAGTTCCCCCCTTGCTCAACTCTGCCCCAGAGCATGTGACCTTTGTCATAATATCAACATCAACATATTGTGGGGGACTTTTGGTAAACTGGAGGGGATATTTAGTGTTAGGAGGGCTGCCACAACACCATATTGGTATATTAAAAAAAACACAATTATACTCTCTTGATACCATATCACTTAGGCACACAAAATACTTCTTTTCCTTTCTTTTTTTTTTAAATAACAACTTGCACACAGTGCTGGTACAAAAGTCACTGAACACATCTGATTTCAGTATGCCTGGATCATTTTGTATTGCTTTGGTACTATAATTAGGGCCCAACCAATCCTGGATTTTGGGGCCGATGTCGATACTGATATTAGGGTTTTATAAATTCCTGAATCTGAAGGATATGTTACAATATAACAATGAACTTTATTTACAAAAATGTTTAATAATTAGAAATAACTATAAATTAAAAAAAAACAAATATGTGTATATTAAATCTGAATTAAGAAAAAAAGATCAAATTCACAAACAAAAACAATCTGTATTATATTCTGTTAAAAAAAAATTGTCATATAGGTGCATACTGGAGAACATGCCGATATCTACAAATACCTATGTAGCTGTGATAGGCCAATATTGGGCCCATAATGTTTGTCAACTGATAAGTACTAAAGGACATAGTATCACTTTACCACATGGTATCAAAAAAGTATTGCTAATGGAAACTTTTGATTTCAGTCAGACCAATTGTTATTGGCCTAGCACACCTATATCAGTCTATATTGATATTAGCATATCTGTTCGATATTTGTTTATGGAACATAATGAAAACTGTTTTTATCTTTTAAATTTTATAGGCAGTATTTTACATATATTTGGTCTTTTTCTTGATGTGTTTTTGTATCTGTAGTTACTTATATTATTAAAAAAAACAATAAAGGTTTACCGATTCAGTGATTTTGGGAATCTTATTAACACACTCAATAACTTTGAGCTAAATTACTTCTCTCCTTCATCCTCAACCTCCCTGTCTGTTTTTAAACCAATTTTAAGCTTCTTCTCCCTCCCTGGCACCATTTTTTTTTTCCATTCTTTCCAGTTCCATTCCTAAAACCTAATCCCATGCCCTTCTTCTTTTAGCAGCTCATCAAGTGTTCCTCTCTTTGTAGAGCAGCCGGGCAGAACAATGTGCGTTTCCGTATCTACTTTTAGCCCCCACTGTTCGCTAAACTGCACTTCATAGCTTGGCGTGCGGCTCCTACTTTTTTCCACAAACACACCGGCAGTATTCAAAACCCTGCATCTTAACACACATTCATTTTAAGGTTTCTGTCTCCTTGAAGTAACCTCTAATGTCTGCCCTGTGAAAAAAAACAAAACAGAGAGGACCACTTGTTGTCTCTTTGTGGACGAAACTGATCTGTGTAACCGAGACGGAGTTAAATGAACCCGCAAATGCCATCAGACACAACCGGTGAAGAGCAGTGACCTAGGACACTGTGTCCAGACTAGACGCTAGTGTTACACAGCCATATTGTTCTTTGGGCTTACCACACTACACTGCACTTGTTAGCTGAAGCCTGCGCTAAAAGGTCAATCCAAAACTTCAGAGACAGACACAAGCAGCCAAATATCTGTGGAAAGTTATTTGTGAAGAAATTGAAAACTTAGATTTCTTGTGGAATACCAGAATGTTTTGTATTCTGGTGCCTCAGGAATATTATTATAGTGGCAATACCTTATACTGGTGTTTATGACAGGAGATAAAAGAACAAAACAGCCGTAACCTCCCTGCAGTATCACTATATATCTCTTCCTGACCATGTCTGAATTGGTACACCCCATCACAAATGTTTGGATAGGAAAGATACAGGGCGGCTAAAGTGAGGTGAAAATTGTGGCATATGATAGAACGGAATAGAGAATAAGAGACAACACAAAAGGAGACGGCCTGTGCTTGGCAGAGACAAGTGTGTCAGTATGTGTGTGTGTTTGGGGGTCTGAATCACCTGACAACCACCAGGTCTGGTTTCATAAACCCCTGTCGGGTGGTCGCACCTCACCGCACAGCCCCCCCCCCCCCATTCCTGCCCCCACCAGCACAGGAGAACACGACCACATGCAGCCCTCAGCTCACATGGGAGAACATGTGGGAGAGCTGCTGTTCACTGTGGTGACGCTTTGATGTGGAGGAGGAAACGCTCCAAGTTCAACTAGGTGACTTTGTATTGATGTCCCACAATGCAATTACATTACTGATAATGTTAATTATGTCTCACACACAGCCCTCTAGTGGGCATTTTTCAAAGAGCATTTGGCTTGGTGTAAAAACTACATACAGACTACATATAGACAATGTGGGAGTTTAGAGTTCAACATAGTGCATCAGTTTTACACTTAGAACCCAGACTCATAAATGGTGAAAAATGTTGATTACTGACGTCCTCAGATGTCTTGTTTTATCCATTACCCAAAGATATTCAGTTTAATGTCACAGAGGACTAACAAAACAAGAAAATACATGCATTTAACAAGCTGGAATCAGATAATCTTGACTTTTTTCCTTTAAAAAGTTACTCAAACAGATTATCAAAACAGTTGGCAATTAATGTAATAGTTGGCAACTAATCAATTAATTGTTGCAGCTCTAAATACAATTACATTATTGATAATGATCTACTAAAATGTTGATGAGGTCATAGCCTTCCTGCTAGTTGACATTTGTCACAGAGCCATTTGGTATCCCTAATTACAACTGACATTGTGGGACATTTTACGGGTCCATGCATCAGCCTTACTCTTAAAAAACAAATGTATTGTGCAACAAATAGGAACTGATTTTAAATACAGCTTTGTTTCAACTCAGTGCAGGGATGCAAAATGGCTTTAGCAATTATATTATCAGCAAAGTGTCATGCTATATAAACTTTTTTTGCTTGTGGGCTGACGTATTTTTGTTTGGTTTGTTTTTGTTGTTTGAAATGTTGGATGGGCAGACACTGATGTTACCTCGGACATCACTATTAAGTGGTCACTATTTAAAAGATCATGTTGTTTTTGAATATTTGAATTGGTGAAGGATAAAAGATAGGGGTACTCAATAAAGAGGAATGATATTTGAGTTGTATGTGTTGTATGTGTATTTTTATTTACATATTTTGGAAGATACAGATGTTGAGCTTATGCATTTACTTGGAGTATGTGTGTTATTGTTGGCTTGTTTTGTTGTTGAGATTGTGGGTCTTTGTTTTGCTGAAAAGTGTTTAGTCTAAATATTGAGAAATTAATTCTAATTTAATCCTATTTTTAAAAAAAATCTAAAAATGTCATTCTGTGTTACACTCCTATCCTACCACAAACACACACACATACACTCCCTGAGTCTGTATCATCACCACTGAGAGACTCTTGTCTGCAGAGCATTGATAAGAGCCTGGCAAAAGTCTACACACCCTCTTAACCTTAACCCCTTCTCCGCCACTAACAAAACACCTCCTATTGACAACCACAGAGGAAAAGCAACAAAAGGTACACAAAAGAAACTGGAAGAAAAGAAAGAGATGTGAACTCACTCTGACGACGTAATTAAATCTCCTTGTGTCCTTGATGGCGCTGCAGAAATCTAAGCGGTTGAAGGCCTCTCCCAGTGTACAATATCCGTGGCGCTGGGAGAATTTAATTATCAGGGTATTAGATTGCGATCCTCGGCAGGAGTATAGACTTTTCTCAACATGTTTACATTAGCAATGATGATATGAAAAGTTGATGTGAAACTAAATGAGACGGTTTGTTACCTCCTTGGTGCTTCCTTTATGAACGTAAATCCACTTTTCCCTGTGGAAATCTGTGAGAAAGCAGAATGTTTATATTAGTGGCCTGCCCTCATTAAGCAGCTTAGGAGCACTGTGACAAATGCACACGCACACACATCACAAATATGATACGATTCCAGAGTTGGCATAGTTATTGAAATAGAGTTTATGAAATGATGGAAAATTAATCATGAACAATATTATTAGTTCTTCCTCATGAATGTTACATAACATCCTCATGAGCCTCCCCGGCTAATATTTTTGGTCCAGAACCTGCCTTTGGTGTATTATTACGTGATTTATAACCCCACACATAAAATAACAGAATGTTATCCTTTGCATATTTATACAATAAGCTCGACTGTGTGACTCTCTCATTGTGACTCACAGGGGACCTTGGTGTTGTTGTTCATTAGGTCTTTTTTCCTCTTCTTGGCAGCCATGTCGTAGCTGAGAGAGAGCAGCAGGTTCTCCTTGTTGAAACACTCCTCCTCCTCGGCTTTGCAGAAGCTGGAAAAACACACAGACCCCATATTTCATTAAAGGCATCATTTCACCACTTTATCTCACTACTCACAGTAGTGCAGGCTTTATATGCTGCAGTTTATAGGCTTTTTCAGTTTTTTTTTCCTTCTGTGCAGAGAGCACACTCTAACATCAAAACAAAGGCATCAAATATATTTCTGCTGCCTTTGCTATGCACGTGATTTAACTGTATTTGAAAGGGGGGAAACGTGATTTAACTGTAACCTGAGGCCATGTTAAATGATTTTCCTGGTACTACAGAAGTCAGTGCAGTCATGTTGGAAAGTGGACAGGCTCAACAGACGTTTGTTAATCCACTCACTTGTTGTGAGGTTATTAATAGCCTAGTGATTAGCCTGTAAAAAGGAACATGGCCCCAGAAAAAACAAAGACATCGAGGTTAATGAGATGGAAACATCTTGAAAGTGCAGGCCTCCACTCTGTAACCCTGCCTTTCTTTGTTCTAAGTGCTGTTTTGGACTTTCTGCACAATATCTCCCCCTCCTTCTCTCCTCCTCCATCTTTCTCTGACTAAAGAGAAGTGGTGGCGCATTTAAGAGTTGCGCAATTTCAAAACAGTAGTGATGGAGGCAGCGGTATCTCTCAGGACATGTTTAATTTAATGACCAACCTCTCCACGGAGACGTTGTTGTTTTTGTCGTCAGCTGTTGTCTTTTTCCATCCCTCCTCCGTTTTAACCCAACTCTGACCCGGTGACCTCCAGTCCTGTCCGAGGAAAGGCATCCTAGCTCGATGAGTCTGAGTTAAACAAATCTAAAAAAGTGTCAGAAAACAGTCCCGGTTTGAGTTAAGATGTATCCCTTCTTGAAAGCGATTATTTCTGGTCTACTGTTGACATTGCGCAGCTCTTCTTATATCCTCAGCTCAGAACCCGGAAATACATGAGGTCCGCCCACTTTGGAAACTTCCTTGCAACACGTGGCTTTGTTTATCAACTCGAGCATTGCAAAACGTCTCAGAGAGAAGAGCAAAGAGGTAACAAGTTTTCATGTCATGGGAAGGTAAAGTCAGAGAGCACAGAGGAAGTTCATTTTTAACACGAAGAATCTCTCAGGAAAGCACATTGTAAAAGTCACACAGCTTGGGAGACAATTATGTAACTGTCTCTGCCATGAGGTGGAGAGTACATTTACTCTTATACTGTATACTGATACTCAGGTATATACTTGAACATGTCCAATTAATATAACCCCCCACCCCCCACCCCATAGATTCAAAGAGACATAAAATGATTGTCATGCAGTTATTTTGCATCTCTTTGTAGTGTTTTAAGTTACTTTGTAGTTATTTTGACTCACTTTGAAGTTTTGAGTCTCTGTAGTTATTTTAAGTTGCTTTGCAATTGTTTTGAGTTTCTTTGTAGTTTTTCAGGTCTTTGTAGTCGCTTTGAGTCTCTTTGTAGTTTTTTTGTGTCTCTTTGTAGTTATTTTAAGTTGTTTTGTAGTTATTTTGATTCTCTTTATAACTTTGAGTCTCTTCATAGTTATTTTAACTTGCCTTTTGGTTGTTTTGGGTCTCTTAGTTGTTTTTATCTCCCTATAGTCATTTTGTGCATCTTTATGGTCTTTGTATCTTTGTGGTTGTTTTTCATCTCTTTGTGGTAATTTACATGAAGAAGCAGTCACTTCAAAGACAGACTCTGGTTAAAAAACGTAATGCATTATTGTTGACTAAATGTCCTGCCTACTTACACCGTGTTTAGCAGCTGATCAGATGTACTCAGGTTGTGCAAAGTTATGTATGCTAATGAGAATGTTAAAGCTGGAACTTCAACAAAACTAACAAGAACCCCCCCCAGGGACTCAACATATTATAGTTTTCATTTTGTACAGACAACAAAAAGATTAAAACTGTAGCTGCTTCTCCTTGGTCGTTTGCATTATGAGTACTTTTCCTCAAGTAGAATTTTTAATGCAGGGCTTTTACTTGTAGCAACGTAATTTTCACATTGTGGTATTGCAACTTTTACTTAAGTAAAGGATCTGACTACATTCTTACCCACATCCCTATACACTCTATGTATGCTATTATAGTGAAACTAAGAGTCAAACTGCAGACCACTTCTGACTTTGCTTCAGACCCCACTCAGAGTCTCACAGCTTATATTGTTATGTACTATAACACTATTGTTTCTCGCTCCAGTTTTTAATGGCTAATGCATTGGTGTTGATAAAAGTAATTACTGTGTTTTGCCCAGGCTTATCAGTGCTGGGTTTATGTCACTGTAAATATAAAGGGGAAAAATAACATGGCTGTAAAGTCCCCTGATTCTTAGTCACTCACAGTATTATAAATAGATCAAGTCATCCTTTGGATTCCTCCAGAGTATTGGGTTGCATTGTGGATTTAGTGAGTGTGTGAGTCTGTGTGGTGGGTACTATTGTATTTAAAATTTTCCCAAAACAGCACTAACTGATCCATGTAGACTATTTATTTTGGACTGTGCTATTAAAGATAATGTGTAACTAAGCTCGTCCGGGCTAGTGGGTTTGGAAGATGAACAATTCTGATGAATATTCAATGTATTGATTATGGGATTCTTTGTCTCTAAGTTGTAAGGAAGGAAATAACTGTAAGTTTGAGTGTAAAATGAATGGAACATTGTACTTGGAAAAGTTACTGTGCTTACACATTGTTAACACCTGAAGAAGGAATGATTGAATCAACATTGTCACAGAATCAGCAACTGTTGTTTTTGTAGATAAGGCAAGACACTATGAAAGACCTTCAGAGAACACTGTAGTCTCTCCATGCTGCATGAAGTAAAGAGATTTGATTCATCACACCGTCTTGGTAATTCTTCAGAGAACTAGCAACTCTTACTATTTAAACAAAGAATTTTTACAACATGGGTCACCTCTTATCAGCCTAATTAAACACTTGACATAGTTACACACTCATCTATGAATCTTTTGGGCATCAAGTTCAAAATTCATATCTGTTTTGTTTACGGCTATAATAGCTTTTCTTGTGTCGTCATTTAACCTTGTGCTTTCAAAAGCAATTAGCATGACACTGATTACAAAGGTAAAAGGTTCTATGTCCACTGTTATTGTGAAGGATAAGGAAGTGTTGTGTATTGGATTTATCATCACCATAGAGTAATAAGGACAACAAAGGCATCGTTGAGGAAATTCTGTTAATGTCTCACCTCAAACATGCAACACTGGTGTCATGTGACTGCTGATCTGAAGGGCTAGAGTTCACTTCCTCAAATCTTGCAGCATGAGAAACACTCTGTGTATTTATTCTCAGTGAAATGACACAGTGAGGATGTGTGTGTTTATCTATAGCCATGTGAGTGAATGAGTGCATGCTTTGTCTGCATTGAGGCAGTGGGAGGGGGGATTTGTGAGCCCTCATAATTCATGACACACTATACAATCTGCACAACATGTCAGCAGCAGCAGCACATGGTGCACTTCTTCCAAGAACCAGCAGGACAGTGTTTCAGCTCATCTAGTGCTTCTGCTGGGACACATCCTGTGTGTGCAGCATGACCAGGCCTGCTAATGTGGTTGATGTGGTCTTTATGCTGCAGACTTATCGCTGATGGTTACAAACTACTCAGTAGTCGTGCTATAAAATTAACTCATTTTTTCCTAGGGCTCTGTTGATTCCTTTTCTTCTCCACAATTAGTTGTCTTTTGGTGACATTCACATAGAATGAATATGGATCTCACTCAGCAAAAGTGCGTTTCAGTCTCAGTTTAATTTGAATCATTGACATCGTTCAAACATTACTACTCTGCTCACTACAGATCATGTGTTTGCTGAATCTTTTGGAACAGGTGCATCTATGGCTTCATGTCTTAGGTTTTAATGTAACACCCTGATATATGCTAAAGGTCAAAGAGCTCTACACATTATGCACATTAAATTTTGTCAACAAGACGTCATGTGAGAATGTATCAAAGCACATTAGGCACATGTAGTCTGATTAGCTTGATTGATCATGACTTAAAATTGCAGCCACTACAGAAGTGACCAGCACTGAAATAGCTCAACAGTTCCCCATGTGGTTAACCATGAAGAGCTATAGTAGTGTTTGTAAAAAGTGGAAGTTTAAGACTAAAAAAGTATAATTGTGTGAACTAGAGGGTATTCAGTAATGTGCATGGTGTTGTGAGTCCCTGAAGTCTAATTAAGTCTATTTTCAGAGTGGGTCAAGCTACAGGATGACATGGAAAGTCCCAGCAAGTGCTCGGTCAGTTGGAGACTGACCGACTAAGAAGGAAACTATGATGTAAGGCTTGAGATTCACAAACAATGATGAATCAGATATGTCCTCTGTTAGTGTTTAGTTTAGTTTAGACTTTAGTCCAGCTACTAGGAAGATTAAGTCGTTTACTCCTTCACTAAAAAGGAAAGATAAAAGTCCTGGATTTTAGCTATGCAGCCTGTTTGGCTTTAGGGATGGCAGTGTTGGTCAGTAACTCCACTACTCCACTCCATTTTGCATGTCAGCACATTAGCAATTAGCTCAAAGCATTGGCTAGTGTGGTTGTAATTTGCATACTGTAAACAATGCCTATCAATATAAAATATGTTTCATCCTCTCTTTAGCAGAAATGCTAATTTCACATGAAAATTTACCAAGATATACTCAACAAACATATAAATGCAACACTTTTGTTTTTGTTCCCACTTTTCAAGACTTGAAGTAAATCATTTAAGACCTCTTTTGTTATTTCTCTCAAAATTTGTTTAAAATTTGCTAAAATCCATCTAAAATCCGTGATAATATCTGACAAGATAATTGATCCACCTGACAGGTATGACAGAGGTGATGATTAAACAGCATAATTATTGCAGAAGTGTGCCTTTGACTGGTCACAATGACAGACCAATCTAAAATGTGTAATTTCATCTTGAAAGAAGACATTTATTAGGCTCTGAACCATGGCTATTTCACACAGGGCTACACATAGCAAATTATTTCCTAGGAGGGCAAAGTCATAACCTGCCCTATTCTGCCTCTGATTGGCTGGTTCTCATCATTGTTTTTGTTGGTTGTATCTGAAGCCCTATTTGAAATAGTCACAGTTCGATGTCTAATAAAAGTGTTTTGTCAAACTGCAGATTATAGAGTGTCCTTTTACTGTGATCAGTCCCAGGCTGTCAGGGTTAGGGTTTATTGTTGGATTACATTGGGAAAAGACCAATTCTCTCAAGCACAGATTTTTTTGGGGAGGAAACATTTGAAGAAATAAAGTATAATAAACTTTTTGTGTGCATGGATGAAGTCTTTTTTACTTAATAAAATCATGAAAAATTGGAGCAAAGAGAAAAATGTTGCATTTCTATCTTTGTTTAGCTATAAATCTCATTCATCTTTATATCAATATGTTTGAGGCAGATGGACATGTGAGACATCACTGTATCAATCCATTATCTATGACCACTTATCCTTTCATTGGTCACAGGGGGCTGGAGCTGATCCTAGTTGACGCTGGGTGAGAGACGGGGCTTATTCTGGACAAATTGCCAGTTCCTCACAGGTCTGACACATAGAGAAAAAGTCATTTGCACTCATGGGCAATTTAACCAGTTAACCTAACCTGCATAACTTTGCACTGCAGGAGGAAGCCAGAGCACCTGGAGCAGTCCCACACAGACACAGGGAGAACATGCCAGCTCCACAGAGGAAGGACCCAGCCAGCCATTGGGTTCGAACCCAGAACCTTCTTGCTGTGGGGCCTCAGTGCTGACCACTGCATCACTCTGCCAACTGGCATCAAATTAGACAATTTAAAAGGTCATTAAGTGAATCATCTCTCTCCCTCCCTCTTCTCTGTGCCTGTTTTTGTTGTGATGTTTTGACTGGATGGGACAGCTGCTCAGTCCTGCTCGACCCTCCAAAGATCTTAATCACAAACACACACGCTCTCACACATACACACAGTCACTCACACACACACCTGTTGCTGCTCCTCCTAGTTGAGTTTCATCACTGGCTCAGATGCTCTGTTGTGAAACCCTGCTCATCAGCTTCTTGCTCTCTAGTTGTCTCTCACATCTGCCAGCTTGCGTGGCAACCGACAGGACCACATGCCTCACGTGGTGTAACATTCGCCCCCTTGTTTGTTTCTCAAAATAACACCAGATCACCTATAGTTTCCAGTCCCCCACCTTTTTCTCACACACTCCACCCACTGTCCCCTGGACTCTATTCGTTGGCAGGGAGCGACTGAATCATTTGACCCAGTGACTTTTGGTTTCAAAGAAATGTACATAGACTCCTGTAACACCTCCTGGTCACATTCTGTTTACTCCACATGACACGGCTGACACTTGTCTCTGAAAGTCATCGATGAATGAAATTATGTAATCACTTTAGCTGTTGCTGATCCTTACTTTAAGAAATCATTTTATCTGTATATTTACTGTAATAAATCTTAAAATGACCATGACATGTCATCTGAGATTAAGGAAACGTGAAGTTGGATAACTACACTACAGCCATAGTGTCCTCCTTCGAAATTTCTATTTCAGCCCGTAACTTATGTTATTATTTGCCCATTTCACATAAATCAGAGTTCAAATTAATGCTGAATGTTCTCCAAATGAGTAAGCATTTGTTGGGGTGCAACAAATGATTAATAATCTTTTAGAAAGAGTAAATGTTTCTAACAGTTAAAATGAGCAATATATTTATGGAGTCTGGCAGGTAGTAAGGCTGGCAGTCACTGAACTCAAACTCAAGAGTGTGTTTTCACAGTAGTGGGCTGTTTTGTTTTCAGGATCAAGTGCTTTATATTGACAGCTATTACAATGTTATTATATTACAATGTTGCACTTGTCTTGTGCTCCTGCAACCTGCCTGAGCTTCCTCAAGTCTGGGGAGGAGGGAAGGGGGACAACTCACTTCAACCATAGATTGTATGTTAAATAGGATTTCAACCTATTTTATATACCGTCTATTGCTCCAATTTGCTGTCTGGACTGCAGTACCCATTTTTGGATGCACAGTTGTTGTTCCTTCAAATGTCATTTTTGAAAAAGTCCCAGCCCTCTAAGCTTTGGTTCCAGGAACACTTAACTAAATCCCCAGTAATATTCTATCTTGCTGGTTATACAGGCATTTAAATCTAGCTTTAATGTCCTCACTACATCTGGGTCCCGTTTTGTTGTTCATGCCATGTGCTTTCTGTTTGAATAGAAGCATAAAAAAATCACGTTAGCCAGCTGTCATTTCTTGGGGCACCCCTGGCTTCAGTTTTACCTGGAACAGGTGGAACAAGCACATTTCAACATGTCCCCACTGGGTGATATTTAAGGCTGTTCTTTGTAAAATGATACCTTTTCTACAAACACTATCTTCTGTGCCCCCCTGTGTGTGAATGTCAGAAACCTGTCTGGGCTTGTAAAGGTCCCGTGTGGACAGGAGTGTGAGTGGGGTCAAAACAGACACATGATGACACTAACAGGACACATGTGCTGCTCAGATTGCATCCGCTGTCAACTTACTAAGCACTGTTAAGACATGCGATATAGAGATGGAGAGAGGTCTGATGTATATGATGATTTTTTATTGTAAAAAAATTCAGTACAAAACATTAGAAAAACATTTTAAATGAAGTAAAATTTAATTTTACTAAATATAGAATTTAAGGCTATTATTTTATCCACATGTTCAAAGCCAGTTTTTATCTGAATGCATTACATGCAAAACTGTGTTGTGCGTTATAACATACTAGGGTAATAGGTCCAAAGCAGTAAAACAAACCACAAAAACTAAAAACATTAGTAATTACTGTATTCAAATGCAATTTAAAGCAATATTTTTACATTCAATTTGTATGCTTTCATTTTGCACTGTTGCACAGAGTTGGGAAAAGTACACATTCTTTACTCCTGCAGAGGTACAGATACTTTTGTAAAACAAAAAAAAAAAGACTGTTGACATACTGATTTAACTTCTACACTGAAAAAAGTGAAAAACTATGGGCTCTGAAATGTACTCAAGTTTAAAAAAAAAAAAATAGCCTTCTGAGGGAGTTTTCTATCAGCTCTAACTGTGCAAAGCTAGCTGAACCTCACCTTTTCTCCACAGCTGAGTCTCCCTCTTTTGTCTTTTCTGTCATTTTCGTCTTGCTGTGCTTGATGTACACCAAGTAATCATCTTTTCTACATTGTTCCATCTACTTAAGTTGAAATCAGTCTGGATGCTGGGAAGGTAGAGCACAATGATGCAATTTAAAAAAAAAATCATAATTCCCCTCAAATGCATTAAAACTTAATTAACAAGCCTGTTTTGTAAGGAATAGAAAGTACAAGTGTTGGGTTAAAATGTAGGGAGTAAAACTTGTCAGAAATATTCAAGTATAGGTAGTACACATACCTGAAAACTTTACTTAAGTACTCATATAGTATATGTAGCCTACTTTGTTACTTTGTACCTTTGATACTGCATGGAATATTTAGTGACAATGGTATCACAGTAATTTCATAATTTTTCCTTGAAGCAACAGGCCATGACCCAAAAGTTCACCAGACACAGCAGCAGGTTCAGACCTAACAGCTGAGCACCAAACAGTACACAGCCCCAGGATTTAAACAAGACAAGTGAAATCTCATGATTTAGAGCAGGCTGAAAATAGCACTTTCCCTCTTTGTCAAGTCAAACAGGTTAAGGAGGGGCTGCGCTGTGCTGGTTGTTTTCATAGGTTTGTTGTTACTTAAAAACATTGAAAAGATATGGAATATAAAAAGGACGACTTTCAGGTATGGAAGGTACACAGCTATGACTTTGCCCATGTCTGTGAGACATGCGTCAGAGTCAAGGAGCCATGGTCAAACAGTTTATACGGCAGAGTTCCCTTAGATGTCCAAGTGTCTGTCTTTGCGTCATAGCACTCAAAATTGTCTGAGTCCTCGATGACATCATGGCCGTTGATGTAACGTCCACCAGTGACAAAGAGTTTGTTATTGAGAACAGTGGCGGAGTGATGCATCCTCCTCTCCTTCAAGTTGGCACACTTGATGAACCGGTTGGCCTTGGTGTCGTATGCGATCACTCTCCTGGTGTATCCTGTGACAGCGGAGGCATTAATTTGAGATGGGCGGCACGAGTGGCTCAAGCAGAGATGCAGTGATGTAATCCTCTTATCAAATTCATCAAGGAATAAATCAATAACAGTTAATTATAGCAAAATGGATATAGCGCTTTTTCTCTTTATAAGCCGTTATCAAAGCTACTACCTACCACCAATGATGTAGATTTTGTCATCCATAACGGCAGCAGGAGCAGACACATTCTTCACTGTTCTGTTCTCCATCTTTGACCACATGTTCCTGGCAATGTGATACACCTACGGAAGAAGAGGGGGGGGGCAGGGGTGAGGAAAAATAGATTGAGTGCATGGCTGAATGAGAACAGATAGATGAATAAAAACGTAAGCACAGTAATTGTATCTTACCTGTATTATTCTGACTGGGTTCTGCATGGCGTCCTCTCCTCCAAACACATAGATCCTCTGGTTAGTAGCAGCCACAGCAGGGTGCAGCACAGCCTCAGGCATGGGTGCCATAGATTCCCATTGGTTGAACATACTGTTGTATCTGTTTGCATTATGAGAGATGTATTATTATTTGTCATTCTTGAGTGTTTTATGCTGTATGTGTGGATAATTGACCCTAAAATATCGCGTTAACACACACTCCAATAACAGTTGTGCAAACTTGGTACTTGGCAACTATCAACTATCTCCTTTCCTGTTTCCTGTACTTAGATATGATATGTGCCGCTGGGCTCATTTATGTTGAAAGGAAAAACAAATTTAGAAGATGGATAAAGACATTGCTGGGCAACCTGTAAAAATGACTTGTGTACAATCATACCTTAGCTAATGTTAGCAAAATGCTAGCTATCTAGGTTGCTAATCTACATAAATCATCAGCTAGTTAGTAAGCTAGCATTTTGCTTTGTAGCAAGACATTGGCTATGTCTGAAATCACTCACTACTCATTATATAGTCCAATATATAGTTAGTTTGCCATTTTGTAGTTTCAAATGTATGAGAATTATTGTTGAAATGTTGAGAATTATTATGGGCTATGCTATATAGTGGACTTAGTAATAGTAAAGTATCCCACAATGCATTGTGAAAAGTAGTGTAAAACCAATGGTCCCTAACCAAGTACCACAAATAGCATGTCAAAGTGCAGGAAACAGGAAAGGAAAAAGTTGACTAAAGTTTTGTCCGGTACTAAGTTTGCTCAACTTTTAATAGATCACAGAGTAAAAAAAGGCTGTAAGGGTCAATTATGGTCCACCTCACCTCTCCACACTGTTTGTCAGTTGTCTATTAGGCCCAAGGCCACCCAGGACAAAGATGAAGTGGAGGTAGGAGACACTCTGGTGGGCAAAGCGTGGCTCCATCATGGGCTCTGCCGTCCGCCACTGGTTGGTCTTGAGGGAGAGGGTGTAGACGGCTGTACTGACCTGGCTGTACTTTGTGTTTGTGGTCAGACCTCCGATAACATACAACACACTGTGAAGGCTGACATAGGAGGCTTTATACAGACGAATGGGCAGCTTGGCAAGCCACTGCCATTTTTCACTCTTCTCATCAAAGACGAGGGCCTCCCTCGAGGTCTGCTCGTTGTTCTTCCTCCCTCCTACCACCACCAACATGTCGTGGTAGGAGTAGCGCCTCGGTGCCACCCAAAGGGGTTTGAAGTCAGGTGGTGTGTCACCAATGCATTTTGTGGTGACGGAAAACATCAGGCGTCTCACAGATTCTATGAGCTCAGTGCAGAGGGTGGATGACTGGATCAGAGGGTCATTGGCTATGAATTGGAAGAGGTAGGTGGGGTGGATGTGGCGAAGGCGAACCTTCTTGAAAAGATCGCTGATGGCACCACGCCTGGATAAAGGATCATAGTGGATCCAAGCAACAAGTGTCTCAAAGACCTGCTCCTCCTCCGCACAAAGACTATCATCTTCCAGGTATCCCATGAGCTCTGGTAAGGAGAGCTCACACATATCCTCAGACGCCGAAACATCAGAGAAGCTCTTCATGGCCATCTCCTTTGCTTTTTCTCTCAGACTGTTACAGCTCATGATCTCAGAGAGTCTAATCATGCTCAAACAGTTGTCAGGACTCAGTTGGTCCTGAAGGAAACTTGAGCAGGCCTCAAAAAGGTGGCCATATTGCAACATGGACGCCGCCTGCATCAGGGGCAGTACAATATCCATGGTGATACTAATAAGTCCTGTGTAAACATAGTCAATGACCCTACTCAGAATGGCTGACGTGATGCCCTTCAGATTAATCTTCGTCTGTTGTCTCTCCAAGAAGTTGTTACAGAACATGGCTCTGAAATAGGGGCTGCTGGACACCAGGACGTTACGATGACAGGGGATCTCTGTGTTGTCTGAACAGAGTGACACATCAGTCAGGATGTTCTCCTGTCTCAGTCTGTTGAGCTGCAGGAGCAGGTTGGAGGACTGCTCCTTGTCTTTGTAATGGAAGACCTTGACTGCTGGTTGATCCATGCTGAGGACAAAGACCATGTTGTTATTGTCAAATCATTTGACTTTCAGGCTTGTTTTAATTTGGTGGGTTGTGTTTTTTATTTGGGTACAAACCTCCTCCATCAACTTGTTTAAGCAGTCACATACTCAGCACAATTTAGGAGCTATTTGAGGACTTGGTTTAAAGTAATCTATCACATAAGTGACTAAGAGCTCTACTTTAATATGGCATCCACTTCAATCACGAAATCATGATTAGATTTAGCGGAGCAATAAAAGGAAATTGAGAATAGTGATTTCTCTTATTCAGGGGACATCTTAAAATTGATTAAATGGTGATCCTGATCAGTAAATTACTGCATTCTACAGTCTATTATTCCTGAACAACAGACTGCTGCTATGAATGTTGTTATGAATGCCATTTTGATCACGACCATGACCGTGATGTGTCATCATAGATTAAGGAAACAAGTTAAGCTGAAATACTCACTTCTCTGACAACAGCGCTACAGCTGTGGTGTCCTGCTTTGAAATTCCCATTCCTACCCGTAAGCTGTGTTATTCATTGCCCATTCTACGTGAGTTAGAGTTCAAATTAAGGCTGAAAGTTCACAGAATCGAGGGTCATTATTTCAAAATGAAATCCTTCAGGGTGGTGCAGGACCCACCTCATCAGAGTTTCTTATGCAATAATGAGCTGCTCACTGTACATTATCCCCTACTCATTACCCACCTTGATTAAAATCCCTAGAGTTGAGGTGCCCTGGTACCTAAGTTGGTAGAGGGCACGTCCCATATACAGAGGCTAAGAGACCTCAGCAACAGCCCCATTTCCTGTCTGTTTAAAGCTTTATCATCAATGAAAGGCTAAAAGCCCCAAAAATCAAAATCTTAATAAAAAAAAAGTCCCCTGAATTGACAAAAAATAATAAGGCTAGTGAAACAAACACTTAAACATATTACCATACAGCTGGGTCACTTCAATTCATGTGTCTGAAATATTCTTAGTGAGTTTCCCCCAATATCACAGCCTAAATGTCTGGTTTTCAGAAGCACTTTGAAACCTGTTCAACTCATAACTACAGCACTAACTTTGTTATATGGCTTGAGTTCATTGCCTTTCGACACATGGGCCCAATTCAGCACCGCTGCACTCAGACATTTTAGGGCCT
Source organism: Lutjanus erythropterus (assembly GCF_056507025.1). Classification (NCBI taxonomy): domain Eukaryota; kingdom Metazoa; phylum Chordata; class Actinopteri; order Lutjaniformes; family Lutjanidae; genus Lutjanus; species Lutjanus erythropterus. Next base: position 14,231,804 of record NC_139325.1, read on the forward strand.
AGTTTACTACCCAAACCTGTGCAACTATTTCTGCTGCAGGATTGGAGCTCATTGTCATGGACTAAGTGCTGCTTCTGTTGTGCGATGGTGTTTATGTAGAGCCAAAATGTGTTTGTTTCATTTTGGCTTTTAAGCTGGATGAATGTGACTGCAGCTTTTTCTCCTCTGTAGGATGCAGGGCTGAATAACATATATAATAGTACTAGTTAATCTTCAAAGCAACATAATATGACTTTAACAGATGTTTTAAAATTATACTTCAGTATGAAAGACAAATATAAAACAAGCTTATTTTTTTAATATTTACATCAAATTACATTTAAGCTATGCCTGCATCATATACTGGATATGACAAGTCAGATTCTCCTGGCAGCTCGTTCCTTACTGAAATACATCACTTACCTGTTCTCTTCTCTCTCTTTATGTGTTGTCTGGCGGTCCCACTCTGTATTCGAAGCGAGATCTCAGCAGAAAATCTGATGTCTCGACATTTTCCTGTACTTTGTTCCTCTTTTCTCTCGTGTTGATGGTGTGTGACTTTATGTTCCAGAGGGGGCTGTCTCTTTGTAGAAGCGTGTTGCGTACTGTTGTTGTTATGGTCTCTTTCCACGAGGCCTCTGTGTACATTCCTTCCCTAAAAATAGAGCCTCTTTTTGGCAACACCACCGCAGACTCACATGTGATATGTTGCACATGTTAGAGTGCTTTCTCACTGAATGTCTGACTCCCTCGCTTAATCTCTTCTTTCCTTCTATTTTCTCTCCTTCCATCTTCCTCTAATATCCTGTACTCAATTCAGTCCTTCCTTCTGGTCTGATCTTGCCTTTCTTCGCTATAGATTTCATTCCTATTCACTCCATCATCTCTACCTCTGTCTGGCACATGATTGTAGCAGTAAAAACAGCACTGATACTTGATAACACTCATTTTGTTGGCTGCTCACACTGGCGGCTGGGTGGTTGAAATCAGAGATACAAAAACAGGATTAGGTTACTGTAGAAGCACACAGAGATATGATGAAGTCTGCGTATGAAGAAAACCAGCAGCCATATATGAAAAGTTACAACAAGTTCAGTGAATATGTTTAAGATAGACTTGTTGACATATAAGTACTTAAATTAATTAACTGCTATTTTCTAACATATCTATACTAAAATGACAACTAGCACTGCTGGTATTCTATTAGACATTTGTGTGAAAAATAGTTATTATTGTTATTACTGTCATACTGCCAGGCCTGAGCCCGGAGGGATCATGTAATCGCTTCTCTCTCTCTCTCTCTCTCTCGCTCTCTCTCTCTCTCTCTCTCTCTCTCTGTGTGTGTGTGTGTGTGCATGTGTGTGCATGAATGAGTGACTGTGTGCGTGATCACTGGACCTACAGTTTGTCCGGAGCTAATCTCGAATAATACTGGACTTGCCAGCCTAATTTCTTTTGTGTTATGTTTTCAAGTAATCCCATTCTTGTAAATGTGATATCTCAAAAAAGGTCTTGAGGGAATTTCTTCATGGACTCAAGGAAGAACTGATTAGATTTTGGTGGTCAAAGGTCAATATCACAGTGACCTCACTAAACACATTTTTGGCCCTATTTCGATGTTTTTATAAGCCAATTAGCACAAAATTTCACATAAATGTCTAAAAGGGTAAAATAATGAGGTGTGATGATGAGGACATTTTATATCCAAAGGGTCAAAGGTCAACTTAAATGTGACATCATAATGTTCAGTTCTCTATCAGTCCCCTGTACTCCTTGGTACAAGTCACCTCTAAGCATGTTACTCTCTGGAATCACACATGTATAGTGAGAACTTCCATTTCGTCAAAAATGCACTTAATACCTTTTGTTAAAGTTGCAGGTCATTATAGAGGTAAGTTTCATATTAAATTCCTTCAAAGTCTTTTATGAGTTTGCATAGACATCAACTGCTTCAGTTTGAATTCTTGTTTCAGCTCGGGACAATGGATGTGAAGGTTGTGTTAATGTTGGCAGAACTTTGCAAATCTCTGCTGGCTGCACCTGGCATTTGCGGTGGCATTGCACCAGGTGTTTCACCAGCTGTTGACCGGATCTGCACTTTCCTGAGTGCACTCTTCTAGTTAGCATATAAATTCTTGAGTTGCAGCCAAACACAGAATTTGTGAGGTCTTATCAGTTCATCCCTGAGTCCAAGTAGACATTTGCACCAAATTTGAAGAAATTCCCTCCTAGTGTTCCTGAGAGTTCACAAGAGTTGGACAGACATGAGGTCACAGTCACTTTCGTCTGTTAACCGTGAAAATATAATGAGTTCATCCATGTCCAGATGGTCATTGTGTCAAGTTTGAAGGAATTCTCTTAGTGTGTTCTTGAGATATTGTGTTCACGAGAAAAAAAAAAAAATAAGTTTCTTAAATTTTTTTTCAAAACCTGTGAGTCACAGAAGTCTTTCGGTGTACAGTCACAAATGTACATCTAACAGAATCAGGCTGATGGGTGGAGTAGTATGTAAGATTAGCTGCTGACAAGCTAAACACAAGCAAGTGATCTCATGGTACCCTCGAGGCTTACACCTGGTGGAGATACTAAACAACAAGCTTTTAACATTTGCAAATAAAACATCATAATTCTGTTTTTATACTACAGACCTTAGTGGGGTTACCTAACACTTGCAACATCCTATCAGGTAGCAAAAGCACTTTTTTAAGACTTTCACCTCTCTCTCATGAACTGTAGAAACTGTTAACAAATTGCCTGAATACATCTAAACATTGGTGAATTAATCAGTAGAGTAAAGTTTTAAGAGTAAACTAAAGAGTAGTGAATATTTCACACCTTCACATTATTGATTATCTGTAGAATACAGGCCACAAAACACAAGTATGTCAAGTATGTCTGTGAGTGATTACTCCTGTTTTATGCCCTCCTCTGGGCAGTATATCCCCCAGGATACAGACATTCATTGCCAAAGTTGTGAAAATGTAATTAATGATTTTTCAACAAGAACATAAAATCATCCTTTAAAAAAATATTGTCTAAAATGAAAATTCTCCCCAGAATATAATAAACATGAAAAAATACAAGCATCTACATAATGGCCAGTGTCTTTGTCCACGAACACTGACATCCAGGATTTTAATACAAATTATGAATAAATGAATAAAGTCACATGGACTGAGGACTTGACCCATCTCTCCTTCAGTGTTTTCCGTGATATAACTTAATGCACCTGCCTCCACAGCTTGTCAAGTTACTGAATCCCTCAGGACACAGAAACCATTAAGAACAATTTTAGCTTTACTCTGGCCGTGCAATGCACCACTGAATGTTTTTGGCTTAATTTTTGCAGACGGTGCTCATCTTTTGATCATAAGAAATGTAACTGCTCATTTCCATCTCATTTGTTTCAGCCTCCCGAAAGAGATAAAGCGTATTTACTTCCAGTTTTCATGGAGTGCATCCCACACGGTAACAATATGATGTTTGCCTGTTCCTTAAAGCTGGAGAAGAATCAAATAAGCCTGCTAGGCTGGTTCACGTATGTGGGTGTATGAAAACAACAAAACTGCAATGCATTTTCAGTTGTAATAGACAGAGATGTGACATGTTTTTCTTGTACTCAGGTTTGTTTCCAGAGAAAATAAATAGCTGCTTGAGCGACCATGACCACTAGAGTGCAGTTCAATGTGGATTGCACAACATAATCACCAGTTTAGACCATAAACTACTTGAGCTCACTAGTCATCCATGTGGACAGTTTGTCATGTTGTTGTTTTTGGGCTGCACTGCAACAAATGCAAGTGAAGAGAAACTCTGAAATACTTAATAAACATGTATGAGGAGCATCATTTTTTTTTTTTTTTTTTTTTTTTTTACAAAAAGTAAGATTAAAAACCTAAATATGATGTTGAAAACTGAGCTCATAATATTCCCACATGTGACACCATGAAACCAGGGCTGCTGACATGTAGTAAGCAGTCATAACTAAACAGCACCATCTAGTGTTTGTGTGTACAAAAAGTCATTTTGACTATTGTGAAAAACTGTCTGCCTTTCTATGGCTTTTTTAACTTTTCATGTGAATGTGTTCAGGGCTTTATTTCAAAGTAAAACACACAACAAACAGGTCAGCTGAATTATAAGGTAATAAGTTGTTATCTATACCCACAGGGCAATCCTGACCGTATCATTCAACTAAATGTCAAAAACAAATATCTGGCCTTTTTGCATGATACTGGCATTTAAGTTATCTCATCGATCCATGTAGTCAAGGGCAAAAGCTCCACTTGTTTGCCAAGAAGATTGCGGTGTCATTTTACAACTCTCATATTCCAAGCTGTGATTGCATCCTTTAAAGTTAAGCACATTGTCTGCTATCTCTGTTCCTTCACCTTGACAAAAAGGACTCATTAATGTCTGCCTTTAGGCTACAACTTATATTAAAAGTTAAGGCTCTGGCGGCTCACAGTTTGCAGCAGAGCATTTTCATGCAGCAGCGTTACTGTTGCCACCCACCGCCCGGTGCTGTGTCTTCATATCACCAAATGATTATCTTCTCATAAGCACATGGTCTAATAGAGCCTATACCCAGGGGATTTAGATTGCGCTGATTAGTATTGTGTTTTGTGTGTCTGTGTGTGTGTGTGTGTGTGTGTGTGTGTGTGTGTGTGTGTGTGTGTGTGTGTGCGTGTGTGTGTGTGTGTGTGTGAAGGGCAGACAGCTCTCCTTGGTCAAATAAAAGACTATTTGAAAGCAATCTGGACAGTGAGTTCACATTGAGTCTATTTTCTGTCTTCATTTGATTGCGCTCCACTCATCACAGGACTGCAGGTAGTATTTTGTTTTGCATATGGAATGATTTTTTACCACATGACCCTAAAATGTGAGTGGTATTGAAATGACTTAAAAGGCTCTGTGATACATGGGCTAAAGCAAACAAAAAGCGCTGGGAAAAAGGGGAGCACTCATCCCCATGCAAGCCTGGATAATGATTGTCTTTCATCTGTGTTTGCTCAATTAAGGCCCTTTTTATTAAATCAATGTGAACGTGAATCAGAATACTGAATGGTCAGTGCTATTCAGGGAAGAGTTAAAAACCAATAAGGTATCATGCAGACGGTCATGTTTTTTGAGATTATACTGCTCACCAGTACTTCATCCTGCCCTAAAACTACACAAAAACCAACTATGCTTCCTGTCTGACTCATTTGGTGCTCGTTTCCACCCGTTGGTTCCTCCTGAATCCCTTTCTGGTTTTTCGATGATAAATCTGAGGATTGGTCTGAGGTATACTGGTTTGTCACTTTTTCTCATGTCTGTTTAGAAAACTTGCCCTTGCGCTGTGGCACTGATTTTGTGCTTGACTAAGCTTGCTGAGCCCAAGCAAGACTTGCTCCCAGCAAGACAGCAGAGCCAAAGAAGACTAGTCAGGGCTGGTGATTTGTGCCACTGACGTTTTCATAAAAACATTACTAGTGATTTCAACTGCATTTTTATCTGAGCTATACAAGGTAAATATATAGAACTTTATAAACAACTGAGGTTGAGGCATAAATGTCCCATTAGGTTAGGTTCTTTTAGAGTTGTAATCCTGAAGATTTCACTTCTCCTTGATTTGGTGATACCTGCAGTTTTACTGCACTAACACTAAGAACATCATAATAATACCAGTCCTAGAAGTCACGATGTTCAGTTCACAATAACACATTTGGTCATCATCCTGGCCAGGAGGAAATACACTTGAAGCAGCCATTCTGTCAGAAATAGAACAGAAAAAGGTGAACAGCTCCTGCAACGTGTGTGTTGCAGCAGTAATACTTGTATGAACAAAGTGAATACTATGCTGCACTTCAAAGTGACTGGGACTGGCTGTTCTGCTCTTCCAGATTATGTCATTACCTAAAACATGTGCACAACTTACATGCAGTGTGTGCATGCACTAGTCATTGTCTTCAAAATTTTGTGCAGAATGAACTAACCCTGAGCCTGAGATTGCACGCCATTTCATTCCAGCACAGTAGTGGTGGACTCCGCCACTGACATGGTAACTACAATATAGAGAGGAAACGTATGAGTGTAAATACATCTTGGAGATATAGTAGCATAAATGCCTTCCTGGGATAACATAAAAATTTGTTTTGATGTGATGAAAATCTTACTGATGAAAAATTATTATTAGAAATATTTTTAAACATTGAGTTTTCAGTGACAGTCATGTGTATGTGGTGAGTGGAGTTGTTTGCTGACTCACAGATCTGATATGGCTCTGGCTGAAGGTGTTCAATATTATCTAAAAGGTGTTATATGTCCTTGATGATTGGTATGAATTTAATTAAACAATCATTTCCCATTTGCAAAATATGATCAGCTCAAGTGAAACATTCAAGACATTAAACCGGACAGACAGCTCTTCAAGAAAAAGCCAGCTCTGATGTCATATTGCAGCTGAATCAAGTGTGAGACTGTTGGTCAAAAAAACACAATGAAGATGAGAAAATTCAATTTAATTTTCAGTGTCTTCCTGATACCCCATTCAGACCAGCATTGGTGTATCCACTAGGTGTCAGGCCAACGTTATGCAAATTTCAGAGCAATGAAAAGCTGACTTTGTCCCCTGTGACTTCCAAGAAGCTATCAAGACTAAACTCACATTCGGTGAGTGAGTAAACAGATGCATAAACGTGGGTGAGATGAAAATTGTTTCTCTATTATTTTAGTTATTTTTAGGAAAGCCTGACAGAATATTTTCTATACATACAAAGAAAGAAAATGGAGCTATTAATGCACTCAGATATCTTCAAATTGTTTTTTTACTGCTGCAAGCATGCACTTTAAAATGTCCATTTACTCACACACAGATAGCAAAACAATTGAAGCAGACAGTGAGAATCATGTGATAACCTCTTGAGTCAATCTGCTGTGGGGTTTTTACTCCCTGGCGCAGAGAGATCCATGCCAGGCAACAGCGAGAGCAGTAATCTAGCTTTGATGGAGAGACGTCCATGTGTAAATCAACAAAGAGCGAGGGGGATAGAGGGAGGTTTGAGGAGTAGCCTACAGAGACAAAGACAGAGAGAGGGAGAAAGCGGGGTGAGGCGGTTTGTAGTGGGAAGGTAAGTGTGTGTGTGTGTGTTTCTGTACATACACACATGCTCAAGCAGGGATGAGGTCTTAAAGGGCTTACACTTAGCTGCTTAAAATTCTTCTGATGTAACCAACACATGCAGGACATGTTATTTGGAAGGAAAAAAGTGCTTTGTAGCAACAAAAAAATGTGGCAGGGGAGTGGGAATGCTTTGTGTTCACTCACTATGTCTCCACTGCAGCCCTCCCAAGGTTCCTCTCTTGTTGGTATGGCAGTCATTCGGTCGTCAATTGTATGCACTTTGTGTGTGTATTTGTTTCTTTATTTATGTTGATGTAAAGCACTTTGTCCCTTGTATTAAAAAGACTATATATATATAATTAAAGTTTTACTTTTATTTACTGTGCAACATGACAGAGTGTCCCTTTAAGTCTGCTCTAATACACTCTTAGAAATAAAGATGCTAACTAGAACCATAAAGTGTTCTTCAGCTTGTCCCCACTGGAGAACCTTTATTGCTCATGGTAGAACCTTTAATAAAGGTTCCACTTGGAACCCTGTCCAAGAGGGTTATACCTAGAACCCAACATAAAAGGTTATACCTAGAACCATCTGTGAAAGGTTTCACCCAGAACCACCTATAAGGGGTTCTTCAGAGAAACTTTCAATGTTTTCCCCCAGAACCCTCTCTGGGGGTTCTATTCAGAACCTTTCCACCTTCTGGGTGGTAATAAAAACCCACTGAGGGGGTTCTGCTGAGAACCTTTTTATATTTCAAGGGTCTTATCATTAACCCACACAGGGGTTCTACCAAGAACCCTCTTGTATCTTTATCTAGAACCCACACAAGGGGCTCCACCAATAATCTTTCTATATTATGGTTCAAAGATCCTTTGACAAACAAGTTTGAACCAGAACTTTTTCTCCCAAAAAAGTTTGGGGTTATTTGGATCAAAAGGGTTCTTAATGGAGCTTTTAGACCTATAATGAACTCTTGACAAAAAGGATTCTTCAGAAGCAAATAGTTCTGGGTAGAACCTAAGTCTTTCGCCTTTAGAACCCTTATTTTAAAGAGTGCAGAGGTAGCTACAGTGTGTGGGTTGTGCGTGGTGTGTGGATGGAGGGGTGTGTGTGTGTGTGTGTGTGTGTGTGTGTGTGTGTGTGTGTGTGTGTGTGTGTGTGTGTGTATGTGTGTTTTCCTTCATGTGTGCTATATGTTGCTACATGTGTGGGAGGGAGGGGTGAGTGTGTGTGTGTGTGTGTGTGTGTGTGTGTGTGTGTGTGTGTGTGTGTGTGTGTGTGTGTGTGTGTGTGTGTGTACAGCAGATATTGATATTCCACAAGCAGCAGAAGCTGGAGCCAATGTCTTTAAAGTGTCAGCCCTCAGCAGCCAGCCAGGTGTACCTGAGGTACAGAAGAGAGAGGGCGAATGAGGAAAAGAGAGTGAATTGAGCAATGGAGAGAGATAGAAACACAGAGAGAAAGAGAAAGGCCATGAAAGACAGCAGAAATACAAAGGCAGAGGAGATAAAGAGACAGACACAGAGAGAGGAAAAGTGCTACAGAGGGGGAGAGGAAAAGAGAGAAAATATTGAGACGGGAGGGAGAGAAAGAACTCTTTGGCGGGTTTTCTGGAGGTGAAATTGCTCAGATGTCTTTGAAGGCCTCTATGACGGTCTTCGCCCTCTGTATTCCGGGCGTCGGGCAGGCAGACAGAGAAACAGATGGACAAAGGGGGAGTGGTGGATGCAGGGACAGGCAGTGGAAATGTCAGGTTTCAAAACAGAGCAAATGAGTGGTTTTAAAGGTGCAGCGAGGGTCAGTGAGTCCGTCATAACACAAAAGAATAATTCACACAGAGATGAAATGGCATTTGCTGTCATTAAACGGACCACAATCAAAACTGCTGCAACATTCCTATAGGGTTTGATTGTGAGGCATATTGATCTTATAATACCTTACTCTATGGGATTTTCTTTATTGTCACTGGTGATGGCCTTTCAGACAGCAGTTAAACATACTATTTTCTGCCAGTCTTTCTCTAGTACACTGTTTTGAAAGGTAAACAAAAGGTGCTTGGACAGCAAGAACAAATAGCAGCCATCTTTACAAATGTACTGATGAAAAAGAAGAATTTGCTTCCTTATCACCATTGTTTGATGCATGGCCAGACAACCTTTCTTTTTTTTTCTTTCTTTTTTGTAAAGCTGTCAACATACTTTTGCAGTTCCTCTCAGTTATGTGAGGAGGAGTGAGTGAATGTTTTAGCATCTTTAAGTTAATGATTTTGTTTTACAGACAGAAATGTTACTGTTTTGGTTCACTCACATGGCTCTTCTCACATATAGTAATTCTTAGAATAGCAATTATAGTCATTTCCAGCAACACTGGGCGGCTGTTTTCAGCAAAAACCTCTAAAAACCACACTGGTTGCCTAGCACTGTGTTGACAGTCCATTAGTTATCAGCTAAGCAGTGGTGGATTTCTGGAAATCTGTACTCCCATAAAAAACATACTCAGGTAAAAGTGAGAATTATAACTTGAGAAAACTGCTCAAGTAAAAGTAAAAAGTACCTGGTTGATAATAGTACAATTTCTCTCCATTTTAATATTATTTTAGTGTGTACTGCAATTATGAATGTAATATTAACAATGAAGTTGTCATTATGTGCTTTCTAAAACTCAACACTAATTATAAGATAACATCAGATTAACATTACCCCTTAAAAATTAACATGGCTAATGTAATTTTCACCTACAGTATATGCAACTTACTCAAATCACTCTCCCTGCCTTCAATCAATTCCCACATTTAGAGTAGACTGGTTCTATCAAAGGTATAAATGGCAAATGTAGCAAAGTAAAAAGTAGAATAAAGGTTCAAATAAAGAGTAAAAGTAAAGCTTTTAAAAAAGAACATGAAAAGCACTTGTTCTTTAAAAAGAAAAGCTACTTTTTTACTTGTGCGCAATACTTGTAACTCATTGCTACCATTTTCAGAAATAAATAACATTTTCAGAAATATTGTGTTGTTTTTTTTTTGCTGTACTTGAATGTCAAAGTTCCCACCCCATGACATTAAAATACCATCAGTGGCCCCAGGACCAATTTGAGTTTGAGACCCCTGTTATATAGTATGTCAATGTTGTGTTAACGGCTTGTTTATGCTGCTCACAAATAGCCAACAACATCAGTTAATGCTGGTTTAACCTTTATTTATCAGGGGAGGACTCACCAACGTTATCTTTTTAAGAGCATGCTGTTCACACACACAGAGTTTACATTCACCAGGAAGCTGCCCAGTACAACCCCAGTCTGATCCGTTGGCCCCTGGGCAGCTTGGGATTAAAGGGCCCCTCAGGGGTGACATTACTTTCTGATGTAGAACTTTGTTTTTGTTTCTGGCTATTATTTTTGATCACACTCTCATTATGCTGCTCTCGTCCTTCTCATCCTCATCATATCGTCCACTTTCCCCTTCAGTTTCTTCTTGGTTTCACTCTGTTATCACTCTTGCCCTCACAGTACCCTCCACTTCTTCTTCTTTTATGCCTCCCCATCTCTTCCTGGAAACCTGTTACTGCTCGTCTACTCCCTCATTCCTCTCGCACTCCTGTCTCTTTCCTCCCCCTCATTGCCCTCCCTCACATTTCCAAACACTGTCCACTATAATGGACTGTACTGTAGCAGCAGATAAAGCAGGTTGGAATGATGTTTGTTGTGACCTTGTTGAAGAAGTGTTTTGTCAAACCAGACCCACTCAGTGCCTGTGAAAGGATTCTCTTAAGAGGAACATCAGATGCTAATCTTCTGAACATTGATATAAAACCATCTGGAACATTCCAATGAGCCAAACATGCCTCCTACTTGTAAAAATACTGCTCTAAATCTGGTTTGGACACATGTATCTATGGCTGCATGTTGCTCCAGATAACACTACCTCAATATAAGCAATCCAAATACCAACCTTTACATGTGATAACGGCAGAAATGGTGTGTATTCAAATAAAAAACTAGGAGAATAAGGGTTTTATTCTTAACATGAAATTATTTATCCATACTACTACCCTCTATACAGTCACAGCCCTTTAACTCCAATAGTGCCTTGAACTTCAAAGAAAGATATCCTTAAAGGGATAGTGCTGAAGTGGAATTGTATGAGGTACTTATCAATAGTCAGTGTAGGTGGTGGTCAACACACCCCCAGTTTGGGGAAGCAGGAGTATCAGTATAGGAAGCTAAGCAATGTGTTGTTGTTGTGGATACTTAGACTTATGTGTAGGTTTACTCTGCCATCAGACCACCTTCGATTTCCAACGGGGAACCAAATATTACTCTGTTAAACAGTGTTGGGTGCCATCACTTTTAAAATAACTTAAATGTAGTGACGCCCGCAAGTTAGTTCAGGCAGTCAACACAAGCTGCACCACAATCACATGTAATACGCCTCACACTCTGCAGTATATAAGCATACCCTTCCAATCTGGTGGTCTATTTAAACTGCTAATCTGTTTAGGTGGTAAAAATACGTTTTGCTGTTGATCTTGTCCACAGCAGCACATTGCTACACCAGTACTGCTGCTGCTTCTCCACTGAAGGTGTGTCGACTCCCATCTACTGTAGGTACACTGACTATGGGTAAGCACCTTTGAACGTCACTTAAAAAACCTGAACTATCCATTTAACACTGTTGTGTTCTTTCATGTTCAGTATCAGCCTCTTTGGCCTCAGTGGCTGTTGTCAAGTATGTTTCATCGAGTGCAATCAGCTCAGTGAACTGTGTCAGTGGGCCTACATTTGCAGTTTTGTTCCTCCTGACCTCTAAGTGTATAATTGAGGACTGAGAAACTGAGGTACTGAGGAAAACAGAACAGATAATTGCTATTTATCTGCATAAATTTTATGCAAACATTTGAGTGGAATAAGTGGCTGAGCTGAATGCTAGTTTTCAATAACACTCTTTCATTCCATCCACATGCTGAGTTAGCCCTGACCTTCACCCGCTGTGGGAAAGAGGCCTTTTGATGACAAAGATATGGTTTATGCAACATGTTGACATTTCCGTTCAGTTCCTTTTAGCCACTTAAACTAAACAAGATTTTACCAAATAGATTTCAAACATATGGAATATTGCTGAAATATGTTGTTAACTATCTCAACTAAATAAATAACATCAATTTATACACAAATCAAAAGAGAATCCTAGATTTAAACACCCAGACATTCAGTACAGGGAAACCAGGGAATGTTAACATTAATCAACCATGGGAGTAATTAAATAAATACATTTTCAGTCAACATTCATCTCTTGAAGGTTTTAAGCCATCCATCCATGAAAAAAATCATTAAATCTGCTGCGATCATTTGGAAAATAAAACAAACGAAGAAAAAGAGAAATACAAAAATAACAGGTTTGGAGACGGGCCTGTAATTGTTGTGAAACTGTTGGTCCAGGTGTTGGTTTCTTTAAAAATGGATGAAGACACAGAACCAGAGGAAAGAAAGCGATCAATAATGGCATGCAGACACTGCTTCTTTTAAATAATGAGTTGGTAAAATATCCACAGGGCAAGTGGAGATTTTCATGCAGTTAACCATGTCAATAAGATGTATGAGCCAGGTGGCTTAAGCGTGGACAAGAGCTGGGTATGTCAATGAGTCAACAGGAGGACTCACAGGATGAATAGAGTTTATGTCTCTACAAAGAATAAGGCGACCTTGTCACATTCCTTTGAGGAAGTAGATGGAGCAGGAATGTATGTAAATATGTCACATACATACCCACAGAGAGCTCAACAAACCTGACACTGGAGTCTCCGATCAGCAGACATGTTGGCTAGTTATTGTACCTGCTATAAACTGAGATTAGCAGTGGTGGTTATATTACTGTTGTCGGCACAGATTAAAATATCACTTTCTTTCTCCTTTGAGTTACCTTCACTTGGTTCACTGTCTGCACTGCAGCCTCCCTGTTGACTTCACTCCTTGTGTGTGTGTGTGTGTGTGCGTGCATGTGTGTGTGTGTGTTTGTGGAGGAGCTGCCTCCACACAGAGAGAAGGACAGAGGCTGCAGCATGATGATAAATTGCACCAAAACATTAAAAGTACAGATAAACCAGTAATGTTGCAGCTATGCAAAATTAATTAAGCTTCACAGTTAGATTACATACAGACAACTTTGGCTGTAGCTTGTTTGCAACAACTCGTTGCAGAGCACACAATGAAGAGGATGATCTTCCATTAAATAGACATGGTTCTGGTATAAAAAATCAGACAACAAGCAGAAAATAATAATCTGCTAATCATGTTGGCAACAGTGGTTACAAAGGCTAGTAATACTGCATGTACTTGAAAAAAAGTTTTGAATATTTTTATATCTATTATTCCAGTTTTTTACATTAAAAGTTCTACAAAATACCTCTGTAATGTTTATATAATATGTACAGTAATAGCTGTCATGCGGATGTCGTACCAATATTTATCATGAAATTTTAAGAAAGACAAATATACTGTGATATACTGTCTGTCCTCCAATTTATTATGTGATTTACATTTTAGGCCATACTGCCCAGCCCTACTTCCTCTAACAGTCAAAAATGACAAACCTGCACATTTCACACAAGCAATGGCCTGATGTGTGAAGGTGAGACAAAATGTAGGATTTTAAATTCTATTTATTTTTATTTTTCATAACTTGTCTCACTTTTCATGTGTAAAAATAAGTGTAACACCGTAAATGCCTTTGAGGAGAGACTGTGAAAGTGTGCACACTTATCCCCATTTGAACAACAATCACAGCAGGCTTTTTGCCTTCAAGTGTGGTCATTCAGAGCAGGTATAAATGCTTTGGCCTTTAGATGTGATTGGACAGCACTATTATTTTGTACTATTAGCACGAAATAGTTGCCGGCATACAGATGGGAAGTTAGGGCTGGAGAGATGGACTATGTGGATTGTTGATCAAGTGGCATTGATGCCAGAGGCTTGCCTCCAGAGCAGGGAACCAGGGGCCCATACTGGAGTGAGAGTAGGAACATTTTCTAAGTCCAGTCCCAGTGCGCACAGGGCCTTCAGTTTCCTTCATGACATACCAGCAAAGTGGGTTTATGAATTCTTTGGAGACAGCTTTTTTTTTAACACTTTTATCAGATAGTTTTTTGACAAAAACAGCAGCACAGCACAACAACGTTGTTGCCATGCACTTAGACGTCCACAAACTTCCAGACAGGGTTGAGACGGTTAGTTTAAAAATGTATTCTGACACGATTACTAATTCTCTGGCAGAAAATGTAGTCAGTAATCTAATCCAAGTGCAACAATAATTAAGTAATGTACCTTTATTACTTTCTGTTACTTTAGGTTCACCTCAATATGAAATATATTGAAAAATGATGATGTTTTATGTTTGTTATTATGTTTATTAGATTGTCCACCTATTACTGCCTTTATTATGCACAATTTATTGATTGATTGGTATGAAAAAATGGTGAAATTTATATCTAGTGAAATCTTTTTTTTTTTCACTAGATTTTTTTTAATTTGTAACTGTAATGGATTACCTTTTTTGTAGATTGTTTTTTTCAGATTATGTAATCCTGTGACATGTAATCCATTACTTCCAAAGCCTATTTCCAGATAACAGATGTCATTTATTATGAATTACAGACAGGGTGGACATAATTCTCCATTTATCCATCTTGCAGTCTACAAGTCATTTCTTAGTCTCAGAAGGAAAGTCAGTCTCTCCATCTCTTGAATCTCTCTGATGATTTGAGCCAACAGAGACAGATGATATGAACTAAATAAAGTGAGGTATACAGTAAGAGCCTGGCACAAACAAGTGACCCAGGAGGACCCAAGAGGTCAGTTATGAAAGAAGACCTCGTTCTTGTTGCCACAAATAATGACCACTGTCCTTATTCCAGGTTAATAGAAAAACAGAGCAACACTGGTCCACTCTAACATCTCCCTTGTTAAATATGAACAAATGTGAGCACAGGGGCATGAGCATTATTAAAAACAATCAGTCAGTCAGATTGCAACACACACTCTCACCACACTGCTGCCAGCCTAAAGCTCTACCTGTCTCTGTGGAGGCCCTGATATTGAATAAAGACATATGCCACACTCACAGAAAATAGCTGTGCTTTAATATGCAGCAGCAGTAGAAACTTTTCTTTCCCCTGAAGGCATTAGATTTGAGTGTGCCATATCCCATAGTTTGATGGCCCGGTCTACATGGAAACAGAGTCAAACAGAGATGTGAAGAAGTTCCTCACTGGATTGGTGGGGAGGTTCTGCATAGTGAGACAAACCAGGCTACTTTTACGATTGAGCTCTGTTTGTACTGATCTTCTACTTTCTTCATGCATGTGTCTGCAGTGGCACAGTGGGTGCTCATCAACAGTGTGATTTCACTTAATAGCAAACCTTTAAAGTAACTAAGGAGAGTGTTGCCAGACATAAAATAGACCAATCATCATAAAAATAGCCCAATTTCTGTTTTCATTTTGAAGAGGCTTTTTTAAATCCATCTAATTTGATGTGGGAAGAAGCCACATGGAGCATTGGGTCCTAGAACATACTTCAGTCTTCTGTTTAATTAGTGTATGTATGGGTGAAGAAATTGGGAAGTCGAATAAAGTGCACCCTTGAAAATTCAAGAATGGGATCATGTCTAGAAAACACTTCGCAGAGCATCTAAATTGGTGAAGAAGAAACTGATCAATTATGATTTTGTTCACAGAATATATTTCTCCCCAGTTCCACAGCATAGGATGGGTGTATCTGATTCTGATCTTTGTTGGTGCTGCAAACAAGGTATCAGCAAACAAATTTTAACAGCGGGATGAATGACAGCTAAAAGACTCAAAACATATATGCGCCCGTAACCTTTACGTGCTCACTTAACGGATGGACGATCTTTCCTCAGTTGCTATAATTTGATGAATATATCAATGACTGACCATCACCAGTTGTTTTTGGGTTGGCATTTTTTTGCCATTTTATTTAGCTAATTTAATGGTCTGCACAAGCGGCACTGATTCTACTTTGCAACGCACTCAGCAGCACGGTACAGACCCACAGGGCCAGAGGACAAGTGAGATGAGGACAGCAACAACACAATTAATGCTTGTCTTTGTTCGGTAAAAAAGAGAAACCTGAATTTAGAGGATGTTTTGCTGTATTTTTATCTTTAATAAGAAAATAGGTGGGAGGATATTTATTTTGTTCATTTTGCGAATTGCACACATCTTCCAGTTTTTGTCATATTGCATTTAACTGTAGTTCTTGTCTGTTTTGTTGACTGTCAGTGGCATGCGTGGTATGCTATAAAACTTCAGTTGTGAGCCATTACTACTTAGACATTTTCAGTTATGTGGCCTTCTACCCTGAGGTAACCTGTGTCCCCATTTTTCCTTTGTTTTGACCCCAGATAAAACCATGATGTAAACATGACTATTCTCTAGACCCTCTTCTCTCCTCTACTTTAGTTATTATGAACTGAAATAATGTTTGATTTTGATGATCATGAGTTATTAGTCATTGCATGTCAAGCTGGGCCTGTTGAACTCACTGCTGTTTCATATAATTCATATGAGTACAATATGACAGTTGTTTTTAAACTCTTCGTGCCCAAGCTATACCAAAGGGCAAGCCAAAACCTGAAGGCACACCTGTATTCATATCCATGCAAAATAGCTTTTAGAACTACCCTAACCAATATATACTAGCCAATACAGAGTTTCCCCGAGATTCGAGCGGGGAAAAAAATAAGGTCAGGGCCTTTGATGTATCAGACTTTAATAATTCCCACAATCAGGCAACTCTGTGAATGGTGAAAACTGAAAAATCTTTTAAGGTATAAAATTTGCCACTGTATTGGACAATGCTACAAAATACTGATATAGTGAATTACAGATAGAGTCATAACTTTTTGTATAGTTGTGTATTGCTATAGTAATGTATGGTTGTAACAAAATCCCCACCTTGACTTGCCTCACAACCCACTGCAGAAGTTACCACTTGGGAATATGGTGTTTAGCATTAAGGGTTTAAGACGGTCTAAAACTAACTAAAACTAAATGTGCCCAGTTACAAAAACATCCTCACTGACAGCGTCTTTAAACCACTGGTCCACGATTCCAGCCCACAGAGTACTGATGGTTTTCTTTTCAACCAGACAGTTAATTGTGTTCACATTGTGTTCAGGGCCTAAAATCGTCCTTCATTAGTCGGCCAAATTGAAAAACCAGCAGGACCAGGATTGCAGACCACCGATCCAAACACTTACCGTCTCTCCTTCTCTTTGTCTCTGCTTCCTTCTAACTCTCTCAACCTGTAATCCAGTGATCAGTTGTCCAGGCAACAGCACCGGCTACCGTTCCGCCACGTGCACCATGCTGCTGGGTCAGGATGAAAGTGCCTGGAGGGGGTGATGCAAATCACCCGCTGCACCCCACTGGAGAGCCACATAGAAATCCTGGGCATAAGCCTGCCCCCAGGTTTTTCTCCCAGCGATGGAGCAACACCTCTGTGCGTTATTAGTGCTCTCGTGTGAAAGATCGCTGTTGTTCACATAAATGAATTAAAGTAAATCCAGAGACGTTTGTTTCACTTCAAACAGATCTTAGTGGTGGGTTTACAAGCAGAGTGTATGTATTCCTTGTTTATTTCCAGCTTTGTCAAATGAATATTTTATCAATACATATATATATATATTTATTTCAGAGCTTAATCCACAAATCAAGCCTTATAAGTCTGATTGTAACTGTTTTGAAAGTCAACATTTTTGTGCTGTTTAGACTTGCACAATGTTGCAATGTATCAGGTGTTGAAATGATATATACACAGTGTGTGCAGGAGGAGTACGCTGATGAAATGTGGAAAGTTGAGTCTGTGGGAATAAACACACATGTACAAGTGCACCTACACCATGACTCCACAGTCACGTGCCGTGTGAATGCATACACACATACGTATTGTCTGTTGTCTTACATGGCATCCGCAGAACTCATTGTTGTTGAGGAATTAGCTCATAACCTTGTGCACGGCGGCTCCCAGGCTCCTCCATAATCTCTCCTGCAAACTTTTTGTGAACTCTGGTGCACATAATACCTTCATTCAGGAGTCAATGGCATGTGGAACAATAGCACAAAGCAAGAGTTTCTGAAGTGTTTTTGTGGCAAAAAACTGCAAAATAAACGTTCTGTGTGTGGAAGATTTTCTTTCCATCTATGATTTCCTAATGCTGTGGCTGGGTTGCTCCAGGTGAGGACCTGCTGAAGGCAAGCATGAGTGAGGGAAATGTACAATCAGGACAAGATAGTCATGCACAACACATTATGTCTTCATGAGCAAACAAAACTAAGTGTGTTGACCAAGTGCACTTCTTTAACACGACCCAAAATGCCCAAACTGTGTCTGATTTGGGACTAAGATGGACATTACATGTGCTTTTAAAGTAATTATTAATGAAATGCAATATCCAGATAGATAATTAATGGCATAAAGTGAAAAGTTTATCATTATAACAAGATGTTTTTTCTGTTATTACAATATACAAACTTATGTTATAACAAGAAACTTTCCTGTTAAATTTACTATTTATCTTGAAATATTCTTGTAAAATGGAAACATAAACTATTTATCTTGTTATAATGTGAAACATTTCATGCTATGACATGCTAACTTAACACAAAATGTTTGATGTTGCAACATAATGACTTATAACATGACGGTATAAAGACAGTAGTTATCACAGTCTCATGTAAGATATTTTCATGTTATTGTGACCTACAAACTTATCACATTATTACAAGAAATGTTCCTTGTCATGACAATATACTATTTATCTTTTTATGTTCTTAAAACATGATATTTTTGACTTTAGGGTTTCAATCGCTAGTTTCAAGTCTTCTTCAACACAGCATGATGTTCATTTTTTTTTAAATTAGGCTTCCATTTATAGTCAGATAGACAATAAAGCATGGTATGCTTAAGAGTGACCCTACTGTGTGATTGACAGGTCAGCGTCAGTGAGTCTATCCAGCGCAATACGCAAGGCACATGAAACTCAGATCAAATGGATCATTATTCTGATACTACATTGTCTATTGTCCACTTGAAATATTTGCACAAACATATTTTAGTGTACTGTTTAGCTATAATACAAGAAAAATCATGACCAGGGAGGCCGCCATTATTTCCAGGGGAATGGACGAGGCAGAACCGAGCACCGTCCAACTTGCAGGACGTCACCCAACAGCTCCACACCCTCGTCTGTACTGCGCATGTTCTCGTTGGAAAAAACCAAGATGGCAACATTATAAGTTTGTGTGTAAAAACATGAATATATCTTGTTAAAACATTAAAATATATCTGTATTCTTTGTTTTATTTTTTCTGGTGTGTAATGTAGATAAATATTGTTAATCACAAACAGAATAAATGCAGAGTTACTGTTGTAATTACATGTCTGTCTCTTTTTAAATAAAGGCTTGAATTTAAATCAACTTAACACATCGTACAGTCAGTCTGTTCGCTCTGCAGCTTATGCCAAAATTTTTTTTCTGCAAAAGACATTCAATGGAAAATGAAAGTCTTCTTTTCTTACATGGTCTCTACTGTGTCAATTTCTTTCCCAGTCATTTTCCCTCATTCTCAGTCTGTCTGCCTCCCCTCACACTGCCTGTCTGTTTCTCTGTCTGACTGTGATCATAAGGACTGCTGCTTTTGGTTGTCAAACAAAAACAGATGCATGCTGCCTGATAGAAATTACAAACTCTTGTCAACAAATGCCGTGTACGTTCCATTTTCCACTCGGGGGTGGTTAGAGTCTATTTCCCTCCAACAAAGTGACACGAAAGGAAACAAAAAATCTGTCATTGGGTGATGGCTGAAATTACAGTCTTGCAGTTTAATGAGAAGTGGAGACATAATTTGGCGATTTACTATTCAATGAGCTGGTTTCACAGCAGAGCACCATAAGTGGTTTTATCTGTTTATGCACAGGAATACATTGTGGTGCCTGTGTATCACTGGTACAAGAGGAGGGAGTGAACATTTGGAGTTTAATGATGTGTCTGTACTCTATTAGAAATAAGGGTTCTTCCTGAAGAGCTGAGCTTCTACCAGGACCACCTGCTTCTGAAGAACCCTATTTTGAAGAAAGGGTTTGAGAAGGGGTCTTTGTAAGACTGAGTGTCCTATTAAGAACCTTTTTGGGAAAAAAGAGTTCTTCAAGAAACATTGAAGAGCTCTTTCATCAAGGGTTCTTTGTACCATAATATAAAAAGGTTCTTGGTAAAATCCCCTGGGTGGGTTCTAGATTTAAAAAAAACCCTTGTAATATAAAAGGGTTCTCAGTAGAGAAGGGTAGGTAGGACACCCTGGGTGAGTTCTTGTTAATACTCTTAGAGGGCAGAAAGGTTCAGGCTAGAACCCTCAGAGAAGGAAGGAATATACCCTTGAACTATAAAGAGGTTCTCGGCAGAACCCCCTTGGTGAGTATTTGATAGCCCCCTCAGAAGGCAGGAAGGTTCTGGTTAGAACACCCACAGAAGGAAGAATTTAACCTTGGACTATACAGTGGTTCTCCTTAGAATCACCTGGGTAGGAACATGGAAAAATTAGAAGGGAAAAGGGTTCTGGGTAGACCCCCCAGAGAAGATTTTAAGTGGAACCACTCCACCATTGGAGGGTTCTTTAAAATCTCTCATTAGGGGCTTTGTTGAAATCTTTCACGGATGGCTCTGGGTGTAACCCTTTATTTTGGGTTCTAGGTACAACTCTCTGAAAGGGATCTTATAATAGATTCTACCAGGAACCAAAAATGGTTCTTCTATAGGGACAAGCAGAAGAACCCTTTATGGTTCTTGTTAGAACCTGTATTACTAAAAGTGTGCAGCCTCCAGTATACACAAATTAAGGAAAGCCTCAGGGTCTCCTCTCTATACTCTTGTAATTCAGATAGCTTAAACATTACAGGATTGCAGTTGTACTTGATGTCACTGTGAAATGAACATGATTAGTTCAGCTCCCTCTGTGTCTCCTCTCTGGCACTGGTCCCTCTCAGGAGAATGGTATCTGACACCTGTATCAGGGTTCACACTCTCTGCAAACTCCGCTTGCGCTGATTTGATTTGTGTCACTTTGTGAATACTTTTTCTCCCCGCTGTTCTGTCACTGTGTACCAGACCTGTAAATACTCATCCTGACCTCGAATAGCCCGACAGCCGCCCAAGATAATCCTGCCGCCTCACAGAAGAGCGAAGAAACTGTGTAGAAAAATCCGCCGGGAGAGGAGTGACTGTTGGAAAATTCTCACTGACTTCTTTCTCTTATTTATCTTTGTGACAGTGGGTCCAGAGATGAGGATGACAGAGAGACGGAGCCCTGCGTGTTAGGGAGAGGCTGTGATCATGACTGGCAGTGGAGAGACAACAGCGAGGGAAGGGAATGGCGTGGCCAGAGACAAGAGCAGCGATGGTAATGCGTGTCACATCGATGAGGCCATGCAAAGAGAAGTTGGGAATGGGGTCAGCTCCAGCCCTGTCTCCCAGTATCTCTGCTTGGGGCTGTAAGTGCAATTTTCACTGCACTATCATTTGTTTGGTCTTTCTATGTCTCTGTATTCATCTTTTCTTTTCCTATAATCCACCTCTGCCTCACTGTCGCTATTCTTCCCTCTAATTCTCTACTCTTTATACAATGGGACACTATTCATCTGTCACCTCTGTCCAAGTCTCTCCAAACTCTTTACAATTCACTACTATGTTCTGGACTCCAGACTTTTTCTAGTTGTGGGAATGAAGCCAGGATTAAACAAGGCCCCTCTAAAGCCTGTTTGTGCTACAAACAAGGTATGGGTCCCTTTTTACGCAAATAAATACTTGATAAGAAATCTAATGTTTCAATTCTAAATGTAAAGTGTTAAAGCCTGGTATGGGTATTAACATGTTACAAGTAATGCACCTGAGTAAAACAGTTTTTTTTAACAAATGAGTACTTTTTGTGCTCCTTTTTTAAAACTGTACTTCGCTACATTTGCCATTTATACCTTTGTTATAACTAGTCTGCTCTGAATGTGGGAATTGAGTGTAGGGGAGAGTGTGTGAGGAGCTGCTCTTTGCTAGTTGCCAGCTGCCAAGAAAATTAAAAACCACCTGCCTGTTACCCATGATGATAGTAGAGAAAAACCCAGAACAAGAGGCCGCTTCAAGAGAAAATCCTTAGCCACACTTGGCTTTTAAAAACTCCTCTTCTAAGCTCCGCAAGCACATTGAAGTAAGTTGCACATAATGTAGGTGAAAATGTAGTTAGCTTGCTAACGCTAGCATTGTTCATTTTTCATGCATAATGTTGAGCCTAGTAAAACTTGCAAATATGATGCAGCGTACATAAAGTTTGGATTTAGTGCTAAGTGTGTATTTGCTGCTTCAAGACCCTCTCAAATGAATTTTAATAATTGTCGAAACAAATGCATCCTACAGTTTTTCTCTTTGCTAATGCAAAATGGGGAAAACTAGTGAGCCACGCTGCACTGACCAACCACAACACCAAATCATGTAAGAAGTAATGTGGGAAAGTAATTTGAATCACATTGTGAGATGGAAAAATGCTGTATAAAAGTAATGTTGTTTGCTTTTATGCCCCTATATACCTCTACTCTACTCTAAAGAAATTCTGTAATTTTCACTCCTCTACATTCGTTTCAGTCAGAGTTGCTGGCTTAGGGTGACCAGACATCCCCATTTTCTTGGGACAGTCCCCCATTTACTATTCCAAATATTTTCAGATAAAATAAAAGAGAAAAAAAAGTCAAACAATGCAAATCTGTTAACCAAAGTATTTTATGTAATAGTGTACCATTTATTATTAAAGATTGGAGAGGAAGGAGAAAAGAGTGAGAAGCAAACACTATGGGAGTACAGAGTGAAGCAAGGAGAGTGTGGTGCTCATGTTATCTTCTGCTCTTATTCTACACAGACTACCAGGATCACTGAATGGCTGTTCAGATCAGACAGTTCTGTCCTGTCTGTCTGTAATGTAGCTGTTTTTTTCTATCACAGCATGTCTGATAATGTCTCTGTTACACTTTCATAGTGTGTCAGCTTGGAAGGGCAAGTCAGTTCTTTGAATTCAACACAATTCTTGTACATTGTACACATAGATAATTAAATATACTCTTTATTGAACTATTGTAGTTCGACCATTTTACTTTCCTTTATTGAGTGTTGAATAGTTTAGGCTAGTTTCACTTATCGTGGTACTAGAAACTATGATTTTCTGACATGGTTTATAAAGTTAGCCTACTTGGTTAATACCCAATTTTATCAGTATTCACCATAGTTTATTACAGTGAAACAATTACCATGCTTAAAATAAATGAAACTCAAAGTGCACCCCTTTTTAAATTCCATAGTAATAACACTGAATATTTTCTAGATATATTAACCGGTGAAGGGATTAGCTTAGCATGAAGACTGGAAGCAGAGGAAAACAGCTAGCTTGACTTTCTCCATTCATGCACTCTACTCAAAAATTCCTAATCATCTTGTTTGTTTAATTCAGACAAAAATAGAAATGTAAAAACACCAGCTTGTGGTTTAAATGGTCTTTAGGGAAGTTGTGTACTGTAGGTATTTCCTGGCGAAGAACAGACAGCAGTTTTCATAAGCCTTTTCATCACAGTCAGGTTGCCAAACACCCAGTGTTATAGGCAGACATTCTCTAGAAGAGAAGTGCTGGGTTGACAAATCAATTCTGAACTTTGAACAGACCAACCTAGCTGTTACCCCTGCCAAAATGTTAAGGTTACATTTGCTGTGTATGTAACAGGAAGTAAGAAGTGATATCTTCTCATCTCAATCTTGGAAAGAAAGCAAATAAGTGCATCTGCATATCTCATATGATATAGCCTACAATTGATTCTCTGCATGCACACTCCCTCATACCCACAAAGTGCCAGGCGGGTGGCATTAGCCTGGGTGGGCGACACCAAGGTGTCCAAAATCTCTCTGCAGCCCACTGCTCCATTGAGCTGCACAGAGGAGCTTAGGAAGAAAGAAAACAGTGCTAATCATTACCCACACCCTCACCCGCCGCCCTTCCCTTTCCTCACTGCTCCTTCCCACCTCCTTCCTCTCATTAAAATAAGTCTGAGAGAGCTAGCCTGCATACTGATGCATTGTTAAGCACTCTTAATTGAACTTGAGGATTCTTAATGTGCCATCATTCAAATGCTTAGCCTGTGTGCTCTCGGCTGCTTAGTCCGAATTGCCCTCTGTGCTGCATTTATCTCCACCTCCTCCGCTACACGTCCATTCAGCTTTTGGTGGAAGAAGGGCTCTGTGGCAGATTTGTAATGTGCGGGCATGGAGGAAAAGGACATTGACTCTTTATACAACACAGGGAACAAAAGCGTTCACTTGGTGCCAGCTGGGAGTTTCATCATCAGCCAGGAGAGAGGGAGAGAGGGCAAAATGAGAAAGCAAGAGAGAAAGGAAGCAGTGGGAAAGAGCAAGGGAGTGTAAAAAAAAAAGTTATTGGACTAGATGGGGCAGGGTGACATCAATAGCATCCCAAGCAGGGCCACAAATTAGTCGGGCGAGGAGCGGCGCGGCATGGGAGCCGACAGCTGGGGCCCTGTGCGCAGTGCCACCAGGGGATTAGCGGGGTTTCAGGATCTGACACAGAGGGGATGAGCGTCATGGGCAGAATAAAGAGCAACGCAGGGATTAGAGAGCTTCCCGACACTCCACCAACACTCATGAAGGGCTTAAAGGGCTATAGATATCATTAATGAATGGACAGAGAGAGAGAGACAGAGAGAAAGGGTTGGGGCGCTTGTCTTTTCACTCTTATTCAGCCTGACCCCCCCCTACATCGCCACTTAGATTTTTAATGATCATACATTCCACGTGCATGCATTAAAAGTCAATGAGAGGCGGGCCAAAGAGGCAAACTGCCCTTGTGTTGATCATTCAACATAACACACAGCGCACCAGACAGAGATGGCCGCCACTGACTGGTGTATGTTCAATTTATGCCACCCTCTGAAGATTAGACCTGAATTATTCATCTGAAAGTCGTGGTGAAAATGCCAAACATGTATTTGAATATTTGTATGCTTTTGTGCGAGTACACTGGAACAACAAGATAGTATTCAACGTGGTACGGATGTGGGCGTGCTGCTGCTGGGATACGTGTAGGTATCGAATTGTGTATTCAGACGCCGGGTATGGGGTGGTTTGAGGGGCCACAAAGGCTGTGTCTTGTTTTCTAAAAAGGAAATTGCTGAGTTTTCTCTTATAAACAGGCCGTGCCTTCAGATAGGCACAGCCCCACCAGCCTGTCTACACAACCACTGCAGGGATCTGGCACCAAGATAACCTCGTGTTCGTGTAGCTCTCAACACGCCAAAGATGAGACAAGCTCATGGAGCTAATATGATTTTGGAACATGTCACGCAGGACTGAAAGTTTGCAGATTATCAGTACAATCTGTGAATTTAAAAATAACCCCCGTGCAGCCTTTTTCCATGATAATGACATTGCTTCTGAGCCAAGTGGGACATCCTGGACAGGAAGTCATGGGGAGATAAGTCAGCCTGTTGTTTAGGAACATGGATTTATCATCTTCCCCCTCCTTGCCAGAGCTCTGTGTGCAGCACTAATAGAGTCTTTATCATGAAAGAGTTAACTACTTATCACTGGTTCGCTGCTACGGATCAAGAGCACAACTGGATTTGCTGAAGGGGCAGAATGCTCTTTGATGAACTTCAGTCAAAGTTTAATTAAAGCCAATTTGCGTCCACAGTAAGGCCTGGGCTTGCTCTCTGGGTACAGGAAGGCAATAGAAGGAGCTGTAGAAAATGCAAGCCCATGACGGAACTCTGGTTGTCTTGCATGTGTGTGCGCTCGTGTATGCGTGTCCATCAGAAATAAATATACAGGGTCATCAATTTTGTCACGTCTGAGGATAAAACAGAAAGATCCCGCATGGACCCTTCGCGCTTATTTTCTTCTTCACAGCGTGGACTTCCCTTCAGCACGCTCAGTATGCCCAGGCGCCTCACATCCAAGTTGTTATGGAAATAAATCTTTCAGTGCACTGGAGCCCCAGCCTCCCTGCTGTGCCCTCGAGTCGTGCTGTGCCACACCTTGTCCTTGTGTACAGTATCCCACCATTGTCCTTAGATATCCCTCGAGATCACCAGGAAGGCTGTGTGTGTGGACTTGTACAGCTATCTTTGTGAGTACCAGTTTGTGTTTTAGACCTTGCAAGTGAGGACATTTTTGGAAATGGCCAGTCCTCACTTTCAGACAGACTGTACTCTATGTTTATTTCGTCCATATTTTTGCACATTTTCTGAAAGTTTCCAGATACAGATGAAACAATACCTCAGGTAATCGGGGGGACAGCATAGCAGTGTAGCCAATAGTTCAAGTGAGACACAAACACAGGACATGACAAATTTACAATAAAATAAACAAAGTTATAGAAATCAGAAAGTATTGAAAGTGATGCTCAGTTAATTGAAATTAGTGAAAAGAATTCTCCATTCACATGTTGCAATGTATTTTATGGCTGCACTGACCACTGCTCTCTATAAGACCTCTATTATAGTCTTGAATGGACACATACATGGATCGCTGCACGCCTATTTCTGTTGGTGGAAGTGCTCCACACATGCACAGTAGATTGGCCTTCTTCATCTTTGACGTAACTTTTGAATCTGAGTGGTGCTGTCTAGTATATATATATATATTGCTTTGCATCAATGCCAATGTAATGGACACATGACGGTTACATTGTTTGAAAAGCATGCATCTATTGTTGTACGTAAAGGCATAAATGAGCCTTAAGCGGCCAGAGAATACATTATGCCAATTAGTGTCCTCACAAGAATTCAAAGTACAAGAATGTGCGTGTGTGAGTATGTGTGTAAGTGTGTGTGTGTGTGTGTCCCTTCTTTCTTTCACCTCTGAACGAACAAAGAGTGTTTAACCTGTTGTAAAATGCCTGAGGAACAAAGAATATAATGCTCTGTATGTGAAGTTGTATTAATTTACTGTACTGTACTCAGTCCTGATTGATGTGACACAGAAGAGCCTTGTTGCAATTATTGTGCTTCTGTTCTTCTTGTTGCGGCTGCACGGCACATCACAGTATCCTTGCTGACAGGTGCGTAGGAGAAAAAAAGGGGACTTGACTGTAACTTAATTTACAACAAGAAATTCACATAAGTGAAACATTGCAATACCAATTAAACTGTTTTCTGTAATTGCGATGACGATAGCGTAGGCGATTTTTCAGAAAAGTTTTGATTCGAACGCCGCAATAACATGGTGTAAAAATTTGAATGCGGCTTAATTGCTTCTTTGTTGTCAACACACTTTGTTAAAAATGGAATCAGGAGCTTTGTTGACAATAAATCTCAAACTCACATCTTAAAGTGAAGCATTAGAGCGGCTTCAGAGCAAATACTCAGGCTCAGGAAGGCAGCGGTGTAGTCATTACCGCCTCCCATTTTCACATTGAGATTTTAATCATCGGCTACAGTATTTCTGATTGATGTGTGTATGTGAGTTTGTGTGTGTGTGGGGTTTGTGTATACACATATACCCATGCACAGGGGGGGTTGTAATACATCTTCGTAATTAGTCTCATAATTATAAGGCAATAAACTGCAGTACACATGGGAGGCTGATCCATCTCTGGGATACTGCAATTACCCTGCTATGATGTGTTTCTGTGACAAATCTCCAGAAGCAAAGTGAAGCTCTGCACTGTAACAACATGCAGATCACAGGATTTGTTTAGATTTGAGTTTACATGTATGTAGTATGTATATATATGTGTGTCAAAATAAAGGATTTGTGTGGTTTATTTGGCCTGATTTTTGGAGTGGACATGAACCAAATAACTCCCCTGATTTGATTTTAAATTCCGCTCCTGTTGCCACCTCTTTCTCCGTACATTTTTTTCCAAAGACTGTCTAGACTGTCCAATCCTAAGTCTTCAAATGCTGATGCACAACAGCTCGTCTTCGAGTTCTCGTCAATCTGGTCGATGTGGTGATATCACACGGCCGCTGAGTGAGTCTAAATTGGCTTTGCCTCCATTAGCTCCAACAGTGCCTCATTATCAGCAGCAAACATCTAGCCTGCAGGGCCAGACCTCTGCTACTCCACCACCCACTAGTTCCATATTACACACACACACACACACACACACACACACACACACACACACACATGCACTGAGCACACAGGTATGCATGAGCACACACATACAGGGATGTTCCCACTGCTTCTCACACACATTCGCACTAATACTTCCATTTCCATATCTTTGATTAAGCCAGCAGGATGTGCAGGTTGTTACTGAGCACACCTGCTTTCATAGCGGCCACCCACAAAGGATGATGGTATGCTCATCAGCTGGAGACGGAGCAGGAAATCACAGCTTTTCCCATCAGTGGGCAGCTTCGGTGAGGTTTTGTGACGACAACATGACAGTGGAGATAGCGGGGTTTAATATGAATGAACGTGAGCATCACCCCCCCCCCACACACACACACACACACACACACACACACCGCCCTCTATTTGCACAGCAGTGAAACATAAACAGGTTCATTAAACACACACGCGCATGCATGCACAGTACATGTACATGTGCACAGAGCAAAGGTTAAGTTTGCTTAAATTACACCTACACACACACAACTACACACAAGAAATGTCGCCTGGTGTATAACCTTTTCTCAACAACATGCAGACCTTTTTTCCATTCAGCATCATCGGTCACACTCTGAATATAGACGTCATGCCTGCAAGTCATACTCCTGCCAAATAATGGATCAATGACTCATATCTGAATCTTTTCTTTCTGCTTTCTTCAAGTACACTTTAAAATCACCTGAAAACATGTGTAAAGACTGAATTATGTATTACTGAACTGTGGTGTTAAACTAGTAAACTGAACTATGTATTAATGTTTTTGTTGTGTTAGACCAGTAAACTGATTTTGTGTTTAGAATTTTTTGGATGGACCTGAAATCATGGCTCTATGACACACTGGGGCCACATGTATCCCAACACTGTAAGTTCAATCTCTACTAGCACAAAGTCGTTGCAGGAACATAGTCACAGTGTAACTTTTGTGACGTGACATGTTAGAAATTCCAGTGTATTGTCACCAGCACGATAAGCATCGCTGGCGTGTTCTCTCAACATTTCCACCACTTTTTGGAGATGTTGTGACATGCTTCCTGTATACCCTGCTTTATCTTCTATTTTACCCATACATACATAAAATCATTAGTTAAATGTTTAAATAAATCAAGTGAGAAGTGGGTCATTTTCCCATAAGCTAACATACAATCTGACTTCTTTTTGCAGCCAGCAGTGTCACCCCCTGCTGGCCATTACACAGAATTCAGGATTAAGGTGCTTCAGTAATGGTTTGGCTTTTTGGACATCCCCCATCCACTATTTATACAGTCTATGATATTTCACAAAATATCAAAATACTCCTTTAAGACTATCGTAGTACAAAGCGGTAAGTGCAAGAACAAGTCTAGATAATAATAATGACTCTGTTGTCAGTCAAGCGTTATGTATCAGTATTTATTCTGCTGCTTAATTTTGTGTGTGACGTGAAGGAGGAACAGCAATTCTCCAAACCACCTCCAGTCATCCAAAATCTGCGATTCATAAAGAAGAAAAAGACAGAGTTAGTAAGGAAAGTAGACGTGAAGCACAATGAGTCATGGGCGTCATCGTATGTCAACTGATACTACTCAAAATAGGGACAACAGGAGATAAACATGTAAGAAGGAAGCAGCAGGGAGGGAAAGAGGCAAGGAAGGAAGGTATGTTATAATGGATTGCCTTTTTTTCCGGTGAAGGGCAAAAGAAAACCAACCTCTGTCTCTGACAATTAAACTGACAGCGCACAGGAGCTGCAACATGGAATTAAAATTAAAGAAGAGCAAGAATGTTGATAAGCACTAATTTGATTCCCTGGGATCTGGGAGGAAGGTTTTTAAAAGACAGCCGCAAGGGTGGGCTCTATTAATTGCCAAAAGAAGGCTCACAGGGGATTATGACTCTTGCTGCCAGGTGAAGCACACGCCACACACGGAACTGACACTTTTCCAAAGTGTGTAGCTCTGTTATTACTGTTTTTATGAGTAAAACAGGGCTGTTTATTTGGGGGTTCTGTGTTTTAAAGGGAGAGTTTGGATTATTTGAAGTGAAGTTGTATGAGCTACAGTAGATGGCCAGCATGCAACCAGCTTGGAGAAGCAGAGAGGAGTGTCAGCATGGAAGCTAAGCAGTACTGCTGTAGACAGGGTATTTAAGCCACCTAAATCAATATCAATTTAAGAAAAGGTTTTATTTAGAACATTGTCACCGCTTAACCTTGCCATCAGACAGTCTTTTCTGGCAGTGTACCACTATTATATAAGCCAAGTATTACTCTCTCCAAGACAACCAGACTTGCTAGGCAAAATCAATCAATAATTTTACCTCCCAGACCACAATAGCTGCTGGTCTGCTGCTGCCATAATCAGTTAGTTTGTTTGTTGTATTGTGTGACTGGTGTTTTAAAAGATTAGTTCAGATTGAGACAGCAGTAGACCAGCAATTCTTGTGGTCTGGGAGGTAAAATTTCTTTAATTTGCCAGTGGAATCTGGTTGTGTAAGAACAGCGGCGTTTCCAGATTTTTTTGATCAGGGTGATGAAGCTGAACAGTACGGTATCTTACAGTTTCTTACATTCCTGTTTTTACATTTTTTTTTTTTAAGAATAAATAGTCTTATACATCACAACACAATAGACTGGCACCATAAAAAATACAATGTAAAGCGTGTGTACTTTATTCTTTGAGTCCTCATAAGGAAATTGTACCTCCATGGTACCTCTTTTCTCAGGCTATGACTTAAAAATTCATGCTACACACTCCATCATGAAAGATAAGTTTTAAATGTTTTATTATTTAAATAAATTCAAAATTAAAGTAGGTTACATACAAAAGAAAACAGTGAGTGTTTAAAAATACTTTGTCAAACTGTCAAACAGTTGGTTCAAAGGTCACGCATCTCACTGGATAGATAACCAATCATACTTGAGGATAATGGGGTGGCACTTGGGTTGGCTAATGAGATTTAAGGAGTGGCCAGTGCCACCCCTCTAGAAATGCCCCCGAGTGAGAGAGAGTGATATTTGGCTTAATTAACGGTGGTTTTCCTTTGGAAAAGGTTGTCTGATGACAAAGGAAGCAGAGAAAATATTCTAAATATATGTAGCATACACTTCAACTGAAATTGATTTTCTTAGGTGGGCCTCTTTAAGAGGCTAACATACGTTATTCTGCTGACCCTGTCCAAAGCAATAAATTATTTAACTTCCTCTCTGCTTCTACATTTTGAGGGCTCATCTTCTGGCATCCATATGTAATGCACTGACTATCAATAAGTACATCACACAACCCCACTTTAAATCATCCAAACTAAAATATGTAGATATATAAAAGTCTTTCTTTTAATCTCTAGATATTGATATGAAATCAGGCTCTATTCTATTATATTCTATCCATATGTAATCATGTCAATAAAGCTAATGAATTGAATTGAATTAGTGAGGTTAGACTCACTGAGTGTAAGAAAAGTCGAGTGAAAAAAATAAAAAGATGTTTTTGAAAGGGCTACAATTGTATAATTATTATACTGAACTACTTGAAATGATAATTTTACAATTTTTAACCTCTGCACAATGTTAGTCAGTTTCACTGAAGATGCAGGGCAGGATTTTCCGTGATGACTCCAGATAAGATGAATGTTGATGGCTATTGAATCAGCCTGCCATAAATAATTGAAGTGACAAACAGGTCAGAGTGCTTGAAGGCAACAATTCCCAGTCACATCTCAGCTCAAGTATGAGGCTTTAATAACCAATGTGATTTCTGTTCCCTCTCTCTCCGGCCTTAACTCCTCTCCTTTCTTTTCTTTCTTTTAGTCATTCATTCATCCATCACTATCCCAAAAGAAACAGGGTCAGTTTATTGAAGTTTTCCTCGGGCCCTTTCCTGTTGTCTGGCTCTGCTTGTATAAACCAGACAGCCCTGGCTGACCGGACACGACAGCTCTAACTAGAATAGAGCCTGATTCCATTCTGACGAGGTCCTCATCAACGCCTGTTGTCTAAGAGTTTAAACTCTTCCTCCAGATGCGATGATCAAATCAAAGACATTCTTACAAAGCTCTCCTCACACATGATGTCTTGTATCTTCACCCAGCCTGACTTGCTACATCGGTATTCTTGTTTCCTTGTTATTTCCTTTGAACCATCATGATGTCTTTGAACTGATCATTTCTGAGCACAGCAGTTCCCCAGTTCTGGCTTTTAACTGCAGCTTTACCTTCACAGCCTACTGCTCAGTCCTACAAAACCACATTTGTCAAGGAAAGTGAAAGAAAGCACAAAGGAAAGGGAACATTGGTTGCTTGCCCATATGTGAGGTAGCATAGAAACTAAATTCAATTGTTGTGAAGTTGAAAAGTCGCAGGAGAAGCACAAACAGAGTTAAACTAGGCTATGGGAATGTTGCTTTGTGAAAGGAGAGCAGTGTTAGAACTCAGTGGAACTGGGAGGGAATGGACTTTTTGCCATTGTGCGGCTGAAAAAACAAACGGTCATCCCATGTCGGGACAAGAAAGAATCACAGTGCAGCGCCAGTCTGACATGAACAGTAAACACAGTCCAGTCCAAGTCAAACTGGTGGGAGTCACATATAAATTATTGACCCAGTGCAGGTGGGTGATGCTTGGAGTAAAGTTTACAGTGAAATGTAAAGAAATAAAAGTTGTGTGAGGTGCAGCAGTGTGAATAAATACGTGTTAATGGATGCAGTGTAGTTAATTTTGGAGCGTCATTATGCTGTCCAAACACAAGCATAAACGTGATTCAGGTGATGGGCAGTGAAAATGGCCTGACAAACAAAACCTACAGCAGCCTGTCTATAGCAGATGGTTTTACATATGAGGACACAAACTGAAATTGCACTCTGCTTGTGGTGCTCAAAGTAGCACTGTCATGATATCAGATTTTCACTATACCAGGGATTCCCAAACTTTTTCAAAGATCCCCACAGTGGATTCATATTAGACCATGGTAGGAAAGGATTTTGTTTCAATGAATCATCAAAAATATTTTTAGGTTTTAAGATAATAAAGACTACTGTTAATCAATGATCAAACTAGGTTCACTAATTGCTATCAATGAAAATCAAATTAAAACAGCTAACCCTATTTCTTCCCTTGATGCTCCAATTTCTAAAAAAAATGTGATTAAAGTTCGTATTCCTCCTTCTGCTGGGGACCCATACAACCCTGATATTATAGTGACATCAATTTGAAAATAAGAATAAGAATAAGAATAATAAGAAGAATGACATCAGTCAAATTCATCTTTCAAGTTCCCATGAAGTCAAAATCAATATTTAAGTGTATTTATAACACACGTGTTGCACTGTACGTCACATATGCACCATTATCTGTCTTTTTGCAGGTATTTTTCATGGTATTTTAAAGTTTGTCTTTTCCTGAAAAGGGGGCATACACCAAATTTGTGTGCAATCAAACATTTTCTTGCTTATAATGCATCAGAACATGGAAGGAGGATGAAACCATTCACCAGAGTGGACCAATTTGTGGGAGACTCACTGTACAAAAGCACAGCTTTATTCACTGATGTGCATGAAAGTGAATCATGTTTTATGGAAAAAATATGTTCTGGTTTTGCCTCTAATGTCCTTCAGTTCCTCAGCTTCAACTCTGTGATTTAATTACATAATTTCATAATGGAGTGATAACACTAACTTAAACGTTGGCAAACTCCCTGTCATCAAACTGGCCTTGGTTGGTCTTGCAGGCTGGTTTGTTCCCAGTCTGGCCATATCCACTGGGTGCTCTCAGTCAGCTATAAGGCTTCCTACAGTTATGGACCACTTTAGCTGCATGGTGGAGAGCGTAGCCCACATTCCACACTATTGGCTACTATAAACGTCAGTCAGTATCAGCGACATGCCCAGTGCAGACCTGTTTTTACAGGAACCATGTAAGCAATGAAGCACTCTGCTACACGTGGTCACAATTTCGGGGAAGAGACATTGCTTTTGAGTTTTTCAAATGTATTTTTTTCAATGAGCACCATAAACTGAGTTCCATCTAGTTCCATTATATGGAAGAAAAGGAAGACATCTCTATGGCTAATATCTCCGTAACTCAGAAACTCATACCAAAACAATCCAGATGGATAAACAGCACTACAAGCCAGAGGAAAAAATATGTATCTTTGATTTTGGGGTGAACTGTCCCTTAAACATAACCAGAAAGTGACCTGGCTCTCAAATAGTATAACACTCTACAGTTTACATCAAATCTGGCAAAAGTCTGATTTAAAACAAATTGAAACATTCAACATAGCACTGCTAATCAAGGGCTGGTTTAATCTTAGGCATCTGCTTTACTATCTTATCTTACAAGCACACTCTCTTTCCCAGCAGCCATTCATAAATCCCATTCTTTACTGGTTAAAGTGGAATCCTGTCTATTGGCAAAAAGCTCAGCAGTTCAGAGATGCTGTCTGAGCAGCAAAAGTGGCATAAAACTGGCAATCAAATAAAAGACCCCTGAGGTGAGCTTCATGTTCTAAATAGTTGAGCACATAACCTGAAATTGTCAAATGTCCTCAAACTCTCCATCTTGAAGCTACACAGTGTTTGTCCCGCATGGATAACGATCTCGCAGTGGCTCGAGGCCATGTCTAAAATACACTTCCTGTAGGCATGTCAGATACGATCTCCTCATAAGCACGCTCCTCTAAAGTTCAGACATGTTTGCGTGTGGGAGGAAGTTTTTGTAGATAATGACATTTTGTAAACACAGGGTGGGTTTGATTTGAGCTCTGGCTTGTCCCCAACTTCTGTAATGTTGCCAGTTTTGCCTGAGGGGCGCGGGCTTTCCTCCAATCCTCCGAAGGAAATGTGGCAGAATCACTGGCCAAAAGGCAGGCATGAACGAGCCAATATGTCAAACCAAAAGCTTCCCCTGGTTTCACACATGTTGAATCATGGTAAAATGTGGCTTTGAGACAGATCACTCTCACTCGTCACATTTAATCTAGTTTGGGTACAGATCGCACTGGTGGCCCTCTTCTGAAGTCATTTGATTTCAATCACAGATGCACAATGGCTCAGCTATTAGCAGTTGGATAAATGTGAAATTGGTGTAATTTCTGTGCAGACAAGCTAAATTAAAGATTCCCCGTGGAGTCTTTGCTAGGTGCTATGGTGCAAGTGGGTCCTCATTTTGTTTGCATCAAGCATGTGGTCAGTTTTACACAGTTGGTGGCGATAATGGACAAAGAAGTGTGGCATTGCATCAATAAAGAGAGCGATTAAGAAGACTGCATGCTAGCAAACATGGATAAACGATGCAGCAATGTCAATATCTTTCAAAGGATCTGTGCATAATAGAGGTGGGTGATATGGCCCTATAATAATATCATAATATCTAAGGGTATTCTGTGATACCGATATCCTTGACAATATAACAAAATTCTGAAAAATATGTTTGGTTCAAAACTCATAATGTGCTCTCCTCTTAGGATTTTTAGCTCTCCTTGTATTAAACCAGGTGCTTCTGCTAGTGAAAATAGTCTGTTGTATTTCTCCTTTTGCTGTTACAGTCTTCTTGCATTTCTTACATATTACAGTGAGCAGAACCACTTTCACACTGTTCAAGTCACTTCCCTTTTTGGAATTAATGCCTCCACTGTAATACTGCCTTTATCATCATATGGATTTATAATATTGTAATATTGCTATCATCACAATTTTTTTTTTTTTCATCACAAAAAACAAACACCTTAACACCCTCCCCTTCCACTTTTGCAAAATGACAGTAGGCCATAATGTAAAATAAAGTAACAATAATATTATTAATCAGATACAATTAATATACATTAAAAGGTCTGTTACTCATCTTTATTTGGATTCTTTATTTTCAGATTAACTGACTTGAGGACTGACACTGGGGCTATATGACAGACAAATCATGTATTTTACTGAATTTTGCAGCTTCACCTGAATTTTAGTCAGAAACGCTTTGGTTACATTTATAATTTATATATATTTATGCAGCATTAAACAGAGCTGGAATGTCTTCCATCATGCAGTCACTCAAATGTTGGAATGATTCATGAACATAAACCATTAACATAAACTGCTCCGAGGGGCATAACGAAGAGCATATTTAAAGTTTTTTTTGTGCATTTACGCAACTTTCCAAGTAACAGCCAAGGGACATTATTGAACATTTACTAATTGGTATAAACAAGCAACAAAAGCCAAGTGTGAATTAATTTATTTTCATTGCAAATTCTAAAATGGTTGGAGGGCCCCCCAGCACCCTTCTGAGGACCAGATTTGGCCTGCAGGCTGTATGTTGAGTAGCACTGGTGTGGGAGAACCCTGTGCCCTCTGTAGATATAAACAGCTTATTTTAAGGCAATGGAAACACAACAATTCTTATTATTTTCATCTGATTATACACTAAAAAAACCTCAGGAATATTCTATTAAATTTCAGCCATCTTATATTAATACTTTCATGTTGATCTTATACACTGCCTTTAAAAATGTGTTTTGAAAATACGGAGAAAATAGACTTGACGTGTTTGCTAGACCTCAGTGAAACACGCTTTTTGTTTTGGTGAATAACACTACATGTAAACACAAACTTTGTTGACAAGAAAGATCCACAGGGTGGCTTTAAAACATCAAACTACACAATAAAACAGTACTCAAATGTATATTAACTCAGCAGACAGTTTGATGTCTTTTTCTTAGCTGTGTCTATTTTTATATCATGTGGCACAAGACCACAGAAAACTCACAGACTTGTGGAGAGAAAATCTAATTGAATGAAGCTTTGTCACACATGATGAAAAATGTGAGTTAATATTCACAATTACACAACTCCACCGGCAGCTGCTTCAACATTGTGTGCTTCACCCAATGCATTCTGTTGCTAAAAAATGTGACTGATTATCATAAATATGCATCACATACACACAATTTATATTTCATCACCACGGTAGACCACAGAGGACTGAAGAAATGCTAATGTGTCCGGCAGATTTCCTGTTTGGTATCAGAGCTGATGATGATCCTGCTTTGGGTCCAGTGGGACCTTACCTGCAGCAAAAAACACTGTAGCAGTATCTCCATGCAAATACTACCAGAAGAAAACAAACAGGCAAAGTAAGTCATCTACTGACTGGCTATGAGGGAGTCATCAGCTTCCTCTGAAACTAAAAAAAAAAAACCAAGATGTCTCGCAGTTCAAAACAACCGCAGAGTCTGCTGTAATTTCCGTTGCAGCGTCTATGTGAACACACTGTTAAGTGTCTCACAGGCTTTTATTGTTCAGGCACTGGCTGTTAAACTGCCATGCAGATCTCACTTTTCATGTTTTAATCCGATATAGAATTTAGTTTTATGTTAGTTTTAGTCTGTTTCTCCATAACAATTTCAATCTTTTATCCCTCATGCTGTATATACTGTATGATAACCTGTCTCATACTGTATCTTTATGAGGATGAGATTTATCTGAGTCTATTTGTCGAGTGAACACAAGCAAAACTGCACCTTTGCCCGATATTTAATGAATGCTGTAATTCCAGCGGAAGGAAGGAAAGCCAAATATGAGTGAAGAACATTCTTAGCCTGCAGCCAAACTTTCAAGAATGACTTATCTTCAGTCAGCAGAGGTGTAAACAAAGCAAAATGTCCAGCACGGCTGGAACACAAACTAACAAAGCTGATGTTTAAGTAGTTTCGGGGAGCTGCTGCTGCTGCTCTGAAGCAAATATTTAGATCAAAACTGCCAGCATTAGCAGCTTTAACTGTAGGGCAGCCAACACTCCTCATCAGACAATAACAAACAAACAAAACGCAGGGATCTCACTAGTTGAACAGGTAGAGCCGTTCAAGCTCCTCCAGGGTGTGAACTGGGATTGTGATGGAGGAGGCGTAGCT
This sequence comes from Lutjanus erythropterus, assembly GCF_056507025.1. Classification (NCBI taxonomy): domain Eukaryota; kingdom Metazoa; phylum Chordata; class Actinopteri; order Lutjaniformes; family Lutjanidae; genus Lutjanus; species Lutjanus erythropterus. The sequence goes on from NC_139325.1 coordinate 14,269,985, forward strand.
TTTTTCAGATTGTCTGTGTAGTGCAAAACAAGGACGCAGGGTTTGGTAAGAGTATAGAAAAATCTCTTCTACTTTTCCTGAGACTCATAGTTTGAAATGATTGATTAGTATTGTACCAACTAGAGCCAGACAGATATATCAGTTGGGTGATATTATCACCCCAATATTGGCCTCACAGCTGTATCAGTATTGGCATATATGTTATCCGATATATTCCATTATTTTTATTTATTTTTTTTTTTTCCAAAATATAATGCAGATTGTTTTGGGTTTTCTCTTTTGTGTCCTTTGTTTTAGGCAGTACTGTATCTATGATATGATAAAAATAAAATAAAATAAAAACAACATATTGTGTTTATATTTACAGATATAGTGTTTGTAGTATGAAATCACAAGTGGTGGGAATACTGTAAAAACAACTGAGAAAAATCCTAATTTCAACTGGCTTCACTAAATTTTTGAGTCAGACTCTTCTGTTTTGAGATAAACCAAAACACCAACCCATAATCTTTTGTTGAGATAATGTACTTTCTTCTTCAGATAAACCTGAATTTTGTTTGTGAACTTTTTGAACTTTGTTTCTAAAACTCAGAGATTAAAGTTCTTTTAAGAGGAAAAAGAAAATCATCTCAACAAAACAGTGTAGTTAGACCTTTCTAGTTTATTTCAAAACTTGATAGTTTTCGTGAAGATAGCTGCTTTGAAATTATGAGTTTTCTCAACTTTGTTAAAGTGAATCATTTTTGCATCAAAATTTTCATTATCACTGAAAAAAAACATCAAAATCATGATGGACAGTCTCTGCAGCACTACAGGACTTCATTATAATGTTCTGTTCTTCATCACAAAACTTCTGCAATTTGGATATTGTATTGGGCATATTGCTATTGCGATAATATTTTCATTCACTGTGCAGTCCTTATGTATATATGTATATGGCCAATATTGTTTTTTTTTTTACTCCTTATATTAGTATCGGCCCAGTATCAGTCAAGCTTCAGTATCAATATTCCCATAAATCATTTAAAAGGTCAGTCACAATCCTTCACTAAAAAGAGAATAATAAACTTTAATGCTCAAATATAGATTTATTTCCATATTCCTTCATACAAACATCTTTTTTCTCCAAAAAAATAAACTGTTGAAGGATGAATCAATACAAGTGCACTGTCAAAGCTGTGAACAGTGTCAACAAGGTAGTCAGAGAGTGGGCAGAGCTGTGTGATGATTGGCTATAAAGCAACAGAAGGGGATCCTCAAGGTTGACACACAACAATAATAACAGTGAGTAGTAAGTCTCTCTTCCACTTTGTATTGATCTCCAACACCTGAGTTGTACAGGAGCAAGCACTTTCAGCACTCTCATCAGGTAGAAGTACATTGGAGAGGTTTTGCTCCTCTGTGCAAAGATTCATTGGATTAGAAAGATAATTATGGGCAATTAAATTCTGACTTCATCCCCAAATGATTAGACTGCAGGTGCAGCAGCTCCAATGCAAATGTATCCATCAGAATAAGTCACTTCATCTTGGTTTGAGTGTGTAAAACCTCTTTTTTTCTTAAAAGGAGGGAGGAGAATTTAACGGTGTGCAATTTTCTCTCATTTCCAATGCAAATTAATTTGTGGGAATTTTGTTTTGACCCTTGTGATCTGCTTTGCTAATGCACTTAAGAATTAAACAAGTGTCACCCCAGATGTCAGGGCTTTTCCTCTCATTTTGGAGGGGAAAAAAAAGATTTTTAAGATGAATTTTAAAAGGAACAGTTCACCCCCAAATCAAAAACACACATATTTCCTATGATTTGAAGTGCTATTCATCCACTTAGATAATTTTGGAGTGAGATGCCAAGTTTTGGAGATATTGGCTGCAGAGATGTTGGCCAAAAAAAATCATAATCAGAAATCATGACCCTGTTACTCAAGATAATCCACAGCTTGTTGTGAGCAGCTTTATGTAGAAAACTGTAGACACTTTTTTTTCTCTATGGTACAATCTACCAGAACTACTTTCTTTCTAGTGGGAAGAAAATAGGTCCTAGATGAAACTGCTTACAGCAAGGTCTGTGGATTGTATAAAAGGGTCATGATTTCTGGAAAAAGACATTGCTATTGAGTTTTTAGTACTTGTTGGTGCCTTGAGCACCACAAGCAGAGTTCCATTTAGTTTCATCATATTCTAGAGAAGGCGGACATCTCTATGGCTGATCTTCAAAACTCTGCAACTCACATCAAAACCAAGATGGATAAAAAGCATTACAGGTAAGAGGGAAAATGTGCATTTTTGATTTTGGGGTGAAATGTCCCTTTAAAACCACCTCTGAAGATTCACTTTTGTTTGCATTGTGGTAGATATGTGTGCCCAAACCCACAGACAAAGCTCTTACTGGTTGACTAGAGGGAGGATGAATGCTCCCCACAACAACACACGCTTTGTTTTTAAGCATGAAAAGTGGGCATTTTCCTTCAAACGTCTCCTCTGACAGCAGAGAATTCAGCCTCAGTTAACAAAATGCTCATCTTTGATTTCCTGTGTTGCGTTCAGGTGGTTGGCCAGCTCTTGCATCACAGCATCTTTGCCAATCTGATCGTTCCTCCTCTTTTCCATGATTACGTCCTCCAGGCTCTGAAACTCCAGGACGTGACTCTTCTTCTCAGAGAAGAGGAGTTTTAGCCTGTACGGTTGCTTTCCTATCCTTATCTCCCCTCCGATTTTAAACTCCCGTTTGCCAAAGCGGCACCAGGCGGCAAAACACTCAGAGTTCCTCCAGTACAGCTCTCGGTCTCTAGAGCCAACATGGTCCAGGGCGTTACGCACGATCACCTCCGGTGGGAGCGCGCGGTATCTGTACAGGCCGTTCACTATCCGGCCTTTTTTGCCCTGACTCACGTCTGTCAGAAAGTTGTTCTTGATCTCAGCCCGGTGCAGGTGAACCACCTGGAAGTCCCCGACATAAACAGCCCAGTGTGGATACTGTCCGGTGGCCACAAACTCCAGCAGGTCTCCGGGTCTGCACTTGTTCAGGAGACTCTCCGCAGAGTGCGTCGCTCCTCCGCTGCTCCTCTCGTACACGCACTCCTCCCGGTAGTAAATCGCGCACTCCAGCTCGTCCTGCGGGTCGAAGGGCTTCTCCTCATGGTTCACCGCGCGGTTTACGGACGAAAAGTGGTCCAAATTGTCGTCCTGGTCGTCGTCGTCGCCGTCGTCGTTGGAGAAAATGTAAGAGACGCCGATCCGCGGGCCGTCGTCGTCCGGGTCGAACCCATTTGGGTCCGATGTGGGCACCTCTGCGTAATTCAAATGCGTCAGTTTCTCCACCTGGTTCCCCATAAAGGTGAAAGGTGGATGAAGGGGGGGGATAAAGCCGAGCACACAAACAAAATCCACCTGTTCTTGGCGCACTCACTTCTTCAATTCACCGAACGGGAGGAGGAGGGGAGGCGGAAGGAGCGCGCTGTGTCTTAACTAAATCCAAAGCGGTGAAGCCTGGCACCAATAATCCATGTCCAGCTGTATGTGTCCTCCACCTGAACACCAGCTGCTCCACCTGTACGGAAATAAACAGGACAGCAGCTTAAACAGCGAGTTCAGAAGCTCATCAGCAAGTCAAACTGTTGTGCGTAGTTTACATTCCCAACAGGTGTGACCTGATACACCTGTTGGCTCAGTTTCTGAGATACTCACCAATAAAACTACCGCTGTCTTTACTTCATATACCTCCTCAGTACAGTAAGACATCACACACACTTCTACTCTCATGCCCCCCTTATTCTCTATTTATCCCGGCTCATTTTCATGTCTGTCCACAATTAAACTCTGTGGACAGCGGACACACTCACCTGCGGTTCAGCTCCTGACACACTGGCAGCAGCTCACACACACTCTCCTGTTGTCGCATCGGTGAAATAAACAGGTCAGTTGTGTTTGACTCTGCGCTGTTGGCAGTTGCTCCTTCCTTCCTGTACGTGAGGCTGCTGTTGTGTGGTTCTCTCTGCTCGACACGCCGTCTATACTACGAACGGCTGTGGTTTAGCAGTGATACTCGACCAGGATCCAGTGACTGCTGGGAGGTGTTGTCTTTTAAAGAGACAGTACGCCTTTTTGCCACATTTACATAGTCGGTCTCAACTTCATTTCAAATAAGTAGAAAAAAAAAATCTGCAAAACTGAATGAGATGCTTTCACTACAGTTTGAGTTGCATGATATATGATAAGGGGATTATCAAAATTAAACTCAATTAGGCTAAATTATTAAATAAATACATGTTATGTTTAGCATGGGTTTAATTTTTGCAGTATAATCTGGACATATGAAATGTTATGGGGATACAAACTTTTAAGAAACACAACTTTTACAGGGTCATGGTAAAGTCACTTCCAGATATATAATTAAAGGGACAGTTCACCCTAAAAAGAAGAATGCATATTTCTCCCATACCTCTACTTCTATGTATCCATCTAGATGCGTTTGGTGTGAGTTGCAGAGTTCATAATATGCATTTTTTAAAGTTATTTCCCCAAAGTATTAATAACAATCATGTGTTACAGACCTGTGCATTATAATATTATAAACAGATGAATATTAAGTAATTATTTTAATGGAAAGAGCAGAAAAGAAAAAACACATGAGAAAAATATGTTGTAAATTGAGATGTGTCATGAGTGACACAGTTGAGCAGTATGTGTCACATGAGAACAGTTTGCTAAATAGCAAAACAATCAAGTGCAATTTATGCATGTATGCAATTTATTTAAATTTTATTTTTAATGTTTGAATAGTGGCAACCGATCAAAAACGCTGATAAAAGTTGTGTGTGTGAAAAAGTAGTGTTGCATAATGGAGTCATCTTGTGAGCTTCCTTCATGGGAGCAGAATATTCACTTCACAGGTTGAGAATGATGTTTTAAATGGTTAAGCAAAGTGCACCCATACAAATGTTTTATTAACAGCTCAGTTGTTCAAGAAGGGGAAAAGATAGTATTGAATTGTTACTGGTATTGGTATCGGCAGATACTCAAGGGTGTGGTACTGGAATCCTAACATGAAAAAGTATCAAGTCAATCCCAGTGAACTGTCCCTTTAAGTCCATTTACGACCATTACAGTGATTTTTCAAAGGGGTGAATGATCCCACCAGGTCAAAAACGTACAGCAGAGAATTCACATGGATTAGACAGCCATATATTTTGATTAACAGCTATAGTTTTCATGCAATTCTGAAAAAGGGGGATAAGCCGTAAAAAAAAGGTTAAGGAAATCATAAAAACATCAAAACTTTGATGAACAGAGAATAAGCAGACACACCCCTTATAAAGGAAAGAAAAAAGGTGGTTGAGGGTGAAGAGCAATACAGCCTTGTGTTTGGACCATGTTCTCATTCAGAACTATATTTTAAACCAAATATAAAATGGTGACTTTGTTTTACTTTAAGGCAGAAGGTAATAGTATCCAAATGTGCACAATGGTAGCAGTAGTATCTGTCAGTTATTTCTTACTTTCCATACTCAGCAAGTTGTGTGCCATGATGAAATGAGGTTTAAAAGTAAAATCGGATTATGAAGTAAAATCTTACATTATCCCTGTACTGTATGTACAGGGACTCATGATGTAATTTGAGGATTAGGATCATGAAAACTAAATGCTATTAACTATAGTTTTCTTCATCCTTTCAAACACAAACTTCTCTACAAAAATTGATTTACTCAATAGAATCAAATATTCTGCAAAACCGAGGCCATACATTTTTATTCAATTATAGTTTCCCATTGAACTTGAGCTTACATCATTGTAAACAACCGGACATAACTTAATACAATCAAATCAGAACAGACTTGAATTATATGGTCCTTTCTGTATATTAACTTTGAACTGGATTCTGCCTCCAAACGTCTTGAGCTATAAAAATGTACACATCACCAATGCCAGCTGGGATAGTATCTCTGAAATGCACTCTGCCTGATGCACAGTAGACCTTTTTCCACAGCATTTTGATTTGTTATAGTGGGAAAAGCAAAGTTGTTATTGATAACAGTAACATGAACAATGACTCTATTCTATTCAAGTGTCCCAGTGAGTAATGACAGTGTTCATTTTATGATTTAAAGCTCCTTCTGTGACATGTGAAAATGTTAGTGACAGAGGCTGATTCCCTGTTTGCAATTTGAGTGCAGGATGATCATGCGAGTAGTACTTAGGGTAGACTGGGAACGGCTGCAACATGTCTTCATCCTCGAATTAGAAACACGTTGGGATCAACTTGTTGCAACTGTCCTCTTTTGCTTGTCCTTTCACACACTAAAAGAAAGAGACTGAATAGCATCTATGACACCTGCACATATTAGATAAATATTACAAAATAAAAAAAATGTATTATAATAAATGTTTTTTGTAAAAATGAACACTATAATATTATTGTAAAACAGCATGAGATTATTATGCTTATTGAAACAAAAAGCAAAAGTTAATTAGTGAAACTGTTGCAGCCTTCCCTGATTGTGTTTTAACTGTCTGAATTCTTCCATTCCTATAAATATTTGGCTCTAAAAACAATATGTGATATTGTGATCATAGATAATGAGTAAGACCCAGGTGATACAAAAAATTTGGTGACAATGCCAATACCTATATTATGGAGTAAAAGAAAAAAAAAATCAATATATCAGCTGTTATTCTTTATAAAGGGCTCTGAAACAGTACATTTTCACTGATATTTTTGATAATTATTAATAAGTATAAATATAAAAAAACAAAAATAGAACAACTTGAATTAAGAAAAGGGACTATGTATATAAAATGATGAATACCAAAAAGATTCAGTTATCAAAAACATCAGGTAACCTAGACACAGTACAGTACAGTACAGTAGTGCACTATTCACATTGCTTTCTCTTAAGTTCTGGTACTTCACTCTAGAAGAAATTGTTTTGTTCACGTCAGAGGGAGGAGGTCAGAGAGAGTACAATCTCCTTGACAACTCTGTAAACGTGTATCAATGGCACAGAAAAAGATGGGAGTGTCAAACTGTTTGGTTTTAGCCCCAGAAACCCAGTGGGAAAGAAGCATGACACCTGGATCAAACCAGGATTTTGGAGGACTAGTCATCTGTTCTCCTCCCTCTCCATCCAGCTCTGGCATTGCCTCAGCCAGGCCTCCTGCGCCAGAGAGTGACACTGTGTTCACTTCCAGCCAAAGGTAAAATCCTCCTCGGACAAGCCAGATACTGAGGCTTACAGTGGCTCAGGCAGCCATTACACCTACTACTTGGGGCTTGTGAACAGATGAATGTGAATTCCACATCAAACATAACCAGAAGAAAGCAAACATCTATGGGGAATTGATTGTTTTTTTTTTTTTTCCTTCACTGCGCTGCATGTCCATGCGATATTGTGATTGAATTTCTGAGGATATTTACTGCTCTGCTTCCATCCAGAGAAACAGCTTTAATGGCTCTGCCTGTGATATGCTGAACGCAGTGCTGGTGTGCGTTTGTGTGTGTGTGCACTCTCCACAAATTGAACTGTTGTTGTGAAATTACCTGTGACTTAACATGTTGTGCAGTAAACAGGATTAGATCTGCAGAATGGCAATTCAAAATGAAGCAGAGTGGGGAAATGAATGAGTCAACATTAGCTAGATCATTTGTTGCCACTTAATATCTTCATAGGCGAAATGCTCTTAGTGCTGTGTGACGCACAGTTTGGAGCGAAGGAGCAATTAGAGATTTTTAAAAATGCCTGACGCAAGGTTATTAAAAGATTAGCTTCACCTAGCTTCATCTCAACACTGCCTTTGTTTGTTTCTCTTTGGAACAAAGACCCTTCACAGGGAGCAAGAGCTGGCAGAAAGAGAGATTTAATCACATAAGAACATTCCCGCTGATGTTATAGAATGGTTTGTTTATGGACCATTCAAACAACTGATTTTGAGGAAGTTCTTTTGCTATCCTCAATATCCTCCTTCATTGCAGAAATGGTCTTATTTTAAAAAGGATGCTCACAAGTTCCAGAAAGATTTCAACATTCCAGATACGTATTCAAATCGACAATGTTCACTAACCTGAAGAAAGACTAAAATGAGCAAGACATAAATTTATAGTTGCCAGTAGTAGTCACTCTACTCTACCAATAATCCCTCATAGAGCAAAGAATTTATAATCCAGAGATGAAAAGTTAAATTTCTTCTGTTCTGGTTTTGCAGACTACACGAATCCTGAGTCCTCCTGCAGACACTGCTCTCTTGTGGTTCTGTCAACTTACTGCATCATGTAGACCACAAAAACTGGAACAATGATTTAGCCACACTCCCACTTACATATACAAATTTGATGGTATTTATTAATGAATAGATCTGCAGCTTTTATTTCCATTCAACAAGACTGGAGTAAACAAAAAAAGTTCCAGCTGAAACACAAAAGTCTTAAAAGGATAGTTTGGAATATTTGAGATGACATTGTATGACGTACTTATTGATAGTCACTGTATTACCTCAGTCAATGGTGGTCAGCATGACCCCAATTTGGAGAAGCGTACTGCTGTACATGTACTGCTGTGGAAAGGGTGGGCAACAAAAGGTATTTTAGCCACTTAAAAAATGTCCATTTCTAAAAAAACTTAATAGCAGTTTAAGTGTATAATATATTTAGAATATTTTCACTGATTTGTTTTGCCATCAGACAGCCTTTTCCATCGGAAACTGCCATTCTATAAGCCAAATATCGCTCTCCCCAAACTGACAAAATAGGGAGTTGATGGTCTACCACTGCTTCAATCTGTTTATTTGTGTGTGCTATTATTGACTTTGGTGAATCTGAATTAGATTCAGATCCAGGCAGTGTTAGACTATCAACTCCTGTCTTCTGCAAGGTAAAATTACTGATTTCACCTATGGGGTTTGGTTGGTGTGGAGAGCGATATTTGACTAATATAATGGCAGTTACACACATCAAATAATTCAAACCATGCCTTTAAACTCTAATTTAACTGTATAATAATAATAATAATATAATGTTTTCCTTAGGTACAAATCTCTGAAAAAACATTCAGTCAAATAAAAAACAACAAATATTGATTAACAGCAGTTTCAAAAAACTGCCAATAACATATTCAGTTCTTAATAAACAAATAATTACCAAGGCATCAGTTTTATGATGAAGGATTCAGCCAATGAAAAATATAGAGCACTACATCCGATTGTTCTGTCTTTTTTGACTCTGGATCCTTCTCCTGAGCATCTGGTCAGGAATCAGATCTGACTCTCTCACATCTGTGTTCCCACATCCCACCACAGGACAGCTAGAGGACAGAGAAAGAGAGGGAAACTTAACATGTTTAAAGGGTAATATTATCATTTTCACAAAAGTGTGTTGAAACAATCTCTGCATTGACACTCTTGAAGACAAGCCTTTCATTTGTCACACACTTCATCAGAATAAAGAAAGTCTCTTGAGTATTGCTGCTATAATTGTGCACATAAGGTGTGCAGTGACCACAGTCAGGACTCAAGACAATAAGTTATTTTGACAACAACATACGGTAGAACTGTGCTGCGATTTCACTGGTGTTCCTCTAGGACCAGCCACATTTAATTTCATTCCAACATCAAAGCAGTATAATAAAGAAAATGTGAATTAAGGCAGACTGCTGGTCCCACGCCAGCCTGCCGAGTTGTTTATTGCTGTAAAGCCTGACTCAACTTTCTAACAGCCCTCTGAGGGAGAATGTCTTACCGGCATTTCTTTTTCTGGCTGTGTCTTGTTTTGATCAGTCCCACTATGGCTTCTTCATCATAGTGGTGGTTACACTTCTTATTCTTCACTGGGTTCACCATTTCCACCTTGAATACAGATACACAGTGGTGTGTTACATGATCAAATACAGAGACCAAAAACACAGTTTAGCTGCTAAAACATTAAATGAACATGTTTTTTTATGTTATGCTGATACTGAAACTAACATGCTACTGTCAGAAATTAGGTAGCTAAGCTAAATTTAAGACTTAACTTAAAAATATAGACATTTCAAAATACAAACAATATGAAGTAGTTGGTTCCAGTAGTTGGTCTTGTTTACATATTGGTTTTATTTTGTGGTTTTTACAGCATGATAAATGCAAATTTTGCCCTCAAACACCTTAATTAATGCAGCTTCACATCTAATGTTAACTTTAGAATCCAATCCATTTTTGACATCCGTCAAAACCATATTTAAAGCAATAGTTCACCCAAAACTGAAATTTCACTCAATATCTACTCACCCCTGTGCTGAAGTGAGGATGGGTGAAGATCTCCACTTCACAAAACACTCCCGGAGCTTCAGTGGGAAACAGTACAATTGAACTGAATGGTGACCAGTTTTAAAATGTAAAAAATGTAAAAAAAAAAAAAAAAAATGTCTCCATACTGTTCGTGTGGTGTAATCCAAATGTCTGTAAGCTGCAACATTAAAATTTGGCCCAAAAAGACGCCATTTACACCATGTTTTTAGCCTAAATGTCAACTGTAGCTTCTCAGACCAGATCCACATGCACACGCTTGAAGCGGGTACACAAGCTCTCGCCCAAGAGGCGCGACTGCAGCAAAGAAATGATGTTCCTCTTGTATGTTGAAGTCTTCGGACATTTTCTTCCTTGTTGAAAGTTTGTGAAGTCAACTCTGTGTGTAACAAGTCACTATTTCTGAGCACAGATGTGAAGGTATCACGAGATCTCGTATATCTTGTGTTGCGCCGCTTGGGCGAGAGCCTGTGTACCCGCTTCAGGCGTGTACATTTTAATGTTGCGGCTTATGGACACTTGGATTACACCACACGAACAGTATGGAGACATTTTTTGTTTTTTTTTGTGTTCTTTTTTTTTACATTTTAAAACTTGTCACTTCAATTGTACTGGATTTGGCTGCAACGCTGTTTTCCACTGAAGCTGCGGGAGTGTTTTGTGAACTGGAGATCTTCACCCATCCTCACATCAGCACAGGGAGGAGAGGATAATGACTGAAATTTCATTTTTGGGTGAACTATCGCTTTAAGACCTTTAAAGATATATTAAGACCTAAAATTCACATTATTATTATTTTTTAAGACTTTAAGGACCTGTGGAAACCCTGTAATAAGGTGGAAATGTTTTGAAATAAGAGAAAGCATTAAAAGTAAAATAAGTCATCAGCAGGCTGCAGTGGTCTACCTGTGTGAGTGGGCAGGTGAAGTTGACTTGGCTCTGCGAAACAGCGATGTCCTCATCAAGCTCCTCCATGTTCTCTTCTGACTCTTGATTGGCTGAAAACACAACATACATACAGTCAGCATGATTCCAAATGACCAATCACAGTCATAAATTATGAACTGGATGAATGACGAGATGGCAGGAGAATATCCAGCGGGCAAGGACACGGACTTGGCAGAAACATGTCCCACTTAGGTGCTTATAAAATCAAAGCTAATCCTGCATGTTACTAAATGAAAAAAAAAAAACATGGTTTCAATACCTCTTCCAAAGTCAAATTCAAGTAAACAATTTTCCAAGTGTCAAGCTTTTCCAGAACCTTACAGTTGTAGTAAATTACACATTTAAATACATACATAGGCTGTGCAAAAAGATTATTTTACTTCTTCATCACATATCCAAACAGATGTTATTGTGCTATAAACAAGCAAAATTATGTTTTGTAGTAGCATTCTAAAGAGGGGTGACAAATTAAAGAATTTGAACCAAATTTTACCACCACTTCACAAACTCTTACTTTAGTATAAGACATAGAACGACATGCAGTTATAGTAGCACAAATAGCCTTCAGGTATTACACCAACAGATGCAGTTTCTGACATGCACACACAAAAATCTCACCCGCTCACACAGATACACAGAAATCTAACGCACCCACCCACACATAGAGCATTCTCCCCTTTTTTTTAGCCCACATACAAAATTCACAATATCTATTGTTGATGTCCCAGCACAGATACAACAATTGAATAGTCAAAGGCCATCCTGTGCTCAGGGTATTTAAAAAACACTCTATACTAGGCCTACTCAATTACATTTTTAGAAGAGCTAGACTTGAAAAAAGTAAATGGCCACGGGGCCAAACATTTACAATTCCTGTGTCTGACCCATAAATTTAGGAATTTTAATGTGTAAAATGACACACCTTTTAATTTTTTCTCTACATTATCAGGTTTCACAATAGGAAAAGGAACATTATATACAGAAGTCCAGTTAAAAGAAACAATGCACCTTTGTAATCCCAGATTAGAAGTAGGTTGTTTGAATAAACAAAATGTCACATTTACATCTTTTTTCATTTAGTCTGTCTCCCCTAAAGTCACTCTGCTTAAACAGCCAGAGGTAAAACTACATTTAGAAGTAGCTTGTTGGTTTAATAAACATACAGTGATACAAGGAGATTTATACATCATTTATATATCATATTCATTATTTATTTATATATTTATCATTTATAATTAGATTTTGATGTAGCCCATTCAGTGAATGATGATGGATGGGTTAATCCTTCAACACAATACAACAGAATACATTGGCAGTATATGAAAAGATCTCAAAGTTCACACCTCAAAATGTGTTTTCCCACACAATGCAACTTTTGGGACTGAGTCAGACCAGCAAAAAAAAAAAAACTCCAAATGGCACAGCAGCAATTTCACTCATCATGTCTACAGAGAATCTAAAAATATGCCGTCTGTGTGTGGCCACTTTTTAATAAGGGGTGTAATAACAACAACAATTAAAAAGCAGAAAATAACAGCTACAGGGTGGCCGACAAACATAATTATTCAACCCTAAACTCTGCCAACTCTGGTGTGCTTGTTTCAAATTAAGCTAATTATCCTGAAAAAGGACACAGCCCGAGATTTTTCTCCCTCGCCGCGTGAGAAGCCCTCCTGCAAGCACAGCTGTTATCAAAGGCTATTATAAGTCCTGAATACTCTGTATTGAGTCTAGAACTGCATAAATTCAAACTATTTTCCCATCTTTCCTTTGCACAGGCCTTACCTTGTTTGAGAGAGTTGCTGATGCTGTCCTTGAAGGCCACAACTTTCTGGTGATTCTGCAGCTCAGCATCAGAGACCCTGGCCATCCTCTCTGAGAACTGCTCCCTCACTTTGGCAGACAGGCTGAACATGGCCTCTGGCTGCTGTGACGTAACCTACAGAAACTGAAGTACGTTAGGCTATTTCCTCTGCCTTTACAATTAGAGTCAACTTCAGTGTTTTCCTTGATATTTAAAAAAAAACTTGACATTAAGATTTACCACTCTTGGGTGTACACAGCATAGCAGGAGCCACCGTGAGTGTTGAATGACCTTCCAAAGAATCAGTCTTCTGTATGCACTTATTTTACATTCAGGTCCTTATCCCAGCAATACATCTGTTCATTCAGTATAAGGGGGATGGATGCTTTCCACTTATGTGATTAAATCATGCCAGGTTGCCCTCACCTCTGCTGTGACTTGTTGCACAACATCAACAAAGTGGTTAATCTCAGTGTCCAGCTTCGCACACTCCAGAATCATGGCCTCCATCTCTTTGATGCCAGGGTTCATGTCTTTATCTGGAACATAACAAACATCACACATGGTGACTGAAAAAGTATTCGGCTCATTTGCCTAAGTAAAAGCAGCAATGCCAATAGTATACACAAAATACATTATATAAAATACTACAAAGTATTGCATGAACATCAGAAAAATAAGGTATTATCAATGCAAGTACTCATTATGCAGAATGACTCCTGCAAGTAATACTGTCATCTTATTGGAACATTATTCTTGATGCATTAACATGTAAGCAGTACTTGCTATGTTCTTTATTTACATTAACAATAACATCATGAGTAGAACCACAAGATACAGTTTAAGTGTCTTTACTGTTCAAGTGAAGATTACCATTGTATCGGTTGCAAAAAGTAGTGCCCAATTGCCTTTAAAAAAAAAAATACTGAAATAATGTTTTCTTCTTTCAAATATATAATACTTAATGTTGCTGGTCAATATGGAGCTAATTTAACAACTTTTTAGATTTCTACGTAGTTTAGTCTGTAACTCTGCTTAATACCATATAAACATATCAGTTTTGTTGGTAAAGCGTAAGAGCACAGATTTGATAAGCGTAATAACTTTCAGCAAAATTGCAATTTAAGACTAAGCAAATACAATCAAGAATATAGTGAAACACCGGGAAGTTTTGAAGAATTTTTGTGTAGAATATATTGGACAAATATTACTGATGGTAATATTTACCCAGAGCCTCCGCGAGGTCCATGGCCACATCTGTCACTATGTCCATTCCCGTTCCAATGTCTGCCTGACATGACTTAAGGCTGGACAGTGTTCCGTGAACCGCGCTTAGAGACATTACGACGTTTATCTTTCACTTATCTTTCAGCACAGACACAACATATGACCTAAAGTTAAGCTAACTGCCGTTAGGTTAACCTAGCTTGCTAACGTTACATACTTCACGTCGGGTTAGCTTAGCTAGCTAACCGACGAGCTACTGTATAAATGTGAAGTAGCAGTGTTGCACTAGGTGTCAGTTATTTTCCCCTAATGCAGTTTTAACGACAACAGCCTAAAATTAAATACACAGAGAAATAACACACACAAATCACGCGCGAAAAAGTGGCTACAAAACAGTGGCTAAGGTTGGACTTCCGGGTATGGTTTTCAAAGTAAAAGCTTTCATCAAAAGATAAAATTATCAAAGGATGGGAAACAAGACAACATATTATTAACAGTCGTTTTTTATCAATGACTTTTATTTCGAAATGGCACAATGTGACAAAATACAAAGTTGGCAACTTAAGTACTTTGCTAATTATTTTTTTCTATCTATGTACAATCTATCATTAGTCCATTAAGACATTAATGGTCAATGAAACGTGTAAGTAAACAATTCAAATGGATTTTTCTCTGCAAACATTGAGGCACAGTTACAAATCAAATCGAAAACGAATGGAGACTGAACTCAATGTAACTGCTTCTTTTTCAGGGTTCTGATCATGTGCATCCTGGGTCACTGTCACTGACATGGCTTACTGAGGAATAGACCAAAGAAATCATAAATGTTATTAGTAACACTTGTGCTTCTCAAAATGTCTGGAGCGAAAAAAGCTATGCCAACAAAAGCATAATTTTCTGCTTCATCCAGATCTTCACAGAATTGTTCTGAACTCATCAAAAATGAAACTGGGCACATGGGCTTCGGCCACCTTAACAACACAGAGAAAATAAAGACAAATAAGCATTACTATTCCACAATATATACAGTAAAAATGTGAGATATAGTGCTTAAAATGCCTATATAGCTGCTAAACATATTACAGTAGAATTACTAACAATCAAAGCTCAGACTAATGTAAATTTATCATAGATTTTTCAACACTACTAGCAGCGTTATTAAAGTCAAAGTTGTCCTACCTTGCGTGACAGTTTTGTGTACTTCACATAGTCTTCCAAGAACATCAGAGCTCCCACCACATCAGAAGGCATATCAGGGATTTTCTGGCTACAATGGGATCAAATGGAAATGCAAACCTGAGTTCATAAATCCATAACAGGATACATTTCATAAAAGTATTCAGATCAAACAAACAAAAATGAGAAACGACATATTTCCTTAAAAAACAGTAGTCAAGTCTGTTTTGTTACCTTGTGCACTGCTCCATGATAGAGCGGATGAACTGACCAATGAGAGCCATGAACTGTTGTGTGTATCTGGAGTGGAACTGCTTGAGCAGGGTGAGCAAACCGAGCACTAGTGGAGGCCAGTCAACGGGGTCTGTGGCTTTCCTGCATGTCATTCCTGTGAAAATACAAGACACCAGCTGTGTGGTCATTTACATATGGATGGAGCCTTACATATCAGGAAAGCTGGCTTACAGATGGAAAAGTCCACCGGATAATTTCTCACTATTATACCAAGAATCTGGTGTGCTCATATTCCTTAAACCGTCCTGATCCAAGTAGTGACTTCATACATTTCCCAGAATAATGCTCTGTATGTGCCAAGTACAGTAAGTAGCCTTCCTAATTAAAAAACACATTAATCTATAGGAGATAGAGTAGCCAGTACTGGGTGTTTTACCATGTGGGTGACACCCTAACATCTTTAAAACATTTACAGGAAACTGTGAAAGAAAAACCTTTGATGATGTGATGGATAAACAAAACTAGTGAATTAAGTCTCTGAAACATCAGCCATTATTGCACAACTCAACAACAGTACAATAAGAGCTGTACAATAGCCAACTGAAAAAAAAACTTACCTTGGTTTTTGCTGTACTGAAGTTTAGGCAGCTGAGCAATGATAAACAGGAAGTTGATGATGGGAAAGTAAGGTAAGCGCTTTGTGGTGATGTAGATCTGTGAATGGAAGGAATATGGTCAGAGCAGTATGCTGAGAAAGAGAGAGAGAGAGAGAGCATTTCTGAAAATCAGTCATTATTTGTCAAACACTAATTATACTGTGTGGGAAGCAGCACCCCTAAACTCCAGACCTTGTTGAGTGGGTTGTGGATGCCAGCAGCCTCCAGGTGGGCAGTGATGTCATACAGAAGAGTGTTGTCCTCTTTGGGGTACGGCAGGGATGGATCCTGATAGTGTGCTTCAATGTCTGCCAGCAGAGACCTGGCAACAATACGGTAGACATATGGTAAATAAGCAGAGAGTTTGAAGAAAATTTTTGAAATAGAGCAATAATATTTTATCAACTGGTACTTATGCTTAAATTCTAAGGAGGAACAGTCACATCTTTTTCACATATTTTCTTCTTTGATCAAACAGCAAGACCTTTAACATTAAATTTTCTAGTATTTTTGAAGTGGGCTTGTATGAGGTTCTTATTCATAGTCAGTGTATTACCTACAGTAGATGGCAGTCAGCACACCCCGAGTGTGGAGAAGCAGCAGATGTACACAGCTAAGCAATGTGCTGCTGTGGACAGAGTCAGCAGCAAAACATATTTTAGCCACATAAAAAAGGTCCACCTAAAGAATCAATATCAGTTTAACTGCACGCAATATTTAGAACATTGTCACCTCTTTGCTTTGCGGTCAGACAGGCTTTTTCCAACAGGAAACTGCAGTTACATAAGCTGTTGTATCACTCTTCACCTTTGGCAAACACACTAATTATACCACACAGAACATGGGAGTTGCTTGTTTGCTGCTGCCTTGATCGGTTAGTTTGTTTGTGTTATTGTGTTACTTGAGTTATTCTGAACTAACCCATTAAAACACCGCCAAAAGACTCTAGTGGTTTTCAAGGTTAAGATATCTGGCTTATAACGGTGGTTTCTTGTAGGAAAAGGCTGTCTAATCACAAGGTAAAGTGATGAAAGCGTGCTAAATATAGTGAACCCATAATCTGATATTGATTTTTTTAGGTGGATAAATATTTTTTGCTACTAACCACTGTCCACACAGTGCTTCTCCAAACCGGGGGGGCGTGCTGACCACCATCTACTATGGATAATACACCAACTGTGGATAAGTACTTCATACAACCACTTCCAAAATCTGAACCATCCTTTTAAGTCATTAATGTAGTACTGGCAAAAGAAACGGTAATAATTGAATATTTATACACAGTATAGACCTTTTCACCACAGCCATTCTGACATGAAATAGCAGGGTAAACAAAGGTGTTACCAATCATACTAATGATACTAATTAATGTAATTAAAAGCTATTAGAGAAGTGGTACAGTTTGCTCTGAGGTGGTGAGACTGGACTGACTTGTTGAGGTTTTCCAGGGCAGCAGCCAGGTGTTTAGAGTCAAACTTGCAGGAGTAGTTGAGCTCATTGGCGATCTGTTGTCTGAGAATCTGCATCTGACCCACCTACAGTAAAAAACACATTTATCTTATTTACATTATTTTACCACATCATGTCTTTATTGGACTTAACAATAAAGAGTGGCATGAACATACAGGAGAGAGGAAGGGGAGTCATTAAAGATGCAATTAAGATTGCAAACACAATTTCAGCTTGTGTTTCATTTTCAAAGAATACACCATGAACATTAAGTTATTAATAATTGATTTCTATTCACAAAATAAGAGAATATCACGGCACAGCACCTTCATGATGGCCTCCAGGTATGCACCCCAGATCTTCTGGGTTTTGGCAACAGCACTGGCGTACACTTTGCTGGCATTAGCTGTTGCAGAAAAAAAACAAATAGATTTTTCTCAAGGAATAAAAAGCTCCTTGTAGGTGGCAGCGTGTCCTAAATGAATACCTACCCACGATTCCCTGGACTGGGTTGACAGCACCCAGCATGGCTTTAAAAACATCCACCACAGCTTTGTCCCTCAGGATGGTCTTCTGAATCATTGTCAGGAAGTTCTGATGGGAGAAACAGGGTGCAAATATATTAAAGTGTTCACACTGTGCACTGAAAATATCATAAAAGCCCTCACAGAGCTGGAAGCAGTTGTTGTTGCTTGTCTATTTCAGTATAACAGCCCAGTGGTAGCATTGTCGCACAGCCTGAGACTTCTTTTTTCCACACCAATTACCTGAAGTTCCTTGACAATCATGAAGCAGAGTAGACGGTCAAGCCCATTGAGGCCGAATGTACCCAGGGTGTTCTGGATCTCAGAGAATAGCCTGTTGTTGGTGACCTCCTGGTGGTTCTTCAGGTCGTACCAGGTGTTCATCTGGTCAATGTAGCATGTTACCCTGTAAAAAGGTTTGTGTTAGGCATGGGCGATGGGTTGAATCAATTGCAGGTTGTTTTTTCTAGGTGATCATTATGGGCGATTTTTGTCTTTCAATTTTACTAATGCCCCAGAAAAAAGAGCGAGAGCCACTGCTTAGAGACACTCTCATTTGGCAGCACAACATACACCCACTGAGTCGAAGGAGTGGTGGGAGGAAAACATCCTGTAGAGCCAGAATATTTTCACTTCTTTCTCAGTGAATTAAGAATTTATTTCAACCAAACCAGAGTTGGTGCTTATTATGACAGAGGGAATACTAACCGAGACAGTTTTGTTGAGTTTTATTTTGTTTTTCTACTGAAGTCTTGATGAAGTTTGTTTTATAATGAATTACCAAGAGAATTAAACTTGCCTTAGTTTGGTAAAAGAGAGAAACTTAGATTCAAAAGGTGGACTGTTGTATTTTTTGCTCAACACTAGCTTGTATCTCAATATTCAGATTAAAACCCAGTTGTTCTGGGAGAAAAAAAAAACTTCAATAACTCTTATATTTCAAATTTACTGTTATATTTGTGGAGACATACTTGGGGTCAGTGATTCGGAGGATCTCTCTGCAGAGACGACCGATGAAGGTGGCAGACTCATCCACAGAGGGAAACTTTGGGATGGGGATGTGGGTGGACTGGTGTACACTCTGCCAGTCCTGGATCTGATTGGAAGCAAGAAAAGAAACAATCAATCAGCTAACAGACAAACAACCAGAGCCTCTCGAATTAATTACAGAGGGATGAACTGATGTTCGTGTACTATTCAAGGACGTGGTCAGAAAAAAGCACACTACTGTCAGATGCCTTGAGTCTGACCTTGGCCCTGAGGAAGCTGTTGCATTCCTGTTCTACATTGTAGTTGATGATGCGAGACACTTCCTCCTGCCAGATCTTAAGGCCGTAAATGCTGACGTAGTCCTGGATGTACTCAAACGACCTGTAGAAGCCGTCCATGGTAGCTGCCATCTCCTTCAGCTTGGGCATCAGCTCGCTAGGCTAAGAGAGTGAAAGACTTTTTGTTTAGACTCATCTTTTCACTGAATTCTGTCACACAAACCACTGAACAGCAATTCCTGTGCTCTGTGATGCAAAACTACTGATTTTTCCTACGGAGTTTGGGTGGTTTAAAGAGGGTGACGTTTGACGTCGTTATATAACAGTGGTTTCCCATCAGAAAAGGTTGACCAATGGCCAAGCAAAGTGGGGAAAATATACTAAATATAGCAAACACTTTAAGTGATTTTTAGGTGGTGTCTAAAATAGCTTTTGCTGCTGACTCTGCCAGTTTATTCCTTAGCTTCTGTACTTGTGTACTTCTCTGCTTCTCTTAACTGGCATCTACTGTAGATAATACACTGATAACTAACTCATTCAACCCTATGTCAAATAATATGAACTATCCCTTAATTGCTTTTGTCTTGTGTCCTGAACAAACTTCAGTGAATGATAATGCATTATACAATATGAACACAAAACTATACAGTGATCAGCAAATAGCAGATCTGATATCTGACCTTAGCCTTGGGGTTGAAGATCAATCCTTTGTGCAGCGCATACGCCACCCTCTTCACCAGCTCCTTCCTGATGCCATCCTCCAGAAGCTGCTTAGGATCCACCTACAGAATCACGGTGTGTTATTAACGTAAAATCCACAACAGTAACTTATTCTTGAACCGAACTGGGGCTGATGTTCACACCAAATCCCTGACTGCATGTTCAGACAGGCAAAGCAGTTTTAATATTATATCATCATGCTAAAAGTAAATGCAGAAAACTGTTTAACAAGTCCAAATAACAAATGACATCATCTACCTTAATGATCCCAACCAGAGTGGTCTTCATCATCAGGATCCCCTCAGTGAAAATGGAGATGTCATGAGTGAGTTTAGCCACCTGAAACCACATGAAGCAGAAGGATGTTTAGGCACAGAAATGACAGATAGAATCCAGTCAGCGTTAAATTAAATCGGTCCACTGTCAAAGTATAAGCTTAAGAAAAAATATTCAACAGCAATTTGTACAAAAGTGGATGATTGCAAGCAGATACTGTAGTTGAACAGCATGAATAAAATATTCCATGCTATTTTATTTTTAACTTTTGAAATTAAATTAAAAACCTAGTCAAAAGTTTAACTTTTATCAAAACCACATTTAATTTCAGGGCATTTGATAACGTTTCAAAATGAGCCTGACAAATTCTAATGAATGCAATTCAAGTAAGTCTCTGCCAACACAATCTGTTTCCATATCGAGCCTTATTTTCTAATTTGTATTTCACATCAAAAGCTTGAAGAGAGATTGAAAAATGTTCAGATATGCCAGCTAGTATGATTGCCTCAAACTCACATATGGCAAATGAGTCGACATCAAAACGGAACAACTTTCTGCTTTTGATTTCATATAGTTTTCTTTCATTCTGAACAATACTCAAAGAGCTACATGCATATTGTTCAGCGTGACAAGTGCAACAACAACAACAAACGTTTTACTTCATAGCGAGCCCCGAGCTGGGAGTAGTCTTTCAGCTTGTCCTTATCTAGCCGTGTGGGCACCTCCATGATGTCGTGGATCTGAAGCTTGATGATCTTGGCCAGAGAGGTGAACATGCTCTCTGGGATGATCTGCAGCACCTGGAAACGAGAAGATAAAAGACCCAAAACACGAATCACATGTGTGTTTGAGGTTTTTTTTGAAGACAGAGGAGTTAAGATTAGTCTTCAGAAGCAGATGGTGCATGATGCTGAAGATGAAGAATCTTGTGTACAGCTAGAAGAAGCAAATCCTCTGGCATAAAGTACCACGGCATGTGGCTGATGGAACCAGAAGGTAATAGCATCTTAAGGTACACATCCACTAAGTAGCTGGTTTGGGGTAAATTTGCAAAACAGATGGCTGTCGAAACATTAATCACGACTGCAGCTGTTACTGAACAACAATTTACAGCATGCAGAGTACATTTGTTAAAGTTGTGAAACCCTTTTGAAACCATGTTCACTTATGAATGCTACAGAAATGGTCAAAAGTGTTTGCTATTATCTAAAACTCTTTAGAGCCTGTTTATACTTGATATTAACATGTATCCTGGGTGGACATGTATCACAAGTGGACAGTTCTAAGGACTGATGGAGGTGGAGGAGGTGGTCCGGGCTGCATGTGACCACATTCCTGCAGCAGTGGGAACATAATGTGTCCTGGGCCACACTGAAGATGTGCCACAACTGATGTCCTCCAAGTGCACCATTTGGTTCTATGCAATAAAAAAATTAGGTCTATGGCCTCTTTCATGCCTGGATAAGCAGCGGATGTTTGTGAACACACTAGTAACCACAATTTTTAGAGTTGTTCAGTGAGGAGAAACTTTATAAACTTTGTTTGAAATTGTGTTGCTGCAAAAAGCAGACAGGAGAGATGCTCCATGACGCACTTGGATGCACACTTTTAATTTCTCTGACTGTATCACCTTTCTTTGTCATCTTTGATATGAAAACACCAGATTCTCACACAGAAAAAGTAAAAATGTGCACCACTGAGCATCACCTGCTGGGCTGCTGATAGTGCAGGGAAAACATGAGGCTCGTGTGTATTGTAGGCTGATATAGCAGTTTAGTGTGGCACTGAACCAAAAAAGGAAAGAGAACAAATAGTTGAAGTTTTGTATTGAACCACCAAATGGACAGTGATGGACATTCAAGTGACAAAATAGACCAAGTGTTTATTTGCACAGAGAGCAGGTAAGTGAGATTCGTCTGAAGATGCATTGTAACGCCAGATTTGAGCTCACCCACTTATGGCTGTCTCATTGTGATCACATCACCCAAGACCCGTTTTAATAAGGTGTAAACAGCCTCTTAGATACTTTTATGAGATTAAAGGTGAAAACATGACTTTAATGTACTGTACCTTTCTGACATAAGCCACCAACTCTCCAGAGTAGAACTGAGAGACACTCAGCAGATCAGCGCTGTTGGCCTGGTTGATACGCAACAATGGAAGGTCCAGTGCAGATGCCAGCTGGTCACACACACACACAATTATTTTAGCATCACAGGTAGCCATTCTCCAAATCAAGGCAAACTTATGAGAACAGCTAACTTGTGTATAAAAGTTATTATTCCTTTGTCTATGTATGTGCATGTGTGTTGGTCACAAACAGTCATCACCTTCAGAAACGTAGCTCTCAGTTTGGTAACCATGGACGGGTTGACTCTGATGCTCTCCTGCATAATTGATGTGAAGCTGCAGAATAAAACATA
Source organism: Lutjanus erythropterus (assembly GCF_056507025.1). Taxonomy (NCBI): domain Eukaryota; kingdom Metazoa; phylum Chordata; class Actinopteri; order Lutjaniformes; family Lutjanidae; genus Lutjanus; species Lutjanus erythropterus. The sequence goes on from NC_139325.1 coordinate 14,292,958, forward strand.
AGGAAGAACAAACTGGTAAAATCTGCTATATGGACAAAACATAAACACAACAGAGTGAAGTTTAATGTCAAAACAACTGCAGCACCATGGTCCTCTTAATGCTTTATATGATAAATTAATTCTTACTCTCATTGGCTGACAATGTGATCTGTCACTAACTGCATACTACTGAGGAGATTCTGAAGAAAAATAATATGAACTACAGTGAACAGACATTTACTAATATGACACTTAACTATGTTTAAGATTAATTTTCACTTTATTCATAGTTACTTTATCATTTTTTCTTTACCATTATTTTAATACGGCTTGAACTTTTGCTTTTTTTGTCTCTACTATCATTCATTCTTGTCATTAGATATAAATTTTCATTAGTGATAATTTTATACATGAGTTGCAATCACTCCTTCCATTTTTTGCATCTGACAAACCAAGATCTTTATTCCATTCATTTTACAGATTTCTTCATTGCTCTCAGCTTTGGTAAGAATATGGTATACACAGCTCCTACTAGTTTTCGCTTTTTATCCCATTTATTTAGAATTCCACCTGTCTCAGTTGGAACTCAAAGGGTTTCGAAGGTTTTAATGTTTATCAGTGAGTAAGTACCTGTCAATTATCTGCCATGCATAGGACAGGTCTCCCACTATCTGCATGGTGATGAGGACTTCTTCTTTGATATTGATGGTACGGATCATTTGGTGCAGGAACTTCCTGGTGTCGGCCAGGAACTGACACACCTGCAGGTTTGACTCCAACTGGTGAAACTCCTGGACCTGAAGACAAAGAGAAAAATATGTTTATAGACTCATAACAATGCTTCAAACACACATATCTGTATCCAATGATTTTAGGCACTTGCCTAGTTTATTATCTTATTATTTTTTTTTTATGTTAAAACAAAAAAACAATTCTCCACTGGTGCTCATTAAATTTTTGGCTCATGAGGATAATTCAGTGCTGGCGCAGTCGACTGTAACCATGGACGAGCTAATTGTGAAAACAGTTATCAATGGCTATATAAATAAACATAAACCCACTGTTTGCAATTTTTGTGAAAATCATATTTATTTCATTTTCTATTTCACAACAGACTGTGACAGGATAGACAGGAGAAAATGAGGCGGTTACAATTCACTGAGCAAATAAGACATTTGCATTATGGACTCTGATGTGTTTCTATTTATATGGTTCCACTAGGACAATCAAAGGGACTCTGGAACTGCAAAATAGCTCAAAAGGATTCAAATAATGTTGTCAAATTCAAATTCTGAGGTCAAAACACTCCAACAAAACTTCAGCCAATTAAATATTGATGATCAATACTGAACTGAACTATCAGTTTACTCTGAGAATGTAAAGCTGGCATGAAATACAATTATCTTTCTCACCTCAACAAGGGCCTGTATGAGCTGAACTGTCTTCCTCCCAGCAGCCGTGGAGTCTTCATAGTTCAAAGACTCAATCTGCTTTGAGATTTCTCTGAACCAGGCCTGTAAGTTCTCTGTGAGGAGTAATGTAGGAGTTTTAGTACAAGTGCAGACAGAATGGTATCAAAGAATCTTTCACAAGTGGTGGTTAAGAAAATGGGTCTCTGTACTCGAACTCGAGCTGCAATGACAGAAGTATGACTGATGTAAATTTAATATTCCTCTCCCTGCATGTGTGTCCTTGATGCGTTTTTTTCCACGATGTCTCCTCATCTCAACATTTTTCTCTGAACATCTTCAAGCTTAAACTCATTGAAGCACTTGTATTCCAACACTGAAATAATCCTTGACATTCAAAGCATGAAAAGCTGCATGGCTGAGGTTTCCTTTAGTCAATACCACTTCTTTGCTGCACGTATAATCCTTTACCTTATTCATCTTAACTCACCATTTTTTTCCACCCTGGTGAGAGGTTTGACGCCAGAGAAGACTTCGGCCAGCTCGGTCATCCTCTCTGATCCCTCCTTCTTGTAGCTCTCCCATTTGATTTGCTTCTCTGACAACATCTGCTTGAACATCTGCAGGAGGGACAGCACAGATGCTGAGTCGATGAGGAAGGATTAGTCAGATGAGATGTGTAATGAGAACATTAAATTTGTGTCCTCTCCTAGTGATAGACTGGCTAGCCATATGCTGTCTCAGTGTATGCTAATAGACCACAGAGGGGACACACCTAATGAGAGACACAGTTGGCTCGATCACTTTGGAATTATTCTGGCACTAATTTTACACTTTCACTCTGTCTACAAAAGAGAGACACCCAGTGTGTTCCCTGTTGTTCCTTCAGCCATCACTCACATTATTGAGGATTGAAAAGAGAATCTCACCTCTTTGAGTGTGAACTCAAACTGAGCGGTGTCTAACAGGAGCTGAAACAGGATCTTGGGGTTGTACTTGGAGTCGTTGAGCACTTGGTCTTTGATCTGACGCAGTCGCTTGTTGTTTGGATCATAGGCTGAAAGAAAATCATCATTTTTTCACAAATTTGGAAGTCCTACTACTAACGAGAAATTCAGCCTTCTTAGAGAAAATAAAATGTCACAAGAGAGACACGTCTCCATGAGAAAGTCCACATCCCTAGCTGCCATTACTCTCTTTCAGAGGCTGTTACAGGCTCAGTTTTAAAGTAAGAAGATACTGATCATATGAAAATAGAAGACCCAAGGAATCTATTGGTACCAACATGTCATACCAGCTTGTTGGGACATTGGCTAAATAATGGTCCCAAAAAAAAAAGACCTGCACAGACATTTTGAAAGGAGGACATCGGGTTCTCCAGCTTCCTCCCACAGTCCAAAGACATGCATGCTAGGTTAATTGGTGGCTCGTAGGTGTGAATGTGAGTGTGAGTAGTTGTCTGTCCCTATGTGTCAGCCCTGTGATGAACTGGCGACTTGTCCATAGTGTACCCCGCCTCTCGCCCAATGTCAGCTGGGATAGACTCAAGCCCCCTGCAACCCTTCGGGAATAAGTGGTTACAGAAAATGAATGAATGAAAGAAATACATGCAATATAAATGTGTTAATTTTGCCTGTTCTATTTTAATATTTCTGCAAATTGCAAACCCTAAAGAGTATTGGAATTGCATAAATTTGGTTTGACTGGAGACCTGACACTCTTGTGGAGTCAATGATCCCATTTGTATTCATGTGTGATGATGTTAATCATCATAGTAGCCATTTCGTTTTAGTGAGGCCATTTTTTGAAACTTTAGCGACTTTTATGATAATCACTGCCTCATGAAAATAAAAATAATAAAAATAAGTGTATGTAGAGAGTACTGGAGTGGAAAAAGTTAAAGGAAAATGCTGCCCAATATTCTCACCTGACTCTGCAGAGTGCAACATCAGCCAGCGGATAGCGACATTGCAGTCCCTCAGACAGTTGAGCAGTTTGGGAATGTTGTCCAGGATGATCTCCTCCCTGAGGAAACCCTCCTTCAGCAGCTGCTGCACCTGAGGCCTCAGGCTCTCCACGCTGGCTGCATATCGAGTGGCCTACACACACAGTGATAGTGGTGGTGTTATTGGTTGGGAGAGATGTGATTAAACGTATCATCCATCTTTAATGAGAAATTATTCATTCATTCACTCCCAGCAGTGGCTGTTAGGAAGCATGGTAATGTTTGCAGATGACACACTCGCCAGGGATTGTTTAGTTGTCTCCTGCTGTGGGTGCAGAATCCTTCATGACACTGACTCAGTGCATCTTTGTAAGAACCCACACTTTAATTTAATCTCATATACATTCAGCATCAAACTTTTTGAGACAACTTTAATCAAATTTGCACTGATTTGATTAATACCTTTGTGCTTCAATTTAGATTCTGTACAGTCACTTTGGACGACTTCCAAATTCTGCAGACACAGTTATCAGTTCCTGCACACAATAAAATGCCACAATGAAGGACTGCAAATTGACTCTAGACTGTATGACGCTGAAGCCAAATCCAGTTTTTTAATACCTGCTCTTTGATGTTAGCAGAGTCTAAAGTGTAGTTGAGAGCAGTCTTGGCAGCTTTGTATGGTTCCCAGGCCTCCACCAGGTTCACCGTGATGCCCATGTAGATACTGATAACCTGCAGATAGACAAACACTTCAGTACAACATTCACAATAAAAAAGAAGTGAGACCAAGCAAGATAGTGGATGCCCAAAGCATAACACAGTTCATGCCATAACATTTCATAAAGTTGTTTATATTCAGTTCTTATCTACCAGCATGACACTATCAGTGCAGATGAATCCCACAAGACGTCCACTGAACAATCCTTCATTATAACAAATGTCTTACCCAGTTGTCAGGGAAATACTTATCCACTATCTCCCTCATCTTGGCCTGCTGGGTCTGCAGTATGGAGGGGCTGAAGTAAAGGCACACATACAGCATAGCAGCCTGGTTAGCTAGCGCTGTGCTACGATGTTCTGGTAGAGGGTATGCAGACACCTGATGGACAGATAGAGAGACGTGATTTTAGGTGCAGGACATTACATTTCACTAAATCTATACACACTCAAAATGCAACAGTCTCATTAAGTCTGTAAAAAAAAAAAAAGGAAAACTTAGCTCTCATCAAAAGGAACAAAATTTGTCATTTTGGTTTATTAAAAGTTCAGAATGCTGTTCAGTTGCTCTGACATAATAATGGCCCTTCCCTCCCATCAAAACTGTAAATGCAGGCATGGCTGCAGCTAAAAAGTAATAATACTAGTCTCCACTTCAGGAGGTGGCTCAGCGAAATGTTTTCTGTTGCCTTGATGGAACAGATTTGTTTTAGCAAAGGGAATTCACAAAACTATTTCCACAAGGTTTGGAAACTGCTTTTGGTATTTGATGAGACCTAACTGTATAACTTATGAGCTCTGCTGCTATGTTGTATCTGTATTCTGTGTATACAGGATAAAGCAGGGTTTGCTTTATCATATACTTTTTCTTTCATACCTTTGACACTCCTGGTCTCCTTTTTTGCCAATATGTTTGTTGACTGGAAGTTTTGAACTGTGTTTGTGTAATGGTACTGGGCGCATTACATCTATTGTGGGTGTGTTGGATTTATTGTAAAAAGGTCAAAATAAAATAAACAAAATGCTCTTTGACCAAATGTTTCTCACTTGGTTGTATATGTCATCTGAGCGCAGCCTCCCGATGACCATGCTGATAAAAGGGGTACTGATGGGAACTCTGTGGAAGTAACTCTCTGGGTAGTTGGGTGGTCGTTTGGCTCCAGGCTGACTGGAGTAGCCGGTGCTGCGCAGGAGTTTGCAGATATCGTCCAGGTTTGAGTCAGCTGATGAACGAGCAGCGCTGGAAAAAATGTGAAGCAGTAAAACAGACATGATTTAAAACCTGTGGAAAGTGACGGAGACAAAAGTTGTGTGTCATCTCTTGGTGTTAACATTGCTAAAACCTATTTTGATTATTGAACAATTTCGCCATAATTGATTAAAATTTTCAATTCCGTTTAATTCAACATGCTTATGTGTGTATCCTAAAGCCTGTGTGTGTTATTCTGCACATCAGGCATTGCAGTTAATACAATTAACATACATCTGAGTAACATATGAACATGTTAGCTTTACATTCATATAAACTAATATTTTGATGTAAAATAACATCTCAAAACAAAGTGAAAGGTATCATGAAAAAATAAGTGCATCCAGATCCTTATTATACCACATTTCATATAGCATATTAACATAAAGAGGACAAGAGATAATAATGAGATCAGGTACACCAACTATAAGGTTCACTCTGCCTGAGATTTTAACCAAATGCATGTATGAGTCAAGTAAAGTGACTCAACTCTGCTGTGTGCAAGGTCACCGGCTGACAAGCAAACTGAGCACATGAAAAATGCGAGTCAGTCGGAGAATGTCACATCTGTGAGTCACCAGCGCACCTGTATCTATAGTAGGAAACCAGCATCCTCTCTCTGACCTCGCCTTCAATTTTCTGGTCAATAACCAGCAGCATGACTCCATACAGGTAGAGAGCCTCACACTGGAGAGAAGAGACAACAGACACATTCACCTTTTGTTGTGTCTTTACAGTTAGTTATAATGTGTAATTTCACAGACTCTGCTCAGAAATCAGTGCTGTTCCTGTAATGTTACAAAATTAAACTGATTTGCATTTATGTTACTTACTAAAAGCTGTTTCCCATCCTCATTTAGAAGCACCGTCTCCAGGGTCTGCTGAATATAAACACCCTCATGTAGGTCATCCAAATATCTGAAAAAAGGAAATAATAAGATAATAACGTCCTGTAATATGTCTTTATCTTCTTTTGTGGTTTAAAACAGAGCAGAGGATGAGAGAGGGTGAACTGAGGTCAGGGACTTTATTTTTTATTATCTATTTTAATGTTTTCGTATTCAGAAGAACTTCTGACCAACTGAATAACAAATCCTAAATATCCTGATCCTGTCTTACCTGTTAAGATCCACTATATATTTGTGGACACTCTCAAAAGCCAGATAGAACCTCGACAGAATCTCAATGTTGTTCTCTCTAAACTCCTCATCCAGGTCTTGAAGTTCAGGTTTGGCTTCCAGCTTCCCCTCGTAATACTCTGGACCCTGGCAAAGAAAAACTTTCTTGAAACAAGTGCAATTGCTACACACAGCCTCTGATGGAGGTGATAAAGTCAAACAGCATTTTCAATTACAGAGAAATTATATTTTGAAATGTTTATGTCCTGAACTCTAGGAAAAACCTGCAGCATCCCTTCAAAGCCAATAATGATATGCAGTTATTATAACTGGAACAAAATTATCCCCATCTCATATTATTTCCATTTTAATAAATAATGAGTTGAATATTGACTATGTCACAAGGAGCAAACATCACATGCCTAGTTTTCTAATTTACATGTAACTGGGTTGTCACTTCAGCATTTGTATGTTAAGCTTTGTCCCAAGGGTGACCCTGTAGCTCACTGTCCAAGGCCAAAAATGTCCTGGAATGCCTGTCCTAATGAAATCCGTACCTTAAAATAGCTGAAGTCACAGATGATGTCTCCATATTTCTGCTGGTCGCTCTTGTCTTTGAGCCTGAAAACAGCAGGGATGAATTCAGAGAGGCGCAGGAGCTCAGCAATAATGGCATTTCCTCTAGAAACTATCCTGAGGATGGCCTGGCCACACAGGTTGTTCTCCGCCAGGAAGTCCACCATGGCGGCTGGAGGAAGAGGAGGCGGAGGATGAAAACAGCCACACTTTAACTTTGACCGTGTATTCTTGGAGCAGACTGACTGCTTGGATACTCCAGCTGGAAAAACAAGAGGCAAAATGTTTGAAAAAAAAAAAGCAATTTCATTTCAGTTAGCTGTTTTTAGTTTTTTTTTTTACTAGTAAATTTCATCCACACTACTAAAGCGTCCTTGGGCAAGACACTTAATCACCCAGACCTTTCATGAGTTTAAGTAATAGCTTGAAATATATAAGATAAATGTTACTGTGTTATTGCTCCCACACCAGGGAAATCTGCCTGTTACAGCAGCTCAAGTCTCAAAAGCAGAGGCAGAAAAGAGTGACTGAGTGATAGATAAATAAATATACAAAAAAAAAAAAAGGAAAATAAAAATCAAAATGAAGAACTATATAGACATTATATACACCATTTACTATACAAATATGTATGATATACATGATGGCTATGAAGTAATTGTGTATATACTGTAATACACACATGGTGTGTAGCATTATACTAAAGAAAACAAATAAAAATGTTGCCCTGTAAGATGAGTAATTGCACACATTGACTTTGGACTGCACAGGATGCATAGTTGGACATTATACAATGCATATTGCACAGTATAAAACCATATAATGTGCAGGATTAATTGCACAGTATATATAAGAATATATATGAACACATATATACATGAAAAGATATAGCATATGATACAGATTTTAAAAAGGATAAATGTTGCGTCATCTGGAAACCAGCATGACAAGCCTCTAAATAACTTAAATGCTGACACTAATTTAATAATAATAACTAATAACTACTGTACACTTAGTCCGAAACTATCTGTGATTGTAGAACTGTAATACTCCTAGATTCCACAATTTCCAGGTTAAATGACACAACAAAACACATCGAATAAGCTAGTTCAGCTTTTAATGGGCTTGTTCGGTTTCTAAACTAAATAATCTGATGAGTGTCGTAATTACAGGGTCATGCATTAGCTAGAAAAACTGTAACTGTTCCCTCTTTATATTACCACCTAGCTAACATTTAGCATTTAGCATGCTAGCTACTTTGATTAGCTTTGATGCTGCTGGCGGCATCATATGAAAAGATGCAAATATAACGTGATACTCGAATCTTTTTTATTTTTTATGTATGTTATGTTTGTAAAAAGCTCCGGATTTTAAAAGACTGTATAAAAAGGCTTGCCTCTTTGGATCCTCTGTTCCCTGTTTACTTCCTCATGACCAACCACATGACTCTGACGCTGGATGTGCTTGATTCTGTGCATCCTGCGCCCCGGAGAGGGGCGGTGACAAGTAGTAGTAGTAGTAGTAGTAGTAGTAGAAGTAGTACTCAGTAGTAGTAGTATTGTTAGTATAGTATTATTATTGTTGTTGTTGTTGTTGTTGTAATCATTGTTATTGTTAATATTATTATTGGGATTTAAGAAGTTCAGAGGTACAATACTTACAATACTTTGTGTCAGTCACCCTCAATAAAAATGTGCACCAATGATTCCTTGTCCTTGTTGTGTTGGCAAAACTACACAAAAGACTAAAACAAAGACATTTCCTGTATATATATTTTTTTTAATTTTATTTGAGTTAAAATTGGTATGTACACAATGTCACCCCAGTTATTTTTTTGTTTGTTTGTTTTTTCTAAAATGTAGTTATTGTTTTTATTTCACACCTACTCCTACTTTTTAGTTTCATTTTAGTTAACTACAGTCACCTTGCACCACAGTGCGCTCGTTTTAAAACTCAGATGTTCAAGTTTCACTAGATGGCGACAGAGATCCACTACACATTCAGTTTGTCTATCTCACTGCTGCTCCTTTACACTGAGTGTAGATTTCTGGCTCCACAGGGATGCAGTGATTTGCAGAGATCGGTTAGTGAGAATAAGCCTGAACTGAAATTAAACCAACCTACTGTGGAAAATCTCAGAGATAAATCCACAGGGAAGAAATATAACATCCTAGAGCCTCCAGGCAACAGATATCTTCCTAAAATCTATTTTCTTGGAGGCCTCTGGAAGGACCTTTCCCTCACTTTAACAGCAAACCTTGCATTATTCATCATCTATTCAACAAAATTTGGCTGGAGAAATGATGCACTTTGCTTGAACATACTGGGGTCTACCACCTACTGAGTCTGACATGGATGAAAAACTGACAATCTGCATGAGCAACATGTGGTCAACATGGGTGAATAAACATAAGCCCTCATGTTTCCCTCAAATTCTGATTGAATTGGACTTTTATTGCCAATAATTCTAACACGCTGGCAGGCACTTCCTTTAGAGCAGTGTGAGCTGGAGGTTAATAACAGTCATACAGAGAGAACTGTTTTTTTGACCTGTCACCTTTCTGTGTGGCAGAGCGAGGTTTCATCTCAGTCCTTAACCAGTGGATGTCTCTAGGTGCCATTGTGGATTGTCTGTCCTTGTCATTCAATAGACATCCAGATACAAAATTTTCAAAATATTATGCAATTACATTCAAAGTACTACAGTTTACTTTTATCTAAGTACATTTTTTACAAAAATATGTAATTGTAATATGATAAAATATTTGAATATCAATATATGTCTAATATACTAATATTGCACTAATATTAATACATCAAGGAACATGAATACAGCATCATTGCAACTGACCATTCCGAAATCCCGTCCCTTTTGCAACCTTGGTCAACTTTCTCCTTTCTTGTTTCCTGTACTTATATATGCTTTGTATCAGACTCGTCTGTGTTAGCTAGCTAGTTACATCTGCAATAACATAATCAAAACACTAGATAACTAGCCAACTAATGCAATTAAATCGTTAGCAAGTTACTTCAGTTTACTTCAGTTTTGCTAACATTGGCTAACTTAAGTCTGTATCTGTCTCTTTTACAGGCAAAGTACAGTATCTAAGTACAGTAAAGGAGAAAAGTTCACCAAGGTTCTGCCAGGTACTATTATTGCACCACAGAGTGGAAGTTTTTTCCCTACAACTGAAGGATATTTTTTAATATCTTTGCTGTAAAAAGTTTCTATTTTCAATGCAAAAGCGAATCTTATAATTTATAAAAAACTTCTTTGCAGTTTCTAAAGTACAGACATTAAAAAAGTACAGTATGTTGATGTGGACATATTTTTCATAATTGATTATATCTCAATATTAAATTAACTATGAACATAGTCTGAAGACTCAATATTTGCAATACCAATGAATATTAGGTTAGAAAATAAAAGGATTTGCCCAATTTAGCACAGCTTCCTCTATAAACCTCACCCATTTCCACTCTTCTACCTGAATACAGATACAGAATCATTTTGTTAGTTGAACAGATACAGATACAGATAATGACATCTCTGTGTACTCTCGACTACTCTCTACTAACCTCTATCACTCAGTGTTCATTCGATGAAACTATGGTAAATGTTTTGGTACAGCACTGCTGCATCACCTTAATTAAATTTTATCTCTGATATGCAAAGGAATCTGTGCTTCAGGGTATTTTTACCGATTATCGTCACAACGATTACTTTATTCATTAGAGCAGAGTGGTGATTGACAGGGAACTGGGAGACAGAGGCTGTGACATATGGCAAGGTGAGCTGTGCTGAACGTCCTGAGTAACGTGCTTCTGATCTCAGCGAGCCGCTGGAGAATCATTATTTCAATGCATTTTATAGTGGGGACAAGGGAGTAAGAGAAGAGAAAGACAGATGCAATTTAGATTCATAGCTCGCCTCCTCGTTGACCTGGCTGTCCACAAACTACATGATGGTGTCCCTACGGCCACTGGATTTATTACCCGTTTACCATCACACCAAGGTCACATTCTCAGCGGCACCTGGGTCAGCTATATGGGCTTCCTGGGAAGCATCATGAAAGGTTTTCACTAATGAGGTCTCTTACTACACACCTTCTTTATTAACCTTCGTGTACCTTAAGGGTTTTCTCTTCTTGTTATCATGATTGGTCTATGCAGAATCTCATCTGAGAATTGTTTTTATTGTGGAATACTAGATTGTTTGATATTAATCAAATGCATGCAGGGACACTATATATACAGTGAAATGTGATCCCACTGAGTAATATTCTAAACACATATAGTATATTCATTAAGCCATCGACTGAAGAGTGACCAAATGACCCTCATGTCTCTGCCCATTGAGCGTTGATGGATCTCAGTTTTCATTCCCTGAGTAGCCTGGCGGCCATTGACTGTTGGGTCAGGTAATTATCATTTGTCACTGAAACCCTTGAATTAGCTGACAAATGATGATTGCCTCTTACTCTGTGGACTACTTACAAACTCACCAAATTAAGGACTTAGGATAACATTTTCAACAAAGTGTGACTCTGAGATTTATTTAAAAAAAAACGGAGTCATTATCAGTACTCAGCAGTTATAAGTGGCTGATTTGTGGGCATGTATGCAGAAAATGCAAGGACATCCATGTGTTTGTCTGTGTGTGTATGTGTGTCCCCATAGGCCTTGTGTGCCCTTTATTAGCAGCAAGTTGACTCTATTCAGCTTGGCTAGTGATTAAACCTTTTCATGGCGGGAACTTTCACACCACTGTGAACTGTGTGAGGTGATTAAAGGCTGCTCAATTTGTAGTCCAGTCCCACTGCTATTCTTCCTCATTGATCTTTTTCAGGCCCTTGAAGTGAGAGCACCACGCAGCAAGCTTCTCTCATTGGAATGAGACAGGAAGCATACTCCCTACTCTTTCTGTCTCCCATGTCAGCAAATAATTCACAGACATGTATCAGATCTAATTACAGCTAAAATTAGCTGCCATGTATGGTACTGGTATTTAATCATGCTGATGTGATTAACTTTGTTGTTTTTCTTTTGATATCCTCATATGAATTTAATTAAGATCCTTTATGTTGAACAGTAATTGCATATCAAGCAAAATTTCAGAAATTGCATGTGCTGCAAAGTGCTGCCCCATACTCACAGAAATATATTCTATTATTTAGACAAACAAATATGACCTTTCTTTTAACAAAGAATCTAAAGCTATGGTAATGTCATTAGTTTTGTAGGCATTTGATCATAAAGCAAAATATTTAAGTTAAGATTAAATGAAAATACCTTTTTAAGGTTAAGTTCACTTTATTTGTCTCCCTTAGGAGAACTTTGTCCCAGATTAAGGGAAAATGCTGCTTCAAACCAGACAAGCCTTTTTGGTGTTTAAATTCTCAGTATATTGTAAACCTATTTAAAAACATATGACAAAAAATAATGTTTTCTCCCTGTAAACAAAATATGAAACATGCTTATGTAGGCTGGAACCAACCAGTTTGAACCAATCCAATCAATCAAGTGTTAGCAGCATAGGGATAAGATTCATTAGTTAGTTAGCTAGCAACAGCATGGTACCCGCTAATTTTTCAATGTTTAAAATCAAATTCCTCCCAACTTTATGTCCTGTCTGCCTATGCTGTTTCACTTGTAAATATGTGACATTGTGGAAGCTCGATACTCTTGAAATGCTGTTTTATCTGGACTTTAACTCTGACCTGATGATGAGAGATGAAAATCAGGGGATCACCAAAGTTATTACAAGTTATTACATTTCTTCCTGGATCATGTCTCCTTGAATGTTTTGCTCAAAACCACTAATGACAACTTCATGGTGGCATTTGAGGAAAAGTTACTGAAGTCATCAGGATTCATCATCATGGGAACATAAATGTCTGGGCTAAATATCATGATATTCTATCCAATGGTTGTGGAGATATTCCAGTCTGAACCCCAGACCTGTGAAAGATCCCGCAAGGATCTTAAACTTAAGCAGAACCTAATCACAGCATTGCGATATGAAATTTAATTAATTTGTACAACATGCACAATGAACAAACTATGCATGCACATCTTGAAATAGTTTTGCAAATCTCAGGTTTCCTTCTACCCTTGCTTACAAGCTGACATTTCCATCCATAGATCCACACTTTTTTTTAAACTGGAACCACAAGGTCATTAATCTTTCATGTTTTCACTACTACTCCTGTTAGCTCTGTACATATGATACCGATTTCATGTCTGTCCCTCCTGGTTGATCCCTCCTTTGCTGCTCCTCTTGAGGTTTTGTGCTTTTTCTCTGGCAAACTGGTCTTTGGGAAGGAGCTTTTCTTAATCCAAATCAAGGGTTTTAGGCTGGAGTGTTCAGATTTTAAAGCACTTGACTCCATAGGAGAATGTACCCACTTTCAATTTCCCCCAGGAGTTCACCACTAAAACACAAACACACTTTCACACACTGCAGAGAGACAAGAAAAGGCCAGGAGAAGGTTATTACATCAGCAATGGTAGATGCCAAAACACTTCCCAAAAGGAGTTTCAAGGCTAACAAGTGGCTTCAGGACAAATAGCAAAGGCTGATTGTGGTAATGCTCCAATATCAGATTTGATCAAGCAGCAGATGTTACCTTTATTGCAAGTCATTACTGCTGTCATACTTATTAGCATACAAATGGTTTCTCGGCCTATGGAGACCTAAAAGTTATTGCATGTGTAATTGAACCTGATCTCTGCTCTGTGATTGAGATGTTCCAACACACACACGTTTCCGTGCACACAAGGTGGGGAGCATATTGTGTGTGCACACAAACCCACCCACCCACACATACACAAACAAGTGCTTTTCCTCTGTTCTTCTCATTTTGTCTGTCTTTTTTTCTAATATATAAAACAGTACACACAGTGGAAGGGAAAGAAGAAGAGGAAGGGAAATAGTAAAGGGGGAAATTATGATAATCTTGACATCTGTTATGGTGATTATGATGTCATTCAACAAAATATTGACCTTCTCTAGACTGACACAGTTTATAAAGGACACATGAATGATGAAAACTGAAATATCTCTCTACATTTAGCAACATCATTGACTGATAGATGTCACCGATCCTTTGCATGGGATCCTTCAATCCAATATTACACACAACAAATTATAGCATAATAATCTAATAATCCATAATAATCAACCAAGGAATTCAACAAAAATTCTGTACACTCTTCTCCCAATGATGTCTGTTCATTTTTTTCATTACCAATAAGGAACAGAATATCAATTTTATTTTTATAGAACATGATAATTCTCTCTGGTTTGTAACAGGGTCGTGGGAGCTTTTTGTTACTGCCACTCAAATTTATGTGACTGGTCTTTACGACTGTACTTAACTGAAATTATCGCTGGGAACAAGAGCAGACTCTCAAAAACCTTTTACTGTGGCATGATTGGCATTTTTGCAGAACTGCTATCACGAAAATGAGGAAATAAGATCTTCAGATGATTTTTCAAGCCACGCTGGCACCATGGCTCTGAACAAAGGTTCTTTGCACATCTTCCAACAGAATGCAACTGAATCAGGTGCTTCTCAGCTCAAAGACAACAAATTTTCAGAGAACAAAAGGGACTGAAGCACACTGATTAAGTCACAGACTTTAATGGTGCAAACAGACTTTTCAGCACTACTGTGTCTTCATTAGAATCAAAATGGACAAACACATGTCTAGTCTAGTCCCAGACCAGGTGCACAAACTGTCATTGGATAATTGATCGAAAAGGTTTCAGATCTATCAGATGATGAATCCAAGGATGGAGTTGCCATAGTCAGTGTCCAAGTGCCACACCCCTGACACCAATTCAGCAACACAAGAACATAGACCTCTCATAGATTTATGAAGATAAAGTGTTACGAGTTACAAAATATTAAAAAAAAAAAAAAAAATCCAAGTTGTTGTATTGTCAAGCATGTTGCCATGCCTGTTGCATGATGGTAACATTTAACGCAACAAGCCACTATCACAGAGACACTTTAGACATTTATTTATCTTGAAGAGGCAAAGGATTAAAGGTTTTAGCCAGGGAGGACCATTTTCAAAATCTATGATCTCAGTGAAGGATTAATATATGAAATCTGGAGATGTACATTTGTTGTAGATGGATTTGGAGCCATCTGTTTCTGACCTCATAGCCTCATCTGAACTTCTAATTCTTCTATGAAAGCATTTAATCTCTGGCCTATTGAAATAGCAATTAATCACAATTATAATTAACATAAATTTCACCTTACGGCATGAGAATTTATTCATTTGGAACAACATTCATGACATTGCCAACTGGCAGAAATCAGTACCTCTTCATTCAGTGACTTTCTCTGAAAACAATACAAGGTATTTTTTAATGAATAGTTGTTGTGGAAAATATACTTTTGGAGAGTCTGATGATAATTTCAATACCATTCTCAAACTGTACTGTCTGTAGCTACGAGCAGAAGAGTGTTTTTGGACATTTTAATGTAGATTTGTTGCATAACATAGCTTTAATAAGAGCTATTTTTGTGTTTACTACACCGTGACTTGAGAAAATATCCATCTACACAACTTGCTCCCACTAGAAGAGAAGGTGCCAGCTATATCAGGTAGTCTAGCCTTCTACTTAAATCGCTGAGGGTGATCTTACACGGCCCTCTCTGCATCAAGACACTGACTCTTCCATTTATTACTTGAACCTTTCATTTCACTGCTCGTCCTGTTACACTCAGATGTGATTTGTGCATTTCTGCGTCAACACAGATGGATGAGGCTCCTCACCAAGGCTGTCAGTCTCAGTCAGGAGGGGACATTAAATTACCACATCCAAGGCTGTGCTCAACATGAAACAGGCACACACATATATAGCATTTACACACCCACAAATGACTTTGTGTATACGCATGTAGCCATGCATATGTTTGCGTGGCTCTTGCACATATGCATAGTTTTATGTGAATATGTGAATTCAGTTTTTAAAAACAAATCTGCACTACATTACTGTTATTGACAAAAAGCGAATTAATGACCTCAAAATGTACTCAGAAGGAAATAATAAATCTCCATTTGGCTCTTTAGTTGCTTGGCTGGCTGGCTCGCTGGCTGGCTGGGAAAACTATGCTGACCTGGGTGCATCCAAATTAGATATTGGCATGGTTGCGTGTATTACGCAGTGGGAGTGCTGCTCTGGCTCAGTCACCCTGCTGCTCTAAATCTGGCCAGTGCTCAGCTCAGCAAACACAATGCAACAGCAGGGAGACGGCATCTCCACATTCTCATTAAGCTGCAGATAATAACTAGACAAAAGCAGAAACCCACAGATGTTTTTTAAATGTTTCCCCCCATATCTAATTTTCTATTTTTTGTTGATTTGTCTTTGCTCTGTCATCACGCTGGTTTTGATGTGAGGCGTTGGAATAAGTGCACTGGAAGTGCAAATTTAAATTTCAGACTACAAAGTGAAGGACTGTTACTATTCCACATGGATAGAGCACTTTAAAGAGCTTGAATTAAAATTCAGTGACATATAAACAACACACATCTGATCTTTGTTGTGGCAAAAGCTCAGGACCATCCATCTATTCACATCAGTCGCCGACAGCAACCCCTCGTAAATTAGTTAAAGGGATGAAAGGGAGGAGAGATGGAAAGAATGCCAGAGAGCAGCAGAGGGGATGATAGAGAGTACGAGAGGGGTGGGTGAGACAGAAAGAGGAGAGACAAAAGAGAAAGGGAGGAGGTAGAGAATGAGGTGGTCGCCATCATATCCCTCCCTGTCTTTGATCACTGGTCCATGGGGAACGGAGGCAGTGCAGATAGCTGGTCCACAGCTCCTGAGGAACGCAGCTTCACATTCCTCCTTGCTCTTTCCCCGCTTCTGCAAAATCACTTCTAGTCTTTCAGACCACAGCAGCTGTGAAAACACATCATGGCTTACTACATGCCAGAAAAGACCTGGCTAATACACTGCAGTGCCATTGTCCTGCTGGTCCTCACTCACTGGTGCAGTTCCTCTCAGGGCAAACTCTATTCTATTCTTACCTAATGTTTTCTATTCTAATTCTATTTAGGCTGAAAATTATTAATTTTCTCTTGTTGCGTAACCCTCCCAACAGAAGGGTCAGAGGTCATGGCTGCAGAGCGGCACTGGTATGACTCAGTGCCTGAAGGCACTTCAGCAGGACAGATGCATACTGATGAAGGACCAGGACTGTCCAGTAGAAACAATCAGCAGGTCTTAGAATGCAACATGCAAATCTTGCTGTTTTTTGGTCTTTCAGAAGGCATAGCCAAACTCTCAGCTTCAGAATCCTCTGTTAATAAAGCGACCTGAACCCAAACTGTCTTTGTTCACCAGCCCTCTGCTTGGATACTTTATTGCAGAGATTCTCAAACTTTATTACACAAAGGTCCACATCTAATTTTTATTTAAGGTCAAAGGTCTAGAATGATTGGTGATACAAAATAACATTTAATCAGCTCTAGTATAAAGAACCGGTAATGGCTAACTTTATGGTGATCATGCAGTCATACACAGTACAATTATACAGGCACTGCATTTAACCCATCCTATTATTAGGAGCAGTGGGCAGCCAATGTAGCACCTGGGGACCAACTCCATCTCTAAGCCATATGCAACATTAAGCAGCATTAAGCAACACTCAAGTTCAAGACGGTCAAAGGAGTCAAAATACATTAGAACCTTCAACTTCTAACAACACCTAACAATTTATTGTTTAATAGAAAATGTATTTCAAATAGTAAATGTTACACTTCATGATCTATCATATTCATAACAGGAGTGACAGGCTGGGTCAGTATTGACTTGCCATTTGTAAAGGGTTAGTGCTGCAACTGATGATAGTCATCTGTCTTTGACCTAAAACAAACAAAACAATAGACAACAACCGCAGAAATATACAGTACAATGACATGTAAGACAAAACGGTTTGTAGGCTACATCCTGCCAAATTATGCACAACACTTTCGTCAGCCTAACTCCAATTAGGAGTGATAGGGCTGTTTTGATTTAGTTTTTTGGCATAGACCCTGAAACATTCATTACAAATGTGCCTATTTTATGTGAAAAAAACAAAAAAAAAAACAGTATAATATTCTGTGGAAGTGTAGCTTATTAGTGTGTCTGAAAGACATTGCCTGCATTTCCCTAATTATTCACTGTTAACCTCAAAAGTATAAACGTTCTGTATGCTTATAATAGCCCAACAGGGATCTAATTTATACTGAAATCATTTTGGATAACAAATTTTGTCCATTCTTGACCATGGAAGCAACAGTTAATTGTTACAGTCAACTCTTAAAGGACCAGTGTGTAGGATTTAAGTACATCTAGCAGTGAGCTTACATATTGCAAACACCTTGTCTCTCCCTCACATTCCAAGTGTGTAGGAGAAACTATGGTGGCTGTGAACCTCACAAGAAGCATGAAAGACCTTCTCTAGAACCAGTGTTTGATTCGTCAGTTCTGGGCTACAGTAGAAACATGGCGGTGTAAAATATGTGTAGATATAAACAGCTCATTTATATCTCTCATACTCAAACGACACAAACACAACACAACCATTCTTATTTTCAGGTGATTATACATTAAGGAAAACATACTTGTGTGCCCAGTAGCCCATTTACACTCAGCCCAAATACAGCAATGAACTCCTGGTCCACAAGTGCTTCAGTACTGTTTGGATTTTTTGTGTTTGTGGTTTACATGTGCTCGTTATTCAGGAATAGTCCTTATTTAACTATTGGTCTACCCATAAGGAGAGGAAGGGAGGAAGGGAGTGGAGGAAGGAGGTGAGAGATTTTAAAAAAAAGGGGAAGGAAGAGAGAGACGAGGAGGGGACTAGAAGACAGGAGAGGAAGAGAGATACCCTGCATTCTAAATCGTATATTTTTTCTTTTTTCTTTTAGTTCATACTGCAGTGGCCCTTACAAAGTAAGGACTGTTGCCTGTAGTATACAAACAATTAGGGCATACTACTTCCTTGAACTTGAATTTTGACACTCTTGCTCATACGCTCATCACAATGGATTGTGGGTCAGAATAGGTAGAAAAGCATGCTGGCTCGTATACCGACCAATGCGACCAGATGCAGTAGGACCTGATATCCTGATATATTTTTTGGCATTTTGACATACTGCATTTGACTTACTATGTATTGGGACATATTCATTTTTTCTGGTATACTAAATAGTATGGTAATACATGTACTGGAATGCACAGATGACATTTTACAGTTTTGTAAATGGCTTGATGTGAAAAATCAGGTGAAATGAAGGTGACATTTGGATCCAGGAAAGAAACTTGCCTGGTTCAACATAGGGCCAGCTATGGTCATACAGTTGGCTTTTAAGACTATGCCATGGGCTGTATACGACTACCACATCTAAACCACCTGTGGACTGTGAGTCATTGCACTGTTTGGGCTGACTGTAAGTTAGCTATTGTAACTGGGACAGACCAATTTTTCCAACAAAAAAAAAAATGGAAATTTGACATCAATATTTTACATGACAGCTGGGTAAAATGCCATCTGCTAATATGCTGATATGATCAAAAGCTCCCACTGTTAAACACACCTTGAGGTGAGATTAGTATGCATTTTAGTGTAATATGAAGGTATCATGCCTGGTGGGGCACAGGCATACCAGATTTTTCACATCTGGATTTTGGATGAGTCTAAAGTATTCTCCTAATTATGTCCCTGTGGTTTTGGATTCTCCCAGAAGTTGCAGGATGAAATCAGTTCACAACAGCAGGTGCAAATGCACACAGCACTCAACGCTGGATGAGATGTAGGCTACGGCTTAAAAGTGTGTTACTGAAATGGCAAGTAGAGCATCAATCCCTTTTTCAAATGAAAATGATATGCAATTCATTATATAAACTTAATTTTATGTGAGAAATATTGGCATAGTTTTCTTTGCAAGATAGTTGACTAATATGAAGCCAAAGTTAGCCATTCCACAATCTGATTGTTTATCCTTGGAGACATTTGTCTTGGGTGGATAACTAAAAACCTGGCTATATGTTCTGTCAGTGGGTTTCAAAACTTTTTCTGGCATGTCCCACATCAGAAGTTGAAAAAAGTTTTTACTGCCAACACTACAATTTGTTTTTAGCAATCATAAACAATGATAGGGGAAGCAATAAACCTGTCATTCCTTGTCCCTCTGCCTTAATATAAGGAACATAACAAATAATAAACAGTGCAGGGAGAGGCATAAATAAATAAATACATAAAATAAATAATAAAAAATCCCAGGTGGCTGATTTGGTGCCTCCACCTAAATAAGATTGAAAAAAGAACACATATTAACATAAATGCAAGAAAATAACAAAGATAGTACATCAGTAACAATACATGTATGATAATTAAAATATGTATGATTATGTAAAAACAGAAAATATAAGTATGTGATCTGTAAGAATGTGTGAGCATGCATATGTGCACGCGAGTCTGTGTGTTTAAAAATTCAAGAATATGTGAATACGTCTTAATTCCCCCAATGGTCTGATATGGTTCAGTAGGCAAACCACAAATATGAGGTTTAATTCTCTGTGGTAAATCAGTGCAGAAACTGGTCTGCCTTTCTTCCCTCCCCGGTTCTCTTCTGCCTGGATGTGAATGGGTGCACTGGCAGCTCCGCCCACCTCTGGCGTGACGCTAGCCAATGGGAACGCACCGTGCGCCGTGGAAGGACGTCACTTCATGATGAGCAGGCGTTCTACTGGGACTCACTGCCGTGCTGGTCTGCTCTGCTCTGCTTGGTTTGCAGGCTCCACAACACCTCTTGTTTTTGTGTGTGTGTGAGCCACCACTTGAATACTTCACACGACTGGAGATATATACGGAGGCATCGGCCTGTCGGTTTTGTGAGAAAAGCGAAGGATAAGTTGTGAGCGAATGAGAAGACATGTTTTTTGAGGGGAGAAAAGGGACTGCCCGGCTGTCTTTACTTCCAACCAGCCTTAAAGCTACTTTGATGCAGCCGCTTAGCTAACAAGCTAACTGGGAATGTTTTCAGTAACTAGCCAGTGTGTTAGCTTGCTAGCTAGCTTAAACGGACTGAGAAATTCGCTGTATATATTTATCAAACATCTATAGTGATACTTTTATCTTTTGGTACATCAAGTGAAATAACTGTGGCATCGTCTTACACTGGGTATGCTGAATGTTTCAGGCTCTAGTGGCCGCTTGGTTGCTAATTTCCAGTAGGGACAATAGTTAACTGTCCAGGCAACAAGTCTGGCACACACCGCTGCTTAAACGTTACTCAAGTTTGTACAGTGTTGATATGTGTTATCGTTTGGTTTTAGCTAGCTAACCATGAACAATATGTGGTAGAAATTAGCGTTTTGGGAGAAGTAAATGTAATGTTATACAAAAGAGAGTGGGGTGCCACTTTAGCGTTACATCCCAGTTTTTAAGTGGATCGGCTCACTCTGTTGTATAGGAGAAACCGATGCCAGTTAGTCGATTTAACTATTGACGAGGAGACGAGGTGGATGAACATTATAAATCGCCCACATGCTTTGGATCAGTTCCCGGACTTGTGAAAGGCATCTGAAGCAGAAGGTGGGAGACGTGGTGAGCGCACAGCCCTTGCAGCCCGGGGGAAGATGGCGGAGCGTTCCCGCAGGAGGTGGTGAAACCAAAACTTGGAGACTTCTTGGATTTATCGCCAGACATCTTATCTCAGATCATAGGACACATGCAGGCCAAAAAACGGTACTTAACCCTGTTCTCCGCCGGTGTGTGTCTCATTCTGTTGTTTTGTTTTGGGGGGATACAAGTCCCGCTGTCCAGACGGGGTCCCAGCCGGCGTGATGACCGCAGCCTCACCGGTTATCATTCCGGGGAGCGGTGGCGTCGCTTCCCGGGTTCGCTGCAGCCTTTCAGCTCCTGGGAGCGGGACCGGAGCGACGATCACAATGAACACATATCACCAAGGCAGAAAAGGGACGCTAACTCAGGCGTTTACACCGGGAAACGCTGCAGGATGGAGTCCTGCTTTGATTTCTCTCTGTGTGAGAGGAATGGATTTAAAGTTTATGTCTACCCCCAGCAGAAAGGGGAGAAGATGTCAGAGAGTTATCAGAACATCTTGTCCTCCATTGAAGGATCCAGGTTCTATACACCAGACCCAGGACAGGCATGCCTGTTCGTTCTGAGTTTGGACACTCTGGACCGGGACCAGCTTTCACCCCAGTATGTGCACAATCTGAGAGCAAAAATCCAGAGCCTTCCTCTGTGGAACGGAGGCAAAAACCACATCATCTTCAATTTATACTCTGGCACCTGGCCAGACTACACAGAGGACCTTGGCTTCGATATTGGCCTCGCCATGTTGGCCAAGGCCAGCATCAGCACAGAGAACTTTAGGCCCAACTTTGATGTTTCTATCCCTCTTTTCTCTAAAGACCATCCTAGGACAGGAGGAGAAAGGGGCTACCTGAAACATAACACCATCCCCCCTTACAGAAAGTACATGCTTGTTTTTAAGGGGAAGAGATACCTAACTGGAATAGGTTCAGACACCAGAAACGCTTTATATCATGTCCATAACTCAGAGGACGTGGTCCTCCTCACCACCTGTAAGCATGGGAAAGACTGGCAGAAGCACAAGGATGCACGCTGTGACAGAGACAACACGGAGTATGACAAGTAAGTACTCTTACAGCCAAAGAGTGTCTCATTCTTTTCCAGTTCTCACCAAAAAGTTGTTGTACATGTCTTGTTTTTTCTTCCATTCTATCTTATATCTTTTTTTAACTTGATCCTCATGTTTTGACAGTATGATGGTCATACATTATATATTACTGGTTCAGCTCACAGTATTAGCCACTCTGTCCAACTTTAATAATGATGTTTTAAGTGTCATGGACATTTTTACCAGAACATCATGTTTCCTCCTTAGACTGAACCTTAGAGTTTTAAGTTTGTAATTTTTCATGTCAATGTCCCTGACGATAGATGCACATTAGACCATGGACACCCTGTTTGAGAGGATTTTGACAGGAGGAATCCCCTCTGATTATTATTGTTATTATTTTTTGGAGATAATGATGTCTTCATGCTCAATAAATGGTAAAACTAGGATGCTTAAAAAAAACATTATCTTCCCTTGTTGTACCAACTTCCAAACTATGCAATAAAACTTAAAATAGGCTATTTATTGCTCCTTTTGCTGGGGACCCCTTACCACCCACCTAAGGATCCCTGCTGGTCCCCAGACCCCAGTATGAGAAGCACTGCTGCAGTCAACTCAAGTAGTGGTATGGCTGGCAAGGATCTGATCAGGTCCAGCGCGTTGATGAATGTTTTTCAGGTATTGGATCACATACTGTTGCCCTCCTGTTGTTTATTTTGTTTGCTTTTTTGTGCCATATAACTTCTAAGTCATGTACATAATTTGTCATTATACTTGCCAGTAATGAGGCAGTATGATGAAGCTATTTGTAACATGGTCTGCGGGCTCTCTAGATCCCCCTTCTCCCTGATTGAATTCGTTTTCATTTTTGCATAACTGATTTACTCAACAGTCATAGAAAATGCTTTAGTGGACAACAGTGATTTGCTGCTTTTAAATAGCCCTCATATCATATGACTATTTAACAAATTTCACATCATGAGGCGCAGTTAAATGGATTTGCTTTAATTTCAGCCACAAGAGCCACTGTATTAATGTAATTCAATTGATATCCCATCTGTATTTACGGTCTACCATTCAGCAGTGAATAAATCTGTTTTTCTTGCTCTCGACATTTCCACCTTTCTGTCTGTCAGTGTATTACGAGTCCTGATCCTCTCTGACAGAGGTTGTCAATACAATACAAGACATTTAGCCACCAC
The DNA here is from genome assembly GCF_056507025.1 of Lutjanus erythropterus. NCBI lineage: Eukaryota > Metazoa > Chordata > Actinopteri > Lutjaniformes > Lutjanidae > Lutjanus > Lutjanus erythropterus. The sequence goes on from NC_139325.1 coordinate 14,316,843, forward strand.
ATCTCATGTTGCACATAGATAACAATTTTATGAGCAAGCAAATTGCCAAATTTGCTACAATTCTAACCAACTGAAAAGTTACATAATACTCATTAATATTGTCTCTGTAACATGTCCCAGTCCCTGCAGAAGGCAATATCACACCTTAGAAAGTTGCTCTGTGATCATCACCCAGTAAGCCATACTGTTTTCTGTGCCCAAATCTGATGAGCAAACTGGCGTCTGTCTCTCTGCTTTGGCCAGTGGGATTCATTTCATGTCCCCCCAGACTGCGCTGTGTTGTTACTGGTGACTGTGTGGCGCTGGGTGTTTGACTGTGGCTCTTTGGAGTGGATTAGCGGGGACAAAGCACTGGTGCCAGTAAGGGGAAGCCACTCTGGCCCCTGTTTGCTCAGTCATTTCCCAGACCCAAACCCAACTGCATCAGCCTGGAATGCCCTGGCCCCAACCCGTGTCCTGTGTGACCCCTGTGTTGTTTGGGGCCTGCTGTGATTGACCCCCATGTCAACTCTTTACCTTGTTGATATCTGTTGTTCAGCTTGGACAACAGATGACTTCATAGTATGTTTGCTATGAAGCCAGGGAGCAACATGGATTACAGTGAGAAGTGTTTTCTTTCTGTCCTCATATCACAAACTGGTTCTGATGTGTTTTCATATCATATCTAATGTGTTTGCTTAGCATTGATCCTCAGAGGATTCCCATGTTTGTGAGCATGCTTCTGTAGGCAGGTATCAGCTTATGAGGTTCATTCGTTGGCTCAGCAGAATAACATTTACCTTATCACTCTTAAGACTTGAGCTATCGGCTCTCTCTCTGCCCCTTTCCACCAGCTCGCTGCTTGCTACCAAGCGGTGCCAGTGCGTGATTTCACACAGTAAGCTGGGTGGCATCAGAACCATAACCCAAAGGAAAAAATTAATCCTCCTGTCATTAAGTAGCATGGGGGGAGAAATAGGCTTTGGGTATCTCTCTCTAGCCCTCACCAGCTTAGCTTCATTGCATGGTTACAGTATGTTCAGTGCTTCTCAGTCCGTACATCCTCAGTAAGCCACATCACTATCAGTCAACAGGGTGTGGCTTGATCCCCAGTCCACAGCAGAACTCCTGTTACCTTCTCCTTGTGCTCAGCAGTCTTCATGTCGCTTAAACTAAAAGGGTTACAAAAAGTTCTTGCACCTAAATAGTGAGCAGCATACATTACTTTCAAATAGAAAATTCACCTTCCCCTCTTCCTCTTTTAATATGTGGCTGTTTGTGTGACTTTGTCATGCAGCAATATATGAACTTACAAGTCTTTTCACTCCATGATCAGGCCTTACTCCAGCTATAATCCAATTAGCATAAACACATCCTAAAGTAGTCTCACTTGATTCATGATTATTTTAATTACTAATTATTCTGCTGATTATTTTCACAATTAAGTGACTAATCATTTGGTATAACACCCCCCCCCCACACACACACACACATATACAAATGAAAAATGCTCATCACAATTTTCTAGACCCCAAACTGAAGTCATTAGATTTTTTCTTTTGTCTCTTCATTTACTGTGATAAGTGACAAAGAAAAGCAGCAAATCCTTACATTTAAGAAGTTGGGACTAACAACTGTTTGACATTTTACTTAAAAAAAATACTGAAACAATTAATCACTTATCAAAATAGTTGGTAACTTTTTTTATTTTAAAAAAAAAATACTAATCGATTAATTGTATATTTGCTGCAGCTCTAATCTGGATACATAACTGTCTACATCTTGTTCAAGTCACAATTTCGAACAGACTTCTGTAGCTTTACACTGAAGTGTAAAGTGGAAGTAACAATTGTTTTCATTGTTGACTAATCTGTTGATCATTGTCTCGATTAACTGATTAGTTGTTTGGTCTATAAAATGTCACAAAACTCATGATTATGTAGTCAGATGTCTTATTTTGCCTAAAACCCCAAGAGATTCAGTTTACTGTCATAAAGAACTAAAGAAACCAGCAAATATTAACAAAAGAAGCCGGGATTTGAGAATTTTGGCATACTTTTTCTTGAAAAAATACTCAAACTGATTAATTGATTATCAAAGTAGTTGGTGATTAATTAATGACTGATTCATGATTGTGTGTATAGTGTGGACTATTGATGTGTTGGATCTAATAATCACAACTTGGTCAGGGGCAGTGGCAATGGCTCTTAAATGCTATAATCATTCATATAAAGTTGCATCATCAGAGAAGATAAAGCATAAAGTAGTAGTAGTAAACTGTGCATCTGCTGTTAAGAGTAGATACTCACTAGAAAGTATGAAAATACATTCCAAAATTTTCATTACTGAAAAAATTCCATAGTTTATGTACATGAAAGAGGCAAGTGAAAAGTGCATCTCTGAGCCAGTTATACATTTTTTATGAGATGTTTGTTTGGAGCGGATCTGGAGAAAAATATCTTGCAGTGTACAGTGATTTCTACAGAACATAGCTTGAGGCTATTCGGGCTCATCTATTGCAGTTTGCTACCTCTTTAATGTGCTGTGTTCGTGTGTATGTGTGTGCAATAAAAGCCCACTCTCACATGTTACTTACCCTGAACTTTACATACTGGTTGTGCAGGCTGAAATACATGCTGTCTATCAACCAACCAGAGCCTAAATTAAGTGTTTTAACGGGTTGCCTGGCATGATTGCCTGTTTGATGGTAATGATACATGATTGGTTAATTATATTTTGTCCCTTCAGATTGGTTTTCCATTGTAGTAGGATGCACCAGATGTGGTAGATCCCATATTATCAAGTGTAGATAATGTAGATAATCCTCCAGGACGTGTTTGACATAGCATGGATGCATGTAGCCTTGATCTGTCCATATTGGAGACAGCTTTTTTAAATAACAAATTTCCTGGTTCTCTGGCTGTATTTGGGATGAATTATTTAATTTCTTTCTTGGCTCTAGTCACAAGTACAGTTGACCATGAAAATCTTATAATCACAGTAAGGTTTTTATTGAGTCTGTGCAACAAGTTGGGTGGGGTTTTGCCTTTTTGTGGGGGAATCCAAATGTTTAACATTATGCCTGACAAGACAGATTCATCAGTCCCCAATTGCTGAATTATTTTCAGTCGATAATCATGGCCAGACCTGCTCTATATCCCTGGCCTGGCACCCAGCTGTGGAGGGCTTTCCAAGGGGGTGAGACTCAGAGGGGCCAAAGATGTGGGCGGAACCAGTAGTCAAGGAAGCCAGTTGCCAAGGAGATCAATATTTGTTTTTTGGGCAACTTTCAACTTTCCAAATGAAAAGTGTGTCTGACTTTCACTGTGCTGTAAATAACACACTAGTTGGAATAAACGAGTTGTAGCGTGCTACAAATTGGGAAATACTAAATGAGCTGAGCTTTAATGGGGCAGTTCACCCCAGAATTAAAAATGTTCTTATTTTTTGTGAACTGATTAGGCATGTTGTTCTTTTTTCTTCTATTTTTCTTCTTACCTGTAGTGCTATTTATCCATTTACAGTTACTGAGTTTTGGAAATATCAGCTATAGAGATGTCTGCCCTCTCTCAAATGTAATGGAACTAGATGGCTCTCAAGCTTGAGGTTACTAAAGGAGGATGTTAAAGAAAATCTACAGACCTTGTTGTGAGCTGTTTCATGTAGGGACTATTTTCTTTCTACTGAACTACACCCATCAACTGTATCACCGCGCAGGCTGTGTTTACATCCCACGCTGTCACAAACACAAGCCTCTCGTCCATGAGTAGATGCATGCTTTCTTCTTTGCAACGATACCGTTTGTGGATGTAGTTCAGTGGCAGGAAAGTAGTTCCTATATGAAACTGCACACAACAAAGACTGTGGATTATCTTGAGTAATCGGGTCATGATTTCTTGAAAGAGACATCGCTTTTGAGTTTTTCCAAATGTATTTTTTTGGTGTGTTAAGAACCACAAGCTGAGTGCCATCTAGTTTTCACTATATTCAGAAGAAGGCAGACATATTACTGCCCATATTTACAGAACTCAACAAATCATCAAAACTATCTAGATGGAAAAATAGCACTACATGTAAAAATAAAATTTCATATTTTTGATTTTGCACTTAACTGTCTTTATTTCCTTGGATTAAGCAATTGTGAGACATCAGCACACATTAGCTACTCTGTAAACATGCCAATTTTCACAGCTATAGTTGTATTACATTTATGCTTACTCCACACACAATCATATCGCTTACATACAGCAGAGATAAAAAAAACAGTTTTCAGATTTTTGTGGGTGGTGTCGAACTCTCCATGGAGGTTGACGTGTATTATTATGAGTGAGTTATACTGTCCTGTTACACAGCCCTATGGGTCAGACAGTACAGTCTGTGGTCTAACTGGGTGGAAGTAATAGTTTCTGTGCCTGGCTGTGGCTCTTTGTGCGACAAATCCCTCTTATCCTCTCCCACTGACAACAAGGAAGTTGTGACAGACTGAATGCAGCCTCTCACCATAATTACCATGTAATGGCCGTGTCATTTTTGTGTAATAGTTAAGACTTTATACTCCACATGTTTGGTTGGAATGTACATGGGTTGTTGATGTACTGTGACGCCTTGTTGAAGGAAAAAAAAACTGTAACATCAGGACATTGCACTGCATTGCACACTGTCTGATTGTTTTGGATTTAATTTTAGTGAATTTTTGCTAGTGATAACATTTATAAACTCTCTTGTCCAATCTTGAGATTTCAGTCTTTTCACAGTTTCGATAATGTACTAAAACGAAAGTAAATAAAACAATCTCCCTTGTGTGAGTCTGTTGGTACTTACATCTCCTTGTGACTCACTTAGTTTCTCTTAGTGGTGAATTGGCACTCAGTCAGGTACTTTTGGTCTCAACAATAAAGGATTTTTTTTAGGTTTAGGATTTCTGTACATCTTTACTGCTGTGATATTGCTTGTACACATGTTGGAGATTCCCACATATACTGTACCTGTACATTACATATGTGGAAGAGGTCTCACATTTGTGCTTGTTAAAGGATGTATCAGGTGTGATGCATCAGTGTGTCTAAGCTACTTCCTTGTTTGCTTTTACATATGCCACTTGAAATGTCTGGTCTGATGGGGCATGTTCAAGCATTTTAAATGTCAAGTTATAGTCAATATATTTATGTTTTGCAGGTTAGCTACAGTATGTCTCCATTCTGCTGTTTACCTGTCATGTCCCTGCTGTTTCCAGTCAGTGGATAGAGTCAACTTTTTTCCTCCCTCTTCACCTCACTATGTCCTTCAGACATCTGTACTCAGCCACTGTGTACAAGCCTGTAATACAGCCAAAGGAGAGAAGAAAAGATACAGCAGGAGGCAGGTCAGATGCAATTTTAACCTCAAACTGAAAGCCCTCTCACAGCTTGTTTCCAATTAAGAGGCCCTGCCAAGCGAGAGAGTATGAGAGGGATTGAGAGAGAGATGACGGGAGAGACACAGAGGAGTGGGAGACAAACTGAGAGAGTGAGTTGGAGGGAAAAATAGGAGCACAAAGAGAGAGCAGTGAGAGTCTGAGAAACTGGGGGAGAAAGTAAATGCAAGAGAGAAGCAAAAAAGAGGAAAGAACACATGCCAGCCATCCAGCAGTGAGAGGTGAGTGCAATAGCTGGCTGGGTGCTGACGTTGGTCTGCTAGGTGTATTTATAGACTTGCTGGGTTTTAATCCTCAGTATTGGCCAAAGCCCCTGGCAGAGGGCTGCTAGCCAACTTGATGCAGGCTTTATAGAGCTTGGGGAAAACGATAATCGTTGGGGGAGGATGGTCGATCTCTGAGTTCCTGCACATTAACTTTAAATGCCTTTTTTTCCACAGTCTTGTCCACTATTTCAGTACATTGGATCAGTTGTTTGTTTTTTCTTTAAACAGGGCCCTAGTGTACTTGTTTAGCTAAACTGTTTATTTTGTAGCCTAACTTTCTTCTTCTGAATAGCTCTTTCTAGTTTCCCATCCTTTTCTCCAGAGTGCTTCTAGCCAAGCACATGTAAATGCTCTATGATGAGGAAAAATCACAAAATCACATTTGATATGCATTAGTAGAAAAAGTGAAGATTAATAAGCCTTTCTTAAAATTGCTCCATTTTGTCTCCACTGTCGAAGAGCTCTACCAGCATCAGAGACATACCATCCCTGTCTTTTGTAGGAGGAAGACATCAGTTCCAATGTTACCTCAAGATGAGCTACAGACACTTTGAATATAGCCTTTGTGTCAAGCTGAACTCAAAGAAATATCAATGGCCAAGGCAGGCAGATCAAAAACGTTGTGTCAAGATGTTGCATTTTAGTTTGAACACAATGCAAATACTAAAGCTGATAGTCAGTTGATAGCCTAAGAGCATGTATGCCTGTTTGATAGAGAATATCTAGGGTGAAGTCAATATATCTGCTGCTAAAAACATCAAATCAGTCAAGTATTTTGTAGCTACCAGCAATGCACAGACTACAATTTTATCTGATATGTCTGGCAAAAATGTATAAATGGCACAGTTTGACCAAGTTTTATGTTGCATTTGAATTTTAGGTTATTGTCATTTGCTTGGTAAGGAAGACATAAGCAAATTGAGGCAAAACATAAAATAATATCTATAGCTGCACCAAATGCCGAAGCTTTGTTCAGTGCCATGGAATTCAAATATTTGTTTATTTTTTCTCGTTGGCCACCTTGGTGTCACTCCTGCTGCCACTGTTGAGTCGGTCAGCATCAAGCTCGCTTGGAAGTTGTTGCTTCAGTGTGAGCTGGACACAGCCTGACAAAACACCAGAAGTATGAGCTGTTTCCACGCACACCCAGACGCTATTCGGACAGCCCAAACAAAATCACGTTAAAAGTGTGAAATGTCTGATTCAGTAAAAGCTAGTCAGAAAGTTCTTGCTCACCCATCCACATCGCCAATACTTCTGGCCACAGACACACAACAATAGCCAGCTTGTGCCCAGTGGGCAAAAGTTAGTTTGGTGTGTCAGTGTGTCATGGCACTTCACCTGCCCCTGGCTTGACTAGGAAAAGTGATTCACAAGCATCTCCTAAAAGACTACTGAGTTGTGATATTGCACAATAACATATTGCTTAGGTTTATGGTTGGGACCTGAATATTTTTCTTTCATCATTTGCTATTCTAGTAATATATCATCCAATTATGTAAGGGGATCACTGAGCTTCTGCTTAAGAGATGCAGTATTCCCATGATGATAGTGTGTTTTCTCTGGACTGAAATAGAAGTGTCATTTGGAAAACCTGGCAGGTCTTTAGTCTAACGGTGTTGCATTCTGTTTTAGGATTGTCACATTGTTTACAGTACACTGTTCAGTCTGCAGTCTATGTTTCTATCATGCAGTGGTTGTGGCTGACTGTATTGCAAAAATGTGATGCTGTAGTTAACTCTGGGACTTGAGTTTATGAAAAGATCTCTTTTTCTGGAAGGCTCCAGTTGCCACCCATTATAACTCAGTTGTGCCAGTAAAACGTGGATGGTTGGTCCTACTGGAAAGAGCTGAATGATACAGCAGGCAGTGAAGGAGGCTGGTAAACCACAAAACCACTCCGCACAAATTATATGTTGGCTGTTCATCGACGAAGGGCTTGAAATGACACTTACATGACCACACAGTGATTTTGGAATGGTCAGTGTTTTGAATGCTGGTTCAGATGTGTTGTGCTGGGCAAGTTTATGCAAGAAAGTTAAAGTGCAAGTCGTAGAGCAAGATACCAACACAGCGATCTGTGTACGAGGTCCCAGCTGCAGCTCTTTTTGCTGAGTAAACCTAAGTCCCTCATGCTGTTTCCCGTTCCCTGAAATTGCGTTAGTGTCTCAGCTTGATCTTGGTCTCTTGACTGGTGCTTACTGTTGCTCAGTTCCATCAGTAACTTATTAGTTTTACTATGTTCTTTCCTATGTTCATCTTAACAATGGAGACAAGATTAGTTATACATAGGCATCTATAGCCAGTGAGTTATTCCTTCAGAGCGTAGTGTTTTGTAGCCACACATACACAAACGAAGTAGCTGTTGAAGTACATTTAGCAATATATATGTATCTCCAATCCATTGTGCTGTCAGTTTATCATGATGCTAATTTCACACCTGATTCTTGTGTAAATCCAACATGAAGTGACATTTCCTCCACTGGCTGTTTGTGTCTCCATGTATCTGTGGCTATAAACGGGTTGAATCTCACAGAGGAAAATGCTGGCACAATCAGCCACTGACAACAATGAGCTAAGTTGATCTCTTGTGAATGCTGTGATTGGGAACAAGTTTCATTTCTTTGTCTGCTGATGTTCATCTTTCCTAATGATGATAGACAGTAGAACAGGAAATGTATGTCAGTATGACTCACAGAGCGTTATCTACTTTTATCTTTACCTCTGCAAATTTTAAACTTTATTTCTTCTTGCAGAATAGCTTGGCTGTGTGTGAATTTTAAGTAGTCCTATGACAGTTAGATATTTGAAAGATTCTTTTATCGGAAATATCGCTTTTGTAAGCTTTCTGTTTCAAAGTACATTAAGTACATCAACCAGAAGATGTGCACAGTGGATCTTTTGGTTTATGAATATGTAAGAGGGGATTTATTTAGCCTATAGGTCTAATGGTCCATAGTCTTATGTTAAGGAGGTGAACTAGATGGATGATGCACAGTTGTCTATAGAGCCTGGGGATTACAAACTGCTCATATTTAGAGCTCCTGGTAAAGTGATCGCTATGGAAACAAATGCAGGAAAGTGGATAACCGAGCAGGCAGGCTATCACATGGCTGGTATTGTTATTCTACATAACACCATCATGTCATGCAAAAAAGACTAAACTGACCCTGACTTCTGAGTGAAGATGAGGCATGTGGGGCTGTCCTATTGAGTTACAGCTCATCCTGTTTACTCACAACATTGTTGCTTTGAGTCAAGCTGATGACCTGTGCAGAATGTCATCACCTTCACCATCTGTCACTTTTGACTGTGCTGTCAGTGAAGAACAGATGAATGGATGAATGATTGTCATTTTTGCTTGAGAAAATGAGGGAAATGATCAATGAATTATCTAATAGCTGTGGGGTTGAGGGTGAACAGAGGCCATTATCATTAATGCTTACATCTCACCACTCATTAATTAAAACCAGTACATGTGAAGTAGCCGGCTCTACATTACCTTGACTTCACCCCTGGACCAGTGACTTGATGTGACCTGGTACAGCCTAATTTAATAGCTGAAATCTGGCAACTTGTGGCATTATTGGTTTTCACTTTAGTCTTATGTCCTTGAGCATGTGCTTGTGTGGTTGTGGCAGTTTCCTGCACTCTCTTGATGTGTTTCACATGCTGTAATTCAAATTCAAATATGCTTTATTTGCCTGAATGGTTTTTAGCTACATTCTCACTGTCTTTGGAGGCTAGCTGTTGAGGACAGAGGGCAGTGCCATTTGTTCCCCTCTCTCCCTCCTGTCCTGACAGGATGATGTATGTCTTGTCCTTGGCAGCCATGTGCAGGTGATGTATTCCACTTGGAATGCCGGGAGAGTGGAATAAGGAAAGGGATGTCAACGTGCCAGGCACAGAGTGTGGTCCATTCCAGGAAGAGCTTTTCTGTCATCATGTGGAGGCACATATCATTTCCTTGCTTCTTGACAGATGTGATTAAGTTGGGCTAGTTCAAACAGTGAGAAAGTAGTCAGAAAGTAGGGGATGCCACCAAACAAACTTCTGATCTGAGAGGGTTAGGGTGTGGAAAAAGTGAAACATGAAAGGTATTGAAACAAGCAACACATTATGATGATGGAGATGACATTCATGTAGGGTATTGACAGAGAATTGATCTAAAATCCATTTTATGGTGACACTTTGCCTGATTGGAGAGAGTTCTCCAGCCCTCAGGCAGCTTTTTTTTTGGGTACATTTGCTGAAGTGTTAAAGCTGCTGTTCTGCTGTGCAGTGGTGTGGAATAGTCCTGTCTGAGTCACCTAAACACTTAAGTCTTTTTTCTGTTGATATGAATAATGTGATTGATTGTTGAGTCATTATGATACTAGAATTGTAAACTTCGATACAATGTTAGCATAAAAAATACTTCTTTTCTACACCACAGCAAAAAGAAAAGTCCTGGCCACACAAAATAGGATATATATTTTTCTTTTTTCATTAACACACGTTACAGACACACTAAAAGAAAGTCGCTGAATAGTGTGTGGCTCTGGTGCAGGCTAAATTCCAGGACATTAGATACTGAAGTGAACTAAGGTCTTGAATGAATTGAATTTTTGCTTTAATAATAAAAATAAAAAGGACTTCTTTCGCTTTGACAGTAAAGAGGTCTTTTTGTTTTGTTTTGCCAAAAGCCAAATTATATTGACAATGATTCAATTTATAAAAGCAATAAAAGATATCGATAGGGGGTGAATACTTTTTAATGGCACTGTAATTGCAGGCTGGGGCAGCTCTATTGCACCAAAATGCTTTATTTATAGTTATACATATTACACTTAGCCATATTGACGTTTGAATGGATTTTGATAATATTCAATTGTTCAGCCCTACTTCTGACAACCTTAGTTTCTTGTGTATGGAAAGTGGGAACATATCTCAGTTTGCCTTAGGTGACACTGATGTGATAAATAAGCTAAGACATAACAAAGTAGATTTAATGCTTGATATGTTGCTCTTCCAAAGTCATCTTAAGTGCTACTGATGGAGCATCTTGGGACAAAGATGTAACTTTATGGAACTGATGCATCATTCTGCAAGCCGCTGTTTGCGTGACCTCTGAGGAACATTTACAGTCCTTTCAAACACTCAGATAAGTTGCTTGCTTGGCATGGCAGGGGCTTGCTCAATTATCCCTCATGTACAATGAAATATGTTGTGAGAGCTACATGCAGAATTAAGCAGCACTCTAAAACCAAGGCCAGCAAAATCCTATGGGCTTTTAATCCTTCAGTCAGTGCAGAGTGTAGACCTGCCAAGCCCATGGACATAGAGTCTCTAAATCTCTGTCTCTTGACTCACTGCCACAAAATATATTTTTTTCAATATTTCATTTATTATTGTTGGAGGGGAGGAGGGGGATTACAGTACAATAATAAATAGCCTCAGTATTTCTGTTTTGGAGAGAGGAGCTGACTGACTTATCCTGAAGAGTTGGACCACATGAGTGTGATTGTCCTTGTATCTTGTCAAAAGTACTTTGGCAATGTATCATCATCACTGTGTGGGACCATGTTGAGCTGTGTTAATGTAGCCACACTTGGCAGCATTGAAAAATTACCAGCCACCATGTTGCGGGGCTTGGCTGGATAGTTACTTGGATCATCTGATAAAACTGGCTCACATACACACTCAGATATGCTATCTCTCACTGTCCTCTTTGGACTTCACTTTGTCAGATAAGGGCTTCAACTGGCACTGTGAGAATGAGGGAAGCTCAGCAGACAAGATGATAACCCTGGCTATGTGATAATCTTAAATCTTCCATGAAATGGTGGCCTTACTTAACCTGTTCTTTGTCGCAATCCTTAAGAAATTAAGTGGCCGTTTTCAACTCAGTACTGTTAAAATTATGAAATTATGTCAAGAAGAAGAGTAAAAGAGTAGTTTAATGAGGAAAAATGTGGAAGTGGTGGCAAACAAGAATACTAAATATTGACAGAAACTTTAAGCAACTGTTTTTCATTTGTGAACCACTTTCTGATTTATCAGAAGGATATGGAAAGTTGCTGTGGTTTAAACTGCCTGTTGGCTAAGCTTCATACACTTTCTTTGCTTCTCTCACCCAGTCAAATGTGTGACTTCCGCCTGTGAGGTCACAACCAGAGGGCAAGACAGGAAGTGTTGTCTTTGATCTTTCCCACTGTTCAAACTAATTACCTGCCCGCAGCAGCAAGCACTGCTGGCCGCGGAATTCATTAACAGATGGTAAACCTTTGTTCTGGGCCAGCATGTCTGTGAGGATACAGAGGAATTCAGCTGCCTCAGAGGAAACTGTTATGTAGTCTAATTCCTCACTGAGATCAGGTTAACTTGTCCTTGGATCTAACACTGAGATGCCAGTGATGATTTGCACACCAGCATTTTACCATCCATCTGGTGGGCTACCGTCATGTCTACATGTGAATGGTAGATTTTGAAAATCTTGTGAGATTTGTATGTGTGTCTTCATTGTGCATGTTGTGCAACTTAATTATATTTTATAGAGAATTGTTTAGGTTTATGGACTAAAACCTCTTGGTAAGGTTTAGAAAAAAGATCATGGTTTGGGTTAAAATGATCACTCTTGTGTGATCTTTTGTGTGTCTGGGGTAGGGCTTGGTATAGTTACTTGTTACTTTTAAGGTATCAACTGAAATAACTCTCTACTAGAGGTAAAGAAACTTATCCAGGCAAACTTATCCATGCCTGCATTGCATCATTCTTCGCACCTAGATCTAAAAAAAAGACCATTTGTATGGTTTTGCTTGAGGTCAGTCACCTCAGTTATTCTTCCTCCTCAGTCATTTTATGCAATGTGTGGTTGGCCTACTACCACAGCAGGTACAAACCATACAATCTGTGGTGTAGCTGATGGAGTTGGCAGTGCAGTATGCTGAGATGCCAATAAAAATGTGAAAGTATAGCGATATTACACATATGTGGCATCATATGAAAATAAATGCAGAAAATGCAGAAATATTATTTAAGGAATGTTTCCGTTCACTTGACGGGTATATTGATATCTCTATCACTGTAAGGGTACTGGTATTGTTATGGTAAATTTAAAAAAAGATATGCCCAGCCCTAGTTTTGTTGTAAGATTGTCTAAAAGCTCCTCCAGATGCCTTTTGTAGCCTGGCAAAAATGACCTGAGTGGAAGGACTAGGTTAAATGGAGAGGAGAAAATAAATAATTAAAATAGTTTACTGATATACATTTATAGACTTTCGACAGTTGAAACATGACAGTACAAAAGCAGTCAGAGCAAAGTATTGTTTTCATGGTGCTAATATGTTAGATGTGATGTGCATGCCCTGGTGAATAAAAGGTGATGATTTTCACAGGGTATGACAGTGCTTTAAGTGACTCACAGTAATTACGACCCTTGTCAACCCATGTAATCCTCCCCCTGCCCTCTGTTTGACCTTAAGTGTTCTTTTAAGGCTGACAGCATAACCCATTTTACACCCTATGCTGGGCAGTAGTTGTGGTTCATTCAAATTTGGCTGGATAGTACAACTTTGTGAAATTCACTACATTTATTTATTTTTTTAAAGATATATTGGTGTTTATCTCATTGGAGTTCAAAAGAAAATGTCTGTAGTTTTGCAGTGTCTGCTTAGTTTGATATATTTTACTTTTCTACAACCTTATGAAGTTGCTGAAGACTGAAGCTTGAGCACTCAATAGGGTCATATTTGTTGACAGTGAGATGTGTAGGTGTCTTTGTGTTCATGTGTATCATGGTATCAGTGAAGGATTAGGTCACCCTCCCCCACAGTCATCACATTAGCAAGAGAAGATTTATTAAAAGGGTTAAAACCTGTGGGGTGGGTGACAAAGCTGGTCCTGCATTCAGTTTAAGTCTTTATGAGAATGACTGTGGTTCAGAGATGCAGGTCATAAATACCTATAATACATGTGTCCTACAAGTCCAAACCGTTTGTATTCAGCCAATTATATTTGCCGAAACTGGATATATAATGATATTTTTGACAAAATACCTCAATATCAATATTATAACAGTACTGTAGGGATTACTGTTGGTGCTTTCACAAAATATTAACACAACACAACATTATAATGTGTGTAATAATAGCACAGTTAGAACAGTCTGGTATGTTCAGAAAATGACATCACTTTACTGCAAAGCAACTTTTAAAACACTTATGCCATATCATGACATGGACCTTCTGATATCTGAATTCTAAGATGACATCTAGTCTCATATCAGGATAGCATTATAATAACGATATATTGCCCATCCCTAATTGGTTAGCATGTTTGTTGTACTGATCAACTTGCTAATTATTAAATAATATGACCGATGTAGTAGTGGTTTCCTTTCAGGAAAAAAAATGGATCCATAAATACAGATCTGAAACATGCAACATAGTGCTCCAGTACTGCAAATAGAAAACTTGTTGAATGCTACTCTGGATGGTGATGTCTCAATGCTTTGAGAGAAGAAGATTGTTTAACTCAGCAGCAGACATTCAATAAATAAGGCATTCCCTCTTCATCTTTCATTTTGAAGAGCATTGCCAATGCGTTAGCCAAGTGCCACAAATTTCTGCTAGTTGCTGCAATTTTGTGTATCCTCTGGGATAAACTGCAGTATTTTTTCCCTTTTCCCCATCATCATTAGTACTGCCGCCACCCTGTAATCTCTCTTTCTGTCACTGAGGCAATGGGGCTTCTCTCTCCTCTGTGGTCTCGTAATTGTGAGGTAATCATCTTTTCCCTCTTGAGAGCTAAAAGACTGTGTTTACACTTCGTTTTTGGCGGCTCGACTTGGCAAGACACTAATTTACTCTCAGCAGCAGAATGAAGCGGCTCCTCTCATTACTTCACACTGGCTTTGCACTTCTAGCCATTCTTTTTCTAGTGTATTTAAGGCTGGTTGACATCAGCAGGTTGGCTAAACTCCCATTTTCTCCCTTTTCATGTAGTGCTTTTAAAGGGTAGCTTCACACAAACTTTATGATATCTATCATCCATTTTCACTTTCATCGTTGAAGTTTTGAGATTATCTGTCCCTGAGATTTTTTCTTCCCTTTTTCTTCCCTTTCCTCAATACAGTGAAGGTAAATGAAATTTTCTCTGTGGAAAAAAAAAATATTTGGCAGCAACATCTTTCCATGAGCAATGTTTTGGTTGCTTTGGATAATCTTCAGTACAGGTGCAATGATTAATGGCAATGTCAATTAATTAATTTGTTGAACACAAGAAAATGTATTTATCTATTTTATATTTTGATAATTAATTAAGCATTTCAGTCATTTCTCAAGCAAATAATGGTGGTTTCAACTTCTTAAATCTCACAATTTGCTGCTTTTCTTTGTCATTTATGACAGTAAATAAAAAAATGGTAAATTGTGATGAGCATTCTTTCACATTTTTTGGGCTAACAAACTAAACAATTAGACAAACAATTCACCAGCTTTCACTAGAATTACTTTAACTTACTGAAGAAGTAGTACCTGTGAAAACTGAGTATGCTCTGTGGATTATTCTCAGCAATGGAGTCAGAAAGAGATTTTGCTGGGTGTTTTTTTTTTATGTGATTTTTTTTTCAATGCTGTAGGCCCCCCCAAATGTAATTCCATTTACTTCCATTGTATTGAGGTGCAGACAGAATCTTAACATATTTCTCTAATGGTTCTGGAGATAAAATACAATCAGCTGGAGGAAAGTGAGAAAATAGTCTCTTTTGGTAATCTTACTTAAATGGCTGCCTATTTAGTGCTTTTTAAAATGGTTTCATGTGAACTTTGGGAGAAAAATATGACATCTTGACTTGTTTTGCAGGGTTGTGTGACATTTGGTGAGAACAGTTAAAATAATCCAAGCTGGCTTGGCCGTGCTATCACCTCCACTGACCTCAACTGACCATCTTGGATATTCAGCTTTTGCATTATCCCTTGTGGTGTCCTCAGTCATAACTGTTACATGGACACACACTCGTGGTAATGCTCACATTTATGGTTCAAAAGTCCAAAGATCCACTGAGATGTAAACAGTCTGCACATATAAACAATGTAAACTCCTTTTTTTCGTCCCCCCACTGCTTACTCTCTACTCTGTGCTCTCCCTGGAAACACTTGCATAAGGCCATCCCCTGGTATGTCCTAAAATAAGTAATGCCTGCCCTGGTCTTGCAGTTTGACTGATGCATTACCCCTCCAATATTGTCCCAAATCACACCTCCACACAAGCAAACACAAAATGCCTCAAAACTGACTTCTCAGTCCAGACAGATCCTAGCCTCAGCCATCAGGCTTTATCTAAATCCCTTCTGGCAATGATGGATTGGATCACATCAGATGCAGCCCACAAGTCCATTTGATGGTGCATTGATAGCAAATTCAGTTGATAGCATCCCATATACTGAACTGAGAAATATTACAAAGCCCCCTTCTTGCTGTCATGGCTATTGTCATGGTTGTTTTTCCATTAAAGGGAGGAAGCTGTCTGTGAGCTGACAGGGTTTTTCACCCTGCTAAAAAACAAATTGATGTTTGGAAAAGCTGTCCACATGCTGATAAATTCACAGAACTCACACAGTAGTAGGTAAGCAGATACTTTAAAGGCTGTACATAATTCAGTTTATTTCATCCTTATTTTGTTTGGCATTTGTGCTGATTAAATTCCCATCAGTATTTAGCTCTCTCCATTGTTTCCATCTTCTTTTCCTTATGTTATTCTCCTATTTCCACGCATCCCACCCTCCCTTTCACACTCCTCAGTTCCCATCCATTCATCTGCCTTCTCATATCCTTCTATCTCTTCCTCCATCCGTCCCTGCTTGGCCCAGGAACAGAGACATTCCTGGACTTATCTCTCGTGCAGAACAGCCTCTGCAACAGTAGCACCGGCCAGGCTCGATCTCAAACAGAAGTCAGTTGCTGTCTGGCTGCTTGACAGCATTCCTTCAAGCTCAGGAATCGTTCAGATTAATCTGCTTAACTTCCACCTTTGTTCCGAATGAGACACACTTACTGGCCATCCTGCTACTTGTGTAAGGTCATTCATGCAGTCATTCATTCAGCAATTCATTTATTACAGCCATTTTGTTGGTTGATTGCTGGACCACGAGAACTGTAATAAAATAATAAAATTAGAGCAGGTTTTTTAAACATGGGTAAAATGGGCATGCATAAATAGCCGATTGACCCCTTTCTCATTGCCAGTGGACCTGTTTGCCTTTCTGTTTTTTGTCTGATGTGCATTGGAAAGCCAAGAGTCTACTTGTGTGCAGTAAAGCAGAGGGATAGATATTTTTAAAAGCCTCTGTGTGGTTAACTCTAGGTACTGCTGTAGCGTCTAACTGAATCTCTGGGGTTTGAAGGTTAGTTTCTCCCTTTTGTTGATGTTTGCTCACATATTTGCTTTTATGTTTCATGTTTGCTTTTAGCTATATACGAATTGTGTTCAGTTATTGCTGATGAAAACCCTACATTTCCTGATATTGCTGCATCATAATTAAAGCTTTTAGATATTTTTTGGAAATTACATGTTTATTCGCCGTTCATACTAAATAGGAGAGCGTCATAAATACTCACCTTCAAGCAGGTACAAACTCTGCCGTGCTGGGCTCATACACTGAGTCAAGTCAAGCAGTACATGTGAATGAAAAAGAGGCAAAACAGTTGCTGTTACCAACTGAGGCGATGAGTCTTTATTGCCTCCAGGGATGAAAATTAGCATGTCCACCTAGGTGTGATGTTTCCATCACCATCAATTGGCCATCAGTCAATATGCATTGTGCAGAGTCATTTGACTTGGGAGTGAATGCTGATTGTACCCTTTCCCATTTGAGACAAAAGCTCAGTGTTAGTAGGTCCCACAAACATTGGTTAGTCACCTCCTTGGATCAAGAATAATAAAAAAGGACTTGACAGTTCTTTTTCTCCAAAGACCTAAACCATATTACTCAGGCCTGATATCCTGTCTGAAAATACAGGATACATGTTAAAAAAAAAAAAAAAAAAAAAAAGTATTTCTCTCACATTCATTCTCAGCTATTGTTATAAGAAGGAAAGTCTCTCCCTGGTTGCTGCAGTCAAATAATTCGACCCAATCTGTCTGATCTGGCATCTTTACATCGCGTGACTTCACAAATCAACTCTGACATTCCAGTGCCAATGGCTGTTCCATTAACAACACTCATCTCATTATTTCCAAGACTCCCCTGGTCTGGTTTTTGGTATCCAGAGAGCACTTCAAAGCATTGTTTTCATCGACCTCATCAAGCTGATGGATGGCTGATTAGAGATATGGGCAACACTTCCGCTAAACTCCTAAAGGATTCAGTGAAATTCAGCAGCTTGTTTATGACCCAGACATTTTTTTCTGGATGGGCGTTGATAAATCTGAGTGCTTTGGTCAGTGTGTGTTGAGCTTGCTGTAACTACCTCTAGGGTGTGTATGACTTTGTTCTAAGGAGGAATATTTGTAGAGATGAAAGATTTGTGTATTTCTGATCTCTTGGTGAGAGAGATCTTAAGATGGATGGAGAGAGAAGGAGAACACAAAAAAGAAGAGTGATTGAAGTTTCAAAGCATAGTAATTAGGTGAATTAACCTGGGGTCATGTAGAAGTATGGTAGAGTTTTCGACCCCCCTCTGTGTGTCTGTAAATGTTTTATAAAGCTGTCTTTGAACTTATTAACCAGAGGAAGACGAGTGGGCCCAGTGTGCCTTGAGGAAATGAGTAAAACCTTTGTTTGTCTAAAAGCCGTATAGGTACCAACATCGTCTTTGCTCCATTGACTCTGGATGGAGGAGATTGTGCCCCTTAAACCCCATTAACAGCAATGTTAGTTCTTAATATTGGGTGTCCTCTTATCTTTTAAGGTATAACAACAACAAACTTTCAGCTATTCAATATGTGTCCTGAAAACAAGAAACTGCAATAATTCTAGTGTCCACCCATTGCCACTGGAATTATTGTCACAAATATGGTTTAGAGAAACTAAGCAATTATGCTTGCATTGAACTGCCTCTGATTTTTCTTTTGTCTATTCAGACAATCAATTTCTCATGAGACACAAATTATCAATAGTGTAGTCGTCTGGCTTCACCATGAAGGGAGGAAATTCCTTACTAGCTGTTGAGACTTTATCTGTCCTTTTCTTGTTTTTTACAGATGACCTCAGAAATAATGATTGCCTAATGTGTACTGGATACCACCCTAGAAGATGAAACTTAAGACAATATTATTCTTTCCATGTCTGTGAATGTAGGAGGGACTGCTGTGGTCCTATGATGTAAATGTCATCATCACAGGGAATATACATATGCTCTGTACAGACATCTGCATACCCCCATTGTGATGTGACTGCACAGACTTGTTTGAGGACTTGTTCATGCTGCACTTGTCTACTGCACGTGTGTGGAAAGTGTCCCCCAAGCAGATCCAGAAAGTAGTATAAGTCAGGGACTTTCACAGTCTGAGACTTTGGACCTCCCCTCACACAAATCTTGTAAAAAGGCACCCCCGACTCCCCTTAATTTACTTGCGTAGTTTTGATTAGTCCCTGTATGCTATGGAATTATGATTATGTTATCTGATCTCAACAATTGAGCCAAGATAGCCTAATATTGCTGTTTGACATGACATACACCAAATGCATTAAAAGGTCTTCCTAAAGGCATTTATTATTTTACTTTTCTATTCCCAAAAAACACTGAATCTCTGAACTTCGAAAACCTCAGGTGCAAACAAAACTAACAGGTGTCCATGATGTTCCCAGCTGTCTGTGTATGAGGCAGTTCAAGACTATATTAAAGCCTTTACTTTGGCAATGGGCATTTATGCTTGGAAAAACTAGATGACGTTAAAGCAAAAATAGTATGATAAATTATGCACATTCATCCATGTCCCTCATGACACAGTGAAACTTGTGTAACAATGTGTAGGTTTTTTTTTTTCTTCAGTTAATTTCCTATTTTCCTTGAAGCTCTGCAGCCATCCACTCTTTTTGTCCCAGCATTATGTCCCCATCCCTGCTCAAGGCAATGTTAGCCAGCTCCATTGCTTAAAAAAGTTGCTCATCTGTCATGGCTGCAGGTAAAACAGTCAAGATGAACTATGCCATTAAGTACAAGATAGTGCAGTGAATCTCATTCATAATAGTGCTGGCCATCAATCTCTAATGTGCTTATCCTGAGGCCACTGGAGTATTTTAAGCTCCCTGACTTTAGGTAAGTTAGTGCCACACTTTGAACAGTTATTCTGGCTACTAAATTATGTCCTAATCTCTTTAAGTACATAGGTTTTGACTGCATTGCGTTATTGGGATGAAACTATCACAGTGTATTTTGAATTAACACACACATTGACAGAAAAATCATTCTGTGGGGGAAATCTTGGGTTGGATTGATGTTCCAGATCCCTATAAGTGCAATAAAATCACTGCTAATGTCTAATGTTTCCACATTCCTTAGGGCTTACTTTCTATAGAGGTCACATACAGTCTTTCTATACCAGAGGCCAGTATCTCAAGGGCTAATTAACCCCATGTAACGTGAGTATGTGAGGTGCTCATTAACCCCACATTACTAGCAGTCTTGTGGAGATAAAACATATAATGATTGTTCTCATGCCTGAAAACACAAGTGTATTTGTGCATATTTTTATGTATACTGCTCTGAGGCAAGTCCTCCAGAAAAAGAGTGTATGTGTTGTTTTTATTTGATGTCAGTGTTTTTGTGTGTGCATAAGTAAAGCATCATAATTTTCTGTCTTTAGGCCTGTCACTATGTGTTGTACATGTCTACCTCTTGGTGTGCAGTTTTGTCAGGGGAAACAAAGCAGCTGGCTCTACGCTAGTCTGGCAGTGTCTTCAAATACTGAAGTCGTGCTGATGTGTGTTGATCAAAATGAGGCTTTATGTGTTTTACGTTGCATTGTGTGTGTGACATTCTTGCCATGGGTGACTTTGGCTGTGTGGAGCTCAGATACAGCATGCGGTTGTCAACTACTGTTTTTTTTTTTCTTTTTCTTTTTTTTCCATCGTTCCCTTTCTCATCCGATGACACTCACTTCACTCGGTGCCTTTCAGGCTGAAATTCCTCTGGCTTGAACGCCTAGTCCTGGCAACAGCCAACTGCCCATCAACTTGGCTCAACTGTGACAGAGAAGAGGAAGCAGAAAATGAGATATGAAGTCAGTACAGGATGGGAGAGGGGTGAGAGAGCAGGATGGTTAAAGAACTGCCTTCATTTTCCCCTCTGAAGTTCATCTTAGGGAATTCTTGGTTGTTTAGGACTCTCTTGGTGATGAAGATGAGTGATGACTACACAATCACCTGGAGGCAGTGTATTTTGAAGAATACAGGCTGCACATTTTTTCTTTTGGTTGATCAGGTGGCCACTTGAAAGCATGCTGTTTACCTCGCTACTTTGGCCCCTCTGTGGACTACAGATTGCATATGAAGGCACATGCAATAAATTAGGCCACAGCTGAGCTGGTTCATCTTTGATGATGATTGACAACATGAGGTCTGTTTATTTGCCTTTTACCCATTAATTAGTCTAGGTTACTTTTGATATAGTCTTCTGTTGAATTATAATATTTTCTAAGATTATATTGTAAAATAGAGTTTTCCTGTATTTTGTACCTCTTGCAGGGAATTTTTTAATACAGTCTGTCTTCATTTATTTCGCATTTCAGGGGTCAGGACAAGATGTTCTTGATGCAAAAAGCAGATGAAATGTTGGATGAGGATTGCAAAATCAGGGCTGTAGAAATCATGTTGCTACCCATGAAGTAGTTCCTCGGTGAGCCAGCAGCAAAAATATCATCATCTATTCCCAGAGCAACTAAGGCTGGGCATATATTGCACAATTTAAGCCCATTTCTGACCCGATTTTTGAGCCACACAGCTCATTTTTGAGTTGGGCCAAATTTGAGCTTTCTCTGGTATGGCTTGTGCAGTGTACACAGGGAAGCTAAGACTGATCAACTACTCCCAAACACCCATCAGATTTTTGAATGAATTTCTGACATGTCATAAATTTTGGCTGGAATTAAAAATTGTACAGTGTATATCCAGCTCATTTGGACCTGTACCATTTGAAAATTAATACGACATAGCTATTTCTTCAAGATTCATAAAAATCAAATAATAGATTAATGTGACATGGTGTATAGCAGGTTAGCAAACAAAGAATTGGATAAATTAACGATGACTCACTGTCCCAGCACAGAAGACAGTTTGGGGAGCCCACATAAGCACTTTGACTTGTTATGGAGCCGCTGAAGCAGTGCCTCCATGATTGCGATCCTTTCTATGAGTTATGTTGGAAATGTGTGTGGTCTCTTACACAGATTATGGGAGACAAACACTTTGGCTGTTCTTCTGTGTCTCCTCAGGCACTTGACAGAGTGAGCCATGCATTTCTCTTTCACACCATCCATTCTTGTTGCTAGGAGACAGGTTGATCTTTTTTTCTTGACCCAGCTCACTTCCTGTTATTCTTTTACTCTTTCTGTGAATCACACTGTCCTACTTTCCTTCAATATTAATAAATGACATTTAATTATAACCATGAATGAATGGGTTTATATAAATATAGCATAACAGTAGCTCTTCCACAGCACTGAAATGAAAGGTGATGGTTTACTATTTTATTGACGGGGCCTTTCTCTTTTTCCCAATAAGACCTAGAAAATTGAGATGTGCTAGAAATAGACTGTTTCATTATAGATCTGAGTTGTGGTGTTGAAGTAAAGAAGTTGCATTTGTACACTTCAGGTATTATTTACCCACCTCTCCTGTACATAGAGGGAATTGTTGTCATCGAGATGAGAATTTGGTCACCATTTACTTTTCTCATGTCCTTCAATCAAAAAATAGGCTGCACTTGGATGTAAGTGACTCCAGCTCTATGAGTAAGTGCTTAGCCCTCTAATGGACTTCACTAATAGACTTTGGATGTCCAATATGTATCTCCTTATTTGATATATGTTACAACTGGAAGTGCTCTGGTCCTGCCAGCCTCTACTTTAGACCCTTGAGAGGGTGCATGAAAAAAGTTTGTAGTTTTGTGTTTGCTGTAGAGATACTCAGGACTACTCTCTGAGCAGTAACAATTGATTATATCATCTTTGGAAGATGCTTTCTTACTTTCCCCTGACTGCAATATATATATGTATGTATATATATGTATATATATATATATATATATATATATATATATATATATATATATATATATATATATATGCACTACATTGAGTGAGTGTTTTCAGTAGACACAGTTTGAGTACTACTTTCTTGCACTGAAATTGAAGCCATTATCCCTCTAAAGCATACACAAGACATTTAATTATCATTGTATATTTTGTGTGTGTGTGTGTGTGTGTGTGTGTGTGTGTGTGTGTGTGTGTGTCAATTTCAAATTAACAACATTGTTTTACATTATATATTATAGTCATGATGGCGATGCTACTGTAGAGTGGTGCTCTCGCCTACCATTTCTGAAGCCTGCTGTTAGAGAGCAGTTTACCTCTGTATTCTTGTGTTCTTTATTTGGATCTGCCTTGGATTCCACAAAACAAACAAAAAAAAAATAAAATCACAGTATCACTAAGAGAAGAAAAGGCAGACAATCAGAAAATAAGTGAACTGACTCTACATATGAAACAATACATATAGGCTAGTAGTAACTAGCAAATAGATGCAAAACCAAAATTTTCACGAACAGCACCAGTATTTTTTTTTTTTTCATCCAAAACAGCAATAACCATAATAACATCTATGTAAGATATTTGTTTTGTTGGTTGTTATATGGTTATTATTATTCTCGTACTTTTATTAATGGCCTTAATAATAATTCCAAGCTTTATTACAGCATTAATTCCTGCATTTTGCATTATATTACAGTAAATAAACTATAATAATAGGGAGGTGGCAAAAAAGATAAACTCAAGCTCATTACTTTAATGGTGTGATTATTCAGTGATGACCAATCTGCTACTGTTAGACTGCTCTGCTCACAAGCAGCCATCTGCATGATGGTGCACTCAACGCAATATGGACTGAGGCAGGATTTACCTCATCATGTAGAGTTAATGGCTGACATTGCTGTGAGATGCAGTGCACTTCCTCACTGGAATCTATCCTAATTTTTTTTTCCAATAAGACCAATCTGTTGAACACCTGGATGCATATACACTATGAAAATCATGGTAAAATAAAGTATCAAATGCACACCAAGACAGAAGTTGGTTTATGAAGAAGATATTTTTGAACACTCATCCTTAATGTCTCCTCTGACATGCGGTAGCATACTGTGAGACTGCTCCTCCCCACAGGCAGCCATCTGGAAGAGTAGAGAAGAATGGAGGTATGCAGGGAGAGGAACATCTGGTCTTTTCGGAGTTTGCTCTGACAGGAAATGTGATGGATGGGAGATTTACACCCAGTCAGACCCAGATATGGACCTATACTTTTGTTTTTATAGGACTGCAAAACGGGTCAGTCATTACATGCCTCTGGCTGGATTATTTGTTTGTCACACTTAATGATAGCCTATCATATCTGGGATGGAGTCAAACTGATGAATCGGGTCGACTTTTCATAATGGATGCACAGATCAGAGCAACATCTGCTGCTACATAGACTGTAATATTACTGACTACAGGCTATATGAGCTGTGTTGATAATGGACTGATATGTTCATTGTAGTGTATTACCTCAAGCTTAACTGTTGCTTTTATGCTTTTGTGTCTGTTAATCTTCCTCAAACTTACTTTAGAGGTTGGCAATTGTAAATAGTATGTGTCTAAAGAGAGATTATCCAGATAGATATTACATAATCACCTAGTTTATTCAATATTGCACTTGATATTTCACTTTGCACTCATTTATGGCTAAAAGTGGTTAGTAGAATCACCTCAATAAGACCAAGAGTTTGTATTTGGTGATTTGTATGTAATGGTTATTGCAATCAATGGTGCCTAACAGAATTCCATCATGTGCTCTTTACACTATGCAGAGAATAAGAGCATAGTGAAAAAGATAGTGTATGTTTGTGAGCCAGGAGGTACTTGAGATATCACACAACCGTGACCTCCACTAGAAACTCTTTGTCAGGCCTCCTGGAGGGCAGCCAAAATGCTGTGAACTCAGTTTTCCCTCAAAAATATTAGTCAGACATCCTCTGACCTGGGAACTGCACAAATGTTTTAAAACTGGGGATGGTTTGGTAGCACTTTTTCCATGTCCAGTACAGATACAGCAACCCAATCCAGCGCTATCTTTTCCCATCTTTTAAACAACAAAACTATTAATAATACATTTGTGTGAATGTGTTTTGCTGTACCATGTAAAAAAGTCTAAAACACATCATGCCCAAACTGTGAAATAAGTATTCTACTCCCAAGAAGATATACACTGCCCACAACACTTACATATTGCTGCTTTTCTTTTTTATTATTTCAACCTTTCCACACACAGAACTTTTAGCCACATTTTTGATTAGTCCGTACTATTCAAACATTCAAAATGAAATTTTAAAGATTGCATAAATGGTACTGAGTCACTCCACACATCTGACGTGATGAGTATGGCCTGTCACTTAGAGTTTAGATAAGCATTTACATGATAGTTTCAGCCACCGGCCGTGTTATCTAAGCCAGTCATTTTGGCTAGTGTTGGACCAATATCAATACTGACTATTGGATTGGTGCATCCCTAGTTAAAACTAGATTAATCTACTTGCAAAGATAGTTGATTGTACCTTCATTGCTTACACCTCCAGCCCAACAAAATGCCAGTGAGCCTTGCCTTTTACCATGAGAGAAGCGAAATTTATTTTGCCTGGTTGGTCTCTTAGTTCTAACAGCTCTGTGCCTCCACAACACTTTGATGTTAAAGTGTTATTTCACTCAGTTTAATCATGCAGTGATAATGTTAATGAGAACTTTATTTCCAGCTGGCTTGGCCTCCTGTGGTCTTTGCTGAATGAAAGGAGGTATAGATTGAACCACTTGTTAGCAGATGAATACAAGAACCCCTTGCTTGACATTTGGCAAGCACTCAATATCAAACTAAAGCCACATGATTTCTATACAGAACATGGAAATATGTGGTGAAGACGGCAGCTCTTTTTAGCAACAGTTGAATATACAGTCATTTTTGAGGTGGTTGGGAATTAACTGTGTCTTGTGTCCTTATGTATATGCCTCTAGTATAGATTTAATTGGCTGCCTTGTCTGTCAGCATTATTCACAAGATATGGAGGTTAATATGAATTTCCGATTAACTCAATAAATGACTTGATTAAAAGAAAAATTACACATGTATATACTGATCAGACATCTTTTTGGGATACACTTTACTTACCTTAGACTGTGTTTCAGATTGATGCCCATAAGACACAGTGAGGAAAAGTGTCATACTTAATATCATAATCTACTAAGAGGAAACTGCATCTATATTTATGTGCACTGGCTTTACCCCGTGTACATGACATAAAGCTGACATGTGTCTTGGCTGTGGGGTGACTGTAGCATTAAAGTGGATCAGTTGAGGCATCAGGTCTGCAGTGGAAGAGGAATTTACCTGAATAGTGACACTCAGCAGTATACTTAGAGAAAAAAAATCTCAGCAGCACACACAGAGAGAAACCACTCATCAGTACACAGAAAGAGAGAGGCAAGAGATAATAAAGGTAAAGCCCAGAAAATCTGTATAAACACATTTACAATAAAGAAGAGAAAAGAATATGTGTACACAAATTATAGCTCACCTTTGTATCCATATTTGCATTCTCATGCAAATGTGGTCATAAGCTGTTTTAAATACACGCACAAATTTGTATGAACGCTTCTTTGCAATAACACGCTGAGAATATAAACTGTGCACACTTTCAGTCCTCTCTAGTGAAACCCAGTCCAGTGCTTGACATCCAGGCAACTCACAAATCCGCACTCTTTCACACACTCTCACAGGCACACAATATAATATTGACACTGAAGGAATTCCAAGCAGCTCCTTAATCCAAGCAAGTGCTGACTGAGGCTTAGATTGGATGGATGGAGTGAGGGGAAAAGGGAGAGATGTTGATATGTGCAGGTGAGAGGGCAAGGGGTTTAAAGGTGGCTGGGGAGACGCGAAGAGAGAGGAGGTGACATCAAAGCATGGGATTTTCCCCAAAAGTACTTGTGCTTTCCAGGTATCTCGTTGTTAAAAAGAGGTGACTTTTCTTTCCTGTTCTCCATGCTGCATTCAGACTGTTTAATGATACTTGGGCCTGGTATTTGCTGCATTTATAAAGTATTTTTTTTCATGAGATATCATTGTAGCAATAGGCTTTGGAGAGGAAGGTCAATGATCTGTGACTAACTGGGCAGATTCTCTGTGGTCTTCTGTTGGTATCCTGTACACATGAATACAAATCGTGTTGTTTAATATGTTAAATTGATTGGTTCCTAATGTCTTCTCTTCTTTGCTATCATCTGACAGGTACGACTACAGAGAGATGTTGTACAACTCCACGTTCTGTCTGGTACCTCGAGGACGACGGCTGGGTTCTTTTCGCTTCTTAGAGGCTCTGCAGGTCAGTAACAAACATACAGATGTTTCTCATTACTGCTAGGTGTAGCTGTAAGTAAACAGAATCACTTACAGTAGGTGTATTATGGTGACTCGGAAATTTGATTATGCCTTTAGGTTTTGTTTCATAAAATAGACAATGAAACACATAATCATAATTATCACACTCTAAGGAAAATAAACACAAAGACAACACCTCACATACATTAAGAACAAAAATTACAAATTTCCAATAGGTTCCCACACTTTTTGAAATTCTCCTGCCCCTACTCTGGGTATGTAACTCAATCTCTCTAATACAGTGCAAGATGCCATTTCCTTCATCTATACATTTACTGGAGGTATGTCCATTTTTCTCCAAAATAGAGCCATTATCCTCCTGGCCAGAAGTGGTCCAAAGTCAATTGAAGTTATCTGAACTAAAAGTAAAGCTCTTCAGGTATATTCCAAGTACACACAGTTTTGCTTGGTGAGGCAACTTCACTCCAACGATCTCAGAATAGTCTCAACAACCGTTTTATGTTTGGTACTTTATTAAATCCCTCTCTCTCCCATCTTTCCTGGCAATTGCTGTGAACTAATAAAGTGAAAATCCCAAAGGAGATATTGTTTTGGGAATTGCAGTTGGTTGAACACCGAAAATACAGCTGCAGTATTTGGACCTGATTAAACCCCAATCAATGGTTGACCCATGTCGATTTTTGTCCCAAAAATGCTTCAGCTGTCAGGTTTCTAAAGTGCCTGGATTAATATGATACATTTTGGCAACTTGGGAGGGCAGCGTAACGTGATGACCAAATACAAGTTGAACTGGTTCAAAGAATTTGTAGTGCCTCAGCGCTGAATCTATGGTGACCAGACAATAAAGCCATTAATCAAAGTTTGAGACTGGAAAATGTGATGTACTAAGTAACTCCCAGTAGCTCTCTCACCCACTGCCAGTCATTTTGTTATTGTGCAGACAGTGTTGATACAGCTGGCCCTGACTCACCCTTTTCTGTCTTCTCTTTTTCTTCTTTCTTTGAGTTACTTCACCCACATCTACGAGTCATGCTGTCCTCTAACAGTACACATACTCTTTTTAATTCTAGTACATTCTTCAATGACTGTCCCTAATTTCCAGTGGTACAGAACCAATCTTACTTGCTCTTTCATTCACTCAACCTTCCTACACACTTAGGGTGCACAGAATGTCAAATCTTCTTGGTGACACTGCTATGTGCTCAGTCCATAGTTATAGTTATCTCAAGGAGGTGATGATTCGGTGGAAATGTGTTTTCATGAAACTTGGTGAAAGGGTGTTGCGAGGGCCAAGGAAGAGGCTGTTCAATTTTGTGTATCTGAATCAAGAGGCAGGTACACAAATTATTTTTCAATTTTGTTCATATTGAAAGATAGGGCATTTGACCTTGGTGGAGTTCTGTGCCTTCCAAGTGCCTTTTTACTTAAACAGTAAGTTTACTTTAATGAACAGTTTTGCTTAAGGCAGTTATGTTATAAAAAATAACCTTTCCAAACTTTCTTCATTGTAAGAACATTGCTTGTTGAATTGCCACTGGACAGGATGGAATTATGAGGCAACCACGTTTTTTGCTGAACAAGAACCTTTCAAATGTATTGATTCTTTTAGATAACCACTGGTTGTAACTAGCATTGCCCTGTGAATTCAGTAATCCTCTAAATATTGAAAGATCTGAGTAAATGGTTTAATATATATAGACAGCTTTTTAATTGTCATATTTAAAAGAATTTAACTATACCACGAATGAATATTTTCAGTTTATGATCATGTCTACAGGCTGAGCTGAAACACTTGTAATTGTAGACCTGCTTGTCATTAAAAACTGAAATGGCGCATTACATATTGACTGAACTTGTGCTTCCATTATGGCTTCATAAACCTCTGTTATTTTGATGATGCCGTTAGCTGTACATATAGCCTGAATATGCTGTAAAGTGTTTAAAATATGACATTAAACAGGTAAATATTTGGTTAGAGAACAAGTAAGTCTATTTGCCTTCACACACCAGAATGAGAAATTGTTCATGTTAAAGGATTTTTTTCCCCTTAATGAATATATATGGGAGAAGACTTGGGTTTTGCCTCTGTGTAAAATTAGATCTTAGATATTTAGCTGTTTTTCTCCTACAGTGACTTGCAGCACAGTAAGTGCAACAGTGTAAAAAAAAAAGTCAATATTAATGTCATGAAAAAATCAAAAGCCACCAAAGTCATGGTGTTGGTTTCTTCTGTGTGAGTTATGTTTGTGTCAAGTACTGTACTCTTGAGGAAAACAGCAGAGAAACAGTCAGGGAAAAGAGAGATTTTTGATCAAGTAGAGTAAGAATAATGACTTTGCAGTGACTCTTTATTGACTGGAATGGGGAGATAATTACACCGCTGGGGAGCCAGGAGTGAAACAGTGGACTGATGACCAGGTCGGCGCAAGAACAGAAAGCAGTGCAGCTGCAGTTGAAGTAGCATGCAGAGGTTGGCTTGTGTGTAGGGCTGGACCGTGGCCTGGGGGTATTAGTGCGTCTTTCCACTCGCAGCCCTTGCAGGAGAACACAAGTTGAGGAGGGCAGGTGGATGTGGAGAAGCTGAAAGCAAGACAAGGCTGGATGCGGTAGTCAAGGGAGTAGACATATGACTGAGCTAGAGCAGGGTGAGGAAGGAGGAGTTGACTGATTTGGCAGTTGATGTAGAGTGCAAACCTGCAGGATCACATTGTACAATGCAGGTGCCATGACAAGCAATAGGCTAGAGTCACTTTGAGCTCCTCTGTTATGCGTGTGTTTGCAAAACATCGGGGGTTTATAGCAGTGAGTTTCATTAATGAATGTTTGTTCTACGTGTGAGTGATGTGATGAGTTGGAGGAGAGGATTGAGCTTTAGGAGTCTCTATTTGATTGCTCGGTGAGAGCAGATAGGCCGGGAAAGCATGGGAATGTTTCAGCAGACTGCTGCCTTTGCTAATGACACAGAGGAGATTAGACGAACACTGCACCACTCTGATGCGGGACCGTTTGTGCTTGGACGTGCGTGTGCATGTGCAGTGAGTGACCAAGGCCAATCAGTGAATGGTAGCTCGCTTAACAGATTATAGGGCCGGCCACTGCAGGCAGGATTCTGCATGCACTATCCAACTCTGGCAAGCCCATACAGACAGACTTGAAGGAGCAATATATAACAATTATACGTCCAAAAATGAGTACTGCTGAAATCCTATTTAATGTGCAATCTGTGGTTGAAGCGAGTTGTTTCCCCCTGCCTCCTTCTCTCAAGACTTGCAGCGCAATACGAGTGCAACATTGTAATTTCACAATAACAAGCGACAATGAGTCCTCCACTAAGTCCTTTATCCGGAAAATAAAAGCCCACTGCTCTGACAGTACACTGAAGTTTGAGTTCAGTGACTTCCTGCCTTACTGCCTGCCAGGCCAATCAACTTATTGCTCAATTTAACCATAATTAACATGTACTCCTTCTAAAACATTATTTATGATTTCTTATGATAAAACAGTTTCATAAAGAGATATTTACTCATTCAGAGAACATTCAGCATTTGAACTCTAATTAATGTGAAATGGTCAAACAATAACACAAATTAGGGGCCAGAATAGAAATTTCAAAACAGCACTGCAGCTTTAACATTGTTGTCAGAGAAATAGAGATTATTATAACAGAGATTTTAATTTAGCATGTTTCCTTAATCTCTGATGACATATCATGGACATGATTTATTTCAGTTAATATAGTACATATTTCTCCTTTAAACTTAGCAGCACAAACATGCACACATACAGATGGTCGAAGGGATTCACAAGGACACACACAAACATGGATATACATTTCAGCGCAGTTTCATTAATCTGTCAGACATGGGTTTAATGTTCAAATATGCTCAAGTGCATCTTCTTTCCCACTGAACATAACACTCATTTTTATGAACACACACTGCCTAGTCACTCTGAGAGTCAGTCATCAAGGTACTGCAGTAGTTCTGTAGTTAATGGAAATGTGTTGGAAGATGAGTCGCTTTTATTGGTTAAATTGCCTGAGTTGATTGCTTGGGAAATGGACCTTGTGCAGTGATGGCATGAGGTTGCAGAGCATGAGCCATTTAGTAACATTTCAGTTTTCTCTTCTTTCCAGTCTGTCTTTATTTTATTGCCTGTATAAATACATATTGATCTTATTAACCAACTGTGTATTTTTTGTGTTTTTGTTTGTGTATGACTCTTACAGGCAGCTTGTGTGCCTGTGATGCTGAGTAATGGCTGGGAACTTCCCTTCTCAGAAATCATCGACTGGAACACGGCAGCTGTGATTGGAGATGAAAGGCTGCTATTACAGGTAGAAAGTTAATACAGATCTAAAGTTGGATTTACTCGAGATGTATGCCAACACTGTTATAAGAAAAAGAAGAAAGGCTAATCTGCACATTGTCAGTTATCCTATTTTCCTGACCTGTAAAGTTATACATTTAAATGTGTGAAACAATGCACTTTTTAGTTTTGTTTTGTTTTCTTTATTAGTTTTCACAATTTGAAAAGAAACATTATGTACAAAAGTACATGAAAAAAACAATGCACCCTTTGTTAGATTACATTTTTTCATTTGGTTTTACTCTGCTTAAACAGCCTGAGTTAAAACTTTTTAAAATAGTAAGTGTCTCTGTATTTTACAACAGGCATAACTAATAAATGAGCTAATTTGCCTACTTGTAAAATGATGAGCTTCTAATAGCCAGTGTAAACTCCCATAAACTTAGACTGTTATTACAGGTTATTACAATATGCCTTTTTTTTCATATTTAGAGATTATCAAAGGATTGAATAGGACTGGGTTGAAGTGGATTGAAGTTGTTTAAGGGCCACATTTATATGACTTTATAGCAGAAATGAATATATTTCCAGCTTTGTACAAAAAAGATTTTGATCTCTATAGCTAATTTCCCTGTTCCTGACAACTGTACTGGGGAGAATTTTTATATGACTAAAATGATTAAGGCTTAACTTTATGCATCATTAAGGGTGTGGTCAATTTGAATAACTGGAGTCAGCGGTCGCCACACCAAGCCTTACAGTGGCTCATCAGGATCCTATGGGTGATGTCACAGAGACTTGGTCTGTGTTTTCTACAGTCAATGTAAGTGTCTGTTTTTGTTTTGTCTGGGCTAATTTAATAATCTGCTAACATGTGTTTGCTTGTGTCTCAGATTCCCTCAACAGTACGCTCCATCCACCAGGATAAGATCCTGTCCTTGAGACAGCAGACACAGTTCCTGTGGGAGGCTTACTTCAACTCTGTGGAGAAAATAGTACTGACCACACTGGAGGTGCGCGCGTGCACACGCACACACACACACACACACACACTCATGTTTAATACATTGCACATGTGTACATGCAAATATCTGTATACGCATGCATAAATGGACTGGGTTATATTCAATTATATGTTATAAATATAATTTGAATTTTAAATATATTTTAGTATAAACTGTTGCACTTCGTTTTCATTCAGAAGTGCCAATCTGTGGGAAGAAAATCAGATACCAAAGATTTGTTGCATAGAATGTCACAAATGTTTTGCCTCAGTATTTCTGCACTTCATAACAGTACCACTTGATACTCTCTTCAAATTGCATCCTCTTGATAATGTTACTACTGTGATTCCAATATTTTTCACTTTCCTTGCATGCTTGCATACAAATATACACAAGCAGATGGCATAAACCCAATCTATTGTCATTTGTTCACATAATTCTTGGACTTGCGTTCATCCCAGTTACTGACTTTGCTTTGACAACCTTACAAGTGAAGATGGTGTAGTTACAGACTTTAATACCCACAATAAAACTGTTCCAGACTAGATCAAAAAACTAGAGGGATGAGATATATATTGTTAAACACTGCTGTCATGTTTCTGAGGCAGTTTCTTGCTGTGGCTTGGCTATCAATCATGTCAGTAGTTTGTTCCTGTCAGAGTCCATTTATCTGTATTCTTCCTGGTGAGTAGCAGGCTATCATACTGCTCTGGGGCTAGAATTACAAACAAGCAAAGATGAGAGCAGGGAGGACTGAAAAAGGATAAGGGAGCAAGACAACAGGCAGGATATGGGAGGCTGGTTGTAAGTCTGGCAGGATGTTTTGCTGCATTTCAAGTGATGTGTTTGTGCTTCCCCAAATTCACCATCAACAATCAATTATGGCCAGTAATGTGCATCTAAAGTATAGTTTTAATAGTATAGATGATAAATGTGTTAATTTTGAATTTGATGAATGTTGCTTTAATTCAAAAGTTAAGATTCAAACAGGAGAAGTGCTGCTGATTTTCAGTTGTGTTACATGTAAGTGTTATTGCTGACTGCAGTTTACACCATTAGTTGCTGTCAGATAGTGTTACGGAGACCTAGTCCCATGAGGCAGGAAGTCAGGCACTGGAAGACAAGTCTGGGATTTCTCTGTCAGCAGGGTAAAGTTACAGCCCCAAGAAGCTGTTCTTCGATCTATTTACACTTTGAATATCCTAACTCTGTTCCAGCACATGCCATAGTGCAAGACTGGTTAGAGGTCAGTGTTTTGGCTTTAGATTTAATGTATAAGTTAGCCACTATTAGCAAGGGATTCTATCCATTTACTGTAAACACAGCAACGTTGCATCACAAGAATCTGTTTAGTTCCACAGTATGCTAAAAGAAGTAAAAGGGTTTACTCTATAGCTGCCCCATAGCTCCCAGAATGCTTAATATTTTTATCAAGGCATCTTTTCAAATGAGTCTTCTTAAAGCTGGTTTGGAGTAGGAAGCAGTTGGTGCTGTTGGCCTGTAAAGCCTGCTAGCACATTATGTGTGATAGAGGGCTAAACAAACAAACTTGTAGATTTGGGTAAGGATTATGAAACAGCTAGTGCCAACCCACTTAATTTTGAAAAACTAACTGAAATGATGTACAGTTTTAATTATATTCTGACTTTCAGAATATCTCAAACATAACAACATAACTTCAAAGATAAACATTTTGATTACCCATTATAAAAAGTAAAATGCTAATAAATATAGTGGCTTATGAAATTAATCTGAGGGTGATTTTATTTAGCCTCGCCTGCCAAGTTAAAATTGTCAATTTCAATCAATTTATGTTTCTTTTTTCCTTACAAAACTAATTATATCCAGATGTAAATGAAATTACAGTTAATGGATTTGCATTATCATTATAAAACTTTAAGTATTGTTTTCAGCTCAACCTGCACAGCAGCTGCTGTTTTTTTGCCTGAGTTGCCTTGCATAATTAGATTCAAGAACTTGAAAAGAACAGACTTTACACCCACCTGCCACAGTCTAGGAGAAAATTTGTATTTGATGAATATGCTTCCTTATTTCATTTCAGTAATAACATGATTTACTTAAGTTTGGTACTGTTAGTAGTATTCTAATTCTATATGTAATATGAAGATATTAATATTCTATATGTAATATGAACAATTAAGATGGAATAGAGAATGAGATGGTATGAATGAATTAAATGGAGTGACAAATTAAAAAGAATTATACATCACAAACCAAAACAAGCTGTCCAGAAGAAAACAATGAAAGGAGAATTAAATAGTAGGATATGAGTTTGTTTATGAAGAGACATGACAGCATAATGAAAAACACTTATTTGTAGTAGGCAGGTTTTTGTGTATTTGAAGAGACTCATTGTTTTGGTTTTTAATTTGAGAAATGCCAGAGGATCTGTGTCTGTGCTCAGTTTCCAAGCAGCACATAAGACTGGCATAATTACTGTTTTCATTTGAAGTGAATGGACATGCAGGATCTTGGCTCAGAGCTAATTTCCTGCTGACATCTTACTGACAAATCACAGTAGTTGTACAAATACTGTTTCTGGGCCTTGTGATCTTTTCTGTCACACAGGAACAAGGAGTATCGTGGATATTTTATTGATACATCTCCTCTCCCCTATTTATGCAGATCATCCAGGACCGGGTGCTGCAGCACACCTCGAGGAGTAACCTAATGTGGAACAGTCTGCCTGGAGGCCTTTTCACCCTGCCTCAGTACTCCACATACCTGGGAGAATTCCCCTTCTACTACGCTAAGCTAGGTCAGTTAATTATTCAGGCACATGCTGCTAAATGCTAAGAACCATATTAATTGCACACGGTAAGTTTTGATGCACTGATTACCATTTTATGACAGGAACAGCTGCTGTGTGACAGCTGTTGAATCTTCATAAACGAACATGTGAATCAGTGACATTGCCACAAGTTATGCAGTATATCTTTATAAATTCATGATTTGTCACAGAGAGGCTCACCAATTAGACCTGCCATGTTGCCATGTTGTATTTGTGCATGGTTAATTGGCCAGATATGCAGCTTGTTGCTGACATTGGGATTTGGTTAACTGGCACCTTTTCCCTTACAAGCCTAATTAGAACTTTTCAGTCACACTGGAGGCCAAGTAAACACAGCTTGAAGTAAACAAGCACAAACTAAGAGAGGCTCAAAGCTGTCAAGGAGGCTATTACATACAGATGAAATTCTACTTATAATTATAGGGTTAGTCTTAGTGCATTTTCATTTTCTAGTGATTGCAATAGGTGACTGATGGTGATTCAGAAGATCATTATCCTGGTTGAAATCTTACCTGACGGGTTTAAATTGCTTCTTTTCTTACCTCTGATGTCTCCTGGTTCTTTTCAGGCATTAAGCCCTACCCCAAGTTTACAGCAATCATTCACGTGGTGACCCCACTGGTCTCCCAGTCCCAGCCGGTCATGAAACTGCTTGTGGCTGTGGCCAAATCTCAGTACTGTGCTCAGGTAATTCAAAACCTAACACACTACACCACACTATTCATTATTCACCTCACATCAGATTGACCCGATCTGCATCGGTTTCTACTAGAGCTGTACTGAATTTAATTTTTTGTTTACATTTGAAGCATCTAATCAAACAAAAAACACAATTTGAATAAAGTGATTAATCAGATTAAATTAGCTTGTCTTTTTGTTAAATAAACTATCTTTAATGAATGTAACTTGTCAGTTTTGTCAACTTAAATGTATTTTCTGATTCTGTTGGAGTGCTGCTAGACCATCCTGTCAATACAGGTGCATGTGTGCAGCAAGCGGGAGAGCAAACAGTTGTTTGGCTGCAGTGAAAATGTAGTTTCTGAAAAGCTAAATGCCAAAAAAAAAGGACTGGAGCAGATTATTTTGCCAAATAAAAGCATGTTGTGAATTGAATTATTACACCTATCTTTTCTATTTATTTATTTTTTATTTCTTTCCAATAAATTTTAACCTAACACTCTGAACTTATTGTAAATGTTTGGACCACAGGGTTCTATGCAGTCACCAGTGGATTCTATTTCTACAAATACTAATAACAATAGGATTGGGAAAATGTTTAACAAATTAAAACACCAAGTGTTTTAAGACATAAAATGGAAATAAAGGGAGCCTGTCCAAATAATTTCCAAATAGTTCTCCCTACAGATGCTATAGATCCTATAATACTAATGCACAGTGTAGGAAACATAGGAAGCCCTTACCTGTCTTTTTTTTTTTTCAGTGCACAAAACTGTACACTACTCATTATTCTGGCATTTTGCAAGTTCACCAAAAATGTGACTTCAGTCTTTCTGGATTTAAAACTGTATGGTGTCAGCACATTTTGTTTTAACATTTAAGTGATGTACTGTCACTATCATGTAATGTAGGTGGTGTGACAGTTCTGAAAATAGATGTGCAGTAGAATCGTGAGGACGTTTTTGGCGTTACTTCCCAATAAGTAGGATGTAAATAAAAATAGAGCTTTGTGGGTTTTTGATCTGTACATATATTGGTATGTCTGGCAAGGATTGTCAGACATTAATAGAGTTCTCTTTTAACATATTCCTCATTAGGTGCACATACATAGATGTGTAGATGACTGTGAACATGTTGTGTTCAGAATGATGATGATGTATGCTTTACCTGTTTTCCCTTTGTGCAGGTGATTGTTCTGTGGAACTGTGACAAGCCTCTTCCTGCCAAGCACCGCTGGCCTCCCACCTCAGTCCCTGTCATTGTTATAGAAGGCGAAAGCAAGGTGAAAAAAAAAACTTGTCTGTATTCTTTGCTCATTGTTACTGCAGCCATGTCACAGTGCTGGAAGCCTTCAGTTGAATCCATATCATAGTGTAAAATGTAAAATTGCAGGCAAACTTTCTTACTAGGTGGTTGAAGTGGTCAAAGTCCATGTTCTGCTTGTTCTGCTGTTTCCAGACCATCTCTAGGTGGCTTGAGCAACCAGTTCATTCCTTTTCTTTTCTTTTGGCACTTTAGTATTAGACTCTTCAGATCATGGGATCAGTGCAAAAAGCACAGACATAAATGCTGTCATGTCCAAGCTTCAGGCCTATTTTCACACAAAGGAGTTGAGACGCTATAGCGTTTCAATTTACTGTACACAGAATTTGATATTTCTTTCTTTTAACCCACATCTTTCTGCCTCACTCATTGTAATAACAGGAGGACACTGTCATTAAAGAGTGTCTCACTTTTTTCAAAAAGTGCCTACCGGCTAAACCTACTGTATATTTATTGCAGGGGTCTCAAACATATGGCTCACGGGCCAGAACTGGCCCATCAAAGGGTCCAGTCTGGCCCTCTGGATGACTTTGAAAAGTGCAAAAATTGCAGAGCAGCCACTGACTCAATTTTTTCAATAAAATTAACTGAAATTCCTATTTGTCCACTGGAGTCACACTGTTAATTATGAGTAGTAGGCCCTATGCTGGACACACTATGATAGATCCCACATGCTTATGTACAGGCTACGTGACACAAACCTGTCAGTAGTGCCAGTTGTAGACTACTGTTCATACAGGAGCAAAGCAGGCACTGTCAATTTTTCCATTGAAAATAGTCAAGTTCTTATTTCCTCACAAAGACACTGAGACATATTGTTGAAATTGTGCTTAAAGTTTAAGACATCTGAGACTGTCAGACGATTCATTACCTGTAAAATGTTTTCAGAAAGTACTTGTGCCTCTTTACACTAAAATGGAAAAATTAGGAGGTGATGTTAGGATATTAGGCAATGGTTTGACTGGTCTGACCCACTTGAGATCAGATTGGGCTGTATGTGGCCCATAAACTAAATGAGTCTGACACCCCTGATTTACTGACTGTTGAAGATGGGGCAGAAGCATTTGCTAATGAGATTTCAAATATAATAAAGGTAGATAAAATTGGACTGAGGACTTTCAGAGAAAGAGGACTTGAATTACTTAATTTGCCTGAAACTTGGCTGGCACAAGAGCAGAAACCTTTACACTGTATTTCAAAAAAGAAACTGGCTTTTAGATCAGTGTGCACTTATTGCTAAAACTGGAATCCACTTTATAAGTACTTGTAATACAGAGTTATTTGCATAGATACATGCCAAGGCTACAGGCTGCAGGGCTCATCAGGGAGGGAAAGACACTCCACTGCTTGCAGATTTCTGTCTAGGGTTTTAGCTCATCAGCGAGATGCTGTATTTCTGCTGTCATTGGTGTTATGTCAGCGTGTATATTTGGCTCATTCTGCTGTTAACGCAGCGAGATGAAACAACTCTGTAGCACAAACAAACATGAAGAAACTAGCGCCGCTTGTCAGGCAGATGTACCCCGCTTGTGCACATACGGGCCCTGTTTATACACTGATTGTTGCTGTTGAGCTGCATTGTAACATTTTGCATGTGTGTCTCTGTGTTTAGGTGATAAGCAGTCGTTTTCTTCCCTACGATACCATCCCCACTGATGCTGTACTCAGTCTAGATGAGGACACTGTGCTCTCCACAACAGAGGTCAGACCACCAGAAAACTACAGCTGACATTGAAAAAAATTGCTTAATCTCTATTATACATCATTTTGTTACAGTTCCCATCAATTCTGTGCTCCTGCTTTCTCTGCCTCATGTCTTCTCTCCCTTGTTCTGTGTCTTTGTTTGTCTCTGATCTCGGCCCAGGTGGACTTTGCTTTCACAGTGTGGCAGAGTTTCCCAGACCGCATTGTTGGCTACCCAGCCCGCAGCCACTTCTGGGACAGCAACAAGGAACGGTGGGGCTACACTTCCAAATGGACCAACGACTACTCCATGGTGCTCACTGGGGCTGCCATCTATCACAAGTAATGACATAGTACTCATTTGTACTCCCATCTGCGTCTTTATTGTATTTCACTTCTCTCCTCTGAGATTTCATTGAGTTCAATACTAAAACAGTTCACTCTCTGTCACATTCTCCCGTAGATACTACCACTACTTATACACCACCTACCTTCCAGCCAGTCTGAAGACCATGGTTGACCAGATGTCAAACTGTGAGGACATTCTGATGAATTTTCTGGTGTCCTCGGTTTCTAAACTACCACCCATCAAGGTCACCCAGAAGAAACAGTACAAGGAGACCATGATGGGACAGGTGAGACAGAAAATCTTGTAAACTATTTCATCTTATTTTGTGCCCAAAGGTGGACCAGGCACTGTGTTGGAGATTTTTCTTCTTTTGCCAAGTATCTTATCACAGATGGACCTTTTCTGAATAGAGCCAATAATAATAATAATGATGATCAGGATAGAAAAGCAATCCCGATATTTAAAGTTGATATACTCCCTATGCACAAGTAGTGGGCATTTGTCTGCTTGTAGAAGGTACATTTTCCACTGTTGATGTGTGGAGTGAAACAACTAAAGAATCTCGGAAAACAGTGGCCAATTAATTATTTTATACCTGGCATTAACATGCATCCTGAGTGATCCCATCACAGCTCTAAGTACAGCAGTTCACAGCTGACATTACAATGCATTTCCACACTTGGGATGGGCACTTACTTCCACACTGTGCAAATAAACATGTAGCTACATTATTTCCATTTGCAAAGACCAAGTGTGATGATATTTCTGATTTGCACCCCAAAAGTAGTAGCCAACACAGACACAAGACGGACACAATGATTTTTACACAAAGAAACTTATTAATGTATAACATTTGCTGAATTTACAAGAAAGCTCATATAATCAAGAATTTGTCATAAACTGTTTCACAAAGTTAATGAAGTCTAAACACTCACAAATCTGGCCATTTTGGACACTTACTCTATGGGCAACAAAGAAGTAGCCTATATTGGTTATTGTTTACTGTATTTGAAAATTTGACGTTTACCATTAATAAAATGTTGTCTTCCTTCATGAATGTAGTGTAAATTGTGAAATCAGTCAAAACTGTGTTCAAATACCTAGCTGCTACATGTTGGCAAGTAGACACACTTCAGCCATGGAGTGACCACCAGTGCAGCAATGACACATCAAACTGACACAATGTTTTTACACTGAAAGAAACAATTAGATTTATTGCTTTTAATGCTGAATTTGCAAGAAGGCTCAAAGGATTAAGAATTTGCTGTAGCCTTTTCTTAAAGTTTAAGTTTCTCCTCACTCAACAACATGGTTGAAACAGACAGTGTGCTCACAGGCAGCTGCTGTTTATCTTGGCAGGTAAGAATGCCTTAACACTTTGCATTTGCAAGCAAGTTAACCAAATAGAAATCTGTTTTGTGAGATGTCAGTTTAGTAGGTGCCCCCTCAATGTACATACAGTACACACAGCATAAATGCTGCTGAAAGAATGTGGTCATATGTGGCCCAGACCACCTCCAAATCTGGTCTTGGTGAGAGGATCTCAGTGCATCTTCAGTCTATTCACTTGTACTTACCATCTGTATGAAAGCTATTGTGATCTGATCACCCAAGACATCTGTTGATACCAGGTGTAAACGAGGCCAAATTGTGAGGAAGCTATTCAGAAACATGAAGGAAGTTCTTTACCGTTAGGAGAAAACACTCCCTGCACTAGCAATTGCCGCTGAAGTGTTTTTCTCCTCTCACAAATTCAGGCTGCTCTTGTTTTCAGTATGCCTGTAAAAGCCCACATAATTGTTTTTTTTCACAGCAATGCTCATTATTAAGCAGACAGAGACCCATGTTTTCCCTGATTATTGTGGAGGCTGGTGGCCTTTAGACACATCGTACCACTTAAACGCTAATAGTGTTAGCTGTTAAAACTGAACATCAGTCATTTGTAAATTTGAATTGTAATTTGCTTTCTTGGAACACAGCCTTCAATAAAAAAACAACTCATGAATAATTACAATAGGCTGTGAAAGGTCAGAGTAATTTATGATGCATTATTCATTTTGTTGGTGTCTGTCTTCCCTGCACTGCCTGTATCTCCCGCTCCCTCTTCCCATTCTGTCACCACCTCACACCCCCAGAGCTCCCGGGCGTCTCGCTGGGCTGACCCGGACCATTTCGCCCAGCGTCAGACTTGCATGAACAAGTTTGCCAGCTGGTTTGGCACCATGCCCCTGGTGCACTCTCAGATGAGGCTGGACCCGGTCCTCTTCAAAGACCAGGTGTCCATACTACGGAAGAAGTACAGGGACATTGAGAGGCTATAACCCTCCAGAGCCCCCCCGCTCCCTGGACACGACAAAGACAGAGCGAGGGGGCGTGCATGTAGAGCAACTCAGAGCTTCTCCATGATTGCATGGATGGATCAGTGGAGGAGCAGATGAGATTGGATACAGGATGGGAGAGGAGGAGAAGAAAGCAGAACAAATGTGGAGACATCGGTCTTCTCAGTTGTGTCCTCCTCCATTTCTCCTTTTCACCCTTTCTCTTCAGTGTATTTGGGGATTGTCCTGCTACACTATGACCTCCACCAACTGAAGGACATCTGAGGATTTTAAAACTGCTTGACTTTGAGGAGATGGTCAAAGTCACAGAGTTGGAAATCAAAGCTTGCTGCTTCAGTGTCCCAACAGTTGCAAACCACTCCCAACTCTAGCCCTCCCAGCTGAAAAAGACTGTTTGTCCCACTCTGTACACTCTGCACAGGTTCCTGAAAGTTTTTGATGACCGAATATTATTGATAATTATGACTATGAAGAGGATAACACTATTTTGGATTGTGTTTAGCTATTTTTTATACAGTGAATGAATGGCCAGCACTACTCTCTGTATTGTCTTAATTCAAACCAATGGCAGGGTGGGTGAAGAGAGGAATGACAACCCCTCAACCACAGACGAGTTATGATCGTTGATATTCACAGTGCCTCAAGTTTATCTAACGGCGTTGGGATCTGGGAGTCTGAGAAAAAGACATGGTGCGGGATGAGCACCTGGATCTTGCTGCTTTGTTTTTTTTTTTTTTTGTTTTTTTTTGTGATTTTCCTTTTAATTGATGGAATAATAGATCTCATAGTAAATTATTCAGGCCAGCATTCAAGTTTATTACTCGCCAAAGTATAACCTAAGTTTATTTTTAGTCAACTGACAAACAAAATTGTGCCATTTCTCTGTAAAACTACAACAGTCTGACACAAGTAGCTAGATGTCACCAAATTTGCCATGTGGGAATAAATATCCACAGGAACTGAACAGAAATACATGCAAAATTTAATGAAAAACTCTATTTTCATCTTAGCAAGAAATCTTCTTCATGTCTCTTTTTTCATTGTGGCAAGCTAGAATTGGTACTTGAATGTGTGCTGGCCTGAAGAAAAATAGAGAATCATAAGAACTGCCTTGGTTATGGGAGGCTGAGCTTGCCAATTGAGCCAACCAATGGTCTGTTTGAAACACATACCACTGTGAAAACTAGGGAACTGATCTTTTTGGGCTTGGTTAGTGGTGGATATTCATCCACGGTTATTGTCTCTATGCCATAGACTCCATTTCATTTTGTCCACTGAAAAGGTTGGCTGTAGCCCAGGCTGATGAGCACTTGCTTTGATCTAGCACCATCAAACAGTGCTCGATGCCATTAGAGTCAGAGTTGGCATCATACTAAATAAACTACTGTATTTTTTTCACCTGTTACAAACAAATCCGACCAGATTGACAAGAATTTTCACCAAACATTTGTGATTCTGTTATAAGTCATAAGGAACCAGTTGGCACCCTTTGAGAGAGATGCTTTATTATGTAATTCTTCTCATCTGTGGTATTTCAGTATAAATACATGTCATTAGAAGCCTTTCGATTTCCAGGATATTTACAGAATGCCAATTTGTATCAGTGATAATCACAGATTTAAACAGCCAGTCATCTCTGAGAGAATCAGGTTGGCAATGTGCCGTTGTGCTTGGGATGAGAGTTCCATAATTCAGTAGGACGATGTCTCATAAATGAAAACTCAGTCTGTGTCCATATGTTCGTTTTCTCAATGTGATACATGTATATCTCATTGACTCCAAATCTGTGATGAATGCCAAGTGTCAGTGGAATGGGAAATTGGGTTTTGCAGGCTAATTGACTTCGTTTTTGCTTCCATTAACAGTCACAGTTCATTTTAGTTCTGCTTTGATATGTCATATCAGGTTGTCTGAAAATGTTAATGTAATTTGAATCTCTAGAATGTGCACCTATGTTTTTAAATCATTGCAAAGTTTCTGTCCATGAAGTATCCCTGTAAAGCCAGCACCATTTCTATAGAAATCTAACCACACCCGCCCTCACGCCTCATTAGGCAGCTTCAGCTTTATTTTTATGGAAGGTAAATGATCATTTTGCTGAGCATCAC
Organism: Lutjanus erythropterus; assembly: GCF_056507025.1. Classification (NCBI taxonomy): domain Eukaryota; kingdom Metazoa; phylum Chordata; class Actinopteri; order Lutjaniformes; family Lutjanidae; genus Lutjanus; species Lutjanus erythropterus. The sequence goes on from NC_139325.1 coordinate 14,360,727, forward strand.
CATTCTGTACCCTTCACCCCAATATGTGCCAATAGATCATATGATTTTGTTTTATATTTTTTTTCATCTGATGCAAGGAATGCCATGCATTCCCATGTTTATTTGGTTCAATAAAGTTATATCCTGTCTGTATGAGAAAGTAAATTGTGTGAGGGGGAAAGTAAGGGAAGAGTGTTTGTGTGAGAGACTCTAAGAAATCAGCAGAGAAGGGTGCTGCATGGTGTTTTATACTTCTGAGAATGTGCTATCAGCTTGACAGCAAATAAACAATCCTAGTATTACTAAACACAGCACTATCAAGACAACTGAATATGGTCGTAAACAGAATCACATTTCAGAAATGAACTTGGTGCAATATTTAAGATTACATTTTCTCTATTTCTTTTCTCCTTCCTTTTGTTGCTGTTTCAGAGGGCAGGGGGTGATATATTGATGTGCCTTCACAAAAAATATACTTAAGTTTTTCTTCCCATCATTTGCAAGAACCAGGTCCCTGTTTTCATTTCACAGTAGGTGTTTTTTTGTTGTTGTTGTTGTTTTTTTTCTTTATCAATATCCAGTAACACATAATGGCTCCCTAAATGATATTTTTTAACACTGGAATGCTACTAAGACTTATCACCACTCATCTGAAACTGACATTCCTGCCTTTTCTGATGTAGGAACTCCTTTTTTTTTTTTTTTTCTAGACACGTACAGCCTTGTATTACTATACTTGCGAGGATGCAGTAGAGGGCCCCTCTTCCTGGTTGCCACAAGTATAGTAATACATGTAACACACACGTAATTCTCCCATACACACTCAGTATTTATCAGACAAGATTGTGTCTCGACTGAATCTCTGCCTGCTTCCTTCACTCTCTTCCGTAACTGCAGACCTAATTTTATAGAGATTAAAATGGAAAGATAGAGGAAAAATCACAATTTTGTAAAAGAATTTTATAAAAACAAAACAAAAACATCAATAAATAAAATGTTTGATATAAAGTGACTGTCTCTGTGTGTTTTTCTCCTGGCCATTTATTTGTCTTTACTGTCATCGTCAACATCCCTGAAAAAGATTTTGTTTAGATGGCAGCATATGTTGCTCCAAAACCTTGTACCTTTCAGAATTAATGGTGCCTTCACAGATTTGGCAGTTACCCATGATGCCATGGGCACTGAAACACCCACGTACCATCCAAAGATGCTGCCTTTTGGATTTTGAACTGGTAACAATCTGGATGGTCCTTCTCTTTAGCCTGGAGGTCATGACATTGATGACTTCTGAAAATAATTTGAAATGTTGACTTGTCAGACCACATCACACTTTTCTACTTGGTCCATCTCAGATGAGCTCGGGCTCCAGAGAAGTCAGCGGTGTTCTTGGATGATGCTGATGTATGATTTTGGCTTTGAATGGTAGAATCTTAACTTGCATTTGTAGATGCAACATCAAACTCTGTTTACTAACGATGTTTGAAGTCAATGTTACTTTTTATAAAGTTGCATTAAATGCAGTCTCGCTTTTAAATGTGTTTTTTTTTAAAAGATCGTATGATCACACTGTAGCAACTACAAAACAAAACCAACATGGTCCCACTGTGCACTAACGTTATCTCCTGCAACCCTGAGCTGTTTCAAACCACGTTCCCTGATTCTGCTAAAACCTGTTACATGAAATATGTTTTATCTTACATTTAACTTGTTGAAACCTTTAGAAACCTTGAGTGTGTACAGCAAAAGACACACTCATAAAGTAATTCCTATTCCCTGTCTCACCTGGTCATCACTCTTCCTCTCTGACCGGCAGGCAACCCATTTTCAGTCTTCCCGAACACATTTTGCGTGTTAGGGTTTATGCACTGCACCCACTGGGGGAGAGCCAAACTAAATAATACCTTTAGCTTCCTCCTTGTGCGTGTGTGAACCTCTTCCTTTGCCAAGAAACTGCTGTGTTTACATAAATCTGTGTCAGGATGATTGGTTTAGACACGCTGCATAAATAACAGCATCTATCCAGGATGATCCCATGGTGCATGAGAGCTGCCAACTCAGCTGGAGCAACAGCTACAGGAGAGATTGCTACCCCCAAAAACACACCAAACTGGGCTAAACTCTTAAAGCAAAAAGATGTGCAGTATGTGAAAGCTGGACCAGTGCCTACACTGGATAAATTATCTGGTGACACACCAAAAGGAAAACCACTTGGACAGCTACACCAAGACCACCACTCTGTGTCATCTGGAGAACAAAACAGGAAAAAAATCCAGAGATCCAGATGCTTGGGTGCTTGCATGGAGTGGAAATGATTTTTAATAAACCAAGAAGTGAAACTGCACTGTATTGGGGGGCAGATCCAATGCCAAAAGTCTGCTTGTATGATTTAATGGTATGCTAATCAGCTCGACGTCTCCTAATCCTGCTGATGAGATGTGTATCTGCAGTGGAGATGGATCTCAGCATGCATGCAGTCAGGGCTCTTCCCTGCTGTTGGATTAAATACTGTGACTCGAGGCCAAGTTTGACAAATATCCTTCCCTCTCTATCAGCTTTACAAAACTCTTAAAGGGACAGTTCACCCTAAAATCAAAAACACATATATTTCCCCTTACTCATCCAGTAGCCGTCTAGATAGTTCTTGTGTGAGTTGCAGAGATTTGGAAATATCCCATTAGAGATGTCTGCCTTCTCTCCAATATAATGGAACTAAATGGCACTTGGCTTGTGGGGCGGAAGGCGCCAAAAAAAACATTTGAAAAACTCAATAGCAATGTCTCTTTCCAGAAACCACGGCCCAGTTACTCAAATGGACTTTTACAGCTATTTGAGCTCTAAAGGCCAATTCTTATCTAGTTCCACTACATTTGAGAGAAGGCACACATCCCTACAGCTGATATCTCCAAAACACTGCAAGTCACCATCACTATTTAGATTAGTGGTTCTCAAGCTTTTTCGAGTCAGCGCCCTCTTAACCATTTTCTGCTACCAACCAAATAAAACTGTCTTCCTTGAATATTAATGTTTATTATTATTGTGCATTATCATTTCAAATCGTTGTCAGTGAATGCCAAATATTGCCAAAATAACTAGACAGTTGGAATATTATTAGCATTAGTTTCCCAGGGACCAAAAAACCATGTGAATAGAAATGCTTTTTAAATAGTGATAAACAAATGCAATGGAGATTTCAAATTCAAACTTTAACTTTCCATTGACAAATTGACAAACAGCAGCCAATCAGAAATACCAAACAAGAAGCATTTTTATTAATTGCTCCAGTGAAAAACAAGAGAAACCTAACAAGGAAAAAGTCCAAGGTTACTCAAAAAAAGCAGGATATGTTAGCTATCCAATATCATAGGGCTATTTATCTTAACTTTTGAATGAAATAAGCTAAAATGCTTTGAAAGTGATGGTGGTAGTACTGAATCCCTGCTTAACAAGATGTGGGAAAGCCAAAAGAGATAGAGATCAAAGATTCACAAAGAAACAAAATCATTTTAGAACACACATAACTACAAAAGAGATTGAGCCACAAAGAAAGCAGGAATGGCCAGCAGTTACCAACGCAAATTTAGAGTCTCAGCTATGGAGCTGAAAAACCATCTCATCTGGTCGTGTAGAACACAGCAGATTGGTGCATTGCGAGTATTTGCAAGTTTCAACTCACCTTGTGAATATTTGGTCTAAACTTTTAACGCTCCCCCCAAGAACACCTCAATGACCTTTCAAAATGATTGTTTCCAGCAGCCCCTGATGATCTGTGAATGGCCGCTGGGAAGTTGTATCACCCTCAATGAGATTCGCTAATCTAAATGGATCAAAAGCACTACAAGCCAGAGGAAAAATACGTGTTTCTGATTTTGGGGTAAACTGTCCATTTAAAGAGTCCATTTCATTTGGTCTCAGATTTGTAGTTTTGCCTTGACTTAGTAGACTGAGTAATTATGTCCTAATGATGTCTGTTGGAGTTGACTTGTGACTGCAACTACAAACAACCCACACAATAGATTTTTTTTTTTTCACCACACGTTCTCCTGTTGTATGTTGGAATGGAGTTTGGAGCATCACTGCAAACACTGAACTAAATTTAGGAGAAAAACATATTTTTTTTCTATTACAACTCCTGATTGCCAGTGTTATCGTATCATGAGAGTCTTGTGGCTAAAACTGATAATGATAAATAAAAAGAAACAAATTATATGTTATAATATAGTTTATATTTCAATGAGGACTGAGCATAACATGTAAAAATAACAAACAGATTGTGAAGACATTTGCAGTGACAGAACAAGTGAATGTCATACAGCGCCTCATAGAAAAGCACTTCTGTTACAGAAGAGTAGAAGGGACTCCCTGTGGTGACTTAATTGAATATGTTAAGATTAGGCACATTATGACGCTATTAACCAGAAACAATTCACTTCATGGAATTAATGGAATCTAATTCTTCAATCCGTATTTGCCTCGATAAAAATCTGTTGCCACTTTTAGCTCTCATGCATCTCTTCTGAGTGTGTTTGTGTGTGCATGTGAGAATACTTAAGTAAAAGATGTTTCATTTCATACAGCTGTGCTGGTAATAATATACTTCTCTTTTGGTATGTAGAGATAAACAGATGTTCAGGCTTTGTGACTCACACCTTGCACAACAACAACGTAGCTAATCTAAAGCATGAAAGCAGCAGTATAGAAGGGGCTGGTTCCTCTATATCACATGGTAACAGCAGAGAGCAATTGGCTATCTGGATAAAATTATCTCATTTAACAGATGGCAGCTCAAAACTGTGTCACCATCCAGACATGGCTGTGCAGCATTGTGTTGAAATGAGTCATATGTCCATTTCTGTGTTTGCTGCACAAGACACAAAATAGCTTGATTTAATGTGATCATAAATCAGAGATGCACTTTGAAAATCTCTATACAATTTGAAATTGAACACCATTCTAAATCCACCACTGTCTCGCTCACATCTGTTAGCTTTCAGTTGTGGAGTTGTGTTGAGTAATTTGGCCAACATCAATAATTGACTAATCTCAAAATGAGCTGGTCTGGGGGCACATTTTTACACATTTAATACATTTAGGGAATCATTTCTTCAGTTCGAAGTGCTAAACAGTCACTGCCAGTGTTATTATCATGTGATTATGATGCATTATCACACAACTCAAGTTCACTGTCATTTCATCATCTTTTCCATTTGTATTGTAACTGCACATAACCAGCTATGTATGGATACTCATTCAGTGTTACTTAAAATATCAATAAATAAATTCTCAAATTGAGCTAACAATAAGCACTAAATGTATCATCATTCTAATGATGTGTGAGCACTAGGTTACCTCAGCTATCTGCAAACCTTCCCTGTACAGTCACATGGAGCCCTGCTGCTTGTAAATCATAAACATGCCCAACTGGCAGCAGTTCGACTGCAACAGATGCTGGAGTCTATGAGACAAATCCGCTTTACTGCATACCAATTTTGCAATTTGATTGTAGATGAGTCAGTCTCTCTGTCAGGCATGTTTCTGCTCATCTCTGTATCTAATATACTGTTTAGAAATTGCTTTTTGGAGTCTGCATGGATGTCCAGTTCTCTGTTGAGTGTTCTGTTCTATTCCTTTTATTCATTTTATTCCAAAGGGCTGAATTTGTTTGGTTGGCTGTGGACTTTCCTCCTCATGTTAATATTGTGAAACCTTCTTCAAACCTTCTTTAAATTTGCATATATGAAGAATGAATCAATTAAACAATAATTAATCATTCCTAGGCCTTTTTCACAGCAGTTATTTGACTTATTATAATGGGCGTGCACAAGTTTACCTCATACCCATGGCAATAGCTTTGTTCCAATTAAGTGTCACAGTAAGCCACGCCACAGGCACAAAAGACCTATTTCACAACAACCATTTTGACATGAAATAATAGGATAAACACAGTCTCACCAACGATATTAATTAAGGTTCTGTTCCATTCAGCTCAAACAGAGTGAGGGTGCTGTTATTGTGCATGTTGGCCCACTGGAAAGGCTCTGCTACACGAAATGGAGCAGGACCTTAGTATCACTGGCAACACCAGTGTTTATACCACTATTTCATATCAAACTGGCAGCTGTGGAACAGTTCTGTGACAGGGTCCTGCAACTGAGACACCTTAATGGAACACAGCAATTAATGTTATTAATTATGCCTGTGTTTTTTCCAGCTATGACATGTCAAAATGTGGAGGGGCATAGTTTTGTTTTAGGTCTCTCTGTTGATGTACAGGATAGGCCTGGAACATGACCAGTGTTACAACATGGGATCTGTTTTTAAAGATTAGGGACCAGATGGGACAGTTGGAGATGGCAGCAGTTGTAGGAGTAGCTAGACAATCATCCAAAATACAATACAATGAGCGCACACACTTACTACTCCACTGCAATGGAACATGGGAAACCTCAGTGGGAAGTAAACCCCTGATAAAAAAACAAAAAAAACAAGGAATTTTTATCAAAGCAATCTGACAAGTAATGAGTATGGTGAAAGGAATATCACCTTATGAAAAGTTATTACTGCAGATACCTTCAATTTATATAGATGATCTTGATTTTAAGGAGAAAACATTGTCAAGCAAAGTCATAAGGGGCATCCTCAGCTCTGAACTCTTCCCTTTACTGCTTGAAAAGGAAAAATCTACTTTGATGTTAACCCTGAAGAGATTATAATCAGAAATAGAACCAGATACCTCACAGTTTTTAAAACAAAGATTCAACATTGCTAAAAACATTTGTATGTTTTGATTCCAATGCAAAAACTTAAGAATATGTGTTGTTTGCTTGTAATTATACAAATTCTTGTTTTGTAATCCTTTTAAAATTTGATATCTGAAAAGGACAGTAATTAATCTAATTTAGAATATTATTATGCTAAATTTGGAGCTATAATGGGGGATAAAAAAAAGGAAACTATGACAGTATCCTGATTGTCACAGCTAAACAATTTACACACAGATGCAGATTCATTAATGCCAGACCGCTGTTCTTAATCTTTATAAAGGAGCTGATTAATTTAACAGCTTTGAAATGTACAAAAGCCAAACAACCCTTCACCATTTACCAAAACATACAAAACATGCAGTTATTTCTAATTAGACCTCTGACCCTTTATTTATTTGTTTTATGTTCTTTTCTTGATTTGTGCTCAGTTTTGATGTGGACTGTTTGCACTGTTGTCAGCTTGATACTGTACTGGTCAGACTTTGTGTGGTAAAAATAATGGGAACAAACAAATAATCTATATAAAATCTAAATAAAAAAAATAAGAGGAATATTATACTACCACAGTGTAATATTATTATCAATAAGATTCATTCATCGTGATTCATTATCGTTCGCAGGCGTAAAAATTTGTCAAACATAAACACTATTTTCATAATCATATTTATTGATAAGAGCACCTCACACGTCTCTGGTGAGCACTGTGCCACAGCGCCCCCTAACTCCGCCTGCTGCGTACAGCGGGCTGTCTGTCAGTGTCGGCCTCCTCAGCAGACTCCTCCTCCGCCATTTTTGACTGTAAACATCCTGCCGATTTTAAAAGGACAGCGGTGAGCGGGAGGAAGGCGACTGGCGCCATCTTGGCAGTATTAATGAGTACAACAGGGGAGAATTCGCTGGGAGAAATAACATAATCATAGGAATTTCACTCTAAAACGGGTCCCGTGGGTAAGTGTGTTTGCAGCGGAAATAATTTCGCGTTGTTTTTTGTATTTTACGAGGAGAAATAAGCATGCACGTTTGTGTTTATTTGACGCGGCCTTCGTTGTACAAGGAGCCGTTAGCCACCAGCTAACTAACGATACAGTTGTGCTGGTGATGTTAGAGGGAAAAAGTATGAGCAGGTTTTGATGAGCGCCTCATTCCTGTGTGCTGTACTTTAGTTTCATGGGCGACTTTTACCCTTGTCCACTGTTTTAGTAAAGCAGTAATTTTACTCAGCGAAGTTACATCGGTATAAATATTTCTGCTATTCACGCACAGCGGACGATATCACTGTTCCTTTTGTAGTTAGCTCGCGGCTAATTTAGTTCGTCCCACTTGATGGCGCCGACTATTTACTGGCGTAGACCAACCCCTTGGCGCTTTTAACGTATTACATTGTATTAAGTGTATAAATAACCACGGTATTTTCCACTTTTAGCCAACTTATGAATCTGTACAACTTAAGAATTAATATGTAATTGAAGTAACGTTAGAGTTTGGGAAAGGTAGACATGTGGATTTCCAGTGTTTGCCTCATGACTGTGAAATAGGCGGAACTTCAGTCAGCCCTTGTTTTGATAAAATCTCATTTTCTAAATATCGTCTTTTGCTTAGTATTTTAAGAACAATGAGTGACGCTCACTATTAAAGTTGATTAAATCAACCAAAACAAATGCTTCTAGTGAGTTTTATCTCTTTCAGTGTCGGCGTAATAATGTTACATTAGCCAACAAGCATCCGACACAAGCTTCACTTAGCTAACGACAGCTTATCGTGAACGCTGAGGTACTATCAGAAATTTCATTGAAAGATAACAGACTCCTCCAAGCCACAAAATCAACACCAATCAGATACTAGTAAAATATGCAAGTAGCTGGAAAGACTTGGTTCACGCACCAGCCGAAAGAAAACAATGGTAGTTTATCCGGTGTCTGGTCAAATTTGGCCAGTGGACAAAAAAGTTAATTTTGCACATTTTCCTCATCCATGTGAAATGATTTGCAGGTTAATGATTTCTGGAGACCAAATGTATTCAATATAACGCAAAATCTGAATAATCCTCATTCTGAGGGAAGAAAAACTTTAAAATTTGTGCTAAGTAACTTGCTACAAAAGAAAAAAGCTCCCTATCTTTACAAAAAGATAGCATAGTCTACAAATTTATTCTGGTTTGTGTAGCCTAATTATTTTGTTTCCTTCATCAGCCAAGAATGTCTGCAATGTTAAGAACTAGTAAAGGCAGTTACATGTGTTAGCCTGAAGATAATCAGCATTACATTGGCAAAATTTACCAGTGGAATTGATCCCTGGCCTTTTTGAGCTTGAAATTAAGTAAAGATTTATATTTTTCTTCACAAAATATGAAAAATGATGAGATTGTAATTACGATGCAATGGTTCTGTGCAGCAGTCAAGTTACATTTTCTTTGTTCCCCATATCCAATATCATAAGTTGTCAGATATAGAGGATATTATTGCTAAAGTTGACTGAAAACAGCTTTGTTTCTCAAACTCTTCCAATGGATTATATTGTGCTGCTAGTTTGCATCTTGCATGAGTTCTTATTAATTAACTAATTCAGTTTTGCCTTCCAGGTAAACCATACCACAGTGTGAGTGTGTGAGCCAGGGGAACCAGGGCAATGTTCTACGCCCACTTTGTCCTCAGCAAACGTGGGCCGCTGGCCAAAATCTGGCTAGCGGCCCATTGGGACAAGAAGCTGACCAAGGCCCACGTGTTTGAATGCAACTTGGAAAGCAGTGTGGAGAGCATCATCTCACCCAAGGTAACAAGACAAAAGTACTTTCTCTGAATTCTTCTGGACCTTCTGCAGGCCATATGTTCACTTTGCAGGCTTGAGTCTTGCTAAGATTCTGAGTTGTGGCTTTATCCTGCCCTTGTTACCTCACAGTAGTTAAAAGCAATTATATTTAAAATGTTTACCACCAACAAAGAAAAATAATGAGTGAAAATGAATTGGAGAAAAACTCAGTGTTTTCTTTTTTAAATACAACAACCTTTTTTCTTCTCTTAGGTGAAGATGGCATTGCGTACATCAGGTCACCTTCTCCTTGGGGTGGTGAGAATCTACCACAGGAAGGCCAAATACCTGCTTGCTGACTGTAATGAAGCCTTTATCAAGATCAAAATGGCTTTCAGGCCAGGTAAGAGAAATCACGGGCCAGATTAGTATTGGAACAAAGTGCTGTCTATAATTTTACTTAAAGCTTCTGTGGGTTTTCCATCATTAACCAGCAGGATATGAAAATGTGAAGATGACTTCCTAATAAAGATATGACTTGATTATCAGTTTTCTCAAACAAATAGAGCAGTTACACTTGCTATGGTTGTTCTTCATACGGTTGTGTGTTATAACAACATAACTACTTGTTGTATCGATATTCAGGTGTGGTGGATCTTCCTGAGGAGAACAGAGAAGCAGCCTACAATGCCATCACCTTACCTGAGGAGTTCCATGACTTTGATCAACCACTTCCTGATCTGGAGTAAGTTGACTACATTTACTACTCCTGTGTCATTCCCTCATTTTTTTGTGCTAAACATTTTAATCAGTTGAAAGATTCACTGGTCTGTATGGTGAGACTCTTGTTACTGTCATTAGCACTGACATGGCTTCATTCAGTCACCAACTGTTAAGCTTACCCTGGATGTTTTTGTGTGTTTGATTCAAACAGTGACATAGATGTGGCCCAGCAGTTCACCCTGAACCAGAGCAGAGTAGAAGAGATCACCATGAGGGAAGATGTTGGAAACCTCAGCCTCCTGCAGGATAATGACTTTGGTAAGACACTATACATACTGATGTGCACATTCATTTCACCAACTACATATGTATGAGTAGATAAATTCGTTTCTAATTTAATTGTAAATTTCAGCATGAATTTGGATATAACTTACATTTCTATCAGAACAATATAATTATTATGTAAAACAAAAAAAATGACTTACCTTGTTCATGCTATATTCTTCAGCTGACTTTGGCATGGATGACAGAGAGATGATGCGTGATGCCAGCACGTTTGAGGAGGATATCATGCGCAGTGCCACAGCCTCGAACCTTTTGCTAGAGGCTGAGCCTGGCCCAGCTAATCTCCCTGACAAGTCCAACCACATGGAGTATGATGACTTTGGGGATGGCTCCATGGGCAACAGTGATGGGGGAATGCTGGGTGAGTAGTTTCTTAATCCTAAAATAGATAAAAATTGACTACTGTTACAGTTCTGTGATATATTTCTGATTAAGTAATAAAAAAATATTGTTAAATTAATCCTGTTTCTTATATCCCAGTTGATAAGCTACTGAGCTCTGAAGATGGAGGCGGTATTTTCGATGACCCTCCAGCCATCACAGAAAGTGTCATGATGCCTCCAGATCATGGAGACGATGACGACGACTTTGATAACCTCCAGTCACGTGAGTAAAGCAGAATTTCCTTGTCTTTTTGCAAAGCATATGAAACAGGGAGTTTGGATTATTCCCGTACATTGTCTCTATTAATCTCTAATAGACTTACCATGTTTGTATTGAACACATTGACGTGTGGAGAACGTTTTGCTGGATACATGTTGCAGAGATCAGTTAAACAGCCTGCTTGGTCAAGTGCCAATATGAGTAGAGTGTACATTGTGTCACTGTATGTCTGTTTAAGGGGAATTCAGTTTGTTTTTGTGTGTTTGTAGCGGGTCCAGACAGCCCAGACTCCGGCCCAGCAGAGCCACTGCCAGCAATGGCCGACCAGACAGAACAGACCACTCTGGTTCACAATGAGGAGGAGGCCTTTGCCCTAGAGCCCATTGACATCACTGGTAAGACAGTCCCTCAAATTTCTGTAGAAATGAGAGGCTGCATTTAAAAAATAATCTGTCCTTCATTTGTATAAAATTCTATATTCATCCTTCTCTAGCATTTTTGTAGAAAGTCTGTGAAAAGCTTTTTTTTCTCTAAATGCTTCACCATTTGCTATTTTCAATTTTATTTATGCGAGTAAAAGTGGGAACTCAGTGGAAATGTTTTCTTTTTTTAACATATCTGGGTATGCAAAGTATACAATACACTGTGAGATGACAGAGATTTGTCAGCCAGTAAAAGATTTTACTTTATAATTTCTACAAAGGTAGCTATACCCTAAATATCTCTGCCTACAATAACTCAATAAAAACAATGTTAAAAATAAATGAGCAGAAAAATTTGAGCAACACGCAGGGTGGAAAATGAACTTTTTTAAACGTGAACATCTACCAACCACTGACAGATAAATATTCAAATTCACCAGCCAGTCAATAGTAAATCATATTTCACATCTAATATCTACCAGCCACTTTGATATTTTACCAGGATGTCACTGGTACTAGTTTCCCACCCGGCAGTTGGTCTATGGAGCTGTTATACTTGACATTATTGGTCATGGCCATGGCATACGTCTGACAGTGTTACCTTTTTTGAAATGATGGATAACTGTTAGCAATTTTTTTCCCTCGTCTCCAGTGAAAGAGACCAAGGCGAAGCGTAAGAGGAAGCTGATTGTGGACAGCGTGAAGGAGCTGGACAGTAAGACTATCAGAGCCCAGCTGTCTGACTACTCAGACATTGTGACCACCCTGGACCTCGCCCCTCCCACTAAGAAGCTTATGATGTGGAAGGAGACTGGAGGAGTGGAGAAGCTTTTCTCTCTGCCTGCTCAACCCCTCTGGAATGCCAGGCTGCTCAAGGTACCAAATGCTCGTTATGTATTAGCGCTGGGCGATATGTTTAAATTTACCAGTCGGCCATTGCCAGCCCATTAATCTGTGATTGGTGATGTATTTGTCCTCTCCTGTCCTCTTGAGTTTCAGCTGGGAGACGTGTGCAAACGTTGAATTCAAAACATTATGTACACTGCGTATGTTCACTATATCCACTAAACATAATGTACTCACTGTCAATAAACTAATCATTCTCCCACCTATTTTGCCTTTTTAAACAGAGAAATACAACCGTACACCTTCTGATTCAAGTTTCTCTCTTTTGCCAAACTAAGACAAGCTTAATTGGCGTGTTAACTCCTTGTACAACACACTTAGTTCACGTTGTCAAAAGAATGCAGTCTGGCTATTTTCCTCTCAATCCTTACTTGGCTCAGTGCACTCATGGTCTAGCTGAGTGGGTGTGTACTGTGGGGAGCAGAGCAACGGCTGTCACTCTACAGTCCAGTACATCAGCAAAATAAAATAACAAATACTGCCCCAAAAATCCACCAGTAAAACAACTGGCGACAGGTTCAACTGACATCATCATCCAATTGCCCAACCCTATTTTTTGTGAGTGTGTGAGTAACATGCATGTGTTGGATGACTGTTTGAGAACATACCGAAACTGTCAGCTGTCTGCTTGAAATCACTTAAAAACAATATTACCACTTGGGAACAGTAATGAGCAAGTCACACCGGAGGTCTGCTTTTCCAAGTAGGTCAGACACTGCTTAATGGAAGAGGAGAGAGTAGATTTCTAATATTGTATCTTTCATTGACATTCTGTTCAGGTTGTGGGATTTAAAATGAGAACAGTGAAGGAACAGGAGGTGGAGGAAGTGATTGGTTTTGTCTGTCTCTTCCCTATCCTTTCACACCCACATGATACCCCTCCAGAATACTGAATGGAAAACGTGTTGATGCATAATTTAGCAGACTGCTTTTCCTTTTGTCTTGCATCAGTCTCTACATTTTTATTATACTCCTGACTTTGCATGAAGTTTTTTTTTTTTTTTAAGATAAAACTTGGCTTCAAAGCTTAACTATTAAATCTCTCATGTCAGATGTTCACACGCTGCCTGACACCTCTGGTGCCAGACGAGCTGAGGAAGAGGAGAAAGGGCGGCGAAGCAGACAGCCTGGATGAGTTCCTCAGAGACCTGGAGAACCCAGAGGTGCCCAGAGAGGAGGTCATGAGTCAGCACAGAGATGTTATTGGTAAGTAACTAATGTAAGGGAGGAGAGAGGGTCATATCCCAGTGTGGACATGTCATGTCAGTTGTGTGAGAGGGTAAAGAGACTGATGGCAGAAAACCCAAAAGAGACACCATCAGTTACTGAATTGGGCTGTGTTCACTTTCACATTTCTTCTTACAATGTACTGACATCTCCCCCTGTTTGACCCTCAGATCAGACGATCATGGAGGAGCCCAGTATTCTGGCAGCCTCTGCAATTGAGGGCAGCAGGACAACCCTGGATGAGACAGTTATGCCTCCTCCATCCACCCCCCGTGGCGTCAAACGCAAGACCATCGACAAAGAGAGCACCCTTCCTGTGAGTGCTTCTTATCTAAATGTTTTTTTCTCTTTCAAAACATTGGAATTTTTGTGAAAGGCCTCTAATGTAGCTATAATTAATGACTGTTAAAACTGTTTGCTGTTACGGAGCAGATTTGATTATTCTATTGAATCAGGCACAGTGGTCTTTGTTATCTTGTTATCTAATGGAAATATGAAAGCAAATGAAGGTATTTTGAATTTCTTGAAGTAGCAAACTTGGAAAACGCACAACACAACAATCAATGGGAAAATTATAAACCATGATTCATTCATTTGACTGCACTGTGTCCTAACTTGGTCTTGACTTGGGCACATCCCTCTTTCCCTCTCCTTCAGATGGCTCCCTTGGAGCAGCAGCAGCCACAGCAGCCCATGGCTGACCGCTCAGTCTTGTCTCAGAGGTTAGATATGCCTCAGGTGGATCTGCCCCCAGAAGAGAGCAGTGTCAACCTTACCCAGCTTGTCCCTGAGCTTGACCTGCTTGGTGACAAGGGCAAAGACAAGAAGGATGATAGTGATGAAGAGGAGGTAAGGAAAAAAACAGTTTTCTCTAGTGTACTGCAAAATTTGTGGTTGGTAGCAGTTATTTGATGGAAACTGCCTAAAGTGTTAGGATTGATCACAACAAGCTAAAAAATGAAAAGCTACAGGATAAAATTCCTGATAAGATATTTAGAAGTTTTAAGGAAATGCCTTTCTATATCACAGGCACATTTTCTTTTATTTGATTGTGTGTTGCTGAGCCAATTAATGCTAAAGACTTTGTTTTTTATGGTCCTCAGGAAGAGGAAGGTCAGGCCGGAGACCAGGATCAGGAAGAGAAGAGATGGAACAAGAGAACCCAGCAGATGCTGCACGGTCTCCAGGTACAAAAAACGGGGGAAAAATTACTGTGTTCAAAAGTTTTGTCAAACCAGATTTTAAGTAGACAGAAACCCTTGTGGGTAGATTTCATTGTAGTTGAAAGATTAAACATGACTTTGATTAATTTACCATGTAAAAGTGTGAGTCAAGTGTGTGTTCTCCTCATGTTTTATGAAAGGTGTAGCAGCCAAAAATAATTACTACCTTTTAAATGTAATAACCGCCAATAACCTATTCATTTTTCCTCATTTTTTTCTAAGTCAAATGTAATAACTAGCCAATAATGTAATAAAATATATCAACCAATAACATTTAGTGTGTTGAAAGAAGCAACAGTGAAGGTAAGTGTCATGGAAGTGTAACACTTTACAGCCAATAAATGAAAGTTAAATATAGTGATCTAAGTGTTTTATTACATTATTGGCTCAAGTTATTTATTTATTTATTTTAACCCTAACCCAGATAATGTGTCTAACGAGTCAATAATGTAATAACTTTTTGCCCATAATGTAATAAGTTATTACATTAATGGTTCAGAAATTGTATTACAATTTTGTTTAGGTTTTACATGATCAAATTTTATTACATTAAGAACAGAAAAATTATTATGCTATTGGCAGTGACTACATGATTGGCTGCTACAAGGGGAGAGATGAAACATCACTTACATGTTATATCTTACTGATAACCCTGGGTCAAAAGGGAGCACTTAGTCTAACACTTTGTTCTTCTGCCCCTATAGCGTGTCATGGCTAAGACAGGCGCAGACTCAATCAGCCTGCTTGAATTGTGCCGGAACAACAACAAGAAGCAGGCTGCTGCCAAGTTTTACAGTTTCCTGGTCCTCAAGAAGCAGCAAGCCATCGAGGTCACCCAGTCTGAGCCCTACAGCGACATCATCGCCACCGCTGGACCAAGATTCCACCTGATTTAGACATTAAAAGAACAGACAAACACTCTGCTTGCAACAGACATACTTTTTTAATTACTCAACTTTTTTGCCTTTTTATTTTGTTTTCCTGTCAGCCCTATTTTTTTCCGGGGAAGGGGAGGGAATAGTGGGGGAAGGGGTTGGAAACTTTTTAAAAAGGATTTTACTGTACTACAGATGGAGTCATGCAGTATTCATTTGGTTCAAATGGAGTGAGGAAGAATGTTTAACAATTATATTTATAAAGCAACCTTTTTCAGTCACCAATTTGTAAGCTTTGCTTCATTTGTTTTGTAAGTTAAATTTCCATTGTCTGCTCATTCCATTATGTTTTGTACCATTGCCCCGTCACACCTGAAATATTGCAGATTTTCGATAAAGAGCCCTGTATTTTCACATGGAATCCCGTATTGACTCTGTACATGTTCTGGAAAGGTACTGTTTTATTGCTCAGAAATGTAACCTCTCCCATGTTCTCCCTGTTGCACTTGTTCTGTCATAAACAAAATTAATCTGTCAAAAAAAATTGGTCAACCTTACCTGGCATTAAATATCATGTCTCAGATGTATAATTCAGGCAGTTTATCAATTAAGTTTTATGTAATATTTTTTGTACCTTTTTACGTTTATGCTTATTCACCTTTTTGCATCATGTAACTAGGTAATGTTCTTGTTACAGTTAAGTTCAGTATCCCACCTTTTTAGTCTTCGGGTAACTTCTAGTTGTGATACATCTGTAAAGATTTGAAATAAAGTGTTTTAAGTACTTGGTAACTGGATATGATTATTTCACTTCTATTGCTATTTTCTAATAATTGTCTCTATGAAGCTGAGTATGAAGATAGGATTAAATTGAAAGACTCAAAGTTAGTTTTAACTGGCCTCTGCTTGATGACATGATTGACAGCCTGTAATTTTAAGTAATCACCTTTTCATCATTTTAAGAAGGCCAGTGTTGCAGTGTTCTGGTAATGATGGCACAGGAATTTGTAAAAATTCTTGTAATAGTCAACCAATGGTGGTGGTTGTAGTGGTCCAGTTTCACCATTAAGTCAGTAGAAGTGCAGTGAAGAAATATGAGCGTTTTGATTATTTATACTCACTTGTCTTGAAAGTATTATTTCATCATTATTTAGCACCTAAGAAATACAAACAAGGCACATTTTCATGTCTGATTAATCAATGGTCTATCTTGGATGATGATGATGAAGATGAAAGATAAGAACTAAAACAAATAAAAACCCTAATGAACATTAAAAGAAATAAGGCTTATCTAAAATTAACATCTAGGGATGAAAACAAGAGCTTTCTTGTCATTAACAAGTCTCAGTGACCTAAGAATTTTAGTTTATTCTTCCAGTGGTTTAGACAGATTAGTCTCCTCTTGCACCCCAGCTATGACACAAAAAGAATCTCAGACTGGGTCTTTCATACGAAATATATCTGTCACTCGTGTTACAGTGCCAATCAAAAAAATAAAAACCCCTGTCCAGCAAAAATTGACTTATCGGAATCCATGACGTTTGCAACTTAGGAACGAACCAGACACTTAGCGCTTGTTTCTACACGGACAGGAAAAACAGACGCGTCCTCACCGGAAACGTCCGTCACCGAAAACTTTCCTCCCTTTTTCCGCGTGTGGCGGCTTGTAGATGGCCTCTCGTAAAGAGTCTGGTTCAGTATCTGGCACAGTGATGGCTTCTACAGGCGGCACTTTGGACTCTCCTGTCAAACAGATCCAGATTGAGGGGCTGGTAAGTGTCGCTACTGTTCTCTGTTGCTACATCTTGACTTTCGGTGGCAAACGGTAGAGAAACCAGTTTTCAACTGTTAACAGATGGGGATGCTAACGTTAGCTAAATTGCGAGCATCATCATGGCGGACAGTTTGTGGGACATTACTATTTAATACATCAACTGATACCTTTTTAAAATCCAATACACTACTGATAAAGAGAGATATTTGCTCTTTACAAACTCTCAACAAGCTAATAGCTAACAGTGGTTGGCTTTGAAGTTAGCAGGTGTTAAGCTTTTATGAAGCTAAAGAGATGTTGAATTTGAAATCCAGGACATCCCTGACTGGCTGTGTTGGAGGAGCACCACAGGACAATGATGCCGCTGCCTCTTGCTACCCCTCACACACGTTTTGTTATTTGCTACAAGAGACGACAAGTAAATGTAAATTGGAAGTCGACTTGTGATCATAATCCTAAGTATTAAGTTTCTAGACAGTAGGTTACAGACACTTTACTGTAGTAAAATGTAAAAAATACTTGTTCAGTCTTTATTAAGTCTGGAAAACAAATCGATGTTGTGATATGTGACTACAGATCTTCTTTAGTGCTGTTTACGGAAACTGTTATGTTGTGATGTGCCATAATTGTTGTGTTTCCTGGTTTTTAGGGCTGCATCACAGTAAATGTAATTTCTGAAATCTGAATTTACTGTCCTTGCTGTTGTAGAGCTGCGACGATTAATCGATCAATATAGTAGTTGATCAAAAGAATATTCGTTTCTAACTAAATTGACAATCGATCAATTGCTTCAGTGATTTTTCAGGCAAAAATGTCAAACGTTCCCTGGTTCCACCTAAGTAAATCTAAGGATTTGGTGGTTTTTGGCATTTATGAGAGTAATCTAAATTACGAGTCTCTGGGATTTGGACAGCTGGTTGGATAAAAGAAGCATTTTCAAGATGTCATGTTGTGCACTGGGAGTTTATTATTATTATTATTATTATTATTATTATTTTATTTTATTTTTACATCTTATAAATTAAATGATTAATTCACTAATCCAAGTTGGTGTGTCCACATTATTAATGATTATTTATCAAAAATCTGATTGTGTTAATATTTTGTGAAAGCACCAATAGGCCTTCCTACAATATTGTAATATCAATTAAGATCAATATCAAGGCATATGGTCAAAAAATATTGTGATATTTGATTTTGTTCATACCACCCAGCTCTAGTCTTTATTTCCAGTTCAATTAGGTCTTTTGACTTATTCTTGACTTTAAATAATTTTGGTGTTACTTTATTGGTCCCTTTCTGGGGAAAAAAATAAAATAATGCCAATATTGTTAGGTTTTCAGATGAAATGTACTTGAATGCTTTGGAAGATATCTACCTCATTTAGATTTGTTACTTAGAGACAACGTTCCTTGTTAGGTTGTTGGTCAGTTGCCCTCTTTTTATGGCAATTTTATTTATAAAGCATATTTTATTACACATAACCTCGATGTGCTTTGCGTTGAAATACAAATTAGAGTATAAGCATTAACATTTAAAAAAGAAAACAAAGTTAAGAATCTAAATGTGAGTAAATGTAGAAAATGAATAAATGAAGCATACTTACAATGGATATTGAACATACCACACAATGATCTTAACTCTGTTTATACTACAGTGTAAATAATATGTAAGGGCTGGACTGACATTTCCTCCCTAGCTCATTGTAGATGTATTCAAATAATTAAGAATTTTGGGCATATGGGCACGCTTACACAGGAGAAACATGTTGAGATTTGGTGGCACTATTGGCAGGGAGTGTATCTGAAAGCCTGTTTTTGGCAGTTGTAAACAAACAAATGTGTTTCTGGCTTTATGGCTCTTGGGCATGGATCTATTTTAATGATTTGTTGCTTTTTTGTCATTCACTGTTTGATAGATCTTGTGTTTTACTTTTTTGATGATTGCTTCTGTGTGTAGTTACTATTCTGTGACCAGTGATCTTTAAGTAGTGTGAATTTTAACTCTACACAAGCTAAACGTTGTTGTGTTTTCATTCTGTAGTACCTCTGAATAAACAGCAGAGGACAAACTTGCTTCACTGCCGTGCACTGACGTCCTCCTCCTCCTGCCCTAAGCTGCACTGGACACAAAGCAGCTCATTTGCCTGGTGTGCTTGAACGCAGTAGCAGGACTTTAACTTGCCAGCTGCTGCCTTCCTTTTATCTTGCTCATTAAAGCTGCCCTGGAGTCTCGGGCCCTAATTTCAAATCTAAATATTTCACCTCAATGTGTATTATTTAGACCTCTAATGAGATTTTCTTAATTCATTTCTCTGCCTTATCTACCAAACATTTTAATCGCAGCAGTTAAATTAAAAACAGTCGAGAGCCGTTCTGTGTGTGACCTCATTTGGATTCAGACTGAAAGGTGAAAGGTGTCTATTTCAGGTGGAGTTATGAAACGCGTTTCACCTGAGTGCATTGATATGCAGCAGTTGCTGCTGTGTTGCGTCATGACCCGTCTGTCAGAGGTTTAGCTGGAGGGTTGCCCACAGACAGCATCACCACCGCTGTGTAATAGAATTGGATTGTTTCCTTGCTTTTGAAGAGGTTTCTGTGGTTGATGTTGCCACAGGAGTGGAGAGCTGCTCAGTGATGGGTTCCATTAAACACCTAGTGAGATCACACAACTGCCTGTATGTTTGAAAAGGGCTTTATTCATTTATTCTGACATATGATGCACGTCAGACACGGGTCTTATTCACATACCGTGAATTAAGGAACAGTCTGAACACATTTTACAGATGCAGCGTTGTGATTTGAAAGCTGTGGGGGAAGGAAAGGGCAGGAAATCTGTCAGAATTAGTTTCATTTTAACATCTCTTTTAGCCAAAGCCGACATTTTCTTTGTTTTTTCAGTGAATACATGAATGAGTAAAAAACAGTGCTGGAACATGTCCTTTTCCCCCTGAGGCATTTTCTTGTGCCCTGGGTCTCTAAGCCTGGGCTCATCAGAAGGTGGTCCACACTCCTTAATGTGACACAGAGCAATTGAAACACACAAGCACACAAAAGATAACTTTACTACCTAGTGTAGATACACATGTTACCATATGTCCAGTACAGTTACTGACTACAGCATCTACAGTTTATGATGGTAGTTTAAAGTCAAAATCTTAGATTTCATGCCTGGTTGATTTGGAGACACATGGTGTCACTTAAATTATCAGTAAGTGCAGTTTAATACAACATCAGACACTCATTGAGCAGCAAAAAGAGCAAAAGAATATCTGACGGAATGCTTTATGGTGAAATAACAGCAGTAGTAAATGCTGGGTTTGCATTAGCAGCAACTTATGATGTAATAACACTGGATTACGTGCTGTATTAAATCCCTTCAACACTTGAAGGAATTTTGAATCCAGTCCTGGAATGACAAGAGTCCACCACTAATAATGACACTAATATTAAGGGAGTAAGTTACAAAATATTTATAATTCGGCCAGTCTACTGTGTCTATTTTTTTATGAGTAGCAAAAAATCTTGATCTTGCTATTCAACCCTGTGTTTTATTTTGATAAATAAATCTACCTTCTACCTTCTGATAATGTCTTTTGCAGGAAAAAAAAAATGCAGCCCATAAGTAGTATAAAAAACATTTCATTTCATGAAAATCTTATGACATCCTTACAGGAATAACACTGATAGTTAATTATGAAACATTTTTACTTAATTAGTAACTCTGTACATAGAGACTGATTCAAGCGAGGTGTTATCAAAAGGGCTTTACATATTCTTAGCCCAGGGCTATCCTTAGCTTGGGATAACTTAGCCCCTTTTCACACACATATTGTTAATCCAGGGTTAACTATAGCCCAGATCAAGGCTTCATGATTCACAATGCACTTGTACAAGCCCTGAGTTAAATGTCCGTTGAATGAGTGTTTACATTCTACAATGCAGCATGACTACTCTTTAACAGCCTTAACTGTGTTTGACACTGGGATCTTTTAGCCCCGTGTGTAGGCGATTTTCAAGGGATAACCCTGAAAACTTGGGGCTAACCCTGCTCTGGCGCAGGGCCAATGAGCCCTCGGCTTAGGTTGAGATTAACCCACTTTGGAATGTGCTTGGATTGTGTCAGTGTAAAAGCACACCTAACCTGGGGCTGCAAGCTCCCTTTGCCTGGGGCTAAGAAGGTTGTAAGAATGTTTTTAGCCCCGGGCTAAGTGCAGTGTGAAAAGCCCTAATGATCATTTGTGAGGGAAAAACCTCCACTATGCAACACATCTGTATAACTGTGAGTATTTCTGAAGTCATACACCCTCTCTCTAGTAAACAAAGTTGCAAGATTAATGTTTCACCCAACAATAAAATTACACACGGTCTATATACACAAAACTTGACAATTAGACAACAAATAATTAGAGCTCAATTCTAGTTATCTTATTTCATTTTTAAAGTTGGAGCTAGAGGTTGTGAACATTAACCTGCTACTCAACACTCTGTCTTCTCAGCCTGTTAAGATTGAATACTGAATCAGATTCAGTAATAGGGATATATAATATTACTACACTTTGATATCGTGATATTATATCTTGTGAGACTATTGATTCTCAAAAGTGTGATATCATGATATATGAAAAGTTCGTGGCAGTTATTAATTTTGTGATGTATTTAAACCTAGACCTCTAGATAGCAGTATTCTTATCTATATGCACTGTTCTAATTGTATTACAATGTTCATTTTTTTTAAACTAAGATTTGTGCATATGGTGGTCTTTTCCTGAAATTAGATTTCAAAACTTGCAATTTATCACTTCTCTTACTGTATTTTATGATGCATATTGAAATATCACAACGAAATCTTGCCACTACACAACCCTGTTTAATAATGTGATTCAATACTGGATACAGTTTGGATAAAATGCGAACCCAAACCTAACTGCAATACAAAACAACAGTTAGCAGCCTTAGTTTTTTTGAAAAGTGACACATTAATAATAATGATGACCCCTTATTTAACCAGGTAAAAGCCCCTTGGACTGACCTGGCCAAGGGGGCAGTTTAAGATATCGTTACAAGTTACGACAGTACAGACGTATACAACTGTCACACACAAACAAATGAAATAAATAATGCACAATGCATTCTCATCAGACCCTGTGTAGGGGTGTAACAACGATTTGGATCGAATATATCAATTTGGATCGATTTTGATTTCCAACAATCCAATATTATGGATGGAAAGTGAAAATATCAATCTATATCATCATCTTAAGATACACTGTTGAAAAACCCATACAAATCCCATGGCATGTCTGTGTCATAAATGTATGGAAGATCATAAAAGTCATAAAATTAAAATTTAGTTGCTTTTTATGAGTTGGCATAAATGTAACTGAATGTGTTAAATGGATGTATGATATTGTCTGATATTGATTGCAGAATTGAATCAAATTGAAATTGTATCCTATCAGACTTTGTGATAATGGCAAATATTGTATCATTGTCAATATAGTATCTTGTGGTGAAACTTGTGACTTACATTCCTAATCCCATTTACTTCCTATATTTTGAAATTCTTCTGTAATCACTTCCATGTTTAAATAATTTATGGGAGTGGCAGTTTTTTGTAACAGGCCTAACCATACATATAGATTTTTGTTTTGGGTAATATTTTGTAACTTTGATTCAATAAATTAGTGTAAAGCATTTAAATGTTTATTAAAGCTCTCTTCAGGCCAACAGGTGAAAGCTGGCAGATGAAGTGGGAATCTGCTGTGGTCTTCATCTGTGGCTTAACCTAACAGGTGTCTCGTATCAGCCACCACGCAACAGTCTTGTCTCCGTCAGCCAAATTATAGCCAGCGTTGAGTGTAGAGTTCATCCACACCTCAGTGGCGCAAAAAAGAAAACTCATTACGGGATCGTCTCTCTTGCTGTACTTTCTCATAACTCGAGCCCCGTTGTGGCGGGAATATGAGCCCTTTTGTGTGAGTGAGGGAGAAGATTTATGATAAGAATTAAAGGCAGCCAACGGGGGATTTGGACCGCAATTGATTTTGCACAATTCAATTTTAAGCTTGTTGATTTATAATACGCTGTCCACATATCAATCATGGGCCTCTCCACATGAGGTGAGCTCACTGGGCTAGCTGCTAGTGAGCTTGATCAATAAAATTGTATGAGAGTGCGTGTGTGTATGAGAGAGAGAAGCCGGAAAAAGACAGTAGTGGAGTGTGCATGCGTGTGTGTGTGTGTGTGCATGCATGTTTGCACAAACTTAACAGGCTTTGCTTACAATACCTGATGGCATTTACTCATCACCAGGAAGCCAGCGCACATAGACACAAATCTACTGAAGCCTCCATCCTTCCTTCCTTCCCTCCCTTTTTCTTGAAGCTCCAACACCTCTTCAGTCCCCTCCTTTAAAGCATTTCTGTACATTCAGGAGTTTTCTTAAAGGCCTGCTCGAATTCAGCTCTATTTATTTGACCTTCCCAGAGTTGTTTTTGGCCAATTGTCCATCTCTCACCACCTCTTTTTTTCCAGACGGACGCTATTTAAGTGTGTGATGAACAGATTGCCAAGAGTTAGATAGCTGGAAGCATTGTGTATCTGTGCTATCTGCCTCTCACTGATGGAGGGAGGCTAGAAAAGCTATTTGCTGGCAGAAAAAGGAGCCAAAGCTCAAAGGGGTGGGGGCCAAGGGGCTTTGTAAAGCAACCCCATTCTGAGGGCTTCGACTGTAGCCCTCTTCTCCCCCGCCCATCTTCACCTGTCTACTCTCCCTGCACTCACCTGGCCACCTTCCTGCTCCTTTTTTCCATAATTTCCTTTATGCTTCTGATTTCTCTCCCTCACATTTTCACTATTGCATTTCCTCCTTTCCCTCTCCTCTTTCCCCCTCCCCCTCCACCCCTCTGCGACCTATTCTTCAGACCTTCCCTCTCTCTCAGTCAGAAAAGCCAAGGCAGGCAGGCAGGGAATGAGATTTGTTTTTCCCCGCACTCCACCCTGTATCGCCTCTCTCTTGCCGCCCCTGGCTCTTTTACTTGTTGCATGACAGGTCCAGCACTCCATTGAAATAAATCATCTCCCAAGACAGGTGCACATATGTGTGTGTGCGCGCATGAGCTAGTGAGACGAGTAAGGGCTTCCTCATGGTGGTGATGGGTGTTTTGTTGTGAGCATGGCCCCAGGACTACCACCTTGTTCTTGAGAGTATGTGTGTGTATGTGTGTATTATTAATGCCTCAGGCTGTGACCTGCCCGTGCTGTTATCAGCGTGATTTATGCTCTCCCCATCCACACTGTGCTTTTAGCTTCTTGTTCTCTTCCTGTTCATTTAGACACTTTGCCATATTCTCCGCTCTCAGCTGTTTTTCTGTTTTTGCCAGTCAGTGGGTCTTATGACGGGTAGGTGTACGTATGTTTATGTTTGAGAAGTAGAAGTAAGCCATAGCCCTTCCCTGCTGTCCTCGGTGTCGGTGAAGCAGCATTGGAGCTTAAACCAGCTCCTCAATCATGCAGAGGCTTGTCCTATTGGCCCATTTTTATCTGGCATTAAAAATTAAAAGCACACGATGATGCATGGACACCCTGTCCAGATGAGGCATGACAACGATGTGGGATATCAGACTACAAGTCCAAATATACCCTCCCTCTGTACGAGGGTAACATTTTTATAAAGATTTCACCAGATTCAGGTTTTATTCTTTATATGTGCCACCTCCTCTCTCTCTAGTGTAAATTGCTAAGCTGTGCTGAATACTAACTGGCCTTTTGTACACACTCAAGATCAGTGATGCACCAGTGCTGAAGCCTGCAGGTGGTGCTTACCACTCAGCCTACCACTCATCCACAGCCGGTGATTGCCTGAGTAACTTGTCCCAGAGTTTCCTCTTAACAAGGGTTTTTGGCAATTTTGTGGTTTTTATATAAGAGCTTTGTGACTGAAGAAGAGTCCAGAATGGTGCCTGATGATTTATAGTGCAATTTAGTATTAATGTAAGGGGTGTTTTAGTGAGGTGGTAGATTTTCTGGACAACCAGTGTGCTGTGTGCTCCCTGTCAGACTGAAATTTAAATACTCCAGACTTTAGTGTGGGGACATGTACATTATAATGATGCTGCAGCTGTTGTGCAGAATTTACTTTTTTACAAAAGAGGATAAGCCCCATTTTGACATATTTGTGGAAAAAGTCTAAGCTTCAGGTCTCAGTGGGTGGTTCCCTTGGCAGCGGGTGACTGACATTTAAGGGCCGGCAATTCTGACATGCTACCGACCTGGGATCAAAAGTAGAAGCTAGTGAGCTAAGCTTAGCACCTTTAAGAGCTACACTGATAAATGAGCTTGGCCGACATATCGGCTGATATTAGCCTAATTGAGACGTGTTGGTATCTGTACTAGGGCTGCGTATCGACAAGGATCTAATAATATGATTTATATGATGACACAGGGGTTACAGTTCAATATATTGCAGAGTATGTGAGCGGAGTGGAGCGGTGAGAGTTTCCATGCCTTGCTCATGGAGCTGTTTGACCTCTCCTCTCAAAGCCACACCTGGCAGAACTCAGATTTCATTCTGCTCTGCTCAGATCGCTCACTCCAAAGAAAAATCTGCATTGTAATTCCTCTTTAGTTTAAACCGACGCCTGTAGGCCAAAATGCACTAAAAGGTTCAATATATGTGCGTCAATTGAAGCTTGTATAGCGCACTGCAGGTTTCAGATTTAAAATTCCAATGCCACAGAACCAGCAGTATTTTAGGAAAAGGTTGCTTTTTATATGTATGTATTTATTTCTTCACTATTATTAATGTCAATAATAGTTTATTTCTTTAATAAAATATGGTCCTCTGAGGACAAAAATCCTCTCTTGTATTCAGGCCAGTTTATATAATGACTAAAAGGTGCACGATATTCATGTTTTTGTATTGAGGCAGCAGGATCATTTACATCAGTTTCACTCAGTTTGCATCAGTGAGAAAGTTTTAGACAACAGCAGACAGCAAACTGAACACTGACAAACACTGAGGAGATAAAGAGGGAGAGACAGCATCTGGACATGGGCACTTGGGCGTACGTCAGACTCATGATGTGAGCGATACCTGAACAAAATTGGAGTGAGAGATGAGGCAATGCTCCATCCTTTTTAAAAAGCTGCTCCACACTTTGTTCAACCCTCCCAAAAAGGGAAAAGTTAACTTTTCTACGGTATCAGAACAGTGACGATCAGTGACACAGCTATCTAGTGACTGAAGGTTCAAACAAAAAATGAACACAAAAAAGAACCATTTCCATGAATATTTGCATGCCATGATATCACAATAGTATTTTTGAGAAGTATCATAAAGCATCACAAACATAATATCATGATACTCAAGTGTATTGATGTATTTTTTTACAGCCCTAATCTGTGTGAATGTGAGCCGATAAATAACAAGATTTTACAGCCTAGATATGCCAAACTAGTTTTTACGACAGTGTCAGAAACTTAGGTATTTGTATTAAGATCGTTTATGTTAAAAAAATCCCTATCAGCTTTATTGTAACTGGATTTTTTCAAGTCCCAAATATGAGTATCAGCCTCAAAAAGCCACTGTTAGTTGGGCTGTAGTAGCCCTGGAATGTTGAAGCTGTTTAATCTCATCTCTCTTGCTAATATTCACACTGATTCAGAGTAGAAAAGAAATAAAACTTGAATTTCTCCAGTTCAGTTCAAAATTTTCACTAGTCAGTGCAAACATTAGCAAAAATGAACTCTAATGCCAGTTCAAATGTAACTTTCCGGTGTCCCTGACAGACGGCTGCAGTGCTGTTGGGCACATAGCAGGCAGTGTTACAAAACCATGACTGCAGTAATGCATTGTTTCATTTTGCTTTATATCAAAAGATGTGAAGGTAGGAGTTAACTTTTTAATGGGATTCCAGGGTGGAGGTGTTGAACCAGCTATGGGTGGGCTGAACCATATAAGCATTAACACCTATAAATGCTGCACACAGGCAAAAAACAAGCACTCATTTCTAGGAAAAATCTAATCATTTCAAATCCAGTGCAGCAGTATTTATGTAACCGCTGCACACTCAGTTCATCTTTAAAATCCTTCACATCAGCCTGCTTCTGCGCAAAAAGTTCAGAGTAAGTAATCAGTAAGCAAGCAATCACTTCTACTAAACTCCCAATAAACTCTTCACATTTTTATTATTTTGATTCTTCATATATGACATGATTGTTAAACCGTGTCATGTATTAATATTTCATTTTAAAAGTCTGCTTATAAAATATGGTGCCATATCAGAGCAGAATGTTTTTTAACCATGTTGTAAATCAGCATTATTGTTTTGCAATAGAATACAGCTTTTAATGCAAACTTGAAGTCACATTCTTTTTGTCTACATTTTTCCCATTGGTATTAATTAAATAGTGTAACGTATTTGTACTGCGATAAAACATAATGTGTAAGGAACAAAAGAAAGGAATATTGCAAATCTGTAGCGGATAGGATGAATAAACTCAAGAACACTTCAAACAAACTAACCCCAACACAAACTAATGAGCGCATATCAACATGACGAGCAACAGCGCAATTGAATTGAATAACTTAAATCAAAGGATGATATAATACAATAACAAGAAATGCTGAAACAGCCACAGAATGGACACACAATGGGAACAATAAATAAATTAGCCTCGGCTCGTAAAATCAAATCATTTTTTTGAAGCTGTTGTTGAAAAGACAGTAAAGCCGCCTTTTCTCCTTCTCTGCTTCTATTTTGTTGCGGTGGTTGCTTTGAAATTTGAGCGATATTGCTCTTTCTGTTTTCACAGGTGGTGCTGAAGATTATCAAACACTACCAGGAGGAGGGCCAGGGCAGCGAGGTGGTTCAGGGCGTCCTGCTGGGCCTGGTAGTCGACGACCGGCTGGAGATCACCAACTGCTTCCCCTTCCCCCAGCACACCGAGGACGATGCAGACTTTGACGAGGGTAAGCGAGAGCAGCGCTCCTTTTTTTTATTCTATCGATCCTCTCCTGCAGCAGGAAATATGCACACACGCCCACACACAATAACATCACAACAGAGTCTGAAATTCATACCTGTGAAGCTCCAGATGCCAGTAAAACATGTTTTTAGTGGATTGGGCAATGAGGACTATGTCACGATGTCTGTTAAATTCAGGAGACTATAATGTTCTGCAAAGCCTCAGTAACGTTGAGGCTTTGATCTTTGCTTGTTCTCAAGTTCTGAAACTCCACCAAAGATTGCTTTTTTGTCATTTAAATTCCACTGAATGTCATAATGAATTGCAAATTTGGACGAACAAGTTTTTAATTAGCACCAAGTACTTGAGTTGACACACCAAGTGGCACTGGAAATATTAAGTTGGAACATTTCTGTGAAACTTGTGTGTTGTTTTGGTTGGTCAAACTTTGTAGTTAGTTGGTATTATTTAATTTGATTATGTCCTTGACAGATTAGCTAAAAAATGCATTTCAAACATTGTGTCAAACTAATTAATCTAAAAAAGAAATAAAAGCACCAACAGAAGCAATTCGTGTTTGAAATGCAGAAAAACTGGGGCCCAGAACAAAGTAAGGCAGCCCCGTGAAAGTCAAAGATTCACATCGCTGGTCGGAGACCTCTCAGTCGACTGAGGTTTTTGTGACAACATGCGCTGGAGGTTAACTGATGACAAAGGGTGAAATGAATGGTTGGTAAACACGTTTCAGCTTTTGTTTTTCAGCTGTGTCATTGCACAGAGAGCAATGCAACAGCATGGCAGGCTGTAAACTTTACGTCTCTAAATCATCACAAACCTCTAAACTAACTGTCCCTGAGCCACTTCACCAGAATGCACTGGCAGACTGCGCAGGGCAAGTGACGTTTGTTTGCTTGTGCTTGCTTTTGTTGAGTAAGCTAAGTTTAATTTATCCAGAAACACCTGTTTTCTTTCTCTCGCCAAAGTTACCAGACTCCAGCTTCATTCAAACGTCATAGAATCTTAATAAAACTCGCCAAAATGTATTTGCTCGTCTCTCCACTGTTCCAGCAATAACCAGCTCCGGTTAAGGGTGTAATAAATCCTTAACTCGCAGCGTGATGGAGCACAGAACATGTGCAGGTGAAGCTAGACAACGGCTGCAGCCTGATGAGAAAAACTCGGGGGTGCACTGATTTTAACAGAGCTGAACTACAGCATATAGGAATTTAGTGTGGCACATTAAATTGAAAAAAAAGGAATGAATGTTCAACTGAAAAGATTCTTAGTTGGGGACAACCCTAGAACAAAGAATACCTCCAACCCCCAAACTAAAGGTTTGACAGGAAGCAATATAATGCTAACTTGTGTGTCAGTTCACACAATGTGTTTGTGAGGCTCACCATTCCTAGCACACTGAGAAGCCTGAAAGAAATAACAGACTACGGAGGCCAAAAGCCAAGGTAAATTCATATCAGCATCTCTCTGAGTGTCGGTGTGTGTTTTCTTGAAGGCGTGTGTGTAAGATGCTCCCAGGCACCGTTAAGGACAAAGCCGACTTTTAACTAAGCTAACTAGGTGTTGGGTGTCCTATGCTGTCAGTGCCAGGGTTGATGTGTGAGGGCAGAGCGGTGCAGGGATGGAGTGGCTCCAGTGTTTGGGCTACAGGTGCGTGGTACGGACGTGCACAGGATTTGATTTGGACTTTATCCACGTGCGCACGCTTTTTTTTCTCTCTCTCTCTTCTGCCTCCCATCAGCTTTCCTATCAAAGGATGCCATGTCCTCTGACCTCAGCCCTTTCTTCCATCAAGCCTTGTTGTTACCTGCTCCTTGTTAGCACAACAGAATCCTGCTACAAGCCTTACTGAGGGATGGGAAGGTGAGCAGATGCAGGAAAAAGAGGAAAGGGAGAAAATCCTGCTCTAACAGGCCTCCGCTGCTAACGAGCAACTGTCAAAAATTCTGCAAGATACACAACCACCAATGGTGGCTAAAGGTCGTTAGTGTCAGGAAGAGCTCACTCTGTGTGTGTCATGGCTTGTTGTGTTGTTGACTTTTGATGTGCTGGATTTTCTCTCTGTCACTACCTTTAGTTAACAAGGGCGTCAGTAGCGTCTTGCCATGAACCTCTGGAAAATTTACAGAGCTACAACAGAGTTCCTCTCAACAGTGCTTTTGATTTACCTGCACAATGTGACAGAGCTCAGGTTATCTGTCGCTACAGAACCACATTCAAACTAGAAATGTGTTGGGTGTCATCCATGTGGTGTATGTGCTGTTGTAGTTGAGATGATGCCATGTTGAGAACAGTACAGCATAAAGTAGACTGCAGAATGCTACGCTCCTGATTTGATCTCCTGTGGGAAGAGTATTACATGCAGAAGAAAAATTATCTCAAAGAAAGAAAAAATGGGCTTTATGTCTGTCCATTTGGTCATTTTGTTCTCGTACTTAAGCCTGAATTGTCTACCCACGCACACAGATGACCAGCCAGACCATTTTCTCTCTCTGTCTCTCTCATCTACCCCACTGCAGCTAACTGTTAGTGTTGTATCTGAGCTGATGTCAGGGCAGAAGACAGAACAACAGTGTGAACTGGACTTTAAATCAATCATGTCTCCATGGAGCATCTGTGAACTTAATCTTGGTGCATACTCTTGGAGTGTGGAACAATCCTATTTTAAGACATTGTGATATTGTGACATATTTAGATAAATTGGTTGACTGACTCATGGTTTATTTTGGTTAAAAACCACATGCCTCCAAAATAATGTTTATTGCCGCATCAATAATGAGAAACAATGGTCAGTGCCACTCTGGGTAATGTTTTGGACGCTCCCCAAAGATGATGCAGTTTTCAGTAAAATACTGCAGAATAGCAATACTAGGGTCAGTGCCAAACAGTATTTTCAACAACACTAGACAGGTATATGTCCTTGCAAATAAAACTGCTTTCAATTATTGCCTTAATCTAGGAGGAGCTACAGCAGGGGCCAGAACGCTTTGGAAGTGGTTGCTTACTCAAAATCAATCCCAAATCCATCTGAATTATATGCATCCAAGCTTATCACTTCCTTCTATCAGTGCAGGTATGTTTTTCTGACAGTAGCACATTGCAAAACAACAACGTCAAACTGGCTTGCTGTAAAACTTGCGAGTAGGAGGAGGAGTCATGACACAGAGGAATAAACGACCCAAAGCGTGGCTTCATTTTAAAAAGAAAGATGGCTGCAGTGCTGCTTGTACTGTCTGTAAAATGATAAAGCATGGACTTAAATTTCAAGAATGCCGTTATTTCACTGCTCTGCACACAAGCACTTCTGCTTCCCGACCTTACTGAGGATAAATATATTATAATATCAAAAGCAAAGTGCTGGCAGTCTTAGCAGATTTTGTCTCTGGCTATTAAACTGTAAATGAATACTGTATAGATATTCTCTCACTGTCAGTTGGCCTCCTACAGAAAATTGATCAGGAATAGATGAGGGAATCTATAAATAATTAGATTGATATGCAGAATTTATAATGGCATTGGTATCACTAAAATGTCATTAATTTCCATCCCCTCTCAGGGATCAACAGTAAGGGCTGCCTGCTAGCCCAGGCAAGTAAAACACCTTGTTGGACCAGCGGATCTAGCAACTCACTTGCCTGAATGGGAAAGTAGTAAAAAAGAATTTAACTATTTTGATAATCAGTTAATGATTACGGTAATTTTTCATGCACGAATGGCAGAAAATGCTGTTTTCAGCCTCTTAAGTATGGATACTGCCTTCTTTTCTGCTTAAATTGTCATATTAAACAGAAAATCTTTGTATTTTAGACGGATTTAGACGGATAAAACAAGATATTTGAAGACATCACCTCAGACTTAGACATTCATCTAACATTTTTCAGATTTAACATGACAGTTAACTTAAGTCTTTGTTGCTATTTGCTAATGAATTAAACAGTTTGTACTAGTGCTCTAAAAAATGTTGATATACTGATATGAATACGTGAAATGCTTTCAATACTGTTTTTTTTTTTTTAGCAGTATCAATATGAGCTGCACAGTAAAAGTTGACTTGGAGCAAGTAGATTTCTGACCCACTTTCCCAACCATGCAAGTGGGGGAAAAAAAAATGTTGAACTCTGTATTGCTTTACACACATACTTTTGCTACTAGAGGTACTGTGCTCTTACTTCAGTAAGTAATGTTTCATCAGCACTTCATTATTTTGTAGCATGCTGCATTTTATTCTGGAAGTGCATGGGCTGAAGTAGGTATATGATTGTGAAACTTGGCAGGAGAAGGAAGGGACACACACACACACACACACACACACAGAGTCACACAGCTCTAATTTACACTCTCAAGGCAGATGAGGATATTAGCCAAAAGGTTTTTGACGATTGTGTACATATTTTATTAATTTCCCACTGAATTAAGATCAGATCTGTGTTTCTATCAGTGTAGCACTCTACGTGACGTTGTGCGTGCAGCGTGACGCTATATCGTAATCTACACAGTGCTTGAAAAGGCACTGCTAAAGCTAAAAACTAAAGGCTTTTATATTATATTATGTTCAATTAAACTGTTAGAGGGCCCCAAACTGTAAATGAAAACAGTATCTGAAAACAAAAGCTATGAATTCATATTTGGTTCCATTATAAAAATCTTTCATGTTTATTGTGTAAATTAACATGATAGCCTTTATGTTGCATTTAATTTAATGTTAAACAGGGCATTTCTATTTTTTTTTAAATAAAATATGCTTAATAATGGGATAATCATTTTCTTGAATCATAATTATTAAAATACGTTGTTTATAAAAAAACGTTTGTTTGGCCAGGGTGAAAGCACAGTATTCATGCAGGTGTACATTATCAGATTATACCGCCTTAGCCTCATTTTGAGCTAGGAAAAACCCTGCATATATATCTGTTAATCATTATACCCCTAAAATGAAACCTGAGATTTAGGTCTCGAAAGACTCAGCAGAGCAGCACACACTCACATCACTTCCAATCAGGCACCCTAGACGTGTTAGCTTCCAAGGTCTACATGTGGATATATCTCTCTGTGCTGCCTGCTTGTGTGTTTGCCTGAAAAAGTGAGTGTGTGCGCGTGTGTGTGTGTATACCTGAATCATCTTGCACTGACTCATAGCCTGCTAGAGGCACCTCAGATCAGAAATACTCCTTCAATCTATCTCTAAAGGAAAGATGGACAGGATTGGCAGCTACGTGAGTGTGTGTGTTTTTTTTCTGAGTGTTTCAGAGCAAGCATGTGTGTGTCTGCTATGCTGCTTTTTCATCAACAGGTGCCAGTGTGGAGCTGCACTTGCAGGATGGTCACTGGGACAAAATGTGACCAATATGAGTGAGAAAAAGAGAGAGAAGGAGAGAGTAATTGAGCGCGCACAGCAAAATCGGCCTCAGATAAAACCTTGGCTGAACCCCAACTCTCCTATTTCCCATGTCCTTGCATTACTCTGTCCTTGTATCGTTGGCAAAATGTATGGAGAGAGATGTGTAGAACTGCTGGCAGTTATTCTCCTGGCATTTGTGCACTAGAGGCACGCAAGTAGCATGTTAATAATGTGCCTTGGCCCTTTCTTTTGTTGTGATATCAGTGATAATACAAATAAGAGGTATCCTGGTATGGAGAGATTATTAGGGACGGCTGTATTTTCCACAATTTACATCAGACCTTGCAAGCAGGTAAATATGACCCTCCCCTGACACACAGACAAAAACACACCCTCCACTTTTTTTCAGAAGAGATTATGTTTATCAGTTGCGTTGTTTCATGTTACTACATAAGTTGTAGTAACATAAAATTTCAACCTTTTTTAATGATGCCTAAAGCTACATTAAAGGGATAGTTCAAAATATTTGAAGTGGGGTTGTATTAGATGCTTATCAATAGTCAGTTTATTAGCTACAGTAGATCCTGGTCAACACGACTATTTGGAGAAGCAGAGAGGATCACCAGCTAGGGCTGGGCAGTACATCAATCGTATCGTATCGTGATGTGAGACTAGATATCGTGGATATACTTATTTCTTGATATGGCCATTATTTGCCTTTAGCCAATCAGTCACAAAAGTTAGTAATTAGACACACGGCATGGCACGATGTCTGCCATACCGATGTCGGACATACTTCAAAATGTTTAACGAAGAAAATGCAAATTGTGCGCCATGCCAGAGGGATAAAATGCGCCAGACTGATGTTTGCTGTGACATTTGGAATCTCAGACAAAATTCCAGGTGAAAGCCCAAAGCTTCAAGAACACTTTATTTATACTTTATTTAAAACACATCTGGGTGAAATACTGGAGCATGTGATTGATTTATCTTCAGACGCTGGCTGTGAGGAAAATGCACCCCTCCCTGAAGGAAGATGCCAAAATCTTCCAGAATGCATCCAAAGCCTCACACCAATTGAGTGAGATCTTTTTTAGAGTTTTAAATTTTTTCTTTGAGTGATAATTAACTTCATTTAGCCTACTATTCAACTAAGTTGAACGTTGAAGCGCACACGGTGTGATCCCTCTGCTGCACCCAGCAGCAGCCTCTGAAAGTGGGATCTGTTTCAGCTCAATATCATGACTTTTAACACCCCAAAAGACTTGTTTTAATGAGTTTTGTTAGTTTAAAATGTGAAGAATTGTAATATATAACTTCCATGAAGCTGTTCAGTCACTGACAGGCGGTGACAGATCACAGGCTGAATTTGGCATTTCATCCTTGCATGCAGCCGCAGCAAGGTCAAGCTGCACGCAGCATGCACAGCTTATATTATGTCCATTATAATGCTGATTAATGTTGAAATGACATTCTGCTTCAATAACAATTTTCAATACCACCGGAAAACATGAAAGTGATCAGGTTTGGAACCCACAGGACAGAAAATGTGTAATTTTTAGGAAAATGTTAATTCCCCCTCACCATATCACACTTTAACATCGTGTAGGGTGACATTTTTTTACCCCAATGTGCAACTAAAGTCTGCACTCATGATTATCAATATCAATCGATATCAAACTTTACAGTTGTGATAGGTTTTGCTTCTACATTGCCCAGACGTAGTACCAGCACAGAAGCTGAGTGATGAACTACTGTGGACAGGGTTGGGAACAAAAGGTATTTTAGCCACTTATTAGTTTCAGTGTAGGCTATATTTCAAATGTTTTTACCACTTTATCTTTCCATCAGACAGCCTTTGCTGACAAGAAGGAACCATTATACAAGCCAAATATTGCTCCCTTTAAACCAGCCAAGCTCCATAAGGAAAATCAGTCATTTTACCCTGCAGAACATGGGAGTCGCTGGTCTAGAACTGCATCGATCTGTTAGTTTGTTTGTGTTATTTATGTGACGTCAGTGAATTCAAAATATCCTTTTAAACCCCCGTAGTCACACAATGACACAAACAAACCAACAGATTGATGCGGTGGTAGACCAACAACTCCTGTGTTTTTGGAGCTTGCTTGGTTGGAGTTTGCTCGGTTCAGAGATAATGATATGTGCCTTTTATAAAGGTAGTTTTCTGATTGCTCGACCATTATCTGCCATAGCTAATACACTGACTATCAGTAAGTACCTCATGCAGTAGTTTGATATTAACATTAAAACTTCTAGTGAGGGCTTTGCAAGTAGTGCTGATCCCACTGAGAATCATCACCTTAACTCTGCAGCTCTCAGCTCATTGTTTCAGTGCACCAGCCCAGATGGTTGACTCCCTTTGGCTCTCACCAACCTCTGCACTCTGTCAACACATAGTGCATGTTTATTGAAAATGTCACTGCACTTCCAGATTTTGACAGTTTGTGGGCTTTTTTTTTGTTTCATCCTTGCATGTTCTGCCTTGCACCTGTCTATTGTTATGCAAGTTTACAAAGACATGCTTTAAATCTTTTTTTATGCCCTCACCAACCTGTTATCACGAAAACCAAAGTGTGGGCAGCTGCTCCCATCTTAAAATCTTACACCGCACAAAATGCGCTACCCAGTGCCAGATAGCACAGAAATGACGTAAGTGAAGTATAGAACTGGAAGAGAAAACACGACATCTAGAGATCCAGATATTTTTTTCATTTTGGATGGTCTAGGACTAAAACATATTCAAGAAAGCAGTACAAAAGCAAGTATAGAGGTAAAGTATGACAACTAGACCATAAATCACAACACAAGTTTCTTCATTTTTACTGTTTAAGCTACCTCTCATCTCAAGGTGTAATAACTGATCTATATATTTATGTGATTTATTTTGCTTAGGTCTGGCTTAAAAATAGGTGAACACTAAATAAAACAAACCAAATTGTTGAAGTCAGCTGGTTAAACAGCTGATGAAGTGTGGCTCAGTGCAATTCACAGGCTTATAAAGCACGATTGGGTTGCCTGTTCCGACTCGTAAGGAGGGATTATAGCAAACTAACCGTTTCTCAGTGCCACTTTTGGTAAGTGTGTTTGATATTCAGCCCATGTCACTAGTATCCAGCAGCAGCAGGAGGAGGTATCCTGAAGGTAGAACAAAATTAGCCTGCTCTTTCTCTCCCTTCACCCTCCACTACTTTCCTACCTTCCTCCTCTCCCTCTTTTCCCTCCCTTTTTTTTTCCTCTAACTCACTGCAGGTAAGAGAGCCGCCTCCACCCTTCTCTCTGACCGTTTTCTTTTTTTCTTCTCGGCAATCACTGAGTCTGCTTCTCTTCCCTTCAGTACTTTTCTTCATCCCTTTTTTAATCTTTCTCTTTCTTCGTTCTGCACCACATTGTCCACGTCTAACCCAGAAAACTCCTTCCATCACTGTCACAAACACAGGAGAATTAGTAAAGCAACATACTACTGCCGGAAGAAATTATGTAAACCCCCAACCAATGTCCTGTTGGGTTAATTACATCCCTGAAATGAAGCGTCAATGTTCTGAAAATTGTGTATTTAAATAGCCAGGAGAGATTTTCCGTTTTCATTTTGGAAGAAAGCACTGCATTTATGCCAGTGCCAAGAAATTTTAATATTTGGGGGAGTAATTGTACCTCTGCTTTGAGGGACGCTTGAGTGAAGGTAACCACACTGAATAAATAAATCGCTGGTATGCTCTTGAAACTTAGACTTTTGAGGCAGCGATTATGAAGTTTGTATATTTGATTAGAGGCTAAAATTAATTTAAAATAATCTTGTATGCATATTTAGTAATAAGATATTGACTAGGGATGGCTTGATATCACTTTTTCATATCCAATCCTGCAACCTTGAGTATCTTATAATACTGATATCAGTCTGGTAGTGTTTTTTTTTCCCTCTCTTAAACAATTAAAATGTTACTTGTTAAAGGATACACTTTGCTTAACCTAGCCGTAAAAAATATCGAGCTCAAACTGTGAAACAAATATTCTACTACTCTAAAGAAATGAATACTTTGACCACAACAGGAATCAGCTATACTGATGCTTATTTTTAGTTTAACTAAGCATGTTTGATTAGTCAGCACCTTTCAAACATTTAAAATGAAAATAACTCAGTCCAATACAGGTACTGAGTATCTGATCGACGCATCACTAATACTGACGTCATATAAAAGACACGCTTCAACATTAACCATGGTTCAGGCCAAAAAATATCACTATGTGTGTTAGGTTTTCTTTTAATAATTTGATGCCTATGCAGTTTTTAAACTATCAAATCATGCTTTGTAAAGGTCAACAGATCATTGGTTTTATGCCCTGACTGGAAACTGTCATCTATGTTTTAAATTTTTTCTTTAAGAAGAATTTATTAGCCAGACACCACAAGTTGGCAGGGGTGGAGAGAAAAAATATTTTGGAAGAACTATTGAGTCTGCCCTTTATTTGGTTTTCAGTTCAATTTTGTTCATTCTGATTGATTTTTTTTTAATTTAATTTTGAAATTATCGCACCCTGTCCCTGTGGTCATCAAATATTCTATGTAGGTGGCACCCTTTGGTTTTATCCCCATACTGTGAGCCTTCGCCAACACAACATTATAGTTCCACACACCGATTCCTTCTCGCCTTTTATTTCAGCATTCTATAAAAACCGTGAACAGTGCTGCTTACATTTACCAGCCTACCGATATGTGAGGGGACTTTAAGTGGCTAGAATGTGACGCATCTAACAACATAATGTACTAGGTTATGTGTCGCCAGTTTCCTCAACTGGCTGAGAAGTTGTTTTTCATCAGACACAGTACTTTCAAGAAGAAAATCATCACAGTTCACAGGAAAAGGTTTTTCCTGGTTTAAAATAAGGCTGAGGTGGTACAGCCTGTTAATGTGCTTGTGTGTGTAAACTGTGCCTTCACCTGGGTCAAGCAACATTTTTTATAAGAAATGTATTTTATGAGTTATAATAATTATGGTTGAAGAAAATGACCATTAACCCATCATAAAGCATATTGTATTTAAAAAAAAAATCAGCTATTGTTTTCATTTATAGTTTGGGGCTCTCTTGCATAATAGTTGAACATAAATATAATATAAAAGCCTTTTCTTTAATTTACACATTTCTCAACCAGCAAAACATGGCCCTCTTACAGGGTAGTTGAACTTTTAATTAAAGCCATTGTTTTCATCTACACATTTCACAACCAGAGGCAGAACATTTCAGCCTCCTATTTTTCATTGTATAAAGCTTCTTAATTAGCATCACATCCCATCAGTGTGATGTTTTCAGCTTTGCAGATATGGCTCGTAGGATCAGTGATTACTTTAGAAAGCGAGTTCATGAGGAGGAGAATCTGACTCCAAGTGAAAGTATAACATTAAACATCCGATTACTGCAGCAGGTAAAAAGTATTAATACATGTTAGTGTAGTGTAGTGTTGTTGCTTTCTTTTTAAGAAATTGGATGTGCTTTGTTGTAAAAGAAACCATATTCACCTGTTTGAACAGCCGTGAAGAATCACGAAGACGCCATTCAGGCAAATGTACTTTGGACACCAAATTTAGGAGCTTGGTGGCCCGTGGTTTCAGTAATTGAAAACATCGTCGCCTGAAAGATGTACACATAGAATATTATATGTACAGTATGTCTGTGTACATATGTGCGTGGGTTGTATTTGCTTTTGAAGTTTTTTTTTTTCTTTCAGCTGAACAACACTTCCTTCTGGCTTGTCATGCCAAGCTGCTCGCTCTCTGCCCAACACAGGTGGTAGCGGCTGCCAGGCCCCCTGTCTGGGCTCGCTTCATGCTTCACATTGGCCCAGTAGATAGGAACAGTTGTCACACTGGTGAAACAAACAAGTTTTAAGGGTGTTTGTTTTGCTATGTGTCCTGATTTCAGCAATTAGAGATGTGTTTTTATTGAGGGGAGGCCCCGTAGACACCACATGGTGGTCTTCTCTTGGCTGAGGAGCTTTCCGTTTGGACAATTGACATGACAACATATAACAAGGTTGTAGCCATTCCAGTTCTAACAAGACACTTAATTAAAGAGAGCAAGGAAAGTTACTCTTGATGGATAAACAACCAGTAGTCATTAATGAGGATGACTTTACTGATTGGCACCCTCTTTTCAGTTTGCTATTTGTTGTTTATGTCACTCCTGCTGCCACTGTTTAAATCACTCAGCGAAACCAATTAGCCGCACAACTTCAGATTGATGTAAATATGATTGGGCGGTTAGATAGAGAAAATGCCTTCCCGTGCAGGGAAAATCTGGCTGTTGAATCTTGACTCGTGAGACTAGAGGACTAGAGAAGTCTTTCCAGTATTCCCACAGACTGTTCTGTTGCCATGGACATTCAAAATAGGATTTCATATCATAAAAACAATTGGGTCTTATTAGGGACTCATAATGTTAATCACATGTCCGTATTTACCAGACATGTAGTGATTTTCGTAGGTTTTAGTGGTCTTACATGCACATTGAGCTGTACCAGATTTCCGGTTGGGTTTATTGTTCATTTTGAAGCACATTTAAGATCATCGATTTGGCGCAGAAACCAGCTTTGTTTCAGTCAGTTTGCCGTTAGCTTCGAGCATATGTTAGTACTTTTCTCCCTCAGAACTATAAGCCTTTTTCAAAGCAGACATTCAGACTTGTCAAACACATCAGGTGTAAATGATAACATCAATCATGGTTACATTCCATGTATAGGTGTTTCTGGTCCAAGGCTCGACAATAGAGCGTGCTGGCTTACTGGTGTGATGCACTGGAACCTAAATGGAACAGAGCAATCGTTAACATTATTAGTTACACCTGTGCTTTTCATGCTGTGACAAGTCAAAATGTGTGCTGTGAGAAAGGTCTGTACCTTATATGCCTCTGGCTGCCACATAACTCCAAAGCATAATAAATCCACTGCAATGTTTAACGGTTCGTGAGGTGTTTTTCCCCCCAAATGCCTCTCTGT
Organism: Lutjanus erythropterus; assembly: GCF_056507025.1. Classification (NCBI taxonomy): domain Eukaryota; kingdom Metazoa; phylum Chordata; class Actinopteri; order Lutjaniformes; family Lutjanidae; genus Lutjanus; species Lutjanus erythropterus. The sequence continues at coordinate 14,401,642 of NC_139325.1, forward strand.
TTTTTGGCAGTCTTACTTTTTGTGATTGTGGCCAGAGAGTTCAATTTTTGTTTCATCAGTCTGCAGCACTTTGCTCCAAAAAGCTTCTGCTTGATCCAAGTGATGTGTCGCATACTGACGAAAAGGATGCCTTCAGATGGTACTACAATATATAGATAATGTCAGTGCAAGCAACATAGTACTAGGATTGTGCACACTTACTCATAATGTTTCAATTTACATATCATGCATGATGAAATAACAGTATTTTTCTATATTGACATGTATAATGCTATATGTTATGTCTTTTTGGAATGTTCTTTTTTAATAGTGAATAAGACTAGTTTCTAATTTCTAATATCTGTCTTATTTTTCAACTCTGACTGTGTCACGAAAAGGTGTAGATGTATCAAACTAAAATGTGTGACAGTGTTGGGGAGGTGAAGCAGCCCCTCTCAAGCCAGTGACAGACCAACTAACACCTCAAGAGGGCTGAGTATCCATTCCTAATTGTGACTCTCATACTTGTACTTGTTTTAGCTCTATTGAACAATAATAATAATAATAATAATAATAAGTATTAGCTCTGTGAAATGATCAAATTCTGATTAACCACAAAGTGTAAAAAAGATGTCTGAATCACTGTTATATCCCCCTTTTTCATTCTTCTGTCTGATCCCAAAGACAATAATAGGCATGGCCTTTCTATGGGTAGAAAGGTCACTTCAAAACTGTAGAATAAATGGAAATTAAAAATTTCTTCATTTCGTTCTTTTCTTTATGATGCAGTATTTTCAGACACAGGCAATAGCTGGCAGTCTGTTTATACTGGTTGCTGGCTAAGCTATGTTAACATCTAAGCTATTGTCACGATGCGGTTTAAAAAAAGTCATATTGTGATCATTTTAACTGTAATTGCAATTGTGATATGCCAAACAATTAAAGGGAATGATCGCTTGTGCATTACAATTTTAATTTCCCCTTCAAAAAAAATATTTGAATCATGACGTTGTGATATTTGTTGGGGTCTGTACCAAACAAATAAACATGTATTCCTCTGGAGAACAGGATTTTTTTGCACAATTGAAAAATTGCATGGCTCTGTGACTGGGATATTGTGCTGGCCATATTGCAGTTAATTAATTGTGCCCTTGAGCCAGTCCACATCATTTTCCAGACATTTTAAAAGTGTTCTGCTGAATGTTTTCCCTGTGAGTTATACTAAAATATAAGATCACTATTTTGATATTAGTCCATTATTCAACATTCATATTTTAAATGTAACTAGCTTGCAAACATTAGTTTACCTAGTCGACTGAGCCCAGCTGTTATGCTGTCTGCAGAAAGAATACCACACCTCAGTCAAGCAGGTATAGTCTTAAATAAATATCCGCCTCAACATTAACATCAACATCAATATTATCACAGTATCCCTTAGTTTTTGTGTATTAATAGACTGTGGCTGGCAAAAAAGCTACGGCATCTCTTTCAGATTGTTTTGGTTCCTTTTTATCCATCATAATCCATCCAATGTTCCTTGATGCCTCCTCTGACTATTCTCCTCCTCTTGAGATATTAGATGATTTCAGTCTCTTTGCCTTTCCTTTATCCTCTCTTAAATTCATTTTCTTATGCCCCCTTTGGTCTGAAACAGGTGTTTTCACTATTTATAGATTACCTACTTTGCTCTTTGAGATATCAAAGAAACATAATTGGGAATGGACTCAATACCACCAGCCTAAACTATACTAAACTATACCCGGACAAGTATTAACTTGCTCCAGCTGAGTTTTTCTACAAGGACGATTCAAAGGTGGTCAACAATATACGTGGATAATCAACATATTGTTTGTGACTAACCTGAATTTCTCTCTGTGGTAACAGTGAAGTGATCACGATAACCAAAATGAATTGTATTCCGTATGTACAACTGTAGGGCACTACAGATCTTAAGAACTTAATACTGTAGACATGAAAAACAGTGCAGATTGAGACTTTTCCCTGCATGTAGATATATCTTTTCCATTTGGTTCAGAGTATTTTACTAAAAATATTCATAAAACTTGTTTTTGTTTTGTAAAAACAAATTAAAAAAAAAATCTTAATCTTCTTAAACCAAGGCAAAGCAATGGATGTGAAAACACAAACAGAACTAATTAAGGCCAATTACATCAGCATTTTCCTCCAGTATGGTCTGTGAGGTTAGTCCTTGGGTTTTTGGAAGTTTAATTGTCGTCTGTGGCAGACATTTTCACGGTGGGTTAATTGAAGTCAGGGGGATTAAAAATGCCTCTGCCATGATCTCTCCATTCCTCGCTGTAAATACACTTTCAGTATGCAGTGAGGCCTGTGTGTGTATTTAGTAAAAAGTTAGCCCTCTACCACTCTGATAAGGTCTGTCTTGGGGTTAGCCCCTCAATAGATCACTCTACCTGCCCCAAATGGGAAATTGATTTCCTCCGTTTTCTCTTGCTCTCCCTCAGTGAGGCTAATTACAAATCACTTGGCAGCCCACCTTTAACGGAAATATATAAACATTGAAGAAATCATGACACTGTTATGTATCAGGACTGCGGGTGGCACCTTTGCCTTCTCCAAAGGTCTTAAAAAAAACCTTGCTGATTGTCTTTTGCTCTTTGTCCCCAGTATCTCACCTTTCCTCTCCCCGTCTCTCTATCTCTCTATCCGAGCTCTGTCTCCCTCCCACTGTAATGTAGAGCTGAGACTGGCTGTTAGCAGCGAGCCGGGGCTGTATCTGCTTTTGAATGCTCACCCAGCGTTATAAATCAAGAGTGTGGGTCCCCCGGGTGCCGTCACCATCGCCATCAGTTCCACTGTTTTATTCATCCGCTCCTTTGTCTCATCACGATTCTGCCCCACATTAAATTTTGTGTGTGCCTGTGTGTGTGTGTGTGTGTGTGCCTGTGTGTGTGTGTGTGTGTGTGTGTGTGTGTGTGTGTGTGTGTGTGTGTGTGTGTGTGTGTGTGTGTGTGTGTGTGTGGAGGGGGGGTCAGAATGCATTACTGCAGGCAGCTGCTAATCCAGGTGGGCTGTGGAGAGTAGGGGGAGGGTGAAAGGTAAGAAGGAGAGAAGAGAACGATGTGACAAGGATGAGAGAAATGAAGAAAAGGGTTGAGGACGGCAAGAGAGAGGGGAAAGGAGGTTTGAGGTGAAGGGATGGGGGGATGGAAAGGAGAGAAAGTTATGGGGGAAAATGAGAGCACCCAAGGAAAAGATTGAGACTTATGACACAAACAACTAGAGGAGAAACGGAGAAAGATTGCCAGCAAAAGTAACAGCTGTGAAAGAGATGCTGGGGCCAAGAAACAGTCGACAAATAATGGAGCAAGATGGTGAAGAAGAAAAATGGCAATGATGACTAGAGATTTTTTGATAGGCCTGCCCGTTTTGTTCTTACCGCAATACCTGAAATCTTTATATGGACTGATACTGAGTACCGATCTGATACCAGTGTGTTTAAAAACTCAGAGTTCAATCCATTCAGTAAAGAGTCCATTTTTTTTTTCCAAAGACAGTTCAGTCCAATCCAGTTCACAGTGATGAATAAATAATAACTCAGCCACTGTGAACAACCACTAAGCAGCATCAGGTGACCAGTGCTGCCAGGGCTTAATTCCTCCTTTAACCTCCATCATTGCAAGAAAATATTTGGCATTTGATTTTTTATCAAAGAATTAGAAGTTTTCTAACCCACTTGCTCATATTTTATGCAACTGATTCAACCATTTTATGCCCATTCAAGCCTTGAAAGTCTTCCAGCTGATAGTCAGCTAACACTATACAGAAACTGTGCAGGAGTTTTACTTCTGTAAGCTGGAATGCCTGAAATATCTCCCCCCGCTGCTCTACTGGCCTGTGTTAATCACCAATGGTCCTGTGTTTATTCATGCAAGTCAGACGGTTGTAGGGTTTCTCACACAGGTGAAACCACATGGGACAGGGATGAGACAAATGATGTGGGTGGTGCTGCGATTAATCGTCCCTGTATAGATACTTGTATGGGAGAGGCTAAAGGATCCACACCTGTGAATACATGTATTGAGTACAGTTGCTGCACCTGTTATAGCCAGTAGGGAGACAAGAAATGATTGATGGTGTTTGAGGAGAAGAAATGTAGTGTTTAACCATAGACTGTATAATAAATTTGACTGTAGCCTCCATGATGTCACACACAGGTTTCCGAAAAGCCAAAGTGAAGCTCACAGTAAGGCTGAATAATATCACAAAATGGCGACTGCGATTTTTAAATTGCAGTAGTACAATATAATAAGGAAAAATGTGTGACAAAAATTTTAAAATTAAATATTGTTGAGCTGCAGAGATGTCCTGGCCTACACATCGTGTTCTACAGACTTAAGAAATATCTTTCCTGGCATTGTCTTCTGGAATATGCCCTTGCCATCAGGGAAGAAAAAAATCAATTGATGGAAAAACCTGCTCATTCAGTATATTGAGGTAGTGGGCCGACCTCATTTTTTGAGCACATAATGTTGCTGGACCTTGAGCTGACAAACTCAGGCAACCCCAGATCATAACACTGCTCCCACAGGCTTGAGCGGTAGGCACTAGGCATGATGGGTGCATCACTTCATCCACCTCTCTTCTTACCCCGATGCGCCCATCACTCTGAAACAGGATAATCAGACCACATGACCTTTTTCCATCGCTCCACAGTCCAATCTTTATGCTCCCTAGCAAATTGAAGCCTTTTTTTCTGATTAGTCTCACTGATAAGTGTTTTTCTTAAGGCTACACAGCTGTTTAGTCCCAATCCCTTCTCACTGTGCATGGGGAAATGCTCTTACCATTAAAACATAGCCGTGGGTTCTACTGTTGATTTTTTACAGTTTGATTTCACCAAACATTTAAGCAATCTCTGATCACGATCATTCAAGTTTTTTTCCAACCACATTTCTTCCTTGAAGAAAATATTCTTCCAGGTTTTAATAATGTGTTGGACAGTTCTTAACTCAAATTTAGTAGTTTCATCAGTCTCCTTAGTTGTTTTCTTTGCGTGATGCAGGCCAGTAATTTGACCCTTCTGAAACAGAGTAACATCTTTTCCACGACCACAGGATATGTCTTCTGACATGGTTGTTTAAGAAATGAGAAGCTCCTCACTGCATCAGTTAAGGGTACATAACTTGTTGTGTCTGTTCAGTGTGGTGGCAGCGTTGACATAATGCAGCAACAAGCCGAGGCAGTCAATGATTGGTCATCTGAGGTTAAATAAGAATGATTTTAACACAACAAGGTCATTCTTAAAAATGTGTTTAAGTTTGGGATCTTTGGGGGGCGTCCCCGTGGCGGTGGAGCTTGCGCCCTATGTTTTGGGGCTGTAGGTCCTGTGCAATGGCTGCCAGTTGGATTCCCGCCTGCAGCCCATTTGCAGCATGTCGTCCCCTCTCTCTCACTCTCTACCCCCTTTCCTGTCATATCTTCAGCTGTCCATATCAGAAAATAAAATAAGGCAAATGCCCAAAAAATAATCAAAAAAAAGGAAGAGTTTGGGATCTGACTCAAAAAATGTGATACTGTTTTTTGTTTTTATTTCTATTGCCAAGAGCTGCAGCAATTAATAAATTAGATTAATTGCCAACTATTTTGACAAACGATTAATCAGTTTGAGTAATTTTGAACAAAGAACAGAATGACAAAATTCTCTGATTCCAGCTTCTTAAATGTGAATATTTTCTGGTTTCTTTACTCCTCCATGACAGTAAACTGAATATTTTTGGGTTGTAGGCAAAACTAGACAGTTGAGGTCATCACTTTGGGATCTGCGAAACACTGATCAACATTTTTCACTATTTTCTGATGTTTTATAGGCAAACAACTATTAATTAATTAAGAAAATAATCAACTGGTTAATCAACTATGTAAATAATCATTAGTTGTAGCCATGTTTCAGTTTTTCAGACATGTTCCATCTGCACCAGTTTCTAATTTGAATGTTATGGCAGCATTTATGAAATGTAAAACTGGCACACACAGTCCTCACAGGGTCTTTATATAGAATAAAATAATAGCTTATGCAGTATAAAAGGGCTGCAGAAGTATGGTATCCTCCATACTATACACTTCCTACCTCTTGATAGCATACACGCTGTTAAACGAACCATGACAAGCAGATCAAATGGAGCCTTTTTCCCTTTTTCTCCCTTTCAGAAGATAAACTAGGATGTGTGCACATGTGAATATACAAACGCACCATCTCCCCTTTCACATCATCTTCCCATTCCTACTAAAAAAACAAAGCCCTGTGACAAGCGGTGCTGTCAGACGTGCATATGGTGAACTCCTCAGTGTGTTATGCACACAAAGCAGCAACTTCACTCCGCTTTCACTCTCTCCCGTGCATCAGTGCATCACTGAGTGTGTTTGTATGCCTGTTTGTGGCCCAGCGTGTGTGTTTATGTGTGCATGCGCGCGTGCGAGGCAGGCATACTCTCCGCAGGGCTTGCTTAACTAAGATTAATTGCACCTAATCCACTGTGCCAGGTGGAACATGGACCGCTGTGGGTGCGCTCACACAAACACACAGACGCACTCACAAATAGGCACACACATCCCATTATAGCCGCGCTGCTGAAAATTAGCCCCGTACCTCTCCTGACACCCTGGACCAGACCACAACTCGATACCGCCATTTACTTCCCGACAACTCGCACATTCATCACTGTTCCCCCCTTCCGACAGATGAACACGTGGACGGACAAAGTGCCACGACAGAGGGACAAGCTATCTGCTCTCTCACATCAGCACCAGCTGACCTTGACAACACATAGGCAGAAAGCGTTTGTCCTCTTTTGTCTTAAGAGGAGGACGAAAAAGAAAGTACTTAAACTTAATGTCTTTGACAGCATGTCTGTGGGAACACATACACTGAGGCACAGTCGAGTTTTACTGAATTAGCGACAGTGAGACAAGGTCAGCAGAAAGCTTATTGAGCAGGATAGTAAGGTGATGTTAATAATTAGCAAAAGAAATGAACAGAAGTGATTTCTGATGAATTAATTTGAATTATATTCATCTGTATAGTGGAGAGTTCTTAAATGAAAACCTGCAAATTACCATGCTGTTGAGATTTATTGATTGGCTTGTCAGGTTGCACTTGTCCTGATCCTTGACAGCGCCATTAAAGGCTGCTTAAAATGGAGTCAGTGTGCTGGAAATGATGATTTGAAAATAAAGTAAAGTTTAGAAACAACGTAGGTGTCATCTTTTGACAGTAAACCTTAGCTAAGCTTCAGCTCCCCTCAAGCTAAACACTTTAAATTACTTTGCTTATATCATAAGCACCATTTGATAGTTATTGCTGTTCACTGATGAGAAAATGTTCCAGGTCTTTGTTGAGGGGGCCACCATTATCAGCGAAGTAATGACTCATCACTTTCTCCACACCACATGCCAAATGTTGGAAATCAATAGTCGTGTCATAGGTCAGTCATCAGGTCAGCTTTCCTTCGTGACATCTCCGTCTCTCACACACACACACGCACACACAAACCCACTGTTATGGGCTCCACTTAGTGTGCTCACTTAGGAAATTGTATTTACAGATGAAAGACAGGCAGTCGCCTTCTTCCCCCTCCTTCCACCTTCCACTCCTCCTCTCTTGTCCTCTTGTGTGTCTCCTCCCTTCACTTCTCCTCTCTTCACCTCTCTATTTCTGTCTCTCATCTATGTCATAATGATGCTGAGCGGTCGTCCTCATTAATCTTGTGGTCGTGCTGTCATGCAGATGCTGTATATACACCACCACTTCCCAACCTTTTATTTTGTCTGATGTACACACTCAGTGCTGCCAGATGAACTCAAGTACCCCTTCATCAACACCACCTCATCACCCATGTTTCAAATGCCCTTTATCTATTACTTTTAACTATTTTGACTGGTTATCCATTATTTTTTAGGTATTTATCCTGCTTGTCCTCTACTTTGATTTATTTCATGTTTTATCCAGTACTTTTAGCTAACTCTTTCAGTTCTTTGTCAATTGCTTTTAGCTATCTAGGCTATTAAAACATTACTATTTGCTATATCTTATCTATCCATTATTTCTTATCTTTTCTTCTTCTTTTTGAACTGTTGTTTTCTGAATTTTTAGCTGGCTATTTCAGCCTTCCTTTAGCTTCTTAAGACTCTTAAGACACGACCCAGTGTTACAGCTTAATCACCGGTCTGATTTATAACTGGTACAAAACAATACAGTTGGACAATAGTAAATGATTCAGTTGTCATGTGTTCATTTTAATTTTCTTAGTTTTGTAGGGGGAGGGTGTCTAGTATGAGAGTTTGTGTTGGTGTGTGCATGGCTAGTTTTCATCTTTTTCATCTTGGCTTCTCTTTCATATCAGTGGCAGTAAGTGGTGCCTGGAAGCCACCATCGAGCTCTATACCTGCTTAAAGATAGCTGTATAGTCAGCTCTATCTTACAACCACCTGCATGTGTATATGTGCATATGTTCATTTGTGTGCATGATGTGTGTGTCTCTCCTGCTGTCTGGAAGTGTTTTTTTAGAGATAAAGAAAGAGAGAAATAAAAGAAAATAAAAGAAATCAATTCAAAGCTTATATTGGTGGCACTTATGAGCTTGCTCAAGGACAGTCTCTGTTAGCTCAAGGCCTAATTGGCATATTGTATTGTGCCTGTGGGACAAAAGACGCAGAGTCTAACAAATGAGACTTGGACTGAACCTGGCAACGTGTTGAGAGTTTTGTCTGTAGTGGTTGTTCATGGAGAAAATAAGGTTTCCAGACACATCTGACAGTGCTTTTATCATGTTGAATCCGTTAAATATGGGCGGGGTGGGAATGGATATGGGCAATATAATGCATTTTAAGAAATGTTAAACTTTCTCAGCTGTACAGTTTTTCATACATTTCACCTCAAGGGTGCATGGTACAGAAATTGCTATGCATTTGCAGGTCTGAAGTGTCCTTGAGAATAACGTTGCATCATTTTTTTTTCCCCCTTTCCATTCATTGTGGAGACTTGTTTTTTTTCTCTTTGTAGTTTGATTATATTTCAGTCCATGAGGACAGAACTTTCCCCCTCAAAAATGAATTATATTTCCCCTCAAATATGAATTATAATTCTCCTCGAACATGAATTGTATTGACCCAAAAATGCACAGGGTATCAATGAAACCCTGGGTTGAGGACTCTACAGTTCAGCAGTGATTTGTAATATGATGAACGGACTCAGAGGAACAGAAAAGTGCAATAATATCATCAGGTATGCTCCATCCCGGTTTAGGGAATTCAGAAGAGTAGCAAGCAAGGTTAAAGGAGGATGGGTAAACAGCAAAGCAGAAGCAGAACAGCAAGGCAGAACAGGCAGCCCGTCTCAAGGCCTTCAGATATCGAGATTCACTTTGTTCTCCATCGTAGACAATAGCAGATGTAGTGATTTTTTTTTTTGTTGTTGTCGTATATGGAGTAAAGCCAAGCCATGTGTATTTATAGAATACTTAAAAGGGTTGTCACGGAGTCTTTTAAAGAAAACTGAGGATACAAAACAAGTTTTAATGCAGAGATAGTAAGAACCACACTGTTTTTACCTCACAAAACAGCTTGAAGTTTGTGCTGAGAAGCAAATGAATGTCAGAATAGAGTGCAGACGGGTTGCCAGCTGTGTAGAGCGAGTGGGTCAAGACTGTGGACTCATTAAATTAGGGTTGATGTGTGGAGTCCTGAGGGTAAGATGAAAGAAATGGAGAAGCTGTGGTACCCTTCTCCTCTGGACAAAACGCTGGTAGAGTAAGATGTTTTAAAGGAGCAATATGCAACAATTGTGCATCCAAAAATGAGTACTGCTGTCCAAATAGCTAGTTAAAGCCATAGATGGTGTAATAAATAGGTTTAAATCCTATTCAATATACGCTCTATGGTTGAAGTGAGTTTTTTACCCCGTCTTCTTCTTCCCAGACTTGAGGAAGTTTGCTTGAGGAAGCGACGGCGAGTCTTACACTCTAAGCCTATCAGCTGTTTATAACTGTCAGTCGTCTGTCAATGTAAAGTTAAACCTGTTATCCTGAAAACAAAAGCCCACTGCTCTGAAAAATATACACTCAAGAGTTGGAGTTCAGTCACTGCCAGCCTTTTGCCTGCATTTTGCTCATTTTAACCATTAACCAACATTATAAACATTTCATCCTTTTAAAAGATAATTGATGATTCCTTAAAACTCATAGATACTTATTTGACCAACATTCAGCATTGATTTTAACTGAAATAAATGTGAGACCATCATAAAAAATTCAGCTTGGCATGTTTCCTTAATTTAGGATATTTATGTATTAACACAACATTGGAAAAAGTATTTTATGTATTATATTAAGTATTATATGTTCGTGGTAAGTTAAGTAAGACAGCCATGCAGAACACAACAGCTATTTTTTTTAGAGCTTAATCGCATCACAGCTGCATGTTTTTGTTTGGAGACCAAGCTTTTAAGAGCTTTTTCTTCACTATTTGTCTCCTTGTCCTTGATCAGTTGTACATCACACAGTCATCGCTTTCTATTGCAACTAAGAAAAGGAAAGAATTTAACAAAATGTGTTTGATAATCTATCCTGATCTATTAAAAAAAACCTTTTCTATTCACCAAACTGAGTGAGAAAGGGAGGGTAAAGGAAATATAGCTCGCAAGTTTCAGACATTTGACATCATTTTATTCTATTATTCATCTGCTCAACTTGACATTAGTGGATATAAAGTTCAGCTAGTGTTTGTGTGTGTGTGTGTGTGTGTGTGCGCGTGTGTGTGTGTGTGTGTAAAACCGCGGCAGACTTTCCAGGCAAGGCCCCGTCAGCCTGTCAAGGTGGTGATTAGAATGTGTTGTGACACACAGATACGTGCATCCTCACATTCAGAAACACATACACACTCACACACGTCTTGCTGCCTGGGCTGAGATGTTGTGGCCTGCAGCAGCATGCAAGGTCTGATGCAGTTCACCTCTTGTGTCATTGAGTATTAGAGTATGGACTATCTGTCTGGTTCATTGCAGAGACATACTCACACATGCGCTCACACACACACACACACACACACACACACACACACACACACACACACACACACACACACACACACACACACACTGGAACTGCCTTGTTATTTTGACTCTTAACATTACTGCCCAAGGTGCGGAGTTTAGCTTCAAGCTGATAAATACCTCCACTCCACCATACACACGCACACACACATGCGGACACACGCGCTCGCTTTAGATGCACAGCATGCAGTACATTGCATCCTTAGGCTTCACATATCTCTCACTTTGTCTTTGTATTGCACCTTCCACACATTTAAGCACACACACCTGCTCAAAAACACACTCCCACTCACCCATATTTTGCACTTTCGCTCAGTCCTGTTTCCTTCTCCCTTTGTCCTCCCCCCACTGATCTCTTCCTTTCACACGTACTCTTTTAAATACACATTCATTTTGTCTCCGTCTTACACACACACACACACACACACCATCCCCTTCCCTTTCTCCTTTACACACACACACAATCAAGCAGCGCTAAGGGAATGGGCAGACTCGTTCCCTGTCTGGCCCCGGGACCCAGATTGATTGATAGGAGAGGCGGCAGGGCAGCAGGAATGGGTGAGGAATAGCAAATGGTGGCGCATGCTCCCACCTCTGTGCCTTTGATGGTGTTGTTAAATTGGCTGTTCTCTGGTTAAAGCTGCCATTGATGTTCACAGAGAGCAAGACTTCCTGTTTTCACATTTTTTTTTGAACAGCAATTATAGAGGGCCTCTAAACTGGTTGAGTCTCACCCTGGACAGGACCGAGACAGAATCTAGATATCGAAGGTATTGTTATTTCATCATTCGAGCCACATCCCTCACCAGATCTGTGATCCATGGTGGCTGCTCACATATTTTAAGAAAGGGAGAAAAGGAAAAGCACAGATATCCACTATGTACTGGTTAGACATGCACTCATTAGACAAAAGAAAATTATTGCCAACAATTTTGATAAGCAAGCATTTCTCATCATTTCTCTGATTTTTCAGGCCTTCCAGTTTCTTAAATCTAAGGTTTTGCTGATTTTCCTTGTCATTTATGGTGTGATAGTAAATAAAGACTGTTGGTTGGACAAACAAAGCAATTTGAAGATGTCATTTTGGGTTCTGGGAAATTGTGATGACAGTTCACAAATGTTTAAATACTTTATAGACTAAACAATTAATTAATCATGAAAATAAGGGGCAGATTAATTGATGAAAGTAATCACTAGTCGCAGCCCTAGAACTGGTACATCACACCCGACTCTGTTTTGCTTGTAGCTCAGTGAAGGATGGCACCTGTCTTTGCACTAAAAACTAGAGCTGCCCCCTGAAAGTTGAAGATTCAGATCATCAGTCAGCTAAGATTCCTTAAGCTGAACAGTCTGTGTGCATTACAGTCACAGCATAACACAGATAGAAGCTTCGAAAAATCACAGGGATGACATTTCATTGAGGACCTATGAATATGGGGGGGGGGGGGTCAGAATTTTTCTTAATAGCTGGTTCACTTATTGAAAAAAAATCCATGTGACAGCATGCTGTTCGTTAATTAGTGAGAGATGGTAAAATGAGTGGTTGGTAAACAAGTTTCAAGATTCAATAATGTATTACCATCTCAATGAAACATTGACAAACAATACAAAACAAATACACATCCACATAGAAATATGAAATAAATTATCAATTCGATGGCAAGATCAGATTAGATAAACGGCATAAAATACTCTTTCAGAATAGCCTATTGTTTTGTCCTTGTAGATAGATCAATGCAGCAGCATGACAGGCTTTAAAATTTACAAAGTCTCAAAATGAACACAAACCACAAAACTCACTGTGAGCAGAGAAGGGCGATAGAAACTGAGTGCACTGTCAGCAGCCCAGGAGAGACACTCGGTGGTGCGCTGGGATTTTACACATGAACAATGATCAGGAGGACGTACACTTTTTCTCTCACAAAGTGCAAATCTGATGTTTTCACTTTTTTGAGAATTTCTCTATAGAACTTGTACAGGGTCTCTGTTTCTGTTTTAATCTTAAGATAATTTTTACATTTTTATTGTTTACTTTCCTTTTACATGTTCAAAATAAAAATCTATCTAATCTAATAAGGCATTACTGGTTAAACACATGTAGTCTGATTAAGGAGTGAAGCGTGGCCCTGAAGTGAAAAAAGGAACGAATCATCAAATCTTTGTGTTGAATTGCCCAGTACAATTCAAATGACAAAGTTATGAGTCAGATACAACCCTACTAAAACAGCATAAAAGTATGTCTCATCAAGATCTTCAGTCAGAGGAATATTTGTCAGAATGTTCTCTACTTTCATGTGGTACTCATGTAGTTTCTTTAAACCACGCATCGTGAGAGTTCTCCAGATCTCCGGAGGCTTTGCTGCTTTACTATATTGTGGAATGTACACACACACACACTCACACACACCCACCTATGTCAGATGGTCACACAGTTTGTTTTGCTATTTCTTTTCGCAGTTGTAGTTCTTGGTTTATGAACAAACAAAGCTGTGGTCCTGTGGCATTTTCAAGTCTCTGTGCACTGCATTAGATCTGTGGTGGATGAGCTGGCTGGCCTGCCACTGGCCTGTTGTCTCACTCAGCCATCTGAATCTCAGTTTAGCTATCAGGCTCCATGTCGGTTGGCTGTCCGCATGCGTCCTCTATCTATTTCTTTCTGACCTGGGTACAGCGTGTAGTAGTTTGTTTGTAAGTCAGCTTGTCTGCTTGAGTCTCCAGTGGAAGCCGAGTGTCATTCAGATGGATAGAAGATGTACAAGTCAGTCTCCTTACTGCCTTCAGAAAACATTCAGTCCCCTTTGTTTAGGTGGGGCCTTCATCCTCCCCAAAATAGTAGTTAGAAATTAAGTTATTGAAATACAGTGATTTGAAATTCTGAGGAAACTCTGCATCAGCCTAACCAGTTGGCTCCACTATCTGTTTCCACAACAAATTAGAAAATGATTTTTGGAGAGCTCGGCTACATGTTGCCGTCCTTGCAGAATGATCTTTAATTTCTGCCAAGAGCCTCTATCTCTGCTTGTGTGCTGCACAGGCTTTTGGTCATTTGGTAGCTGTCGGCTGCTCAGTTGACCTACCAGCTCAGGGTAAACACTGTGTAGTCCCATGTTTTTCAAATTCCTGTGCAACCTGCTTTGCGCTTTTGAAATGCTCAGCACTTCAGAGGTCATTTCATGACCTTTCCTAAGCCAGAAATTCTACACAAACAGTCTGAATAAACTTGGTTTTAGATACCTCAAGGACACTGAGAAAAATCTGGACATGAGTCTAAACCAGGCATGTCAAACTGGTCCATAAGGGGGCCGGTGTGGCTGCAGGTTTTTGTGCCAACCAACCAAGAGCACACAGTTTCACCAATCAGCTGTCTGAAGACCAAGATCAGTTGATTAAATGAGTCAAGTCTGGTGTGCTGTTACTTGGTTGGAAAGAAAACCTGCAGCCACACCGGCCCCCTTGTGGACCAGTTTGACATGCATGGTCTAAACTTAAAAATCAGATGAATCAAGAGTCAATGACTTTGAAGTCTTCCTGAAACCATTTTATATTAGCAGTTAATAGAAAGCCAAGGCAAGTAATTATGAGTTTTGCATATTGTCACTTACAAGACATGATGGTGTGTTCAGGCTAAAACACAATTTGTAAAGATGCAGGAGTAAGTTGGCAGTGGAAACTGTCAAATGTTAAGTGGTTGAATTAATCACATTAACATACTCAGTTGCTGATGTGTTAAACAATCTCAGTTTTTAGTCATTCATTTAAATTATCATATCAAAAAATGTCTTTTTTTTCACAGAAGGCTTCATAGTTCAACAAATTTCTTTTTTAAAATCGTAAGTCATTTTACGCACTAGCCTGACATAAAGTGAAGAGGAGATGCAGAGACAGGGAAGTGAGTTTTCTGATTGGTTACAACGAGATGCAGCTGATTGGTTTTCCTGCCTCTGTTGTCAATCCTCCAGCCTTCAGCTTTCGCTTCAGAGACAGATCACTTTGTGCACAATTTCCCTGCTAATGATGGGGTGTTGGGGCAGGTACACGCACCAGTGGCGCTTGAGAAGTAAGTACACATACTGATTGGAACAGAAGTGCAGAGACAGATACAGTAGTTAGGTGGCAGGCTGCCTTCCCTCTCCATTGAGCTCTGTGTGTCTTGGGGTCTGCTGCTAGCCTGCCCCTGGGCAGCGCCACTCTCCCACACACCGACTCTCAGTCTGTCACAAACACTCTCCCATCCTCATGTGCTCTCTTTTGCTTCCTCACCCACTCCATGTTTTAATTCTCACCAACTTCTCATTCGTCACCGCAGACTCAGAATGAAGAAGTAAAGACTCTTGAATGTTCTCCCACCTGCTACCCCCACCAGCTAATTTTTCCTGATGAAATATACTATACACACGTCTCCTGTGGGGTTTCTACTATGTGTAAGAATCACGTCTAAGAAACACAGACACAGCGCCAGACACCACTTGACACGTCCTCCTCCTCCTCCTGCAGCTTGTCACAGAATTGCTACATGGTCTGCAATCCCTCCTTTCCCCCTCATCTTCTTCAATTCCACTCTTTCTCTCCTGTCTCCTCCCTCCTGCGTTCTCCTGTATTCTCCCGTCCATCTTCTCTGCTTGTTTTGTCTCTCTGACCATGTCAATCACTGAACAAAAAGGCTAGATTAAATGGCTAGATTGTTACATCCAGTCCATCCCTGCAGAGCAGGCTATGAATAGGGTCTCTCAGCCTGTCTGTCTCCAGCCACTGCTCCAATCCAGATGTTAAAATTCAGTGAGACCTCATTGGCTGTAGGAAAAGGCACCTCTCCTCCTCGTGCCACACTTTTGCAGGGGTTGAATGTGTAATAGTGGGCAGAGAAGTGTCATTTTTTTTCTGTGTGGAGTATAGCAGAGGCAGCGGAACAATGACTGTGAGTGAGAAGTGCGTGTGTGTTTGTGGGAGGTTGGTTGGTTAAAGACTGATTACGTTCATGGAAATTAACCACAAAATATACGTGACTGCAGACTCCCAAAACACAGTCCAGAGCCTCTTTCTGAGTGTTTCATGAACTCTGAGAGGTCAAATATCTAGAAGTGACTCAGCTGAGATGTTTATATATTGTGACTTACCACCAGGCCTGAGTTCAGACCATTAGATAGAAGCCAAAAGAGAAATGTCACCTTTGTCATAGGGTGACATAACATTAGACACACAACTAACAATCATTATCAATTAATCTAAATGAAATTAATCAAAATGTCAAAAAATTAAAAAAAAAAAAAAAATGCTCATCCCAATTTCCAAAAATTGGGAAGTGACTTCAGATCACATCTTTTGTCCAACCGACAGTCCAGAACCAAAAAACTCTTTATTTACTGTCATAACTGACAAAGAAAAGCATCAAATTCTTATATTTAAGACGCTGGGACCTTCAGTTTTAGGGCTGCAATTGTCAGTTATTTTCATTATCGATTAATCTGTTGATTATTTTCTCACTTATTTGATTCATTATTGGTCCATAAAATGTCATAAAATTTTGAAAACTGTTGATTACTGCTTCCCAAAGCCCAGTGTGATGCCCTCTAACATCTTGTTTTGTCCACAATCCAAAGATATTCCATTTACAGTTGTAGAGGACTACAGAAACCAGAAAATATTCCCAACTGAGAAACTGAAATCATAGAATTTCTTTCTTAAAAAATGACCAAAAATGATCAATCACATATCAGAATATTTAGTTATTTATTTAGTAGTTGATAACTAATCGATTAATCGATTAATTGTTGCAACTCTAGACATTTGTGCATGAAAAATAAGCAGCTGTGTTACATTTTTCCTCATGCGCGCCCATCCTTTCTGTTTCAGTTCTCCTCTCTACCCTCTTTCTCTTTTCCTCTCGTTCCCCCTTATTCCCTTCTCTCCCCCCTTTAATTCCTTCTTCCCCTCTTTCTGCTGCCCACCATCTTTTTTTTGCTGTTTTCCATCTGCTCTCGCCATCCCTCTCTTCCACCTCTCCAGTTTGTTCTCGTTAACAGCCCCAACAGGAGAAGGATGTGCTCTACAGACTGGGGTCTACGGGGCCACAGCTGCCCAATAACGCCCTGATTTATCAGCCTCCCCCAGCTAGCCTGCATGGAGATGCTGTTTTGCTCGCTTGCGTTGGTTGTTACTTACAGCCGGCGAGGCAGGTTGTTTGTATTTCTGGCTGTGCATCCTTAGGATGTGTCTGGCGTAATGAAATGGCTCTCCTCGTAATGTATCTCCCAGTAGCTGAAGCCTGTCTGTGTATCTGTCTAGCCTTTTTTTCTCTCTACCAGGATATATTTACTGGCATAAGGAATGAAAGGGTGACTTGTAATCCCACTTGATGTTTGTTTTATAAATCTCCACCACGACCACCAGATAACAGAAGATGAAGCCTTTGTTTTTCTCTGTTTCAGTGCGTTTCTCCTTCACATCCTTGTTGCTCATTTATTTTCACTGTATTTTCTCATGTTTCTCACATCTTCTCCCTCCCTCCCTCTGTTCGTACACCATGTCCAGTTCCAGATGGAGGCCAGATATTCATGGATCCAAAAAAAATCCCCAAGCTGATTTGAATGAAGTTCATTCTGAATTTAAATGTTTTTTCTCTCTCTCCCTTTCTCTGTCCCATCCCTCTTTCTCTTCCCCTCTCTCTCCACCCCTACCTCTCTCTCTGCCTCTAGTCCAGTACCAGATGGAGATGATGCGTTCTTTGCGTCACGTCAACATTGACCATCTGCATGTGGGCTGGTACCAGTCCACCTACTATGGCTCTTTTGTCAGCCGAGCGCTGCTCGATTCCCAGTTCAGCTACCAGCACGCCATCGAAGAGTCAGTTGTACTCATCTATGGTAAGTAGTACTACACTTGTTTCACTCATACCATATCCATCATATAATAATAATAATAATGCAATGATAATAATAACTTTATTTATATAGCACCTTTTAAAAGCACAGTTTTTCCAAAGTGCTTTGAGAGGCAAGATACGGCATGGAGACAGAAAGCAATATAAAACAGAAGCTAAACAGTATGACCAAACAAGAACAAGACAAAATGAAGATAAAGTTAAAACAAGAGGACAGAAAGACACTTAAAAGCCATGATATGATAGCCAAATCGGCTAAAACTGAAGGTTCCAGCAGGGGTTCCAGGGGTCAACTACTGCACAGTGTCAATAGATGGGGCTTGTCACATCTGGTTAAAGAAAACATGGTGTTTTTCCTAGCTAGCACTATTACACTGAAGATAGCATCTGTTATTAACTAAAGCAAGTCTCAGACTACAGGAGTTTCAGGTCAGTTTACCTTAGATTCAGCCCTCCTGAGAATCGGAGGTGAAATCTAGGCTGGCCCTCAGTCAGTACTTATTATTGGGTAATGTGAGGAGTTTACAGGTCCAAACTTAACCCCTACAAACTGCTCCTAGACTCATATCAACATCAAACATGTTTGATATTGATAAATTAAAATCTGGATGATTATGTCAGTACTGATATGAAAGAGAGATGTTGCTGCCAAGCAATGGTAAATAATTCAGCTATCATGCTACTGTTGACAGATATTAAAACTGATAATTAAAATCTCACCTCCAGTTCTCACTGAAGAATAGTCAAGCAGTGTTGACAGTGTCTCCCCAAACATTTTCTCATCCAGACTCGTTCAGCCTTCTGCTTGTGCTTTGTCGCACTGCGAAGAATTCATGTTGCACCAGCAAGTTGTTCTGCTACATCCGTCTCCATTGTTTACATCAGTGTTGCCCAACCCTGGTCCTCAGGGACCCCTGTCCTGCATGTTTTAGATGTTTCCCTGCTCCAACACACCTGATTCAAATGATCAGGTTGTTTTCAGGCTTCTGCAGAGGCTTAATGATGAGCTGATCATTTGAATCAGGTGTGTTGGAGCAGGGAAACATCTAAAACACACAGGACAGGTGTCCCTGAGGACCAGGGTTGAGCAACACTGGTTTACATCATGTGAGGTCACATTCTCCATGAGAGAGCTCCGTCTTTCCTCTGGCACGATAATCTTAATAATGTCCTGTAGTGTGTAATATGCCATTATTTTCAAATCTTATTTTGTGTGCTTGTTTGAGATGAGAGAGAGATTAGATTTTAAAACTCCTCTAATTTGAGCCCAGCTTAAGTTTGGCCATATCAAAGTATTAAAACATAGAAGTTGGTTGAAGTTATGAACAAATAATTACAAATAATTAGAGGTAAAAAGAGTTATAATGCACCCAGCCATGCTACAATAACAAAGCAACAACAAGTTTACATTCTTAAGTTTTTGAAATAGTTCAGATGATTTTAATGGTGAAAATTAATTTTGTTAGTGGTCACTTAAAATTTAAGCCTGTGTTCCTTCAGTGTGTTTGAATAGCCAAGATGGGTTCAGCTGTCGGTCAGCACAGGTAATGGTCAGAGGGTGGTCTAATTCTTATCCACTCTATTGCCTTCACTACCAGGGAATGTTTTATTGACAAAGTTGTAAAAGAAGAAGAATGTGGAGAGCAGATCTATTGCTATATTGTTCACCTGTCACACAGCCATTCAGCCATTCCCACACAACCCTTAATGACAGGTTTGTGCGGGTGGAAAGTGGTTCCAGTAGACTAGGCCAGCACCAGTTAAGATCTCCACAATAGCTGCACAAAATTATTCTGAATCTTCACAGAACAATAGGGATTCTAAGATCACAATAGCGTGTTCAGGTTGAATATACCAGGTCAGAATTAGTTTTTTACTTATTATGCACTAAAAATGGCATTGTTAGACTGCTGCTGGACTTGATTACAGTCATTTATGCTTCATATTCTTTTAAGTTTAAACAATCGCAAGTCAAGTTTAGTCTCTTTAATCAGTGGGCATCTAAGAATAGGACTGTCACTGAGAAGTCTTGTGATATTCTGCTGCGGCTGACATTCAGAGAGTCTGAGCAATATATCAATGTGACAGATGCAGGAAAAGATTAGTTGAGGTTAGCACAAAGGTGTGGAAAAAAAAACAATAGTCTTGTTTCAAGATAAATCTTGCAAGTATCTATGCTTGGGAATATTTCAGAAGATTTGCAGGATGCAGTGTCATTTGGTACAATGCAAACTGCTATCAAATGACAAGGTCGCTGAGTGCGTAGCTGGTGCAGAGGTAGTAACACACAACTTCCAGGTAAAACCCTTGTACTCTGGCAAAATAAACCCACTAACACACACTAACATGTCTTCAGTAGGAAAAGGGTACACTTGCAGTGAAGCAGTCAGCTCCAGCTCTGATTAGCAGTGATGGAAACTGGTTCACAGCTACTTGTCTTTAGTTGAGTTGCTGCAACATGTTTTTTTCCTTCACAGTAAAAGTCCCCCATTATTTTGTTATCTAAAAACTTTTATTATGAAGCAGCAAAATCAGGAAATGTTGGGGTTTGATCAGCAGAAACTTACACCACTCTGAGACAGCTGAAAGCCAAAATGAAACAGTAAAACAAAGCAGATAGAACAAACAGCAACGCAGAGGAGAAACTAAATTCAGTTAGAAAGTACAAGAGCACTGAGAGCTGAACACACACTTTTTCTATAGTCTACACTCTCTGTCTGCTCTCTTTACATACAAGTTGAGACTCACCTTTCCAGCAAACATCAGGGAAAAAAAACAGAGAGGCAAACTCAACTGCTGGCCATGGAAAAGGGTCAGTCATATATTTTTAGCAGGTTTAGTCTGTATCTGTACATACGTGCTAATTTTGGTGTATTGGTTATGCCTGCTCACCGTGTCTCATGAAGATGGCACATGTCTGTCTGCAGCCCTCAAAAGACCAACAGACGAGCGGAGGAGGCAGCAACAAGCAGAAAACAGTGAAAAATAGACACGAACAAGGTTGTTGGTAGCCACTAACGTGACACTTACGGACGTCATGTTCCTGCACCTGCTTCACAGTAAAGAGCTTTAAGAGCTGCCCATAATTGCTGCAGCACAAATGCCATCCCAGATGCTGTAAGCTTTCTTTCAAATGACAGCAATATTAAAACCTGTCAGTATAACAGTGTGCATTTAACTCCTCACTGTCTAAATTATTCATGTGATAATTCAATACAGCTTAACCAGTCCAAGTGGTCATTGAGTTCACAGGCAGCAGACTTGTATAAGTGAGTTACATGGATAGGTTTAATAAATGACAAGAATAATATGGGGTCTCTGTGAGAGTACAGCAGGTTTTTGTATTTTCATGGTGCTAAAATGTGACTCATACCTCGACGACTTTTACAAGCTGAAGACATGTAATCAAATACAGACATTGTCAAAATGCCAGATAGTGTCACAACAGTATTTTCCGCCCACCTTGCATACTTCATAATATGCTGAGTGTACTTCCTTCGGGTTTATGAACTGAAAAATGTGTAATGAGTACAGCCAGTGTGAGACAAAAAAGCTGACCTGGAATTACAATCTTTGATTAAAGCAGCTCAGTGTTTATCCAGTCATCTCAAGTCAAGAGAGAGGCAGCAACCAGAATTGTCATTTTAAACAAATGCTGAAAACAGCTTTGAATTTCATCAGCATTTCACTGCTGGTGACTGTAAAGGACTCCTCTCAGCTCTGTTCTTTCTCTCCAGAATCGCTCATGGGTTGTCATGTTCTTAGATAATACAAATCCATGATAGGCAAAGATTAATGTTGACCAGCTGACATATGAACCTGTCCGATCTGGTCCCGCCAGCCAGCTGGCCACTGAGGCAGGCAGGCAGTCACTCAGTCAGCTCTTTCTCATTCTAAACGAGGGCTCCTGTTAATGTCAGTCAATAATGCAGCGCTTAATGGATCAAAGCACCTCAAAGGAATTGACATTATCTCTGTTTAAAGTCAAAGGGAAAGAAAATTGATTTCTTTTTTGTTCTCTTCGCCATTAGCCCACCAGTCGTTTTATGCCGATGGATGAATCAATCAGGTGGCCAACTGGCGAGTTAATAGCTTCCATCCAATGACAGCTTGGAATTAAAGTGGGTTGTTAAACCAATTGGTTAAATATGTTCACCATGACAACAGTTTTTGCACATGAGGTGAACAGTTGAAGAGGTCAAGCTGGACAGGCACAGAGCTAACCTGCAGCAGCTCTTTGCAGGTCTGAAGCTTTCAAATCAGGAATAACTTGTTCACTTCATGTGTCACAAGGAGTGCCACAGCTCTGAAGCTCTGGAGGGCCTCTGCTGGTTCAATAATAACCTTTTTTTGAATTACTTTCAAGTCCCGAACTCTAAGGAACCACACCCCTCTTCTTCCTGCTTTTATCCCAAACTCCATCATCTCCTCTCAGGGGGCTCTCCGCCCCTTTTCTATATACACGTCATGGCTTTGCTTGGCTCAGTTTGACTAAGTACGTCGGCCCAGCAAGGCAGGCATTTGTGTCCCACGTAGAATGGGGCTACCCACCTGAATGTTTATATTTAACAGTCCACTATTATTTCGTTAGTTAAAACCAGTTATTATGAAGCAGGAGAAATGTTGGATTTTCATCAACAGTAATTTAAAACGACTCCTGTACAGCTGAAAGCGAAGATGACACAGAAACATAAAGTAGATACCTGAAAGGACACAGGAGAGAAACTAAACTTCATACAACAGAGATTCAGTTAGAAGCTACAAAAGTACTGAGAGCTGAATGCACTGAGACTTGTTTCTCTCTGGTCTCCTGCATAGACATTAGTTGAGTCATGGCTTTCTGGCGCATTTTTGACGTCAACATGATACTAAAAACAACTATTTTTTCAGGTTTGACCATGTTAAAAATCCACAATTATGTGCTAATTTTTGATAAAAAAATGTTAAAGGTCAGTAAAATGATCACATTTCTTAAAACTGCATTTAAACATCAAATGTGACCAGAATTTCCCCGAGATCAAAAACACCACAGACTCTTAAAGTGTCATCTGTGAATCTTTTTTATTTTGTAAGAGTCCACGACAGATTCTTGCCATTTTAAGTGCTCTGTATCCACACCTCTCTGGCTTAAATTTCCCTTTCTGCATTTTTGTCACGTTCTGGGTTTGGTACTTGTTTTGCACTTGCATATTGAAGACAAAACTGAAACAGTGTCCCTCCCTGATCTCTTCTCCATCACAGCTTACTTCATATTGACCAACAGAACGCATGAGCATGTTTAATGTGTGCAAAGAAAACATGAGAAGGCCCTCAGGAGCTCAGGCTAAATCATGCAAGTTTTTAGTTTAGTTACCACGTTTCCTGTGAATAGGAGAGAACTTAATCAAATGTGGCTGTCACCATGCAGCCTCAGTGGCGATTGGCCAGCATGAATTTAGATTGGCTCTAACTTGTTTTTGGGGTTGGCTGAGCTGTAGGCAAATGGCTTGTCACAGTTGGCGGTTGGGACAGGAATAAGTCACACAAAGATTTTTGGTAGACTATAGTTTGGTGGCTGTCAGCCTGTCCAGTCTGAGCCAATCTCACCACTTTCTCTCTGTCTCCATAGCAAGTAGTATAAACAAGAAAACAGCAAGTGGAGTAGAATTCAACAGAGCCATTCCTCAGTCTGTATAGATACTTTTACCTTTTCTGTCTTTTTAAATGTTACTTTAACTCTACTCTGCAGTTTGTTGAATTGATTTTATATACTAGAAAGTTGGTTGTGCGAGTGTCATTTTGCAATGGACAGACAAATAGTTCCTTCACTCCCTTCTTGCCTTGTTTTTATTCCTAAAATGGAGAAAATATGATTCCAGTTAAGTGACCAAATCAATCAAGTGAGAGATCTGAGGCGAGGTTCAGTATCTCCCCTGATGGATTGTTATGTTAGCTCCTCTCCAGCAAGATGCTTTTCATTTTTGTTTTTACTTGTTTTCACTGAGCACACTTGTGATTTTCAGATCAGTTAGACTTCTTTCTATGTTTGTAAATAGTAACTCGACACTTTTGAGATGTGTTAAAATAAAAATAAAAAAATGCTTGGAGTCTAGTGTTGCTGTAAAAACACTCGTAACTGCTGGACACTGCTTTCATCTTTTGTATGGACAATGCGGATTCTGAATTAGAGTCAATAATAAAGTAATTTTGGTTCATGATGGGGGACAGTGTACAATGCAGACACACCATTCTATTGCATGAGGGGAAAACAAGCCTAATTATTGCTGTTGTCCTGCCATGCCAAATCCCATTTGCAGATCCAGTTATTAAGTTTAGCTTTGCTTATTGGTAAGAGAATTACAGAGAGAGTTCGTGAAATATCTGTAACTTCATCAGCAGGCTGTTTGTTAAACAACATCTTGAGCAAATGATTTTATCTTTTGACATGTGGGTCTTAGGGCACAATATAATATCACTGAAAAGACATTTTTTATTCTAAGAAGCTTCAGGAATCAAGTTAAATGTTCACTCCTGTACTGAATATGTTTTTTTACTATGTCAAGTAGGCCTGGATCGTGTTTTTTTGCTGCTGATCCTGGTTGTCTGTGAGCCATATTGGATGATAATGATTGTTTTTTGTTTTGTCATAGCAGATGTGTGTCAGCCAGGTGGCGGTTCTAAGCGTTGCAGGGCATTTTAGACTGTAAAATTATAGTGTGAAGCTGAGGCCCGGTCTACATTTTTCTCACACAACATAGGCCTGTTACTTTTCCAACATTACCTGTTTGGACTGAATGCATCTTAGAGATAGATGTCCTGCAAAAAGTGCAGTGTCAATGAAGATAATTCATTAATTAACCCATAAAAGTCTGTGTGACCTAAATGGAAAATACAGCACTTTCAGTGGACATTTAATGCTTACTGTCAGATTGCTGCCACTGGTGTTTTTTTGAAAAAACCCCCACCTAGGATGTCCCCTGTCTGTGCAATCAGTGCACTACCTGATGTGTTTTGTCATACATTATTTTGATAATATTTGCCAAACACTGACTCTCTGCTCTCAACTCTCAACACCGCTCAGATGAGTACACTCTTAACACACACACACACACACACATTTAGTGGATGTGGAGGCAGGACTGATACAGATAGATAGGCACATTTCTCTGTTATCATGCTCGCATTGTTATGAAACAGATGCCAGTGGTCGTAAAATGTTCATGCACAGCGAACTTGTTAATCAAAACTATTTTATTAGAACCAAAACTTTATATAAAAAGTGTCTGGCTTAAATGTTTGGCCAGCAGCTGACACTTATGTAAATCTCTGGTTGTAGAATGTGCAGAATGACCTTTGACTGTTTGTAGGATTTTCTTTTCACATACACACTGTTACTTCAAGGAAAGGACTTTTGATAACACAGGAGCAAGTTAACATAAAAGAAGCGTTGGACTTGAAGTAGTCTGTTGGAAGCAGTTGCCCACAGGAGAGAAACAGAGACTTAGAACAAGAACTTTGCTTACTGGGAAAATGTGGGAGGCAGAATCTGAATGATGACTTTTCTCAACTTGTCCAGACATCCTTAAGGTGCCCTTGAGCGGGGTACTTGACCCCTGACTTCTTGAGCAGATGCTCGGAGGCCAGCAGTAGAGGTCCATGATTCGAAGGTGTGATTTTGTATTACAGGAGCATCTCTCACTCAGAACCTTCAGATATGTGTTAAAGTACTGAATATAGAAGTTGAGACTATACAGTTTAAATGGAGTGACTGTGTGGGATTAATCAGAGAAAACCCAAAAGTCAGCCACGTTTCAGAGACCTTAGCCTAAAGAAAAAGTCTGATTTAAAATTTATAAAATGGACAACAAAGTTGAAGCAAATCCTGGCATAAAGGACAGTTTAACAAAATTTTTTCCCCTCTCATGTCTTTCTCTTTTCATTCCAGACCCAATAAAGACGGCCCAAGGTTCCCTGTCCCTCAAGGCCTACAGGCTTACCCCAAAGCTCATGGAAATCTGCAAAGAGAAAGATTTCACACCTGAGGGGTGAGTGGCTTATGTCAGACACACACAAAAATAAAAACACTGTATGGAAAACGTCATGATCATATGCACACAGGCGTATTGATGCTCAAAAAGCTCTGAACTTGTTATGTTTTCATTTGTGCGTATGAACACATGGGCTCACATTGCTTACAGGAAAACACGATTAAAATCTTTTTTGCATTTTCACCCTTTTGATTCTGCTTATTCAATGGATGCAAATATGGGCTCATGCAGCCACAGGGGAGGCATTTAGCAGCAGCTGGAGATTGATGCTGATGCTGATGATTTATCAGTTTGCCCTTGCCCGTCAAACAAATGTACCATGTTTACGCTTTTTCTGACCCCAAGGCTTTTCGTAATTGCCTTTAAATTGCAGCTAAAAATGAATGTAATGAGGGGACCATTTTCTAGGCAGTTCAGGGTAGTCCAAGTGCACAAACTCATGCATGCATAAACACACGCATGAAGGGACAAACACACACACACACAGGCTGATAAATCCAAATAAATGGTGCAATGAAGAAGTCCCAGAGGTATCAAATTGCTGTCCATTCGGAACCTTTTCAGATATACATTTTTAAATCCACTAAAAGCATGTTTATTTGCAGGGAGAAGGGACAGTTTTACGGCATCATTTCAGTTCTCTTTCAGTGTTTCCTTTGTATTTCTCCACCTGTGTGTCTCTATTGCTAGCCACTCTGTTATTGACCCAGTGTGTTTGGCCCAGAGTCAGGATCCTTCTCATTTCTGCAGCTTTTCATTAGTTCCTATGATTTATTACGGCTCCAATCTGTAGCTATCAGTGTTCCCAATAAAGGCTGTGATTGAAAGAGGGCAGCTTGGGGCAGGAAAGGACAATATCACCACATAACAACAATCTTGTCTCTATCCCATTATTTTCAGAATGGACTGGAAATCTGAATATCAATTATGTTTCTTTTTTTTCTTTTTCTTTTTTTCCAAAGATGCAAAACTTCAAAGCCCCCCTCCCACCCCCACCCCACCACACCCTACTACAATGTGCAGAAAAAGCAGTCTCTTTCATGTTGGTATATTTGATGTTACATAAGCTTGCATATATTGTGCACCTTTTTGAAATGAAAGGCTGGGATAGATGAGTGCTGAATAGACCCATCTCTTTGAACTGTCCTCCAAGTCCGCTGGGCTATGGAGGCATTGGTCAATAGCCTCCACTTTAGCACACAATATGAAGCATCAAATTAGTCGGCCTGTGGAGTCAACCTTTGGCTTTTTCCAGCGGGGCCCGACTCGGAAAGAGCACGGCATTAAGTGTGCCAAAGTCCAGTAGAGTTGAGCAATTTGTCCTGCCTGGAATGTATCGTCCTTCTGTTTCCTCGTGACGCCTTTTTAGATTTCTCTGTAGGCATTTGAAAAGGTCATAATATGCGGAAAAATATTTTAAAGGACGGCAGATGGATAATTGTGCCAATATGTATAACAAACAGTGTTTATATCATTATAGATTTTCCTTATAGACTGTTGATTTTTTTGTTCACTCAGAGCCTAAGGCAGGATTGTTCATTTTTGTTGCCTCTTAAAGTTTGCCTGCAGCTGTACTTGCAAAACAAATTGGCATTCTCTTAATTACCTGATCAGAATTAGGCGATGCTCCACATGCTTATTTATCACACAAACAACCATAGTATAAACATCACTGTTTCTGGTACAGCGCACATGGAGGATTAATGTAGCGAACGTATTGATCCCATAACAAGCAAGACACATCTAACAAGCCAACATTAGACGTATACAGACATTAGTTTGTAGCTCATGCACTGTGCACAAGTGACAGGCAGTACCAAGGCAGTCAGTCAATGTTATTGGATTTATGTGAGACATTAAGCAAAGTTTGAAGTTCCATTTTGTGTTAACAGGCCCATGTCAGAGAGAGAGAGAGAGAGAGAGAGAGAGAGAGCGAGGGAGAGATGCAGCTTTTAGTTCCCGAGGAACAAGAAGAGGTGGTTAAAAATCGGTCGATGCTTTGCACACTTATCAGCAGAGCCCATAAAAAAGTCATTTAGGCTTCTGAGTCTACCGTTGCTCCGGGTGGGCAATATGGACACATTGTATCACACTATTTTCAGATATCAAAATGCAACATGCATAACATTATTACTCATTTTGCTTTTTATTTGGCTGAGGCGCAATTTACTGAGAAGCAGAGGCCAAGTGGTAAGAGTACAATGCTCCATTTGCAGCTTCTCCTGTAGCATATGGGAACAACAAATAAAATGTGGGAATATGTCAAACACTGACCTGAGGGGATCTCTGCCCTCAACAAAGCAGTAGTTAAATGTATTGAGCTGCATTAGAACAAGAGGTAGAACAACTGTTGACCTCACCCAATCACTGTTCACTTAAAATGTGTTCAAAATGCCTATGGATCAGTTGATGGCTGACGTCTGAGTTGTGTTTGTTACACGCTCATTCTAATTTTTGTGTGTTGTGTCATGCATGCAGTTTTTGTACACAAACAGATAAGCAGCCCCCTTTTACCACTTAGATAGATGGTAATAAAAGGTAATGTTCTCACTGCTTTTAGTATATAATATATTAGTGTTGCATGGTGTTACAAAATTAAGGTACTTTTTTGATCCTTTTTTGTTAAAAATGGTTCAATATAAGGTCAACATTGGCGTTTTCACACATTGAATTAAATTATCACCTCGTGCAGACACCCAGGGTTTGAGTTTGTGTTCACTCCAGCCTCTTACTGAGCTGCACACTCAGAGACTCCAGATTTTTCTGTTATTTCCCTCCAGTCTCTCTTTTTCCCCTCTCCTCTGTACATTCGTGAATTAAACTGCATCGGATCGGATCAGAGTAGAAACGGATATGACTCGGAGCTCAAGCTCTGTCCCCAGCTCAGCAGCTGTCTCTCGGGGAGCAACAGCGCCTCTCTCCCAACAGTCCATCCAGTCCTCCTCACACATTCAACAAAGCCCTGTGATACACAACACTTTTATAAGTTGAATGTTTTCAACTCGCGCTTTCAACTGTCATTTGTCCTCATATGTATGATATTAAAATTAAATAGTTAATATTTAATCTTAAATGTGTTTTGCACACTGTGGATCTCTGGGTTTCGCAACAGCATTCTGTATATCCAGGACTAACCCTTGAGAAGATTCTGTTTCCTATCTATTATGTATTGAACTAGTATCATCTCAGTCTCAGGTTATAGTTTTGGTGTCAAGTGTCATGATACTAAACCCTGGTATTGGCATCAAAGTAAAAATTTAGGAATCGTGACAGCTCTAGAAATTTGTGGCTACATCTCAGCACAATAAAAAGAACAGTGATGTCTTGTAGGACTGGGCAGTATGATCGAAGTCAGTATCAGGGGATAGAGAGTTTAACTAATTCTAACTGATTGAACAGAATGCTTATAGTAGAAACCCCTGACTTTTTCCACTTTGAATGGTCTGTCATGTGTGTTCAATTAATTGTACAAGGTCTCAAAAAGTTGGCGAAAGCCTTGAATGTGATTAGGTAATGATGAAGAGTCATATTTGCAGTTTTCTATGACCTGTCTGTATCCTCACTGTGAAGGCAAACTGTAACTTGCTCTCTCTCTCTCCTGCCTCTCTCTGTGTCTCACTCTCCAGCTTGAAGAAGGCCAACATTGGCTTCGAGCATATGTTCGAGGAGGTGCCTATTGTTATCAAAAACTCTCACCTCATCAACACACTGATGTGGGAGCTGGAGGACAAGTCCACGGTCGCCGACAAGCACGAACTGCTCAACCTCTCAAGCAGGTCAGACGTGAACTCATGCAGCACTTTTGCCAAGAAGGCCCAGGGCCAGAAACCTTTGCTGTAAAAAATATGAGGAGTGAAGGCAGGTACATCTGCTACCTGAATCTAACTATTTCAAACAGGTTTTTTCTCAGGGCACCGACATTTACAAGATGTTTCTGCATGGTCTCGCTGGGCGTTGTGTCAGTTTATCAACATCTGTCCTTAATAAAAATCCCGACCTTGAGTCCTGCTATAAAATTTTCTAATCTAACGGTGACACTGCAGGGAGCATGTAGTTGATCTAACAGGTTTAACTGCTGTAGATACTCAGGTATGATTTAGGTTTTCAGTCGATTTTGTGTGTGGACCCAGTCTTTTATTCACAAACTAAAATCAATTTTCTTTTGCTTATTCTGGAGCTTCAAGGCTTCTGTTGACAAAACATGAAAATTAATGATCTTGCAGTGCATTTTGAGAGACTTGTATGAAATCATAGTGGTAGGTAGCTTTTCAATCTTTGGTCTTAAAAGTCCAATTTTTCATTCATGGTTACATTACAGCCCCTTCTATTTTTAGGATACCACCTGCATCATTATGTTTTGCAAGCACGTGAGATTAACAAGATCCAGCATGGAAAAAATACCGCCTTAATAAGGTTCATCAACAGACCTCGGTGTATCTCATCAGCCTCTGCGTAAAATTACTCTATAATCAAATCCAGGAAAACAGAGGTTATTGATTGAAATTGCATCACTCTAAACCATCCAACACACAGCAAAGTGTCACCTTAATTTGATCAATTTGCACGTTTATTATAGCACTGTGCATACATACATACCTTGAAGAATACTGTCTGCTTAAAAGTGTCTCTCAAGCTTTAAAACCTTGTCATGGTGTCTTTTTAAACCTGCAGGCTGTTTTCACAGACATGAGTTAAAGCTACTTCTAAATTAAAATTGATTTGACATTAGGGAACTCTTCCGCATTAATCTGTGTCTTCCACACTGTTCCAAAGTGTACCAGATTGGTGGAAGAGGATAAAAGGTCTATTGATGTATTTTGTCTTGCATTTGCCCAGCATATGTGGTTTTATTGCTGTTTTTAAACACTTCTTAGGAAGGCTGGTTTGATTTTACCTTTTAATTATTCTCACAAAAATTGCACAAAAAGACCAAATCTAGTAATGAATTTCTCCTAATAACAAAAACTGGTTCTGTAGCCGTAACTATTGCTTCTTTTCCACTGTCTTCCAAAAACCAAATTAAAAACACAAAAGAACCACAATATTGAATTAGGTGACATATTCTGTCATTACAATGAACACAGCCAGCGTAGTTGACTCTGAAACAACACTATTGGCTAATAACATCAGCTACATTTTTGATCTCTGGAAAGTACATGCTGGCAGACGCTGTTCTGTGTTTGCCCTGCTCTGTTAGTTCACTTTTGTATTTATCATTAGCTACAGAAATCATCTTTGTGAAAACGATCACAGTCTGACCCAGGCGTTGTACATTTCCAAAGTTGAATATGCAGCTGACAGCGCTAATGAAGAAAGGGTCAGATTGTGTGAACCTGCTGTGTCATATAAGCTTTATTGCTGTGAAAAAAATACAACATCGAGATGAAAGCATATGCTACACTGGCTGTGTTTGTTGTAATGAAGGTGTCACCCAGTGCAAAGCTATGGCTCGTTTTTGTGGTTTTATTAGTTTTAAGAGGGCAAATCGACTTCTGGGGCACATTGGCATAAGCTATATGAGTCTGCCACACCACAGACAATTCTTGTTAGTAGGATAAATTCTTTGTTGCTGTTGGTCTTTTCATATAATTTGTTGATGGCAAAGAAAAGATTAAAAGTATGACCAGTCTAATCCTTTAAAACTAGTTTTAAACTGCCAGACTGTGAATAATACAGTGTCAGTCCACCTCGAAATGTGTAGCTTGCCAGTCATGGAAATGTTTTTCTTTGACAGTTGCAAAATTGAGTTGGTGTAAGAATTTGTTGTGTAGATCAGATGTAACCCACACTGAAATTGCAGTCCCCATACATATTTTATTTCTTAGACATTTTTGACCGCTTATCTGATTTACATATCAAGTCCAGAGCTACGTACAGTAAATGCCACATCAAAATGTCAAAACAAATGTATTCAGAAATGTCTCCAAAAACAGGACCTGCCATCAGACATTTTCTTGCATCACTAATGAGCACAATATGAACAAATATCACCCCACCATATCAATTCTCACAGCCTGGCTCTTTAAGTCTCGCATTTGGATCTCAGAGGCTCTCAGCATCAGTCTCAGGAGAATTTATCAGCAATCATTTATGGAGATAAACCGCTGCAAGTGGAGCAACAGCTGTGAAGCTTCCCATGGGCAGGTGTGAGAAATTAGCACAATAACGACTCAAAAGTGCCGATTTACACACTGTTAGCACGCAAAACACACTGCTCGCCTCTACACGGCAGTGTAGCAGGAGTGTGAGGAGTTGTTGTGAATCTTCTCATCTGTGTCTTGTGACACAAGTCATGAATTAAATATATTCCGAGTTCTGCAAAATACATGTGCTTGGCCGACCGAGCTCGGCACCAGCACAGTCATTTATTACAAATTGTCAAATAGACTGAAAGAAAATACCTCACTTTTCTTGCATATTGTTCCATTTTCCAAATGACTACTCTGAAGTTGAAACATAGCTTTTGGTATGACCTGAAATGGGAGCAGAAGCGGCCCGGGCCCTCCCCATAGGTTTCCCGGCATAACTGCCGATGGGATGTCTGGCGAGATGAAATTGTTTCCTGAAGTTGTCAGATTGCTGCGCAGCTCTGTCCTTGTATTGGATTGTTGCGTCCGTCTCTCTACATCTTTTCCTGACAGCCCCACCCTTTCCTCCTCATTTCCACCCCTTCAAAAAAAGATAATGATAATGGGTTTTATTTAATGTTTTTCCTTTTGTCTCATTTTCCAATCTGCGGCCCCATTTGTCAATGTCATCTATGTCTAAGGCTGAGTGAATGCAGTTTCACTCCAGCACACAGGGTTGTTCTTACCACAGATGATTATGTTGATCGTGGTGATGGATTGCATGAATGTAAATTCATTTATGTAACCCTTTTTCCCTCAAACAGCCTTGCCTGTCATGCTGCAATGAATTGTTGCAAAACAGCCTGTATTTATGTCAGGCCACATCGCTTTTTGTTTGGGCCATCTCTTGTGATATTTACCCATCTTAGTGGAGTAGCTTACTTATAAATGATCCTCCAGACCTCATATTTACTTTTTGTTCTGTGTGAATGAGCAACTCGTCAGTCCGTTACCTGCTGTCTGATTAATGTAATTGCCGTTGTGCATAGAAATGCTGAACAATGGAAGGATATGTAAACATAGCTTTGTGCTCTACAGGAATACCTTGATTATATGGATTCAATAAGGGGATCAAGTGGAGGCAGAACAGACAGTGAGAGCTGCAGCTGTAGGAGGAGTGAGACGGGTGAGGAAGGTGAAGAGATATAAGTAGAAACAGGGTCACAAAGGAGGTGGAGAGAAATGATGCTGTGAAAGAAATACGCTGGAAAAATGACCCTTGGCAAGTGAACTTGATCCAATGAGATGCAGTTTGAGATGAGACATGTTACATCAACAGCCAATAATTTTTTTTTTTTTTTCAGTTCAGTCTCAGTTAATGGGTTACAGGGGTAGTCAGTCTTTTCAGTTTTTGGGGCCAGTGCCAATATTGGGGAGCAAAAAGATTCCAATATTGATATATCAGACAATGAAACAGTAAAGTGAAACAGTAAACCTTCACTGGCATTTTTAATTATTGTAAATATCTAAGCTAAAAGTGAAAAAATGCATAAATAGAACAATGAAAAAAGATTAAATATACAACCCCAATTCCAAAAAAAGTTGGGACATGCTCAAAAAACACCTGTTTGGAACGTTCCACAGGTAAACAGGTTAGTTGATAACAAGACAGTTTCATGACTGGGTATTAAAGGGACATCCTCAGAAGGCTCAGTCGTGCACCAACAAGGACTGGACAAGGTTCACCACTCTATGAAAAACGGTGTGTGGTGTTTCTCAACACAAAACTGCAAGGAATTTAAAGATTTCACCCTCTATAATTCATAGTATGATTAAAAGACCGAAGAACCCAGAGAAATCTCTGCACATAAGGGGCAAGGCTGAAAACCAACATCGAACGCCTGTAACCTTTGACCCCTTAGGCAGCACTGCATTAAAACTCATGTAATTTTATGAAGGAGAGTACATGGACTTGGCAACTCTTTGGAAAACTCTGTATCTACCATCTGCCATATATAAACAACATCCATAAATGCAGCCGACTTGTCAGGGGCCTGGGCTTATTTTAGATTGGCTGATACACAGTGGAAAAGTGTGCTGTGGTCTGATGAGTCCATATTTAAATTTTTTGGAAATCATGGATGTCATGTTGGCTGGGCTAAAAAGGAGAAAGACAATCCAGATTGTTACCAGGGCTAATGTCAATCCCAGCATCTGTGATGGTATGGGGCTGTGTTAACGCCTGTGGCACGGTTAACATATTGTTTTTAAATTTGTGAAAGCATCATTAATGCTGAAAGGTAAATGCAGGTTTTGGAGCAACATATGCTGCTATCTACTATCGTCTGTGTCAGGATCATCCCTTCTTATTTCAGCAAGACAGTGCCTCAACGCATTCTGCACATGTTATAACAGCGTGGCTTCATAGTAAAAGAGTGCAGGTCCTAGAATGTCCTCCCTGCAGTCCAGACCTGTCTCCCATCGGAAATGTGTCATGCATCAAGCAAGAATGAGAAAACATTTCACGTTCAAAACCAATGATCAACAATTAGTGTTCTCATTTCCCAAACTCTTACTGAATGCTGTTAAAACTAAAGGTGATGTATCACAGTGGTAAACATGTCTCTGTCCCAACTTTTTTGAAGCATGTTGCAGCCATCAAATTCAGAATCGGCATGTATTTTCAAAAAACAACATGGAAATCAGTTTAAGCATTAAATATCTAATCTTTGAATTGTATTCAGTTGAATACAGGTCTAAAAGTTTTGCAAGTCATTGCATTCTGTTTTTTATGTTTAACAAAACTTCTGATAATATTGGCCAACTGATATATCTGTCTGGCTCTGACTCAGTCATATAAGGATTAAAAATGTGCATCAAGCCCACCATAAATCTGTCTGAAAATATTGATTTCATGCATACTTTTTATGTAATATTTTCACCAAGATAATAGTATAATCTTATTTTGGGACAATGTTAGTTCAAGGCTATTTCATGGCCTGTAAAGAATATTATTCTGTTACAGAAGCAAGCCAGGGATCCATTTTATGCTCCAGTCCATCAGTTAAAAAGGCTCCATCAGAGTAAAACACTCATTACAAGAATGCAAGTCACTTCCTTGGCAGCTTTGTCAAACAACTCTGAACTTTCAGTTTACTGAATGTCAGTCCTGAATGCATTGATGTCTGCACATCAATACAGTTTTCGAGGTTGTCATCCTCTATTGTCCTGTGTGAATATGAACACACAGGCCTGAACACACATACATACTGTATGGGCTGCCATTGAACCTGACCTTAAAACGGAATCAGTGATGATAGGAAATCCCTCGGTAGACTTTGATTTCTAATTCAGGATTGATCGAAGGCCTGCTGACCTGTCTGAATAATTCACCGCGTCGGGAGTTGTGTGGCCACATGCTGTGTTGTGTAGGTTGTTAGTCAGCATGCAGGTTTTGGAAATGCCGCCAATCATTGTGTATACTTACAAGCTGTGGTTTGCTTTCTTTGCATGTTTGTTTTTTATAAAGGTAGAGTAACAGCTGAACATGCGTACAACACATGAACACACACTAAACAGCTGAGCAAACTTGATGAGCTCAGAGTGCAGGGAAAAGATTTTTAGTCAATAACATCACTTAACTTTTACAGAGTTGTGTTGTCATTTCAGTTTTGCAGAAACAAATGAGAAAATACAGTATTGATGAAGTCATCACCCTTCATTAACAAGCATCTGTCAAAGACACAAGCCCATCAAATGTAACAAATTTATAATCAGCTGCAAAAGAAATTCTGGAATACAGACTGATAACAAGATAAAATTAAATCCAGTGTACTGACTCACAGACACACACACACACACGTACACACACACACACACACGTCTGTTCAGTCCAGCTCAAACACTTGACACATACATAAACGACAGATGTTTTCAAGGATCTTGCTCTGACTAAATGATTTCCTTTGCATATATTATGAATGCACACAACACAAATTAGCTACCATATTGCTTGATGAAATAGTTTTAAATGGGCTTTCGTCAGCGAGAATCAATTTTGACACAGTTGGAGGGACACAGTGGGGGAAGTGTTATGGCGAGATTTGGTCCTGGGCCATCAGTTTTCATGTTTACAGCTCTGACACCACAGTGGAGGGTTGACAAACTGATCACACAACAGTCCTCACAGGCAAACATGATGGGACTGGAAATGGCTCAGCAGTCACAACCGTGGGAAAGACAACTGGAGCTACAGAGAACCAAACATCATGAAACAAGCACTGAAACAGAGTGAAGACCCATTGGCAATATGCCCTTTTATCTCAGAAGGCACACAAGGTATGTATGCCTTCTGAGATACAAGGGCATTAGAAAGGCATTTAGGCTGATTATTCCATCACTCGCATTAACACACACCCCATGCAGGTGCCATAATGGATGGTGTGTTACAGATAGTCAAGCATGTAAGAATAGCATTATAAATCATCATCTGCAGTGCATGTAATTCTATTAGTTTTCTGTCTGTGTGCAAGACAGCTTCAGGGACTTCATCTGTATGTGTGTTTGCATATCAATGTAATTAGCTGTGTTGCGGTAGTCTATATAATTCATGGATGCCACTATTATTGAGCACTTGCCCCACGAGCCTCCAAGCCCCTAAATTTGGTGGTCCGAGAGAAAAGGTCATTTAGGACAAGCCTATACTCAGCCTTTACCCAGCCTTCTCAACTGTGCCACTTCTGTTGTCCACTTTTTCCAGGAATATTGATGTTCTGTTTGCGAAAGCTTGTTATTCTGATGAAAAACAACCTAGACTTCTCAGCTAGTTGAGTAAAATGGCAGCACATGTAGGATGTTAAACTTAAAAGCACCAAGGAATCGGGATGTTGGTGTTGGCAAAGTTTTGCAAATGTGGAAAGAACTTGATGGGTGTGGGAGGCCACCTATATGGAATATTTGGTGGCCAAAGTAGCTCTTTGTGGCCACGGGCCTTTGGGCCATGGCTATTTTCAAACCTTGCATAAGGCCCTTGTGTTTCTTTCCAACACTTGCTGTGTTTTTATGTCAATACATGTTTTGCTCCACCTCACTCAAACAGCAGGAGACTGAAATTTTAAATACAGAACAAATTGGCTCAAATTGACAGGGCAAAAGTGTTTGCCTTGTCAGTTCTGGTCACACTGGAGCTTGTTTCTCAGTGGTACCAAAACGTACTTATCCTGCATATCAATATAAGTAAGGTATTCTCAATTAATAGTTGCTAGAGGAGGAGGTAGCAGCTGTGGAGCTGGTTAGTGGCATTGTTTTTTTCGTCTAAGACTTTGTAGAGTCTAGGAAATTGAGGGTTGGTAAATTACTTTTTGATGAGATGATTTTTTAGCTTGTAACAGAAGATGGAGAGTGTAAAGAGCCAGGAGAGAGAGAGGGATATTGATTTATAAAATTGCTAATTGAAAAATCTCACAGCAGAAAGGAAAGTAACTAAAATCACCCAAAACACTCTTCCTCCACATATTCACACAAACAATGAAACACACATACAAAACAGTTGCATCAGCTCGAGTGCACACACAGCCAAAACACACACAGTGCTGGCAGTCCTTGCGGGTACAGTTGTCATTTAAATAAACAGTCAGGATCTGTTTTCCCACAGTACATGCTGCATTATGTAGCACCCAAACATTCATGAATGAAACAATGTAATTCCACAGAGGAAAGTACAAGAGGGAGCACACTTGAAGTGGAGCACTGCAGCCTTGTCAGGGTTGAACTTAAGGCAGCAGTGAGACATCCTGTTAAAAATGGGGCTCATGGGAGGAGAGAGACAAGGAATGCTGGTAGAGTTGCGTGTCGAGTGGTTTCAGCGTGGCAGTGTTGGGAAAAGATGAGGGGTGTGATACCAGAAAAGAGAGATGTCGTGCAGGGAGAAGAGGGAAGGTTCCTGAGGTCTGAGTACTGTCAAACCCCTGGAGAGAGGTCTCATGTCAGATGTCTTTCAGGATACATAGAAGCAATATATCTGGTGGGAGCAAGGTGAACTCAAAGATTAGGTCAGAATGGATGGCAAACACAGATTGTTAAAAAAAACGTGGATGCAGCATTTTCTCACTGCAACCATGGGTCTCTGAAGGGACATCTTAAAGCATGGGATTGTACTTGACACTAGCCACTGTTATCCATTCAGAGTGGTTGCCACTGGATGGAAAGGAGCATTCTGTGGCTTAGTGTCAAAGAAAGGAGAGCCTTTTTTTATATTAGCAAGTTTCAGAGTGGCTTTCTTGTAAAGTGACCCCATCATCACCTGCATGTTGTTGGTATGTATCAGGTCAAGGGAAGTGATGCTGCTCTGTGGGCTCTACTAATTTTTTCTTCACACTGAAGGGGTCGTTTGAGCTTTTCTCTGGATTTGCTTGTGATAAATGGAACAAGGGGAATGTTTCAACTTATTTAATGGTCACACTGTACAGATTACATTTACACATGGCTAATTTATTCATACCACAATTCTAACCAGATCACTAGATTAGTCTGTCATCGCTAGACTGATTCACAAATGTAAATTAGTCTTAAATCAGTTCATTTTCAATTTCTCAGTTTCAAAAAGGGTGCAATTTTCAGCAGGTGCAAATCGAATGCCTCTGGACACATTTGGATGAATCAACAGCCAATAGTGTTTTTCCTATTCCAGTATTAGAAAATGCCTCTGAGTGTGCATTGAGCGAGTATGCAGGGTGTGACAGTTTGACTTTTGTTTTTTTGTTTATTTAAATCATTAGTCTTATTTGTTAAGGATGTCAGTCAGGTCTCTCTCCTGGCATTTAAAATTAGTTAGTAATTAGTCAGTAGAATTTAGTTTAGTTTCTAGTTTCTTCCTTTTTTCAAGTTCAAATTAATCTGCATAAAGGATGCAAATATATCAAAATATTACACCCTGGGCATGGATTCACAATTCAAACAAGATGAACATCGACACAAAATTTTAGTCTAAAATCAAAATGTATCATGAGTCTTCTCAAAACACCCCCCACAAAAGCAGTGCAAAACCAAACTTTCAACTTTTTACAAAACACCCTCAATTTCCACAAAGCAAGGAAATAACAAACTCAGAGTTCCAGTCTGTGTTTTCTTTTGTTCAAATAGATTCGGTTCAGCAACAGAAAAAATATCTGTTAAAAATAAACTTCAATCAGGTTAGCTCATTTCAGTTCAGTTGCTTTCAAACAAAAAAACCCCAAAACAAAATAGCTTAACAAAATAGTACTCAATAATCAGTTAGTCCAGTCCACTATTTCTATACCAACAGAGGGTCTCTGGAGTCTGTGTTTGGGGTATCCACAGTAAAACCAGAACAGACTTTTCTTTCTTTTGTGCTTGTGAACTTGACTGGGCTGAACTTTTGGGGGGTTATGGGGAACACAAAGTAGACCCTTGAAGGAGTGGATCGAATTCTGAGATTTGTTCTGGTATCGGATCTGTACTGGATGTGAGCTGAGCTTGGTATGGGCAGAGTTCAGGGGTTGGAATCAGAATTGGGAAGGAAAAAATTGTACTGGAACCAATCAGAACAACAAAACGTGTGACAGTTTCAAGCAGGAAAGAAAAAGTAGCAGCCTGGTCACAAACTTTCTCAGATAAACAGTTTGCTGAAGTGTGTTTGTGGAAACATTTGAGGCGAGAAATTGCAGTAACAGAATCTCCATTCATACTTGATCAGCACTGCCTTGTTTGACAGTTTGACTGATCATAGTTTGGACTGGTGATGCTCCTTCGTCAGTCATTCTATCAAACAAAACCCATATTACATAAACGGTTGTGATAAGGCTGAAGAGATTCTGGACCGATGGAAATCTTTTCTGAGCAGGAGGGTGGCCAGACATATCTGCCAGAGCAAATAAAACATGAGTTTGCAGATTCATCTGGTTCCCAGGCTACCTGCAGATATTATCTGACTGATCTCTATAAAATTCCAAGGCACTTTGGATTGAAGTGCTATATATGTGTAGTCCATTGAGTACAAAATAACAATAGTAAAATGACGCTGGTGTAAGCTGTTACGTTTAGGGGTGAATGAAATAATGTACGTCACTGTTGCTGCCGCAGGGCTGATGGCAGTACAAAACCAGTTGAATGACACGCTGACATTTGTCTTCCAGCAACCACTTGGAGAAGAGCCTTCAGCTCCTGATGGACAGAGTGGATGACATGAGCCAAGAGATTGTCAAATATAACACCTACAGCCGCAACCTGAGTAAGCAACAGCAGCAGAAGCACCAGGTAACTCTCGTTCACACACACACACACTCACATACACACAAGCCTTCACGAACTGAAGCGCGCACACACCACCTACAGACTGAATGAGCAAGCAGCAGAAACATCAGCTTACCAGCAGCATACGTAAGGGAAAGAGGCATACACACACACACACACACACACACACACACACACACACACACACACACACACACACACACACACACACACACACACACACACACACACATACATATATATAGGCATTCACACACAGATGCACCTACAGCCACAAACTCAGCAGGAAAACAGCAGGTAGCTTTTTCTCAGCCTTGGACACAACCAATTGCAGCTATAATCTCAGCAGGCAAACTGCAGATGCACCAGGTAGCACAAACACACACTCTCACACAGAAATATGGTACTCTAGACTCACACTTTAATGTACATCCACCCACTGAGGACCTCCTGAAGTAACTACAGTAAACAGCAAAGGTTAAAAGTATATAAACATGTATTAACATCTATATCAATGGTATATAATCTCCACATTGATACACGTGGATGTTGCATAGCTGTACTACTCAGTAAAGTACCACTGCATTCACACATATAGATACAAAGTAGAAGGAAATCTCTACCCTCTCATGTATCTGTAGCTCTGTGAGTATGTTGCACTGAGCATTATTGGCATGCTCTGCTCCGACTGTTTCTGATGTAGCTGTTGCGCTGTGTACGACATTGCTCATTTCATGTCACACAGTTTGTTTCCCGAATACAGATTAGTTTTGTTTGCCATTTCACTTGCTTGTCGCTTGTATTGCGTCAGAGGATGTTTGCGTTATGGTGAGCTTTTCCCAACATTTCCTTGTAGTGCCAATGAGCACCTTTTTGAATCTCTGCAGCTCAGCCAGCAGCACCACGTCCCATTCACTGTGAATAGCAGCCTATACTATGCTGTAGAAGCTTTTGAGCCCATGTGTGTGAACGTAAGAATTTCATTTCATCTGAATGTGGTCACTTGGCTGTCGCAGCAGGTGTTAGCAACACAAAGGCTTCAGGGGACAAAAAGCGGAGGGCCTGTGACCCCTCTGGCAAAAAACAAGCCATGAAACTCGCTCAGGTTTTGCCTGACTGCAGCGTCAGTCAATCAAATACATGCAACCACACATTCCAGGTAGACAGGGCACAGAATTAGTATCAGCCAACGGCCAAATGCTGGTTGGCTGGTAAAATCTGGATCTTCACTAACCATTTGGTCAATGGACAAAAAAGTTAATTTTGCACCCAGCAGGTAGATTACTTTGCATGTCATATTTCTACTGTTTACCTCACGGTTGTCACGAGAGAAGATAATAAGGGCAGCTGTGATCGATCCAGAGGTGTAAAATCCTGTGCTGTGTTTTCGTGTCTGATAAGCCTTCAGACTCTCAATCTGGATTTCCAGGATCGTTTTTCTTTGTCTCACCAGTACCTGAAGCAAAACACCTTTATCAACATAACCCTTTGCATTGTTTTAACACAGGGCCAATTTTTGGTCTGAACTCCCACGAATATCTCAGTGGATCTGACTGGTGCATCAGAACCACATGTGAACTGTGAAGTGCAGGGAAAAAAGACATGTTACTACTCTTTAATGCATTTCAGGCTGAGGTAGGTATTCCACAGGCCTTTTCAGATCATTGGTCATTTTTATCACTAGGTCTGTGAAACAGGCATTCATTTATCCATGTGTGAAGAAGAGTAGGTTCAGAAGATTGGAGGAGGGGGAGAGTGATACCATTTTTACACAAAAATTATCATGTCCAAGTGTTTTTTTAACACAGCTAAACCCACTGAAAGTAGGTGATCAACTCATTTCTGATTGTCAGTATACAAGTTGGCTTCATAATAAAAGCTTTTAGGCAAGAAAATAAGGGAAGGCCTTTATTGTGAAGAATTTCTAGGAAGTGACACTTGACTTGAGTGTGCATCAGTTAAAAGATATTGCTTCAAGTGGGTACTGTGGAGATGTAAATCCCTGCGGTGCCAGGTTGACCCACCAAGTCAAACCGAGTCGAGCCAAGCCAGTGCATATATAAAAGGGGCAAAGGAGTTGCACAATTTACCCATGGGGGCAACAAGCCCTTATTGCCAGTTGAAGAGTGGCGAAAATTACATGTCCATCAGAGTGTCATATTTCCATTACTGCCAGTTGGAGCCAGAGCCAATAAATACTCGTGACTACTGCAGAGTCATTTGATCTGGGAGTAAATGTGGTTGTACTCACACTGCACTACTACACTCACAATAACTTCACACATGTTCTCTCTCTCTCTTGACTGCACAATGAGATATTCCTTCAAGGAGCTCACTGCTTGAAAAACAGAGTTCAGCTTTAAAATGCATTTTTTAAAAATTGCCTGATACTAAGGCCTGGTGGGCTGCTGGGCTTGCAGTACCCTGGCTGAAACCTTGACCACTGACACCCAGGGAGAGTCAGAGTTTTTATTAATACATGGAGCCTTTTTTTTTAATTCTAATGAGTAAGTGAAAATTCCTGTTTTTTATTTCTCTATACCAGTTAAACAAATCACAAAAACAAACTTAATTAAAAAAGCAGCAGCAAACTCACCATCACACACACGAAACTCTGTGTACACACACACCACCTACAAGCAAAAACTCAGCCAAGGAGCACCAAAAAGCACAGAACAAAACGTACACAGATGAAGAGTCAGCCACGAACCATCTGCAACTTCAACCTCA
Source organism: Lutjanus erythropterus (assembly GCF_056507025.1). NCBI lineage: Eukaryota > Metazoa > Chordata > Actinopteri > Lutjaniformes > Lutjanidae > Lutjanus > Lutjanus erythropterus. The sequence goes on from NC_139325.1 coordinate 14,444,680, forward strand.
GCCAGATTCATCATAAATATCCTGCAACACAAAGGGTCACACACTCGTACACACACACGCTACTCAGTAAAATGGAAGTGTAGAGGTGCAAGATGACTCAGTGATGTGAGGCAAGTGCGTGCGTACAAACTTACACCTACGTTCACACAACTGCATTATTCTGTCATTATCCTCCGCAAGTGAAAAGAGGAAATGTCTGAAGTATTAATGTTAATCCGGGCTGAGTCATCATCTTCCCGGCCGACGGCAGACCAAACTGCAGCCAGGCTCACACGCACATTAGGCAGACTTACAACAAACATGCATTTGCGACCACAGGTAGTCTGCCGTGTTCACACAAGGCATTCACAACGAGGGTTGTGAAGAAACACACACCTACATAGCCACACATCCCCAGGCCAGTCACCCACACTGCAGCTATTACGATCCATCATCCTCTCCTACTGACCTTCTCATCATCACAGCCCTCAAGCCTCACCCCTCACACACACGCACTCATGTCGCACACAATATCAGGCAGACCACCCCTTTAACAATGTCGAATTTTACCATGTTTCACGAGATTCTCTACAATGAGCTAATGCCACACACAGAGACAAAGAAAGTGAACCTCGATTACTCCTTTCAGACATCTACAGTGCTTGCTCCATGTAATCTTGTGCTATTGACCCTGCTGCTTCCCGGACAAATGGAACCTTATGAATCATCATAGAAAGTTGCAAAAAGCTGCCGTGCTGAGAGGGCTCCATTTTTCATTTAGAGCTCTCAGAATTTGGTAAATAGCAGGTTCCTAGGCACAATCTGTGGTTGTGTTAGTCTTTGTACTAGGAAATTTCTCTCTCACTCCTCCTGATTTATTCAATTTCTATTTTCTTCTCTTTTGCCCATCCACAGACGCAGGCAGCATTTTGCAGGAGATTAGATATGTAGCAATGTGGTAATCTTATGAACCGAGGAATCATGATTTATAGTTAATGATACAGTTCAGCAACCATTACATGATTCAGCAGTATTTTCCAAGCCATTACTTCTGAGCCATATCATTATTTTTGTCATATAAACAGAAAGTAAACACATGAAAGGCAAGCCTAATCATATTTTTTTGTAGTAAATGTTAAATAGATATACAGCCAAGAAGTCAGTTCCAACTTCGTTGATTTTAAAAAACTCTTACATCTGTGTGTGCCAAAAAAACATGATACAACCGCTGCCATCTCACGCTGGTGATGTCATTCTGAGTCAGAGTTTGCACAGTATTGATCAGGGTTGAAGCCGCGGTATCAAGGCCACATCCATACTGCCGGTCAACTCGAATGCAAGCAGAGCTCAGCAGTCAATAATGATGTGAAACACACTTTTTAGAGCATAAAATAACTAACTAAATCAAACTAATCAGAAAGATAAGCCCCTGAACAAACATCAGCGACATGAGAACAACCTAAAATGACAGAAACCATGTGAGAATAATGTAATCTTCCTTATAAGTTTATTGTGGCCTGTGCCCTATCCGCTAAAATAGAGGGGGTGGGATTTGGGACCCATACTGCAGCCAGCCACCAGGGGGGCAATTGAGATGTTTTGACCTCACTTTTGGGGAGCTGTCACGTTTCCATCTTTATATATGTCAATGGTTGGACCCAATCTGAAACCAACCAATGGAAAAGCTACCTAAACCTGGCATACATAGATTCTATGGCCTGACAGATAGATTTTTGGGCTGATGCTTATACCAATATTAGAAAAGTAAATATTAAAAATGCACAAATAGACAACAAACTGAATTCAAAGGATCAAATAAATGCAAAATGCTGCCTATGAAATTAAAGAATAAATAATAATCTTTAAAACAAATAGTGGGCAACATATACACCGATAGCTTTATAGAATGACACGGCTGTGTAGGCCAGTATTGTGCTGATATTATCAGCCAACTCACATCTGTCTGGCTCTAATAGATTAATTAAAAAAAAGTAAAAAATGGAGCTGGCCCGAGGATAATAAGACCCGATCAGTCGACCCAAACAGACCCTGATAGAGAGAGAACACCAACACAATCGGCATGATACATCAATTAGGAAGCAATTGTGGTTGAAAAGAGCAGCAATTATAATGCTAATAGCCTGAGAATGAATGTAAAGTCATAGAAACTCATTCCTAAAATGATTCATTTATATGCTTCAAAGATTAATCTATAGAAGGAGCTAGGAGTCCCATTTTTTTCTTGGACCAGCAATCAAACACTCTGTACCCAACTTCAGACAGAGAGAGGATAATATTATAACCATCTGTCCAAAAGGTACAAGTAATTGCCATAAATACTTTTTTTTACAGCATACTGGTCACTTCCTAATTTTTTTTCTCCCATGTTGATTATGATGTACACTGTACACTGAGCATGCTCAGACATGGACACTCAGACCTGAGACTCATGACAGTGAAAGGAGACCCTACCCAGCCCAATTAGACTGAGTGTATTTTGGACCAGGTCTGACTCTGGTGCTCCCTCTGGTCTTCGTAGTGTTCCTCTGAAGAGCTCCAGTCCAGATACTGAAATTGGAATTTTAAACTATCATACTCAAGCCAAACAATAGCACATTGCCAGAAACACACCGACCCCAGCATGAAGCGTGGCGGTTCCAGCAGCATGCTGCGGGGCTGCTTCTCCTGCAGGAGGCCCTGGAAGGCTTGTGAAGGTAGAGGGGAGAATAAATACAGCAAAATACACAGAAATCCTGCTGCAGCCTGTAAAAGAACTGCAACATGGGACAGGATTATTTTCCAGCAAGACGACAACCTCAAACATACAGTCAGAGCTCCACAGGAGTCCGGACCTCAATACAATTCAGACTTTGTGGTCAGACTTGAAAACTGCTGTTCCCTCGCAGTCTCCATGCAACTTGACACAGCCTGAGGTGTTTGTGAAGAGAAAACTGTGGAAAAATAGCAGTGAGAAGTGCCTCTAGATGCTGACTCTAAGGAAGTTGTTCTTAATTTAGATAAGTCTGTTTTTTTTTTTTTGATACTTTGATATTCACTTCTGATAGGGATGGTAAATACTTTTTGTATGTCTATATATGGAAGGTGGAGCACAAGTGCAAAACAGTTTTTGTTAGCTTGTTTCTAAAAATCTGCATAAATTAGCATTTTGATGATGCACAGTCGTGATGTGACGCATTTGCAGGAGGAAAAATAAAACTGGAGGAGTGACAACTCATTCGAACAAATAGTTATAGTTTTGATTTATTGTTTATCTTAGCAATTTTTCTCAGCTTCAGTCACCCGTACAGGTGCACTGTGGGATGTTTGCTTGAAAGCACCCGACTTGCTCCTTTTTCCTCCTCGTCTGCCACAACCTCCCATTCCACCGGTCTGTGTCAGTCTCTCCTCCATCTTTTTCCAAATTAACAAGGCTTTTAGGTTCTCCAGAGACCCGGCACCTCACTGATTTACCGACTGTCAGCCCTCCACAAATCACTCCATCCCTGTCAGCACTTATAACTCTTCTCTCTCTATCTGTCTCCCGTATCTCTCCTTTCATCACCGGGTTTCTTTACATCTCACTTCCTTTCTGTTACGCTTTCCATTGCCTGTCTTTCTTCTTCCTCCTCTTTTTTTTTTTTTTTTGCGTCTCACTATCCACACCGCAACTTTGTGCTCTCTGCATCTCTCTAACTATTTTTCTCTCCTCCACTGCCTTTTACTGCTCCTGGCTCTGCCTTTCACACTTCATACCTTTTTTTCTCACTTTCTTTGCTCCCACTCCGTACCTTACCTCTTTTACCTCTCATCCTGAGTCTCTCATGCACCCCACCCCTCCCCTGCTCCTTTTCCTGTCCATTTTCCTCTTAAACCATCTATTCCCTCTATATTCCTGTCTCTCTGAATGCAATTTCTTTTTGCTTTTTTCTTTCCTTTCATCCTACACCACCCCACCCTTGCCCATCCCCCCCATCCCCCCCACCCCTCCACCTCTTTTCTAATGCCACCCCCTCTTTTTCTCCCCCTCCAGTACCTCCAGAGGCGGCAGCAGGAGAACGCCCAGCGGCAGAGCAGAGGGGAACCCCCGCTGCCTGAGGAGGACATCACCAAAATGTTCAAGCCTCCTCAGCCTCCACCACGCATGGACACACTGCTTATTGCAGGTACGCACACACACGCACAAACAGTGCCCCCCCCCCCCACCACCACCACCACCACCACCGCTACAGACTCCATTAGTCGCCTCTGCTCCCCTCATAGGAGCTCAGGTTCTGTTTTGTAATTATCTCCACCATTTTCTTGAAATTACATTAATTTAAAGTTTATTGACTCGATCTCCAACTCGAACCACCCTTTTCCCTGCTGTTTCACGCTGTTCAGCTCTCCTCCACCTTCTGACAACGTTTTGATCCTTCCGTTTACTCTGTTCCTGACTAATTTGATGTTTTGCTGTGCTGCTGTTGCCCCCCCCCACCCCTCCCGCCTCCGCCTGTTTGTGTGCATGTATGTTTCTGTGGGTGTGTGTTTGTGTGTTCTTTGTGTGGGGGCGGTGGTTGCATGTGGTTACCCTCCAACAGGGCAAATTAACAACTACTGCCAGAACGTGAAGGAGTTCACCTCTCAGAACCTCGGGAAGCTGTTCATGGCGGAGGCTCTCCAAGGCCACAACTAGAAGAGAGAAACAGGAGGAGGAACAAACAAAGGTGACAGAGATGCAAAACCACCTTAACAACGACTGGAGGACCACTGCACCCTTCTTTGTTTTTGAAGTTATTCATTGTTTTTATGCTCCATCTTGAATACAAATTATCTTTGAAGATCACTTGATTTTGACTATAATAAAAGTCTTGCATCTCTATGTCTTCTCTGACTCTGTATTTTCACAGTTGAGCTGTATTCTGCTTTTGATGGTAATTGCAGCACATTTAATTGTAGACTTGGGCATTGTTTTGTTTTGCTCGACAAAAATGGTTAGTTTTGTACACTATTAATATGCTAAAATGGGGCTTTGCGCATAATACAAAATAATTATACAGTACAATGGTATTTATTTATAATTTTATTGCTACATGCTTTTCGTTTTGCAGTTCAAACATTAAGCAGGTGGAACCAATTATTAGTGGATTTGCTGAAGTGTCGGTTTGCATGGTGGGAACAGTGATATTCTTGTAAACAGAAATAGTGAAAGTTGAGCGTTAAATGAAATGCCAGTTACATGACTCGGCCCCCACTGTCTCACTGCACTAAATAGACTTTTGATTGTGCCGTTTTTTTGTCCCCCTGAAGTGAAATTACAAGACACACCAGAATCTGTCTCTCCTGCACACAGCTAGCAATTAGCACCTGTTTATTTTTAGGATGCAAAAACAAAAAAAGTCCCAATAGTGGCTCTAAACAAAGATTTCTTTTGTTGTTGATTTTTCAAGACAACACTTGAAGGAGGAACTGCAGGTGTGCCAAGTGACAGACTGAGAGAAACTGTCATCTGTACAAAGTGGCATTCCTTATTTAGTGTTTTTGTGTCTGTAATTGCCAAAAAGCAATAAATAATTTAGTAACACAATTTAAGAGAAATGAACAACATGGGAATCAAAGTGTTTTTGGAGTTTATTCATAAAAATACACAGGAAGAAACATTTTGGAGAATAAATCAAAGTTATGTTCTTGATGATAATGGTTAAAGACAAACATCAGTTGCAGTTTTCAGCTCTTACTGAAATGAGATGTAAGCATAGAGATCATTGTCAGGCATGGCCACCATCAAAGAGATTACCTTCTTTAAATACACTTATTCTTATATTCATCTTTGAGTCTTTTGACCACTTTATTTTATTTGCTGGCTTATCAGAGAGGGACAGAAACAGCCTGAGCAGTATTGTCAAGATCCATTCAGTAATTATTGAAGTCAAATGAAGGGATTTGAGTTCTTTTTCTGACTAACAGATCATAAGGAAATCAATGAGAATATTGAATCCACCTGATGTAGGGAGGGAAACTCTCAGTGCTGCCTTTTGGATGTTTCTATGCTCTGCCTGTAAAAGTAATCGGTATTCTTAATCCTATCTGTTACCCTTCTAATTGAGTCTGCATAGTTCATTTTTATGCTTTTGTATGGCTTCATTACTTTCATTCAATTCAATTTACTTCTTTCTCCAGGATAATTCACTCAGTATCAATACTGCTTTCTAGTGTGCACTGGGAACTTGCAGTATAATAACAAAACTTTGGTGTAAAACCACGCTCGCAACTCTTTGAGGCTGTACTTTGGCATAGTAGTGCTTTGACTTAAATGCTAACATTAGCATGCTAACACATGCACAGTGACAATGCTAATAGTTTACCATATTCACCATCTTAGTGTAGAGCAGGTCTATTAAATTGCAAAGGTACATGGGAAAAAACAATGCACCTTTGTAATCTTAAGTAGCTTGCACAATTTTGCATTAAGAGCTTTTTCATTCAGGCTGACTCAACACAATGATATACTTTTTTCATATTTATTAAATGATCAAAAGGCAGGACTGAGGTCCTGAAAGAGCCATATGCAGTCTGCAGGCCACCAATTGATTAGGCCTGGTTCAGAGTGTGAGTGCAAATAACACTATGTCATCTGTTTGCAAGTATTTGGCCACAAACCAAAGTATTGGTGGTGATCTGATGGCACCACATGGAAAGTGACGGGATCAACAATTAGAATAATTCATCCTGAGGGGTGTCAGAACGTCTGTGCATTCTAACATCTCACAGAGGTCCTTTCATTAGTCATTGAGGCGTTTCACTCAAAACCACAATTGTCAGCCTCATGGTGGAGCTAAAGTCAGGATTCGTGGTGTGGGATACACACGTCTGTACAACATTTCATGGCAATCCATTTGATAGTTGTTGAGGGTTTTAGCCAGCACCAAAGTGATGGACTGACTGGCATTGCCCTTTACAGAGCCCTGTAGCTACCGTGGCTAAAAAAAATAAGACAGTTAAAACATCTCAATTACTGCTGTCAGTACACGCTGATTCTGTCCACTATACCTGCAGATACTCAGTTCTGCTGTGAGTTTATTAGTTTTGGACATATCGTCCATTGAGATCTCTGCCTTTTCTTGAATACAATGAAACTTGGCCTGTGGTACTCAGAGCACCAAAAAAATACATTTGAAAAACTCGACAGCAACATCTCTCTCCAGAAAGCATGACCCAGTTCCTCAAGATAATTCATAGACCTTGTTGTGAGCACCTTCGTATAGGGACTACCTGCTTTGTACTGTACAATGAAAGTAGTTCCTTCATGAAACTGCTCTCAACAAGCTCTGTGAATTATCTTGGGGAAATGGGTCATGCTTTTTGGAAAGAAGCTGTTGAGTTTTTCAAAATGTTCTCTTTTTTGTGCTTAGGACACCACGGGGAAGTTGAGGATCTAGAAGAGAAGTAATTTAGCTCAAAGTTATTAAGGGTGTTATTAAGATTCCCAAAATCATGAACTTTTCATTTTAGATTTTCTTACTTATAGTAGGTGCCATTTGACATAATGAACTTTTTTCACAACCTTTTTCACAAGTTCATAAAATTACCTAATAACAGTACCAATGTTGGGGACTGCTTTGATCGACAGCTTAGCTCTTAATTAGGGTTCTGTTCCATTCAGGTCAAAGTCAGGGTCAGGTTGCTGCTGTTTTTCATGCTGGTTTAATGTAGAGGCTTTGTTACACTAAATGGAACAGAACCTTACTTAGTATCATTGGTAACTGTCCTACTGTTTCATTCCAATATGGTTGCAGGGAAAAAGATCTATTGAACTGAAGTTCCTGCTTCAAAATATGCAACAGCAGCAACTGTAAATCAGCCACAACTGAAGTGAAATTAAAATAGAAACTATAAATAATAAGTGATTAGTAATTGATCACTTAATCGTTGCAGCTCTATTGTGATGTTTTTTCAGTTACCCTCTATTAAAAGGATTTACTAAAAACGTATTTCTAGTTTTTGTCTAATTTGACACAAAATACAGCTTGTTTCATTTTATTAGTCTACGGTAGATTAAAGTGCGACCCATCTCGTTAAGCCCAGAGAGTAAATGTGGAAGTCCTAGACCCTCCAGAATGAAAAAGTGTCATCCTAAAACAAACTTCTGCTGACACTTAACCAAAACATAACTTGTAGGGCGATGCCGCATTACACGTGTCTGTCAGTGGCCTCTAAATCCTTCTGCATGAGGACATCAGCTAAATACCTCACAAGTAACTAACTGTAAGCTGTTTTGGTGATGATCCTCTCAGAATTACTCCTCCAGTCATAAAAAGCGCAGCTCATTTGGGGAGCTTGTCACCAGTGTCCACTCCACCCAACAGCACGAGGCTGAATGATGGCTCTTCTTGCTCCATTTAATAAAGCAGCTGCCAGTGTGCGGCTCATCGTATAATAATTACACCGCAGCTCTATCTCACCGTGTGCTCCGTTGTTCTTCCTCGACCTGTGGTTAAACAGCATCATCTAATTCAGAGGATGATGTTATTTAACTTGTCATCAGCATCGCCTAGTCGAGTAATAACTTGTAGTGCTCCTGCTTGTCATCAGCACAATGTCATTAACAATAATTACAAGTCAACCAACATGATGAAAGCTTATTGGAGCAGCGACGCTCGAGCCGGAAATGATTTCTTCCTCAAATCATAACATGGTTCCCAGACAGGCTGGCAGGGTGGGAAATATTAATTCAGCACAGAGGGCTCAGGTGATATTTATTAATTACACTATCTGCTGCTTTGACAGGTACATCTGGGCTTGTGATTGATGTGTTGTATGATGGGAGACATTGATTGGCGTTTGATTAGTGGCTTCTGCTTAAGCTGGATGTGCGTTGTTTGTAATTCTGGAGCAGCACTGTAGGGTGACGTTGCCCTTGAGGCCTGACTGGACCACAGCCTCCCCCTGTCCCTAATCCCAAGATGTGTGAGGAATTACAAAACTTAAAATGGCCTCAACAGAACCGCAAGCGTTGTGTTGAAGGCGCCGTGGCAGCGTTTGCCCCTGCAGAGTGCAAACACGGTGACAGAGGCTCAGCCTGTATTTAAAGTGACAGTGTTTTTGTTTGGAGTGGAGAGCAGTTTGGACTGAATCATGTAGTCACAGCAGGGCTCAAGGGCAATAGAGTGGAGGTGCACGGGAGTCAAACTGGTGTTTTGTTTCCACGTTACTCCACAGTCATATAAATCATGACACTAACTGTTGATAAAAAATGATAAATTATTTACCTTGTACGACCCAGGAAATCACAGTGTCATAGAAGAACCACATTAGGCATTGTGGTTTCTAGAATTAAACTTCAAATAGACCTGTTTCACAGCAGCCATGTTCATATGAAGTAGTAGGGTACCAAGGTAAAACAACAGGGTAACCCTGTTATTGAAGGTCACAGATGATGTCATCAGGTCAGCCTGGTCTCTCTACCGTACACACATCCACAAAACTGCTTCAGAAATGAAAACTCAAATGCTAAATATTGTTTGCAGCTCTCAAAACATGAAAGCCTTCAAAAGTCTCAAAAGCTTATTGTTTTCCCAACATATGCACACCAGTTTTCAAAACACCATTTACAAAGTTTCAAACCTGGAAAACAAAATAATACACTGTGAGAACAGTGACAAATCTGGAACTCTGAAAATGTGTTGGAGAAATACTGAAAAAAAAAAGAGTGCTGCAGTTGTGAAGAAGACAAAGTCACAAAAAAATGTTGCAGACTCGAAAATAAAACAGATTTGCAGAGATTTTTTTTTTTTAAATTCAGCCTATGAAAGCATTATACAGGCCTTCAAAACTCAATTCAAAAGTCTCAACCTTTTACTAGATTTTAACCTTTCAGAGCTTTTTTTCCCCCATTTCTCATTTTGACAACATGTTCGTTCCAAAGACATCTTTTGACCGCCAGATCACCAGATGAATACTCGCTGGTATTTCTTTTATATGTAGTATTATTATTGTTAGGGATTCATTTTCTGTTTGTAAATCCCTTTTTAATTAGAAACAAGTTCTTAACAACCATGTAAAATCCGACTGATCAGTACATAGAAAGGCACAGCACAATGACTGCTAACAGATAAAATGAATAAATAAATAATTACATTATTAAATGACTTAAAAAGGAATAAATTACTTTGTGAGTAAATCAATCAATGCAAAGCATAATACAGCCTAAATAAAAGACGATAGATTGGTTTTTGACAGTGCAGTTATTTGAGAAGCCAAACTATGAAGATTTTGGACAGATTAGTCACATTAGTCAGCATTATATATTATTGCAATAGCAGCTTTTACTCTTCCTGGATGTTAAAATGTGACGGTGGCTCAGTTGGGAGAGCATGCGCCCCATGGCCTCAGCAGCATGACTCATCCAGCACTGATTGGACTGAAATAATGTGAGTTGACACAGGGTCTTCTCATCTGATGAGTCGAATCTTTGATTTTTATCATCATCATTACGGAATTGTCCCTTTTCTCCCCATGTATGCTTCACCCAGGGGCCTCACCTGAACCAACCACAGTATTTCCAACATGCCAGCACATTTATGGGATGGATAATCACCTGTTGTGTGTTACGTGTGTGCAAGGGCAATTTTGGACAATGTTTCGACCTGATGCTCAGGACATAGTTTGGGGTTTATATGTGAAAACAGCTTTTGAGTGCTGAAGGTTTCGAGTTTTGCCGTCGCTCTCTTGTGTAAAGTTGCATATTGGACGACGATTGGTTTTCAAGCTAGCTGTGATGTCACAAAATCCTGAGTGGATGTACACATTTTAAACTCAGATGTAAGCTGAGCTCAGAGAAATGTTGCCTTTCAGCAGATAAATGTGAAAACAGTCTGCAAAGTCATCACTCTGCACAGTGAAGCTCAAGCATCCACGTGAAGAAGCAAAAAGGAAAATACATTTTTCAGTGGAATGGGGCTTTAAAATATCATTATATTTGCTTGCAACTATATCATAGTGTGTTATACATTTACTTATTGTTTATATTCTGCTTAGAAATGCTAAATAGGGTTAAAGTAAAGGCTTACCCACTTATTAAGCAAGTAATTGTTATTTGCTTGTCGCCACTGAACAGATCCTCTGGAGTACATCCATTGTGCCATACTGAGTGTGTGCCGTATAAATGCTACAAAGAGATTCTGCTGAAACACAGTCGTGTCCCTCCATATGTCCAGGCACTTCACCTTTTGTACCTACTTGAGGCACTGACGTGGATTTTAGAAGCACAGTGCCTTTGCTTCATTGTGCTACCCGTTTTGAAATGTTAAACTGTTTGGAAGAAAGAAACCCACAGCAGCAGCTGCATTTGCGATTTTCTCTCCCACACTATCCTGCTCAATTGACCGTGAGACTACTGTGAGATGCTGAAAACGAGAATGACATCCTCAAATATGAGACAAAATGCTTTCACCCACGAACAGAGCAGACGTCGAGTCTGTAATCTGCTGATGCAACGCTTACAATTAAACTTTCCACCCCTCCCTCCAAAGTGATTTCATTTGTTTTCCCCGATTATCTTCTTTATCACTATCTGTGATGTCACGTTTCTCGTCAGCGTTTGCAAAGATCACCCTAAACTATGTGTTTCAACCAAGCATGGGAACGGAACGAGGGCTTTAGCTGTGTAAACAGCCAGGCATTTTGTACGCTGCAACAGGAGGAAATACTTAATTAGGATTATGGGATTTGTCTCTGCACCTTCAGATTCCTGAGAAGGAGGCTGGTAGATGTCAGAGGGATATAAGTTTGGTCTCATTTAATCAGGGAGTGCGGCCTGCACAGCCCTGACCCCAGCAGTAATTTATTACTGCTCAAACACAAACACAAGCTCTTTCAGCGGGGCTGCTGTCGCCCTGTCATTGGTGATAGAGAGAATCAGCTGGCTGAATATAATGAAACCAGTTATTTCCCTGTCAACTCTGAATACTTTTCCTTTTTTTTACTCCCTCTCTCTCTCTTTAATTTTTTTCTGCCACAGATATTGCCATGGCAACTGTAGATCCTGTATGGAGTAGCTGTTGAGGATGTAAAGTAGTTCCCGTGGAAAAATAATCTTGCAAATCCCCAAAACAAGAGCAGAAAGAGAGGGAGATGCAGTTGTAGGAAGCGGTGTGGGTATGGTTAAGGAATTTAGCATTTATGGGATTATTCACACAAGTCTAACACAGCTGACGTCAGAATGCATTTCTGCACATAACAGCGGTCCACCTGTCATTGAAGCAGCTCTGTATTTGCCTTATCTCCGGTCGATAGATCTGCTCCATGATTGGCAACTGTATAGATTGAGCGCTGTGTTCTAGTTTCAATTCGTCTCTGCCTGCCACCCAATTCGACGGCTGTCACCCGGCAGTGGCACAAATCCCACAGGCCATTATGAGGCTGGTTTAATCCCCACAACAGCAGCAACAGAAGCCTTTCAAGAAGGGTTTCGGAGCATGATACCCTGTCTGTCACATGCATCCGTGGGCTTCAGGCAAGGCTACAGTGCATTGTTGTCGTCCCACTCCATCACTTATGTCTTGTCTTATCCTCGAGCCACTAAGACAAATGTACTGGATGTCCTCCTGCTGAAGATCAATCACATGTTTCATGTAATCTGCTGGGCTTTGTCTCTCTGCTATTGATACTCAGGCTTGGCCTTGGCTGTTACACATAATAAATTATGTTTTTAATGATGTCTTAATTCTGGAGGTCGAGGTGGATTTGTAACAGAGCTGCCTTTTGGTCTAGTTATTTACTGCATTCATTATTTGTTTGTTGAAGACCTGATCTTTTCATGCATATTTGCCTCTGGTAAACTCTCCTCAAACTTTTCTGGCTCGTGCCCAACTTGTCATGTGGGTTTTGGTGTATGGAGGTACAGCCAGGAGACAATTAGCTCAGATTAGAACAAGGACTGGAGGCAGGAGGAAACAGCTAGCTTTGCTCTCTCCAGAGTTTAGAAATGCACCTTCCAGCACCACTAGAGCTCACTAATAAACATATTATATCCAAACGGTTCAATCCAGCAGCTGCTGTGATCACAAGACTTCACTGCATCTGGCCACTGGTGCCTAGTTCCACTACATTTTGCTACTGGTAAAACTACAACTTGTCTTTTTAAAGTGTAAACACTTCATCATTAATAAATTATAAACATGTTCTAACAGTTTTCATACATCAGTGTGCATGGGCTCACTATTTGGCAAGATCTAGTTCCTGCTTACTTCTAATTAATCTTACTAATGAATTGCTGCCATTTATAACTGGAAAAAGGGAGCCTTATTGTAAACTGTAAAATGTTACATACTGAAAATGTCAAGGTAAACAATATTGCCAAAGCCTTAGTGTATGAATCTTGTAATATGAATGGCTAAATGGAATATAAAATTCATAAGTGTGTTTTCATTAATGTATAATCACCAGAAAATAAGAATTGCTGTGCTTTTGTTACATTAGAATGAGCCTTGTATATCTACAGAGGGTGAGGGTCCTCTTTATTTGGAAGCCTCCATTTTGCACCACCATACAGAATCTACAGTAACCAAACACTGGCTCTAGATATGGGTCTTTTACATTTTTTTTGCAAGTTTTGCGGCCAACATAGTTTTTCCTACATGTTTGGAAGAGGAGGAAGAGGCAAAGTGTTTGCAATCTTCAAACTCACCACTGGATGCCACTAAATCCTACACACTGGTCCTTTAAGAGCTGTAGATGTTCTACCCAGTGAGCTCCAACTGCGACTTCACCTTTGATGTGTGATTGGAAACTGGTATTCATTTGTAACATTTAAGAACTCTTTCCACTCTTTATTCAACCATCTAAAATGCAGTTAAATTATGTTGCAAAACACAAATTTATTCAGTCATTTTGATAATTTGTCACAAAGGTTGACAGAGAGACAATATTAATAAGTATTAAGGCATTTCTCCAAAGTCATGTTTCACTGGTAGGTGACTTTGCTGCTCTGCTCTCTCTCTGAAGATGTAATTTCAGCATGATAGTTCAACCAAAAATGAAATTTCACTATTATATATATTATATAATTAAATTCACTCACCCCTGTATTGATGTGAGGATGGGTGAAGATCTCCAATTCACAAAACATTCCCAGCTCAACACGAGGTATATGAGACCTCACAATACCTTCACACCTGCGTTTACATGCTAACTGGAAGTGACTCAGACAACAGAGAGAGATCTGCTCAGAAATAATGACTTGTTACACGCAGATTTGACTTAGCAAACTTTCAACAAAGAAGAATGTCAGAGGACTTCGAAATAGAAGAGGAAAATAATTTGTTTGTGGCAGCTGCGTCTCTTGGGCGAGAGCTTGTTTACCCACTTCAGGTGTGTGCATGTGGATCAGGTCTGAGAGGCTACAGTTGACATTTAGGCTTAAAACGTGGTGTTAATGGCGTCTTTTTGGGTCAAATTTTGATGTCACGGCTTACGGACACTTGCACCATCACACAAGCAGTATGGAGACATTTTGTGTGTTTTCTGTGTTCTCTTTTCACATTTTAAAACTGGTCACCGTTCACTTCAATTGTACTGGATTTGGCTGCAACACTGTTTTCCACTGAAGCTCCGGGAGTGTTTTGTGAACTGGAGATCTTCACCCATCCTCACATCAGCACAGGGGTGAGTAGATATTGAGTGAAATTTCATTTTTGGGTGAACTATCACTTTAATGTGTCAAATAACATATCATGAATATGAACTATATAGGTTGTGTGCTTCCAACAAGTAGCTTTGATGGTACTAGGAGAAATTCTTAATATAAAATAAAGAAAATGTTCATGCTAAAATACAGCTTTGGGTATTCCAGGATAAACGCACTGGGGCATAATATTCAGAGCGACAAAGAAGTTAAAATGAACAGAAAGAAATAGTGGATGAACGGGAGGAACACAGGACTTTCACTGAGGCCACTGAGGTTTGACTTCTGTGTGGCAGATTTTTTTTCAAGCTTTCAACTGAGAAATTTTGATATAGTTCTTAGTGAGGTCCAAAGTGGCAATAGGCTATTATCTGCACAATGTAAGGGATGAAAATGTCACTGTTGCAAATTCTGGTGAAAAAAGGTCTGAATATGACCATTTAATTGTCTTCAAATAATCTGTGAAGAGACTTTCACTAACTAATTCTGAATGTCTTTTCACCTGTGACCATAGTCATTTTTAAACTTCTAATAGGCATTATTGATGAATTGATTTTATGCTATGATAAACCAAGGCTCTAGCTCCATTATTAGCATATAGATATGAAAGTTAGTTTATTTGTCATTATTTGTATACAGGAACTAAATGTCTTTTCTCTGACCAAAGTAATAAAACTAAAATACACAAAAATATAACATAATAACAGACATCATACATACAGCAAAAACTACAATTACAAACTATGAAGGTGTTTGCTGGCATTTAAAGTGCAGTGTGTACGTCTGTATGTAGATGTGGTGGCCAGTGTAGCAAAATAAATATATATCTACATCTCAGCAGGAAAGTGAATAAGTATTTCTTTAAATGTCAACTAATTCCTTTAAAACAGCTATTATCAATATTTTTATATAACCAATGCCTTAAATAACTACTTGTAATGTAAAATGAGTCACTGATGAATACATGATGGGAATTATCAGCTCAATCTGCTGTTCTCCCCGGTTGTAATTTAACATTTTTTAGCTCATTGTTTTGGTTTTCTGGCCCTTTTAGGTGACATATATAAAACTCTGGTGTATAGGACTCATAGACTGTATATTAAATAGTCTGAAGTGAGTTGTAATTGCCCCCACTCTCTCCTCCCCAGACTCAAAGCTCAGGCAGGTTGCCTGCAGGCCACAGGGACATTGAACCTACACAAGCACCACATGAGTGCAACCTATTTGGACAATAATGACGACAAGTCCTACACTGTATGTTGATCAGCTGTTTTCAACTGTCCATTGTCTGTCAATGTAAAGCTAAGCCTGTTATCTCAAAAACAAAAGGCCACTGCCCCATAAGTAATCTGGAGTTGGAGTTCAGGAGACTGCCTGTCAGACTCCATTAAAATTTTGCTCAGTTTAACCTTTATAAACTTATACTTCTAAAAGATTCATAATTATTTAATATGACTCAGAAACAGACACTTACTCAGTTGGTGAACATGTGGCATAATTGAGGATAAATGTTGAACAGGCAGTGTGTGGGATCACACAGTCACACAGGAGATCACACAGGAGAACATGCTGACTTCAGCATTGTTGTCAGAGAAGCTGGTATTTCTTAACATCTTTCCTTAATCTCTGATTACATATCATGGTCATTTCATGATTTAGTACAATAAATATATTGTATACTTTTCCTTTAAGTTTTCTGATCTAGCTCACTCTTTTGAGCAAAAAAATCTCTGAAAAAGCCGAGGTAAACTGCCTGCCCAGCACCAAATAACGGACAAAAATGTTAGCAACTAGTTGATGAATATTGTGGAGCACATAGCAGCTAGAGATTTCCCTCTGGAGTTGGTGGAGACAAAACCAGACCTAAAAGCAGAGTGAATATTGGACTGTGGCCAGAAACAGGACTCCAAAATGAATGCTAATGTTGCTCAGTATCTGCAGGACGTGTAAATAAGCAACTCTTTGCTGATAACCACATCAACTTCAAAGGTGATGGTATGTCGATGATGTGATGCTGCTGGTTGAAAAGTACAGATAGAACCCAGCTGTATAAGATTCTTCAAACATTTTTATAAAAAATATACTGGATCAAACACATATCTGTGCAGCAGTCATGAATCTCATCTCATCTCTTATTGTGGATTCTGTAGCCTGAGGTTTTAGAGACTCCGCAGTGTTGACCTCAGGAGAAAGATGAACCCTTGAGTCACACAGCAGCTGTGCATCAGTAAGACTTAA
The DNA here is from genome assembly GCF_056507025.1 of Lutjanus erythropterus. Taxonomy (NCBI): domain Eukaryota; kingdom Metazoa; phylum Chordata; class Actinopteri; order Lutjaniformes; family Lutjanidae; genus Lutjanus; species Lutjanus erythropterus. The sequence goes on from NC_139325.1 coordinate 14,461,556, forward strand.
GAAAAATGCACTGGTCATCTTCCTGTGACAGACCACACTTGTAGTGGGCTAGTTTGCATTTCCTGGAACACATATACAGTTTGTGACCTCCAGTTTCTTCTAATGCTGTTTTTATGGGCATCTTATTCAATGTTATCTATCATCCACATTGAAACCTTGAATTTAGAACGCTGCCCTTTTTCCTTTTTTTTTGCTGGCATATCATATTTTCCCCTTAATGAAGAAAATGAGAAAATGCCAAGCAGAGCAATTTATTATAATTCATGATCAGCTTCCCTCTCTTCCTTAAAGCCTGGAGATGCCAGGTTACCGCGGGTGCAGTGATTGATTGCAAGCTTGTGACCTACAATAGACAGACCCACAATTAAAGTGTGCCTTATCTCCCAGCTGTGACTCTCAAAGATAAATGCTGATAGCACCCTCCCCTTTGATGTTCAATCATGCACTCCACGCCTCGGTCTCAGCTTGTGTCCTTAGAGTGACTGATGTGCATTTGAATATTTCTTTCTGGCAGGTAAACATTAACATTCAGTTCGCTTATTCAAGTCACTCCTCCTCACTCCAGGTTCAATGCATTCTGTCTGTTTTACACAGACATTCTCAGAGAAAACGGGAACCTAATTTATGTGTGTTTATTTTCACGCTGTGTACCAGTAGGACTAATGCACTGAACATGCTTTTATTTGGGAATTATTCATCACATAATATGGGAAATGGACAATGTCCTCCTTTATTTCTGTCTCTGCACCCCCTACAACATATTTTGGACAGTAGAACAACACTTATACTTACATTGCATTTATTTTTCTTCTCCAGTGGGACTCGTGCCTCTGACTGTTGCTTGCCTTTTGTCCTGGTCTCTGTCTCCTTCTCCATACCCTCCAGAGCTTCACCATCCATAGAGGTGTTGATGTGTGTGATTTTAGTACTTGCTTCTACCGTCCATCTGTCTGATGACATAATTCACACAATCCTTTCGATGGTTATTTTGAGTTTGAAGGAGAAAACGCAGGCTCTTTGTGGGTCTGATTCCACTGGAAACCACTCAAAGAGGAAACTGTCAGTGATGATACTTCATTCAAAGTGGTAATAAAACAGCTCTATCTAACAGTGGGGAGTGATAATCCTGAGATCACATGAAATGCTTTCATGCGCTGAAATGCACTGTTCAATTATGTACATACTGTGAAAATTTGATCAACGCTTCCCCTTTCATTCTTGATTCCTTTTTGTTTCCTCCCTCAGCTCATTATCTATTTTTGACTGTCATCAAAAGTTAGACTTTACTATACAAGCAGCAACATCAGAGGCGGGACTAAGTCAAGTCAAGTCGTAAATCAAGTCAATCAGCACACCAATTTACAGATGTAAATGAGTATGGAATCTCTCAGTTCATTCTCAGTTTCCAAGGGGTGTTATCAATGAGTGCAGAACAAAATGCTTCTGGATGCAACGGGATAGACCTACAACCAAAAAGAGCAACAAAATGTGTCATGTAGCACACATGCAAGTTGGGGCAGTGCATGGTCCTGTTTTAAGCAGGAAAAAAATTGTCGGACTGGTTGCAAACTTAGACAAAAAATTTAACTTTGTGTCTGAAAACATCTGAGGTGAGAAACAGGCGATGCAATAACAACATTTTGATTCATATTTAGTTAGCACTGCAAGTTAGACAGTTTGATCTGAGTTTCATGCACCTGGTGCGTTTCACTTGAAACATGCAACATATGACTTTTCTGGACCTGTGAGGCTCCTCTGTCAGTCATCCTGTCAAATAAGCCCCGTAACGAATAAATGGTTGTGACTAGCCCAAAGAAATCCTGGACAAGTGGAAAACTGTTTGAATGGGAAGGTAGTCAGACAAGCTAAAGCTGCAAAAGTGCTCTCTAGGATGCCCCTAGGGTGGATAAAATATGATGAATGTCCTCTAGAGTGGCCTAAATTCCAAGACAATGTGACAAAATGTCCTCTTGGGTGCCCTTTCAGTGGACAAAATGTGTTGAAGTGCCCTCTTGAGTGGCCCAATGTCCGAGGCAGCATGCTTAAGTGACCTCTAGTGTGTCTTTCCAGTGGACAAAACATGATAAATTGTCCTAGGATACCCTTCCATGTATCATAACTGCTTTTTTGCATGGTGGTGCCCCACTGCATACAGCTGAGACAGCTTGAGTCTGCCACTGGCCAGACATATCTTCCAGAGCAAATGAAATAAGCTTGCAGATCCATCTAGATCCCAGGCTACAAACTTTGAATTTCCAGTCCTAAACAAGTCCTCATGTGCACATGTAACTGAGACTCATCTTATGATTCTTTGCACAAATTCTAATGTTGAATGAAGTTGAACATTGTTGTGTGTCCATCTGTAATTTTCTACCTGCATGTGTTGCATGCTGCAATTTGTTTTTTGTTGACAACCGCATAGTTTTTGTGTGGAAAGAAATTATCTCTGGTATCATTTTTTCCAACTGGAGCTTAATAACATAATGTTATTTACTAATCTAGATGCTGTCTGACTGATTCAAACAAAGTGGATCTGGTGAATTAAGTTTCAAATTGCTGGGAATTAATAGAATTGACTTTATTTGATGCAGAATATGAAGATAAATTCATTGCTTTGTGGAGCACTTTTTAAATAACGTACTTGAGTGTCACCTCTGAGCAACGTGTTCATTCACTGGACATCATTTTTAGTATCTCTCCTCTATCTGAAGCAAAAATTACTGTACAGTTGGCTATTAATAATCGAGTGCACTGATGTTGAAAAAATTAAAATTTTGCTCACCTAACAGTTTCACGTAACAGTTTCTAAATATGTGTTCCACACTGTTAATACAGGGTACAACGAACAGCTGTCCACTGACCGTTCAGCAGTATAAACTACCGCATTATCTCCCTGCTGAGAAGACAGATTACAACAAATTGAAACACGGGATAGAAACTCATTTTTTAGAAATTTATGGCAGTTTTCACCTTGAGCTTTATTTTTCCTTTCCACGTGCATTTTGATTATAACAAATGTTGATGCCTGGGCCCTGAACCTTGTCATTTGGTGTCCATTTATTTCCTTTGAGGGAAGCAGCAAGCCCACTGACATTCAATCACATTATTTTGGCACAATGATTCCTGCCTCCACCTGTGACCTGAACCACACATAACACAGTGCATGACAAGCGCAGTGTAAATCAAACCACCAGGACAGATCAACAACAGTTTCTAACTGAATCTCATGGTGAGACACTGACCAGCCACAGAGGCGATCACATTCACAAACAAAGCCGGCGGTGAACATCCAGGATGACACTTTTGCCCCCTTCTGCAATGTTTTAATTCAGTTTCTCCAGAGCCACCTGCAGGGTGATGCTACACCACTTGGATGCAACTGCCGACCTGTTATTGCGGGACCATGATAGAGAGTAAGCTTATAGCAGCCATAACAGGCTTTTGTGAGGGCATGATGGCCTGCAGGTAAGTGATTTAGAGAAAATCGGGTTGATGCTCTCCAAACCCTCTGCCGGAGATGCACAGGCCAAGGCCAAGCAGTTGTAAATTTTCTCAGTGTCAGCTTTTTCCACATCACTTACCTTTGGCCCAGCTGGAATAAATTCTCACACAATTTTAGAGCTGAAATTGGTCATTCCTTGTGCATCTTTTCACTCCAGGACCTCTAAAAAAATTGTGTGAGGGTGCCGTTTGGAGGCTTGTCTCACTGTATTTGCCATGGCACCTGATCCATATACTCAGTAAAGAGAAATTTCTGAATCTTTCACCCAATTTAGAAGAAATTGGCTATGCTGCACAGGGCTGATTTGACATGGTCTGTGCACAAAAAGAGAGCATATCTGATGCGTTCAGGCGCACTGCAACTGGACACCTAGCCTGGGCGTATAAACAGGTACCACTGTACACTCTACTGACTTCCAGGTCAGTGTAAATTCAGCACATGCTGTCCACATCCTGTATAATATTTTAGCAAATTTGCCTTGGTGTACGTGTCCCATTATTCACATCCCATTTACTGTTGTCTAACGTGGGATCATTTAAATGACAGATTATGACCTTGCAGAAACTCACACAAAGATAATTGGTATAGTGACTGATGAGGGATATTTGTTAAAGGCTTGTAGTTATTATATCTAACACAAACTGCCAAAGAAACTTCTACAAGAAACAGGGAAGATACAGGTGTAGAGAAACACACACCCCATTAATATGAGTGAAATATTGTAGGTATTGAAGAGGAATGTATTGAAAAGGACGTTCTTAGTTCTGTATGTGGCAGAATTCAGGCTAAATGGAATGTAAGATATTTAAGTTATACACTGAATGACAATTTAGCTCGACAGCTTTGAAAAAATCATAGGATAATTGGAAAATTTTCTGTTCAGAACAAGGCAGTGGCCCTCGTGTCTCCATTATGTCAGATTTCAAAAAGGAAAATGGACATGGCTTTTTACTGAAAGAGACCATGCAGGGTGTGGGGGTTAAGTGTGGTGTTGAGAATTAGCTGCTCTGTGGGTTGTCAGCACTTATCACATTTTGACGTGTGCCCTTCAACTGTTAGATCTGCCCCAACACCGGCCCTGACATGAAGGCCAGTGATCTCGAATCTAAATACGAATCAGATGGGAAAAGATGACATCTCAGTCTTATAACAATACTGACTGAGAAGATTGATGGTCTGAATAGTCTGTGCTGTACGTAATCACAACACTTAGGGACCATACAACCGGTTGTGCATGTTTAATGTCTATTTTCTATAATTCATACATGCAAGATTGCTGACCAGCAATTAAACTATCATTTCTTGTCTACTTATATTTCCTACCAGCTGAGCCAACCAAGGGATTAAATGTTAGAAAGAGAAAATGCATCATTACTCTATCCACGTGGATCGATCTATCAAGCACACATTTTACTAAACAGCAAAATTAAAAATACCTGGATGTAAGGAGCGCTAAGCTGAAATGCTCCTCAGACCTCTTAAAGGAAGTTGTTGCTTATTCGCTTTGTGACCAGAGTAAGGTAAGTCAATTGATATCACTCTCACATCTGTGCAGTAAATATATAGCAAGAGCTGGTGGTGCAGCCAAAACATGGTAATGTGTCCTCTAGGGTGCAATTCCAGTAGACAAAATGTGATAAAATATAATGCAGTGACTTTCGGCATGCTGGTGCCCCACCACACACAGCTGGTCCCTTTTTATGTTTTTTCCACCCCTGCCCTTCAGTCCGCCACCGCCACGACATCCTCTTTTTTGGTGACGTGTCCCTGACTGGGCCTGTCCCCTCAAATGTCCCCGTTTTTAGCAGTCAGATATTGTAAACTATATGATGGCAGCACATCTGTGGAAACAGAACTGCTTGATTTTGTATAACTGAAAGGAGAAAGAGCAGAGGAAATTGCAGCTGAGGTCCTGGTGGTCATCCAAAATGCATCCAAAAATTTACCCTGAAAAGTCATTGCATCTCTGCCAGATTATTAAATACATAACCCAGTGTGTTTTAAATACATAGTAGCCAGGTTTGTGTGTGTGTGTATATATATATATATATATATATATATATATATAAATCCAATTTGTTTGAAAGTTAATCAGAACCAGAGTTTTGTATTGAGTATTAATAAATCCAATACGTTTAAAATTCTGAGTAACCAGTGATTAACTGGTCTGATATCTCCTGATGGAAAACATATCAAAGTCGATGACCCAATGAAAATTTCAATATGTGACTAAAATTTGAATATGACAACTGTTTCTCGTGATTCTTCTTCTTCTTTTTTTTTTTCTCATTGCTGTATTCATGTTATTAAAGGGATAGTTGTAGAGTAAATAATAATAAATCCATTAGGTTTGACCTATGATGTCCTTCCCTGTTGTGAGAACAAGTGCTTCACAGGGAGTGCTCTTCAGAATGAATGATGTGGATTTGGCCCAGTAACAACATGATTTTGAGCAGCAAAGTAGAGCTGAAAAAATGCTCTGAGGGATGCATAACATCTTTGTTTGAGATTCTTTTCCAGCCCTCTCGCTTGCTAACCGGTAGAAATACCATGTTTCTGTATCACTACGCTACAGCTTCAAGTACCAGTTGTGTAAAAACACATATAGCGCTGAGGAGAGCTGTTGTGTAGGAACAAGAACACAGTAGCTCCACAGTTAGTAACTAAGAGGGCGGGAAAAGATTTTAGATAATAAATCCCAAACTATTGTGTGTTTCGAGACAGAGAGAGCATTGCTAATTAATCCCAAACCAACATGTACTGTGCATCCATAAAAGCATATTTTTTAGCTTTGAATCGCTACTCAAATTTGTTGTTTGCTGGTCCTAATCCTTTTTATTCATTTTAGAGGAACACAGGTGAAGCACTTGCTCTGGAGACAGAGAAGGAGCTGACTGGTCAAACTTAGGAGAATCTTTTTCACTTGTATAGATAAGTGTAATTTGTAAGGAATAACAAATTACTTCCCTTTCTACACCGAATCTGAGATCAGCACAATGGTTTGAGTGTTTCATGATTCTGAGTCTATTCTCTTCTGTTTCAGACTTTATCAGGGCCATTTTCAGCTGACAAGTCATTTGTGTTGTAAGATTAATCACACTCCACAATGATAGCTGCAGAGTTTGATATTTCCAGTATTTCATCGATAACTAGAAGAGTTCACTCAGTAGAGTGGAACATGCCAAGGAATAGATGGTGAAACACCTACTGCAATGCCAACACAACTGCCGGATGCAAGCAGCAGAGATGTGTAAAGTTCTGCCTCTAGCTGAAATAAGATGTTAAACTGAAGCAGTTGAAGAGTGAGAAGTCAGCTGTCAGTAGTCGTACAAAACATTGCAGCCAAAAAACAGAACTAATGCCTCACAGATGTATGTCTCCACCCATCAGTCAATCCCTATGCATCCATACACATCAAGGCTTCCTCGCATATTCTGTGTCCATTTGGAATTATGTTTGTGCGCATCCTCTGAAATTAATGCCATGTAGAAGCAAACGTGTGGTACGGCAAGTATATCTCTGGCCTAACTTTGAAGGAAATTAATAAAAGATATTAAGAGTATTTTTTTTTTTTGGCAACACAGAAGTTCTCATTATACATGTGCAAGAAACATGCTGTCCTCACTGTTTTTTTTACAGAGGAGCACAGAGGACTGACAGAGAACTGAACATCATGATGTCACAGCGAAGTTGACCTTTGACCTGCTGGATGTAAAATCTCACCACCTCATTAATTTATTCTGTTAGATATTTGTGTATAGTTTCATCATAATTAGCATCTGAAATCTTGAGTAATGGTCAAAAATGTGTTAAGTAAGGTCACCATGTCCTCAACAAAATCTAATCAGTGAATTTTTAATTCTAAGTGAACATTTATGTCAAGTTTGGCGAAATTCCCTCATGGTGTTCTTGGCTATAAAAACATTTTTTTAAAAAAGGTTCTTTCAAGGTCTTTCAACAATTCTGATTCACAGAGGTCCTTCAGCATACAGTCATGAATGCGCACAAGAAAAGAGAGGCTGATTGGTGCTGATGTCTGGCGGGGACAATTAAATTACAGTTGCTAATCAAAATGCCGGTGACTATAAAGGGGTTGCATCAGAATATTATCTGGGGGTTGCCTGGCAGAGATCTGAACTCTACTGAGTGACCTCTTCTAGCTTGATTTGTTTGGGGAAAAATGGCTTATTCAAGACTAAAAACATATCAAGTAACATGCTATAAACCATGATTAAATATTTTGCTGGTGATCAGAACATCATAGCATTTTTGTAAAATTTTTTACTCTCTTTAAATATTACTGTAATTAAGTAATTTGGGGGAGTTCTTGTACTTTCTGAGTAAGTATGTATTATACTATGTACTGTTAAAATGACAGCTTGATGAAATGGATGAAAACAAACTGCAGCAGGTACAAGTTGGGAGAGGTAACTGATCAGGGACAGTTCTATAGTGCATGTGTGTGTATCTGTAGTGCTATTCATCCATCTAGTTTTTTTTTATGGAGTTGTGAGCTGTCGAGTTTTGGAGATATTAGCTGTAGAGATGTCTGCTTTCTCTCCAGTGTAATGGGACTTAATGGCACTCGGCTTGTGGTGCGCAAGGCACCAAAAAAAATACTGTAAAGAATTCAAAACCAGTGTCTCTTTTCAAAATTTATGATTGCAGTTACTCAAAATAATTCACAGATCTTGTTGTGAGCAGTTTAATGTAGGAACCACTTTCTTTTTCTGGCAGAAAGAAAGTAGCTCTGGTAGATTCTACTGCAGAGACACTGGTTTTGAATTTTTTCAAATGTGTTTTTTTTTTTTTTTTGGTGCTTTAAGTACCACAAGCTGAGTGCCATTCAGGCCCATTATATTGGAGAGACGGCAGACATCTTTATGGCTGATATCTCCAAAACTCAGCAACTCACACCAAAAAGATGTAGATAGATAAATGGCAGTATTTCTGTTTTGTGGTGAACTGTCCCTTTGAGTGTGTCTCTTATCTCAGGCAATATATAAATACAACTAGAGTGTCAAAATGGCTAATCTTTATTTTGAAATCTTTCCAGATGTACATTTGAGTTTACAAACTTGCAAGTCACATGATTTCTGGCAGCGCTGGTCTGAAACATCTGATCTGGGGAAAAAAAGGTAGGCCTACCACTGTAACTTCTATTACTGAAAACCAAATATTTCCTACTGCTGCAGCTTCACATTAAAAACATTAACTGGAAACAAGACTTTCCTTTAGTCTGAAGTAGTCGCAGATAATGTAATGATTTTGTCATTAAGGTTTACCACTATGGTTTAAAGGTGCATTCACAAAACAATGATTCTTTTCAGCATTTGTTGACTGCGAATCACTTTGAAATATTGCAGAACAGTCAGGAGCAACCATAGTGAGCTGTAGACAAAGAGCTGCAGGTGACTGACTGTAGACCTCAACACACACACCCCTGCGCACAACTTCTCAGTTAGATGACCAGCGCCTTTCACTGTGCCATAATTGGCCTGTTTTTCCAGCATTCTGTGAGCAACTGTGATCTGATTTTATGCTGCACATGGACTGAGTCTGTAAACAGCAGGGTACAATGAAAGTTGAATACCTGGCTGTGAGAAGTTGTGTGTAGCGTGTGAAAGGCATGCAACCTGTCTGCTATATTTCAAAGTGACCCACTGTTAATGAATGCTGAAAACAGCCGCTGCCTGACGGAGCCTCCTAAGGCGGCGGCCATGGCAGCGGGGAGCCCTCCGAGCTGCTCCGCAGGCTATAGAGCATTCAACCTCTGGGTCACCACAATTTTGGGAAGTCACCTTGACCTCTGACATTTGACCACCAAATTTTAGTCAGGTCATCTTTGAGTTTAAGCGAAAATTTGTGCCAAGTTTAGAGAAATTCCCTCAAGGTGTTCTTGAGATATCGCATTCACAAGCATGGGATGACCTAAAAACAAAATGTCTCGGCCCATAATAACATCAAGGCATGAAAGTTCTAAAAAAGGTTTGAGGGTTTTTCATAAGTTGTGAATCAGCATACAGTCATGAATGTGCATAATAAAAAAAAAGACTGATCAGTCCAGATTAGCTGCAGACAAGCTGTAGTTCCTGCTGCCACTCACTCGCTCACTCGCTCACTTACTCACTCACTCACTCACTCACTCAAACATGCACTCACGAAGAAGTGATTACACTACACCTGGCAGGAATAATAATGAGTTAAATAATGACTTAGTGTTTCAAACATAATGAGAACCTTTTTCAACACAATGACTTACTATCTCAAATAACAAGAAACTCACTCAAAACAATGAGTTACTAGTGTCAACTTAGCCCACCAGTACATTATATCTGGTTTGTTTAATGCACAGAGGAAATTGTAATTTTTTCGCTCGTGCAGATTAGACAAAAACTGGATGGCTGACTGTCTGGACAGAGCCAGGCTGTTTCCACCTGACTGAAGTATTTACTACATTTTTTCAGCATCCAGACTCTGCAGGAACCTATGCCAGGCTCCTGTTTGTGGATTTCAGCTCTGCTTTCAATACCATCATTCCAGCATTGCTCCAGGACAAGCTCTCCTAGCTGCGTGTGCCCAACTCTACCTGCAGATGGATCATGGATTTCCTGTCTGACAGGAGGCAGCATGTGAAGCTGGGGAAGCATGTCTCTGCCTCCCTGACCATCGGCACGGCTGCTTTCTTTCTCCTCTGCTCTTCGACACCGTCCTCACTGGACTCATCGCTGATGGGGATGAGTTGGCCTTCAGGTGGGAGATCGACCGTCTGTTGACCTGGTGCAGTGAGAACGACTTGGAGATGATTGTGGACTTACAGACGTGAGACGTGCAGGTAAGATTGTAGCCGACCCTCCCAACCTGGACACTGTTTGTGACAATCCCTTCTGCCAGGAGGCTGCGATCCATCAGGACCAAAACCTCTCACTCACTGACACTGGCCCCACATTCCCCTCTCTCTTATACGACACATTAACTAAGCATTAACTAAGCTAACCAGCAGACATACACACCATACAGATGTGAGAATGAAGTATATCCTTTTTTCCCCTGTCGATGTTGCTCTAAAAGACTGATAATTGGCCGGTCAGAGCTGTGTACAGATTGGACACTGTTCCTCTTGTGTGATTGTTAAAGCAGCTATAATCAATATTCTTATAATACAGTAGCAATGTATCACATGGCTGTAGAAACAATGTGACAGTGTGAAAGGGGTTACTTGTACTGATAAACCTACAGAGAACAGACCTTTTCCACAGCAGTCATTTTGACATGAAATAGTAGAGTAAACACAGGTGTTAGCAGTGATACTAATTAAGGATCTGTTCCATTCAGGTCAAACGGAGTCAGAGTGCTGCTGTTGTGCATGTTGACTCACTGGAAACAATAGGCAACACTGAATGGTGGGAAGGAAATGATTATAAATACTTAGTTACTGTACTTAAATAGATTTTTCAGATATTTGTACTTTATTTGAGTATTTATTTTCTAACATTTAACTTTTACTCCCTACATTTTAAGAAGAATATCTGTACTTTCTACTCTGTATATGATCAAAACAAGATTGTTACTTCAGTAGTTCAGCATTTGAGAGGAATTATTGATCATTCTTAGCGTATTCTTTTTCTTATTTTTATCACTGCACCCTGCCTTCCCAAGATCAACACCAATTTCACCCAAAAATGTACAGTCACACATAGAAAATGTGATTCCCTGGTGTATCCATCAGTGCATATCAAGCACAACAGTTCTTACAACAAAAATAACAGAGAAATGTAACTTAACGAAAATGGTATAACAAGACAAGTGAGTAACTAGTAATAAGATGAGACGAAAACAACAAAAAAGATGTAACAAGACAAAAACAACATAATGATGCATAACACGACAAAAACCATGTGTGAGATATAAGAAGATGAAAACGACATAAATGATGCAACAAGATGAAAATGACATAAAACATATAACAAGATGAAAATGATGTAATAGACATAACAAGACAAAAAGGACGCAACAAAACAAAAAAGGTAAGGATGTAAGAAGACAAAAATGTCATAAAAGACAAAAGACATAGCAACACTTAAACAACATAACAAGATGAGATGGCCACAGAGAAAAGGTGAAGTCAGAATCAGTCGGTAGAAATGTCTCTCAGAGGCAGATTTTTTACTTTTATAATGGTCTTTCTTCAAACAACTTGAGTAACAAATGTGTGTACTCCTCACATCTCTGGTAACACTATATGGAATGAGACATTAATTAGTATCATTGGTAACACCTGTGTTTAATATCAGTATAGCTGCAGTGAAAAAGGTCTATTATCACCTGAATCTGCAGCTCGCCTCAGTTTTACAGAGCTTTGTAACCATTGCAGCAATTTTACTCTCTGGTTCACTCTCACTTCTCTCATATATTTTTGTGTGTTGCAGGCCATTGTTTTAAATGAAAAAGCTCTAAAAACCCTCCGCACATTTCCTGCTTAACATGAAATGACAAGACAGAGACAGTTAAAGATTAGCTGGTGACCAAAGAGGAGCATTTAGCAGCTCTGACGCTGGTTGCAGCCAAAACAGGGCTAAAAGAAAGCTGATATAAGACTTACATTTGTTAGGTGCCCATAACTCGAAATGTAATGTTGCTCTGTAACTGCTTCATACTTAGATAAACAACTGTTTGCCAACAAGTTCCATATCATCTTAAAAGGAGATGGTGACAATTTGTAATTTTTTTAATTTTATCTGCTGCCCCCAAGTGGCCAAAAATATAAATTAATGCAAATTAGCCTATATGTGAGGAGAAAATGAGTATTTTGACAGAGCTATAGATCAAATTTTTGTCAGTGTGTTGTAAAAATAAACTTCTAGGGACCTGTTTCCTGTAGTAACCAGCAGGAGCAGCCGACTGAACTTCTTGGATGTGCATTTACTTTTGTTAGCCTTTTGAATGAGCTGATAATGGTTGTCACTCATGTAAAGGTTATGCAGTTTGTAGTCAATGGTCTTTTATAATAAATAAATGGTGGTGGTCAAACTTTGTCAGTGCTGCATCCTAAAAAAAAATTAAGTTAAAGCTGGGGTAGGCACTTTATTTTGGTGTCCAGTCCAAAATAACTTAAGGATAATGTAATTAAAGTGGTCTGAGAGAAAAGTAGACTTCTGCTCTTCTTCTTGGCTCTATTTTCAGGCTTTAGAAGATCCAGTCTGTGATGGGTGATTTTTGCCAATTACAGGTCGGTAAGATAGTTGACTGCTGAGTCTAATCCGTATTTGATGACCTCTAGGTCAGTGCTTTGGATTGGCGGCTTCTGATCCAAAGCGTTAGAAGCAATTAACTATCTTTTCGTTACACCAATATGAAAATAATTTTTCACAAAATGTAAATATCTGCTTTAACAATGTCTTTCTTAGTCAACATATTTGGTCCAAATTTGGACAGCTGCTGCTGTCAGTATCATTTCATATAGGTAGCAGATATAGTTTGGTCACTTTGCCCAGTTTCTTGCAAACCCTTTTAGTTCTCTTGCTTGTTTGCTGGTTTTTGCTGCTTTGACATTGTCATGGAATCTGACACCTGGCTGAGAGATTCAACTTCAGCTGTCATCTGGCATCATGCTAGGTTATGATTTTTTTTTTCCTTAGGTTAGCTGCTTGCCAAGAGTCAACAAACCCCCCCATCTCAAGCCAAGCAGCTTAAAAGTCGCTTCGTTGTGCAAGAGAAAATTTGATGGTGTAGGTGCAGGTGAAAACCCACAGCGTTTATTGACTGATATGAGTGATACAGATCTGAAAGTAGTTATTTCCTCTCCACCAGGCTGTCATTTGGCTGGCTGAGTGAATCCAGCCCGGGCTTTAGCCTATTCTTTTACTGCCAGACGGCTGGGTGATTAGTGCTGTGGCAGTCTGCGGTCGGCAGCTCAGTGCTGTTCCCTGATAAAGGGGTCAGGCTCAGCCACACACCCACTGCCAACCTACGCTGCCACTTAGCAGTCTGTTTCCTGCCGGCCTGCTCGCAGTGAACAACACCGGGTCACTGTCCCACCTTCCCGCCACGCCGCCTCTTCCTCTAAAGCCTGGCTCTCTATGAAACGGATCCCCTTTTGCTGCTGCTCATTGCTGCAATGCATCTCTGATTAATCTTAGTCAACATCAGAGCCAGAAAGCCAACAATGCAGTCTGCCTGTAGCCAGATTCTCTTCATTGACTGCAGAGGGATAGGAGACTACACAGAGGAGTGCGAGAGTTAGTTAATTGGATATTATATTGAACAGAAGTAGTTCAGAGCTGAAGGAGAAAATAACTTTTGTTGGTAACGGTGCAATTGCAGCAGCATGGGGAGATAAAATGGATGTGATTCTCCCATCAAAGAGCAGGTTTATTGTGTCTAGAATGGTCTTCTACAAAGGATTGAGATTGGAAAAAGAGATGGGGTTTTCATCTTTTCACAAGATGATTTACTGCACTGATATATTTTCTAATCAGATTTCACTGGTGTTTTGGAGTCTTTTTACATCAAATCTTTATAAAAAAAAAAAAGAAAAACCCACCTGAAAGTGAAATTCACAGGCAGATGTAGCTATAAGTCCAAGCATTAACAGGTTTGCTGCGCCGAAAACTTCACTGTTTCTTGATCCCGGTAAAGATTTTTGTGTGGGAAATGCTGCAATGCGCGGAGTCAGAGGCATCATTTGAAAAATGTCTGCTACCGCATGGTATTTATTTGAATTTGAGCAGTTCAGTAAAAAATATCTCTGCATTAAATTAACATTTTCACTTCAAGAGACAAAAAGGGCAAACGTGCAGCACAGATAAAAAACACAGAGAGGTCACACAACTTATTGATCGGGTCCCTTTTAAACATGATTCCTGCATTTATAATTAATAATACAAAGGCCCCCAAAAACTTAACAATCCTAAAAGCAACATCTTTGGTCTGAGCTAACTCATTATTACATGGAGGGGGAGTTCAACACAGCGTAGCAACATTTAGAAAATGAGCAATTACAGCATCTGCAGAGAAGGTGCACAAGTCATTGCAGCTCACCTTGAAGACTCCTGGAGGGTCAGCAGTAGGATGCTTTTAATCTGTTAGTCTTCACATCCTCCACGCCACGACCTTGCAGACATGCTATGAATTTCATTACATGCCTCTTACTTTTGACATGACAATGACAGTTGCCTAAAGAAAGAAGTTTTCTTAAGGCATCGCTCAAATCAGCCAGGAAATCCATCAAGTTACAGGCCCATTTACCAAAAGAAATGTATTACTTTCAGTTCTGCTTTGAGATTCAAGGCTCAGTCAGATGTATCTCTTTTCAGAATCCATTTTATTGTTTCATTTTCAGTCATATACACACACACACAGAGACACATACACGCACAAACAGCCCGGCTCAGTTCCATTAGTTTGGCTGACTTTTCAGACTGCATTGCTAAGCATTATCTGAAACTGCCTCATGGTTGTTGCTAATTGATGCTGCAGTCAGTTCATTATTTTAGTCTCCCATGGCTGCTCAGATATCTGATTCATACATGCACCCTGCATTTAATCAGTCTGATCACACAGCCATGGAACCAAACATAAGAGGCTTTGACGAGGGTCTAAAGCCATCAAATCATGCATATATAGGTTCTTAACAAAGTGCAAGGTGTATTACAAATGTCAAGTTGTTATTTTTTTCTCAGTTAAAAAAGAATTCTACAGGTTTTTTTTTTGGTATTTACCAAAATAAAATGCATTACACATTTATGATTGTTAACTCCTGCATCAGGGATTCAATTAAAGACTCAAAGAAGCAATGCAATTTGCATGTCATTTTTATGCTTCAAGCATTGTTGTTAATTAAAAGTTGCCAAATGTGCAATATTCTGTATTAATGTATGATGTTTGAATAGTCAGGAGTTTTCACTCAGTGGTAAATCAACAGCTGGGCCTCATATATCAGTGGTCATTTGGTGCTCTTTTTTGAAGAGGCTGATAGGTAAGGGTCATATATTGTGAGATTTCATTGCCACTGTTCACACATGGTGTGTACTGCTTGATCATGACGTTACAGTGCTACTGTACAGCCGCCCTCCTCAATAACCAGATATTATCCCATTTGAGCTTTTACTAGCCAACGTAAAAATGGAGTGCCAAGGTGATTATTCAGAATTATGATGGTAGCGGTGATAAAAATTAGCCTTGTCCACTAAAGAGGAGCTGTGAATGCCAGAAACAGCAGCTATTACAGAGCTATAAATGAGGGAAATCCCTCAGCAAGTGAAATGACACCAAGCATATCCAAAACAACCATTATTTAGTCCTTGTGTGGATAGTTTACTCAGACCATCCATCAGCTATCTAAGGGACATCTAGAATTACCTTTCAGTGGCAGACGGACTGAAATTACCTCATTTGAACGCATTATTCTGTCCATAACTCCCACAAATGATGCATTAAAATGCCCTGATCAACACGTAATAGACCTTATGCCACTGGCAAAAATTCACTGGAGCAACAGAGACTGTATGCCTCTGATAAAAAGCAGACAAAAAGAAAGACAATTAGGACGTGAAAAAGAAATTACCAAGCTCATTGATGGGCTTGAATAGAGTCCCAGAGGAGGGAGAGGTAAAATGTAACGCTTCGACAAAAGGACATTAACACATATCCCTTCATTACTTTGAGTATAATGACCCTCCCCCTCCCCCACCCACACTCCATTCATACAACCCACCAAGAAAAATAATTTTCTTTCTGTGGTTTAGTGGCAAAGTATATTCTTCAGATACATTGCTGCTCCATCCAGACATTGTCAGATGAACAGTGAGCTCAGATGTCATTGTTGTTAATTAATCCTTTGACATTTTGGGAATTTTTGATGCCTGGAGCCAACTGCAGGTTGCCTTTCATGTTTTCAGATTCAGATTCAGCCTAGTTATAACCTAAGTGTTTACTGAGTGCAGGTTTAAATGGGTTGCAACACACAAACTTGTTTTTAAAGAGAGATATTTTACTAAATATAATAAACTGTGAGGTGTAACTGTTTCCGTAACATACAGAACTAAAGGACACAAATAATGTTAGCATGCATTTATATAGTGGAGTGCAAAGGTCTCAGACTACTAGTCAAGATACTTCTATTTTGCATTTGTTTCTAATATAATAGTATTATTTTCAATACAAATAATGTTATCAGTGTGTGATAGTGTGTATAAGGGCTTACTACATTTTTGTTGAATCATCTCATAAGTTGTTGTAAGTCTTTTTTTTAGGTTAATGCCATTCATTATGTAGATTTGGTGCAAAAATTAAGCACTTTGACCACCTGAGACTTGACAAAAATGGAAAAAAGAAAAACTCTCCCCAAAATACCATATTGAGATGCAAAGACAGCCACAGACATCACAGGAAAATTAATGTTGTGATTTGGAATCAAAAAGTTTTCACATTTGAAGACTTCTGAAAGAATTGCTTTTTGCAGTGATTGGATGGCAAGCATATCTGTACGGGCAATTATAGTCAATATACCTCAGGAAGCAATGAACCTTTTGAATGTCCCATATCTCTAGTTTGTGGTTGTGACATTTCATGTGGCTGTGATTATCCTCGGAGTCACAATTTGCTATTTTATACAGTAAGGTCACGCAGTTGGGCTCATGGAATCCACAAGAGTCTCTGCTTTCCAAGTCAGACCTAATTTATGATGAACACTGTTTATAGACCCCAGTATAATGGAATATTCAAAGTCCAGTTTTAGGCAAAAATGACACATTGCTACAGACAACAAAATTGCATGTTTTTTTTGCCCAAAACAGCAAGGTGAAGGGATCCTTGGCCAAGTTAGTTTTTACCTTAGCAGAATTTTGCCTAATTTTGCAGCGTTTTAGCTCCATTCCCAACTGCAACCATTAATCAATTACAAATACATTATTAAAATAATTGTGAACTATTTGGAATATTTTATTATTTCTAGATTGTGGGCAAAAGAAAACATTTGAGGACATCATTTTGGTCTTTGGCAAACACTGACATACATTTTTCACAATTTTCTGACCTTTTATAGACCAAACAACTAACTGATTAATCAACAAAATAATCAACAGATTAATTGAAAATTAAAATAATCATTAGTTGCAGCCCTAAGCATAATAACAGTATGTTAAGTCTAGCTGTGAGAGGTTGCTTTGGTGGTCCCTCTGACACTTGGTGCCCTGCAGTGTGTGATGTGTGTGTATGCTGCAGCAGCTCTGTTCCCACCACCATGTTTCATTGTTGGTTTGATGCATTTACTGCAGTATTAGTCCCTCTCCTTTGTCTCCTTTCATACACCCTTCTTTACTGTCATAAATGTCAAACTTGGATTCATCAGAAAACAGGATTTTTTTTAAAGTCATCCACTAATGCTGGCATTTTTTAGCTCATCCAAAGTGTTTGCCCTTGTTTCCCCTCCTGAGAAGTGGTTCAGAAGCTGCTGCTTGTCCTCTGAGACCACTACAAGACGGCCTTCTTCTGACAGTGCTTTTGCTGACTGGAGTCTTGTGTTCTTTATTTAGCTAATTTTGTATCTGTGATGAAGTTGCTTTCCTATAGCTCTCAGGGAATTAAGCTTGATGTATTGATCTGATGGTGTGGTCACTTTTGGTCTGCCTGACCGTGCTTTGGATACAACTGATCCAGTTTCTGCAAAGCACTTTAGACTTTCATGCACTGCCCCCTTAGAAACCTTTAGTCTGGCCACAATTTGACACTGTGAAAGCTCCTCGTTGCGTTGAATAACAATTTGACTTCAGTGGAAGGGATACAACTCAAGGAAATCTGACCTTTTGTACATAAAAGTGAAACTAGTCAATGGCACAAATTTGCTTAATGTTTTTAAATCTAGAAATAGTGCAGAATCTTAAATATTTCACATTTTACATGCCACAACTTTCTTTATTTCTCCATATATAGTGTGAATTAAAAAAAGTTAAACCTACAGTTATGTAGGAGTGGGAGCCTAGTTAGGTTTAATTTATTGCTTGGCCCTCTAAAAGTTTATGTTACAGCTCATGACATTACAGGGACTTACTGTTTGTCTCGTTGATTTCTTTTGGCTGGACAGCACTAAAGTGCATATATCATCAATACTGATTTATACATTACTTTAAAATCTTTAGTAGCTACGATTTCTTAATGTTCCCCTCCAGACACGTTTTAATACTCTGCTAATATTTTGTTTAATATGGTTTTCCTATAAAAAAAAAAAAAAAAAAAAGCAACTCTGAAAAGGTGCTGGAAGCATATCTACTTTTTTTCCCTCATTGAGTAATTTAATTTGGCCTTGAGCCGCACCCACCAATCCAGCTTGTGCCAGATCGACCGACGAATGAGCAGTGTGCATCAAGACTGATAGCATTAGCATTAGAGGAAACATCAGAGAGATTCAGCCACACATGTTTGAGTCCGAGTCAGACCAAGGATGTTGGGTAACAAAATTGACAAACATATCAGAATGGAAATATCATCCTTTATTTGTTTAAGTTGTTTGTTAGATGGTATCTGACAGTGACACAGCTAAAGCTAACTCTCACTCTCTGTACTGATAAGTCCACGCTGAGCTGGAGGTTAGGTTTCTTTGCTTGCCTAAAGCAAATTGGACAGTAATTGGCTTTTTAATTTGTTACGTGCCAAATCTAGCTTTTTTTGAATCTCAGATTCCAGGAAGTAAGCAGACATCACCTCCTTCAGTGGATGAAGGTGAAAACACCTCTCTAGTGACAAACTTTGCACAGATACATGTCAGTATCATCAACGTCAGACATTTTAGGGGACATAGTTTAAGTTAAGTTTTAATGGTACAACTCAATTTAGAATTTGTTTTAAACTAGCTAGCAGCTAGAAATTAAAAATGACTTTACACACAATGGATTTACAAATAGCTGGTGCAACCTGTGCTGGAAATTTTTCAGTGTATAAGTGTTTAGAAAATTATATTTAAGTATATGTTGGCCATTCCTGTGCAGAATTATGTCTAATAAGCAGCAATTTTTGCATTAATACCACAGATTTTGCTACATTAAAATACTACATTAAAACACAAAGACCAGACAAGGAATGCCACTGGAAAAATTATGCTGTGATTTGGTGTCAAAAACTTTTGACATTTGGAGATGGGACTAACATCATCACACATGAATACAGCTGGGAACACTGCATCCACAAAAGTCTCAACTTTGAATTCTTATCAAATTTATGATATTTCAACACTGTTTATGGACGCCAGTATGCAGATATATTCAAATAAAATTTTTAGAATAGGCAAAAATAATACATTTATACTGCATGCAAAAAATGACATGTTGATTTTAACCCAAACTGCATTGGACAAGCATAAAGTGGGCACACATGTAAAGAAGAGACTCTGCCCAAAGTCTCTATCCATAGAACCCATTTTCATTAATTTATCCAACAAGCTTGCATGACATAATTGAACCTAGTAGGTTTGAAATTAGCTAGCAGCTACTTAGAAATTAGAAAGGACAACACACATATCTGCAGTTGTAATTGATTTATGAATACCTGCCTTGGACCGAGTGTCCAAGAAATAAATCCCCAATCAGCTTTATCCCAAAGGTAAACATTGAATTTCAATAACCATGTTAAAATTATTCATAAAATATTACTTTCTCATTTTAATAAAATGCTGGAACCCAAGTTCAAGTCCATAATTTGCTTTTGGCTGTGTTTGCCCTTCAGTTTCGAAACAACACAAAGTTTACTTTTTGCAAACACACCAAGTACCATATTGATCACCTCGGAGGCAAATATTAGGGAGACATGAAGCAAAGTTTCTCATTAAAGTGCTTGGTTCATTGAATGTAATTACCACGGACACTCGAAAAGTTATGCAGCAATTAAGCCAAGTCGCATAATGCGAGCTCAATCATCACACAGCGTGGATAGGTATCCATGTAGAGATACAGTGAAAATGATTACACTGCTGTATCTGTTCTTAACATCGGTCACGTTCAGAACAAGCCCTGCTGGTGACTAATTAATGAATGAGTAAGCTTAATGAGCAGAGGTGAACACTTCAAACATGAATCATGTCTTCACATACTAATGATGTAGGAGTTCATTTCAATAATAAAGAGATGTATGTTCTTGAATCATGCTCCAGTTACGGAGGAGGAGATTTAAAATTTGAATAGAAAGCCAAGACAGGGTGGTGTTCAAGCCAATCAAATATTTGAACTACTTATATGAATATTTGATCTGTAGAAAGTAGAAGAAGAGTGCTGTGTGGGTGGAAAGGCAGGCAGGATTTTTATTCTATTTATTGTTTCATTTCTTTTAACAGTTGATTCACTGTCACTGGAATCAAACTACAAAGATGACACAAAGTATAAACTGTCAGTGGTTTCATGATAAAGCATGCCTTTCTATTCAGCTAAAAGGGAAATAGAGGAAGTGAATAGAATGTCCTGCCTTTAGCAAGTTTACTGTCTGATTTATCTGAGTTTACCTGAGGATAATTTCAAAGCTGGGTCTTCACTTTTTTCCTTTTCCGATAAGCCAGCTAACATATCAAGCTGCAGCGTGTCTGTGTCATAATCCTCTTGTACTAACCTTTTTCTCACTTGCCAAGTCAGCCAAAGCTCAAAATCTCCAATGATAACCTGTTAGCCTCGACCAAAGTGCTGCAGAGCTGGATGGGTTTGTGCACAGTGGCTCGCTGATGACACTTTGAAATTGAATTGACACCCAGAAAAGGGATTTCTATGAGTCTTTGAGGCCATTCTTGTTATTGTTAACTGCTTATCTAATAGAGTTAGTTCACATGTACACTAGGGGTATTCCTAGTGAATAATTTCCCTGTCAATTAAAGAGAAATATATATATTTTTTAAATTAGTCTAATAGCAAGAAAGCATCATGTAAACAGTCAAAGTTGAGCACAATTTATTAATCAATAAAGTTAAGCATTGTATGAAAAAAATCCTGCATTGAGAACCGCATGAAGCAGTTAATCACATTCTTCAATAACCAAATCATAATTTCAATGCTGCTGAAATGTGTGGCCCTATGCATTGTGCATAATGAACATAGCACATTTTTCATTTTTTCCATTCTTTTACTTTATTTATAATGATTATACACAATAAAAAAATCTGCAAATGTCCTAGTGTTCTCTAGCTCTCCTTATATCGTGTCATATATAACATCATAACACAGTATGGCTAACATTAGCAGTGCTGGCACCAACAGCTTGCTCTCCCTGCAGGTTAATGTCCACATGCCTGTGCTGAATGTGGTCATGCATCACTCTAGTCAAGTGGTTACATGCCAGTTTATTCAGACACAGCCTACATGTAACATTATTTTCATTTTCTAGATCAAATATTGCTAAATTGTGCTGGTTTTGCGGATGTCATCTGTCCCACTTTTTGCTCTCCACCTTGCCGGATTACACTATCCAACCAATGGTGCAGGAAGAGGAGGGTTGCTGTCTGTCAGGGCTGCAGCTCTGGCTAGTGGCAGGCAGCTGTATAATAAAATATTAATGATTAGTTAATACCGACTAGTATTTCTGCTCCCAACTATTGAGGGTAGCAACATTTAATAATTTAGTCGACTAATCACGCACATCCCTAATGTACAACGTCACATATAAACACAATCATACCGTCAAAAAAATATGTATTTCAGCTTTGACACTCGCACATGTCTCTCCTGGGCAAAGACTGAGTTCAGATGCTTCCCTAATAGACAACTCAGAGAGCAGGCTCATCTTTATTTTAGGCTCGACTCTAATGATGGAGGGAGGATGTGGAGATAGTGAGAGATAGAGAGAGAGTTGGAGAGGGAGCAAGGTAGAGGACTGGAGTGCCCCCGTGGTCCCAGACACAGATGGACAAGATGAGAGGGAAACACAAGCACAGCTGATGCCTTGCAGTGTGGAGTATTATGAGACCAGGAATCAGTGATCCCTGCTCTGCACTGATGACACTGGCTTTACTGCCACTCAGTCATTCTCCGCTCTCACCAGGAACCCTGGGGACGCGGCTTGTCGAGCACAGTTGCATCAAGATCAAAGCCACTTTGAGACACTTTGGTTATGCCAAAAGTGTCTCCAGTGGAGATATGATGGTACAATTTCGCAAGTACACAAATGCCCAAAGCCAAACAGGGGAAATGAAACTGAAGTGACAGTATATCAAAATGATTTGCATGTTCTATTTAAGCTGAGTCTATTAAGAATGTCCTCCATCTGTTTGGGCAGAAATATTTTGGCTGCATTGAACCAAAATTTGAGTTATCAACTTTGGCATTTTGCTGCTCCAGATTAGCTCAATCATTAGAAACTTTATATCAGAGCTTCTCATAAAGAGTGTAGTTTATGGCAGATGGATTGGTTTGACCTATTATGACTGCCATCCTTTATGGAATCCCTTAAGCCTCATGCATAAAAATCATGTTTGTCAGAACCTTAGACAGGGACAATGAATTTAATCCTTTAATGGGAAAAGGAAGAATAAATGTATCCACTCAGGCATGAACTCTTGTTTGTCCGACTTGCACTCCACTTGTTATATGCTGTGTCGGATGAGTGTATCCACTAAATGTCTTGAATAGAAAATGTATAAATTGTCAAAAGTTATCTCTTAGGCTTCACACTTCCTGTGAGATGAAGCACAAAGCATACTCTACCTGAACTCTATGGAGTACAGAAAGACCAGTAATCTTCCGCTGGGGCTTCAGCAGGGGGAAAAGAAAGCACACAATAGCATCATCCACTTCTGATCCATTTTGTGAAGGGAGAAGAATGAGAAAAGAAAATGAACACATTGCCTCAACCTCAGCCTCAACAATTGCAGGGAATGGAAAAAGAAGTGGAGAAACAACTCGACAACACTGAAATTCTTAACAAGTCCACTGTGGACTGTGGGTTCATGTGAGGCTTTGTGTATGCAATGCTAATGGTAAGTGAACTAGAAAGTACCCGATGACACTTTGTTGTAGACATCATTGATAAATGATGATGGTCCAAAAACAGATGAAAAAGTTTGTGACTCTTTTGTCTTGTACTTAGACATGCTATGTGTTAGGCTTATCTAGGTTGAAAAGAAAACCAAATTTTGAATATAGTTATAATAATAAAAGGTTGCAAGGGGACTTGAAGCTAATTTCATATCTTGAGTTAGCTAATTTTAGCATAATGCTAGCTAATTAGCTAGCTAATAATTGATGTAGATTACTGAGCTAGTTTGCTACCTTTTTGGTGACTTTAGCTATCTAACTTATCTAGCCAGCTAACTTCTGATGTAGATTAGCTTGGTAGTTAGCTAGCATTTTGCTACCATTAGCTATAAAATGTAACTAGCTAGCTAATGATTGATATCGATTGGCTAGCTACTTAGCTAGTGTTTTGTAAAGTTTTGGAAACCTCAGTTGCAACTTCATAATAACATTCCCAATAATGTTTATAGATGTGCTATGCAGTATTTGTATTTTGTTTTTGTTTTTTTTAATTTCCAAAGTATTATAAAAATCAGTTAGGGGGATGATCTCATTACTGGATAGGGCAGAGTGGAGCAGGTGTCTAATTTGATTCCAGTTTTTGTTTATTAAGTGAATTGAGCTGAGAGAAGTTGAAAACAGGTTGGTTTTGGGTTCACTTCATTTACAAAGTTCATTATTAGAAGGTAGGTCAGCACATTTTATGTCAATTATTCACATTAAAATACTCTCTGCTAATGGCAGCCTTTCAAGTGGGCAGAATGTTAAACCAAATTCCATTCTAAAAGCAGGTGTTTTATGGTAGGGCCATAACTTTTCATAGTAAAACTTTTAGTTGCATCATCACTTAGATTCTTTTCTCATTCACCTCAATCTACAAGCACAATTGGCACACGTCATTTACTCAATAACATTATTTGCCACAGATGTACATTACATGCACTGAATGGCCCAGCACTACAGCACATTTCCACCAGACAAAAGTGATATATGCAGTTCATACCACTTAGCTGAATAAAGAGGGAGGTATTTAACATGTGCAGGGCTCAGCGATCAAGTTAACAATAATAAAAATGCAATACAGAAACTACAAAAATTACCTGGGTAGGTTAAGGAAATAAAACTACTTGAGTAGGTTTAGGAAAAGACCATGCACTATGTTAAAATAGGTATGTTACTTAATGTAACTTAATGTACATAATATAAGGATTTATAATTATTAGTTGCAGCTTTATTTTAGCCATCCAAATATTGCTTATAGATGGTTTTCAAAGTAAGTATTAACTGTTAATATAATGATACAAATAAATGGCTCATCTCTCTATGTAATGATATCTTGAAGATCTACAAATCATTTGGTAATCATTAACAAATATCTAATATAGTATATAAAATGTTATAATGTGTGCAACAATGTAACAACATAGATTGCTAATTTAATCAGAATGTAATTGTGACCACCTCTTTTCAGCTATGATACAATATATAATTCAGAAACAAATTACTTTATATTACAGACACTAATGATAAAATCAAAACATAAGTAATAGCATTACTAATAATTAGCAAGTGTAATTATTTATCATTTCATTGTAAAGTTTAATTAATTATCAATGTACCATTTATTAATGAAAGTTTTACAGACTATTACTATTATATGAGGATTAGTTGACATTATTTGAACATGCGCTGCTACAGAATAGTTTTTAGATCCAAAGTAGTTGATCATATGAAGAGAATAATCAGGAAGAAAAATCCAGAATTGATAGAATATTTCACAACTTTAATTCTTTCCACCTTCACCTCGTCATCCTCCTCTCCTGTCACAGAGGGAACTTTCAGGTAGGCAACACAGAACAAAGTAACTCCACAGACCAGACCTGGTTTCCAAGGTAACAGCGAACAGGGCCCCCTTTGGATCGAATGGCTAATTTCCACACCTGTACCCTCTCCATACTGCAGAGCTACAGTGGGTATATGCTTCAGGACTGCTCGCCCGAAGTGATCGGCAGAGACAAAGGTGACCATAACCTATGGGCTGAAATACCAGAACAACACAGCAGCACCTCATTAGTAGTATCACACTGATGCTAGGTTTTTCTTTTCTGTGGCTCGGTCATCACTGCCAGCTCGCTGTGTGTTATGTCACCCCGTTCTTGTTCTTTCTCCCTCTTTCTCACCATAATCTTCAGTGCGCCTGTTTTTTTTTTGTGTCCCACACCTCCTCCCTTTTCCTCTTTCTTTCCATCTCCCATTGCGATCTCTGATTCAAACTGTCCTCAGGTGGCTCTTTTCATCCCTGTCAGTCTGTCAGTTTATCAAGCCTGAGCGCCCTCCCAATCTCTCTCCATATAATTAGTACACTGTCCTGAAGAAAGACAGGTGTTATCTGACACCAGCTGTTTTCAGTTTCACAGTTTACCAAATTTAAGGTGGAAATCTGATAGATTTAATTGGCCACTTAAACTAATTTGACCTGGAGAATTTGAATCCTCTTATATTTTAAAGTATTTTGGTCACACTTTATTTCACAGTACACTAATAAGGTGTAATAAACTGCACTTTGTATCAAATTAGACAAAAGTTAAAAATAATGTTCTTTACTGGACAAGAGATTATACCCTACATTAGACCCTTATTAGACTTTATTAGAGGGTAGTTTATTGTTTCCCACTGTTAATGTTGGTAGATTCTTTTGTTGCCATTTTCACTTCCACATTTTACATCAGTGCTTTTAGAGTCATTTTAAAACATTCAATAATATGAGCAAGCTGTTGAAATGCTATTGTCAGTTAAATGATCACTTATGGTGGTGAATCACTGGGCAACTTTTTGGTCAACATGAAATTACACATAATGCTGGATTGTAAATGACTGCTGACTCAGTCAGTGGAGTTGCATCAAAGTCGCATAGCATTTGAATACACTGCAGCAAATAGACTAGACTCGTTGGTTATGTATTCTTAAGTGGAGAGAGGCAATAACACCTGACTCTTAAGCTGTAAAGACATTCATAGGCTGTTAAATCTTTATTGCAGGTTATTGGAGGTTACTCTGTTATAGTCTCTAGTATCAGTAAAAGTCCATTTGCTAATTGAGCAGCACTTAGTTCTTCATGATTACCAATATAAATGTGTTTTGTTATTTTGAGGTGCTTATATAATTTAATGTGCAGTGAAGAAGTGTGTAAATACAAGTGCTACTCTGGATTTCTTTAGAGGCTTAATATTAGCAGTAATTTTGTTGTTTATTTTTTATTTTCTGGTTTCTGCTATTCGTCATATACATGGCCCCATTTCTTCATTTGACTCTTCTAAGGCAGTAGATCTCGGGTACCACTGAGTAACAATA
This sequence comes from Lutjanus erythropterus, assembly GCF_056507025.1. NCBI lineage: Eukaryota > Metazoa > Chordata > Actinopteri > Lutjaniformes > Lutjanidae > Lutjanus > Lutjanus erythropterus. The sequence goes on from NC_139325.1 coordinate 14,488,388, forward strand.
TTTAAATTGAGAAGTCTAGATTTATGGCCCTGTTTATTGCATTTGTTATTAAGTCTGGAGAGTTAGTTGAACCCAGAACACTGGTTAAAATAGCATTACACTATTCTATGTATCGCTGTAAAACTTATCTCTGCTGGTTGCGTCTGGTAGTTGTGGTGGCATTGCAGTATGTACTTCACCATCTGTTCACCCTGACAGAGATCTGCACGCTGCTGAGTGCACTCCTCTAGTTTATTAAGGGTTTAACACTTCACAGTTGTGATCTGCTTCATCAGGACTTTGTGGATTTGATCAGATTTGGCAGTCGCCTGAATTATAACATAAGCAAACCATCCTACAACTGTCATCACCTTTTTTATTACAATGTTGCTAAATTCTGATTGATATGACATCATCATTTTCCTACTCAGACCCACCAACTTCAAACCAGTGAGTCAAATGCAGGTAAAAATATAAATTCACGAAATAACTACTTGTCATCACTTGTTTATACAGTATAGAGCCCCCACCATCTAAAACAAGCAGTGATGAATATAACTAGTACATTTACTCAAGTACACAGTTGAGACATTTGTACTTAACAAGCATTTATACCACTTTATACTTCTACTCCACTACATTTTAGAAGGAAAAATATTATGAATATACAGTTTTTGATTATTTGACAGTCTTAGTCACAAGTTATATCAGGAGAAACTTCATTCTGAGAGAACAAAATATATTTAATTGATGTGCACAATCAAGATGAGAACTGTAAAAAGTCTTCGGCAATTAGACTCGACTGTGACATCATCATGTATAAATGGGGGTAGTGAAGCCGTGATTCCTACACGAAACCCCCGATGGAGTCTAGACACTAGTGGTGATGAATGGATGGGCACCGAACATGAAGAACTGGAGGTGAATGGGGTGGAGGAGGGTTGCAACTGGGCCCACTGCCGAAGTTTGGCCCTGGTGTAGCAGCAGTAGTTGTAGCAGTGGCAGCCTTTCGGTCAGAGATGATTGATGATGATGATGATGATGATGAATGAGCTTTTGCTGTGATTCCACCCTGAAATGACAGCTGACAGCAGCAGAGAGCAGAATGGATTCATAGTTTGATGGCAACAACATGATTAGCTGATGGAGATCATGGCTAAAACTGGTTGGTTAACTGAAAGAGTAAATGCCCACAGTCAGCAGGAAGAGCGAGACTAAGAGGGAGAGAGCTGTGAATGAATGAGGCATAAGGATAGTCTTCCTGATTGAACTTGCTGAGCTTCATTAAGTTGCTAGTTACTAGGATGCTTTGTCATAAATTAAACAATCCAGCAGAATACAGTTAGAACGGAAATGATTACCTGATTAATTGACTAGGTGACTGACAAAAACAATTACTCACAAGTAATGTTTTTTGGTTCCAGCTTTTCAAATGGGAGGATTTGTTGCTTTTTCCGTCATTTTTTAAAATAATTGAACAAGCATTGTGAAGGTGTCACTTTGGGCTGAGAGTCATTATGGGGGATCTCAGTTAGTTGCAGCCATATAAAAATAAATAGAATTAGCTCCACACCAACCTACAACAGTGAAATGCTACTTACATATTAAAGGACAAGTGTGTAGGATGTAGTGGCATCTTCTGGTGAGGTTAACTGCCACCAACTGACTACCGCACGCTTTACCTTTCCCCTGTATGTGAGGGAAAGTCCCTCTTTAGAGCCGTGTAGGTTTGTCCCCTTTGCACTACTGCAGAAACATTAGAGCATAACATGGTGGACTTCATGCCCCGCTGTATATAAATGGATCATTCTAAGTCAACAAAAACACAATGACTCTTATTTTCAGGTGTATTTACACGAAAAGGTACTTATTATCATATTCCATTTATATTCTGCCAATAACTCCACCAGCATCTTACACACTGTACTTGTACTGCAGGAGTTATAATGATCTAATGATATATTAGTATAACAGTCACATGGCCACTTTTCTTTTAGTTTTATTTTTAATACTTACAGTATGCGCCTACTTTTACTTGTTCGAATGCAGGACCCTTTACTTTCATTTGTGTATTTTAGTTTGGTAGTTTACTTTATTAAAGGATTTGTAGCTGATTGAGAAAATAAGTTATTGGGCCTTTAATTCTGACAGTTTAGCCCAAAGTTCTGACACTTCAAGACATTTTAAAATGAACTTTTTGGAGCCTTTTTGTTTAACTTTCCTCAGGTTGAGCCCTGTCCTCCTAGGGCCAGTAGACAAACAGTCTAATAGCATTGCAGACATTCTAATTTGTGTGCACCCTAACGACTACTGCCCCGAGCTATTTGCACAGTTTCCCACCAAGCCCCGTGAAGGTCAGCATGGCATCACAGCAGACGTTAAAGACAGACTCAATTGCTCGGACAATTGACAGTTGACGCACACACACACACACACACACACACACACACACACACACACACACACACACACACACACACACACACACACACACACACAAATCTGATGTAAGAAAGCTGGTTGCATGCCCTATATACATATTTAGGTATATATGACACAGATGTCTGTCATGAAAATTGTATACAGTATCTTTCCCATACTTCTCCTCTTTCATTACACTGACAGGGAGCACATCAGTGGGTTTTTCTGTCAGACAAATGAAATGTGTTTTCTTTATTAGAATGTATTTAAAAGTCCTTTTCATTTCTCTGACATGTTGGTAACAAGCTCTTAACAGTGTGAAGCATATTTGTTGTCTTGCTGGCTGCTAGCAGCATTGTTGAGATGCTGTAAATTGGCTTTTATCTCCCTGAATATGGAGAGTCAGTCAAAGTGATGTAACAGTCTGATAGATCACTCTACACAACATCCTTATGCTTAAACATATGCATCTGGGGTTGTTGGAAATGAAAGAGTGCAATGAATGTGCTCTTCACAACAAGGCTGCTGACACCTTTTAATGCTTGTTAATCTAACTATATTCTGCTCATAGTTTAGAAGACACTTCCTGACATTTTCCTGACATTTCTCCATTATGATTGACATCAAGGCGATCCAAAACCAGCCACTACAGTATGTAGCCAGAGGCCTCTTAATCAAGACAGGCATCTTAGAATTTGGTTTGGAAGCGCTCAGGTCAGAACTAATCTCACATGGTATTTTTTTTTTTCTATTAAGGCAGTCTAATTTAGATTAAGAACATAAAGGCAAAATTAAGAACACAGGGGGCAAAGTCACATATGGAAAATTGGCACAGACATAATGATGAAACTTTTCTAGTTTAATTAGCCGTGGTGTAATCTTCATCGTTTGCATGCAGCCCATGTCCCCTGGTCTTCATTGAATTTACACGGCAAATCTGTTTTATCTGTTTTTTAAATCTGTTTTTTTTTATGAGGATACAATCTGTCACTCATCAGTGACTTTGCTGAATTACTACATGTTTTTCCACAGTCAAGAGAGGCAGTATTTGTTCATATAGCCCGTATAAAATATAGGCTAAATAATACCAGACTATGGTATATTTACTTGTAAGCAACATCTTCAAATGTTTAAGTGTAGTAAAAGTACAACTGTACATTCTGTACATTTACAAAACAGATGATTAACAGTTTTAGATGCCCAAGAAAAACCCCAAGAAAATATTTCAACAGTGTTTTTCCACATTCAGCCAGTCTACTGTCATTACATGTGCATTACAATATAAAGATCACAGTGGATTTACAAATGCACAAAACATTTATGTATTTTGGACCTGAACAACAATATAGTATTGTACTTCTTTATGATCTAGAATTACTTTTAATTTATAAGGTTAAGTTATTCTCTACCAACCATTTACAAATCAATTGTTTTGGCAGTGCCTCAGCAACAGGGTTCTACCAGTATTGTTTTAAGACAAAAGTCTGATACAGATTGTCAGTGATCCCCTCCCAGCATAAACTGGTGGTCAAAGGTCAAAGTCACTGTGACCTTGTGTCCAACCCCTTGACATGAATGCGATATCTCAGGAACGCTTGGAGGGAATTTCTTCAGTCTTGGTTTGAGTGTCCACTTGGACTAAAGGATGGACTGAAGAGATTTTGATGGTCAAAAGTCAAAGTTCAAGGTCATGGTGTCCTCTCTAAACACATTTTTGGCTGTAATTCAAGAACTGATATGCTAATTTTGACAAAATTACACACAAATATCTAATAGGACAAAATGATGAAGTGTTGTCGTTTTATATCCAAAAGGTCAAAGGTCAACGTTATGGTGACATCATAATTTTCAGTTCTCTATCAGTCCTCTCTGCTCCTCTAACTGATGACAGCATTTGTCTTATTGGAAATTATTCACTGTAACCACAAATGTGATCATGTCCATTTTGCCAGAAGGGACATTTAATACTTTTTACTAAATTCCAAGTCAGTATAGTAGTAGGTTCCATATTAAGTTCCTTCAGAGTCTTCATTATATGAGTCTGGACAGACTCTGATGTAAACTGTAACTTGACTTGTTGGCGTGTTTATACAACCATTGAGAGCTGACTTCTCAGTCTTCTTAACCTGCTGCAAAGGGCCACAAGTGATCAACAGCTACATCAATCGGATAACATGTTTCAGCTAGGGACAACTTATGTGGGAATCATGTTAATGTTGGTGGAACTTTGTAAATCTGGTTGCATCTGGCAGTTGTAGTGGCATTACAGTCAGTACTTCATGATGTGTTGCCTGACAGGGATCTGCGCTCTACTGAGTGTACTCTTTCAGTTGTCTTTGCATTTCTTACAAAACCGCCACCTTTTTTTTTTTTTTGCAAGATAAGTATAACCACAGAAGTCTAAATCTATCCTGCTAGTCACTGCACGTCGCATGCCGTGTTCAAGCTTCTTATACATTCTGTGGGCAGGTTCTGTTCGGCCTGTAGGCACATTACAAGCAGCAGCTTGCTGTGAGAGGTTCTGATGAATCCTACAATCAACTGGCTTTCATGTTAAACACCTTTCCAACCACTGAGATTAGAATTATTCTCAGCCCTTCAATTATTCATTGAATCTGGTTGGACCTGAAAGTCAGTGAGTGTGACAAAAGGACTGTTTTGAACATTGTGTGAGATTTATCACACCTCTGAAAATATTCTTACCTATTTTTCTGGTTGAAATGGTCTTTATAGCTAAATTGTCTTGTATTTAATGGGTGCGATACAATCCCTCACAAACCTTGAATGATGTTTTACCGAAATAGAAGCTAAGAGCACATCTTAAGGCATAGAAATAAATCTAGAGACTCACGCTGCACCGAGCCAAGAATAAAGGAAATACAATATGATTCTTATGTCAGATGCTACAGTAGAAGTCAGTGTAATGGACATAATCTTCATCACAGACACAACCAGCTCTGTGATTTTCTCACAGTAACTATACGTCCACACATGAATTATACATACTCTGTTATAACAAACATATTCTTGAAAGTCTGAAAGGTTTTAAAGCCACCATAGACAAAGTGAATAAACAAAAACAGTGTTAGAAACAATGTAATGCAGCATTATACAACACAATACAGTTAAGTCACAGGAAAACAACAAACTAAGCAAAAATAATAAAACACAACAGATCTTGGCACCAAACAATCTAAAAAAATGAATATATAGATAAATAAATAAGAGAGAAAAAAGATGGTACAAAGCACTTTTACAAATAAAAATGTAGGAATACATTTTTATTCCTATGTTTCTTTCTTTGTGTACAATAACAAATATCCCCTTGGTAATAATGAGTTCTTGCTATTAACAATTCAAAAGCGGCAGCGTCCTTTATTACCTTATATAGTCATCAAAAACAGGCTTTGTCTAACTCTTCCAATGGTGAAGATCAATCCTTGAAGTACCAATAAATACTGACAGTGCAAGTCCAAATTTTTGAGTGATGGATGTACGTGGTGGTAGGAGTGATCCGTCCCCTGATAAACACAGCCGGGGAGATTCTAGCAATGGTTTGTGCAACCACTCTCCAATACAGCTGGCTACTTGTTTCCAGAGAGGATAAACAAATTAACAATGGGATAGCAGAACGAAGCCAGTCTTTCACCTTAGCATGTTTTCTTAATTTCTGATGACATACCATTGTCATTTTATGATTTAGTCCAGTAATGTTACATATTTCTCCTTTTAACACTGGTTAGTTCAGACTCATACTCAAAACAAACTGAAAACTTTATTCTAAACATTGCACACTCAGCCTGTTTTTCAAAATATAGAAAAGCAAGCATGCATGACATTAAGTGACCCCTGCTTACATTACAATTCAGGATGAAGAACAGGTTCCATATCTGCCCTGAATACTTTCAAAGCGAAGCACAGCACAGCTTTGTATGGGGTGTAGAATCCAACAACACTCCAGCACTCAAATGTTGACCAGGAACTTAGAATAGTTCATTTCCTTCTAATGCACACTCTTCTTTCACACAGAGATTCAATAACTAATGGCAGGTAATGGCTGCTTTTATGTTTAAAAAGCAGTGTTTGTTGGCCGTGAAACCATGTAGACTAAAGCATTTTCGAAAGGTGTGTATATGATACAGGGTGCTGATCAGACAAGGCTGTGTACCAGCTGCATTTACTTATGCAGGGATTGTAATTGCAATGGGTTTTGGACACAGGGTAGAGAATACGGCAATCTAAGCAGGTGAATTGGCAGCTTTGCCATGGGTGTGCTGAGCAGACTGCTAAATAAGGTTTTCTGTTGTCCAGAGAAAAAGCCGTGACCATGGCAAGAGGAGGGAGGGAGACAGAAAGAGGGAGACGGGACAAGGGATCCCAAATTAGAGAGGAAGATAGAGAGACAGGGAGGTAGGGAGGAAGAGAAACGGAGGGAAGGTAGACGGCGAGCACGGGGGAGTGAGTACAATGGAGGGTAAGGGAGGGAGGGAGTGTGAGACGCGCACCTTAGAAAATCAAGCAGCCAGTCTATTCCCCAGAGAGGCAGCAAGGCTGGCTGTGGCTGACTGATCCAGTGCTGTGCTGCACTGTGTGAAAGGGGCCAATAACAGGCTGAGTAATGGGATTGTGCCACTGCAGATTGTGTGTGAACAGGTTGGGTCCTTGGGTGTTCCCACACGTCAGGTTAGCACTGGCCTGAATAAGACCAGACTGAGCAAGAGCCAAGCTTGCCCGTTGTGCTCAACATCTATAGCCTCACCATTTTAGTTTTTAAAGAATAAGGCTGAGGGTGTTATATATATTTTCCAACAAATCCCATGAAAAGACTAAAACCAACAATGAACAGATCCTACTATCAGGAATTACCTCTGAAGCCAAAGCCTGATGTAGCTTGTTGTTCTGTGCCATAGAGCTTCATTCTTGTCAAAATAACAGAAATCCCATCAAAGAGCCACATTGTGGCACTGGGTGACATGTTCATTGTGATGAACATGGGCACTGCAATTAGTTTCAAGTAAATTACCCATAAACCCTTCTGGTGGTTTAAATAATCACACCAAAAGTGCATTTTAGCCACACCTGAAAATAGTCTTCCTAAAATACATGCAGTTTGCTCTGACTAAGGATGTTTTTAGTGACTAATTTCTTTGTCGACTAAATGGAAATTTTAATTTGAACTAGTTGACTAGTCTAAAAGTAAAAAAAAAAAAAAAAAAAAAAAAAAAAAAAGAAAGCTCAAAAAAATTGATACACTTTAACACTGTCCAAAAAAATATTGCATGCATAAAGAGCCATTTGAAGCTATGAATCATACTTCAATAACCAAATTGTATATTAAGTGTGAAGATGAAATGTGGGGTATTTTATGCACATTAATCTACATCTACAAACACGACAACAGCTGCATTATGTTTTCAGACCGAGCAGGATCATAGCATCTGCAGCTAACATTAGCTGGCACACACTGTGGCTAATATTAGCAGTGCTAGCTCCAGCCTGCTCTTTTTGCAGGTCACTGTCCACATATCTGCACTGAATGTAGTTACACATTGCTCGAGTTGAGTGGTTACATGCCAGTTTATTTTGACACAGCCTACTTGTAACGTTATTTTCATTTTCTTGCATTAAACCAAGTAGTTTTTGATGATGTGTTTGTAATTTGATGACACTATGAATTAAGTGACTTTGTATTGACTGTTGTTGTGACTTGTAGCTCCACAATAATTCTCTGCGGTGTAGCTGGCTAACCAGCAGTTAGCTGGATGTTTGTTTTATTTGTGTGTGTTTTTGGAGCTTGTTACCATGAGGCTGGCTGTGAGAGACCTCATATCAGCTTGTTGTTAGCAGAGATACAGTTGTCTGATTGTGTCTCATTCATTACACAACAAAAAATATACAACTTTCCACACATTAATTCTCAGAGGTTTTGCTGTCATAAATATGCTCTGCTCACTAGTTTCCTCCATTTTAAACAGTAGCCTAAAGCAGTGGTTTTCAAAGTGGGGTCAGCAAACACCCAGGGGGCCTTGAGGGTTTCCAGAGGGTCCACAGAGAAAAGGGGAAGTAATTATTTTTATTTTCATTGCAATTACATCCATAGGTAATGCAATGAAATATTGTGTGACTATTCTGCTCTAAAAACAAAAATCTTATCAGATGGGCAACGACTGGGACAAAAACCCATCAAATGGGGCGTCCTTGATGTAAACAGTCATGAGCAGTCTGTGGTATATTGACCAATTACGTTTACCTTGAAAAAAATAGAACCAAACCAATTGAAATGTGCCAAAATTTCCAATGAACAATACTTATTGTTTCTTAAATAAAAATGATTGTGATCAGTGATTTTTTTATAAATGCCTGACATATAAAATATGATAGAGAATAAATGTAAATTATATCATCTAAATTATATCTTTTGAAAAGGTCTGATTTCAAAAAATGAGAATTTTCTGGCACATATTTCCTGTGTCAGGTTTTTACAGGGTTAAATGGTTAAGATATTAAAATATCAGGTCTCATCAGTCTCTGTGTATGTCAACCTGTCTTAAGAGATAAGATCATCTTCTGAAGTGAGTCAATGGGCTCCATATTGATGTGTGGTGTAGTTACTATAGTTCACACAATGTCAGTCTAGATTAGAGCCTCCTCTGCTCAACACCCCCCACCCCCGCTTTGAAGCCCTCTTGCTCCACATCCTGCTGGTGCTTTAGCTCACATTTAGCACGTCCCATTTCATTAGTCTCATTCTGTCCCTCACCTTGTGGCTCAGCTCGAGCTGCTGTTGCCCAGCCATTTCCATTTCCTCGTTGCTTCTTTGATGTTTGTCCATCACACCAGCCGCTCCTGCTTTACTGTGTTGGCATGTGGGCGAGAGCATTGAGTGCATGTCAGAGTGCAAGAGTTAATTGCACCGATGCGATTGGGCTACGCGTGCCGCTGTGATAACTGAATTCATTTAGTAGTTAAAGGTGTTGCTAATGCTTGGCTCAAAGCAAACATGAAGACGGTGGCGTTCAAACAGCCTAGCGAGATGAGTGTGTTGCCAAATGTATAGCTGCGTGCCATTTCTACACCAACACAAAATGCATTCACTGGTCGAGGTGATGAGTCAGAGGCAATAGAAAATGAGGACTTTTTTGGAGAGATTTTAACAGTATTGATTTGAGATTATTCAAATGAACTTCCCACTTGCTGCACATGCTGAAAGGAGAATATAATTTGTTGGCAAGCCACCAAAGCCATGATTACTGCTTGTATTTTGCTTTTCACATTGGTGTAACAATCTTTGGAGAAATACTCTCTGGCTTTTTCTGCTGGTAACTGCAGACATCACTCTATAACTTCTTCAAAACACCTCCATTTTCCTCCAAATTTCAGGCCTCTGACGTCTCATTACGTTGGATTAACTAGCCACAAGTGCCATCTCTGACAGCACTGAGGGGGCTACAGATGATGGCCTAAGGGTTTATTCGTACCCTGTGGCACTATGCTATCTCACCCTGCCAAGGTACTGAGGGATGGAGACGAACGAGCGAACAAGAGAGTTTAACTGGCTGCAACTGCTTCAAACCTGATATCAACTTGACCTCGAGCTTCTTGTTTGGAGTAAGTGTGTTTTTTTCATTCCCTTTGATTTCTTTTTTTCTGTTTGCATTTAATGGCAGAGTCATTAGAACAGTTGAAAGGTTGCTTTCACTGTGCTTAACATTTCTGTCTGCCAAAGTGCAGGAAAAATGGGCGTGCTTTATCAGATAAGATTTAAGTGAGATTTTGTCGAATACAGAAGAAAAGTAGAGAAACACATTAAATCAAAACTACTGATCAGCCTCATACTGCTGTGATTTATTGAATTGGACAGCATACTGAAAAAAACTGTTTCTTGGGCAGACAGACACAGTTAGCTAGTGAACATAGTAGAGTTGGGTACTATGTACTGGTACTATGTGAGTTTGTGGAGACCAGGTGTGAACAAATCGTGATGTCGCTCATTGTTTTTTTTTTGTTTTTGTTTTTGAAGCCTCAAGTTTGGCATCATATTGGTTGCCATTTTGTTTTTTTGCAACCTGGTCGCAGTCTTTCTTGCATTACAACTAAACACTACACTAAAGTATGCTTTGGAAAATATTTAAGGCCATAAATAAGCAAAATAGTAACAGAATCTTGATCTGTTTTTGACAGATTGATTTGAGTTTCCTGAGCCCTGTCTGCTGCACTGGACAGATTTGCTGAGAATGACCTGTCGATCACATGGTAGCCCCGCCCTAAAGCATACCCTGCTTTATCGTCTGACCAGGAGGGGTTCGTTAGAAAGAGTGCAGGCTCAGGACACTTCTACATTGGCTTCACTTTTCAGACCTGAAAGCTCCATCCACAATTCAATATACGGTCTATGGTGGAGGCCAAAACAGAGCTAAAAGGAGAGAAAATATTGGACCTTCATTTGCCAGGTGTCCAGAAACACAACTCCAAATAAATGCTGATGTTGCTCTACATCAGCTAATGTGAATTTCAGTAGGCAACTATCTGTTTACACATTCACTAAAACAACATTAATTATGTTGTAGTTTTCCTTACAGCTTGTTTTGCTGGCCCCATGTGGCCAAACAGATAGATTAATGCTGTGATTTTACACATCAAAGTCAATTTACTAGACACGGGGAGTACTAAACAGCCTGTGAAAATAGTTTTATGGAGTTTTCTGTGGCAGAGGAGTTTTGTCAAGTCTGAGAAAATTACTCCAAGAGACATCACTCGAGTAATTTCAGCATGTGCTTGGAGAATAAAACATTTTTTTTTTTTTTTAAATAGAAATCCTAGTTTATAAATTGTGTTTGAGTTTGTTTGTTTTGAGCCACTCACAGAGGGTTTAATGAAAGATGCTATTCAGTTTCATTCTGGGAGGCATACAGGGACTAAAAATCAGAATATCTCAACCCTTGCTGAATCAATTTTGTCCTTTAAAAAGAGCTGTCTGTTTTAAGTCACCCAGCTTTACTGAAGCTAATTTCTAGAGCACTGTTTTAATTAGACACATACAAGCAATTAGAATCAAAGCTGAAAGAACATATAGTTTGCTGCTGTAAAATGACATAAACATGTTTTGGGACAGAATTGGGACATGATCCACAATGCAGCGGATGACTATAGGAAGCGTGACAGCTGTAGTCTGTGCTAATTAGGCTGGTAGGTGGATACATTACATTATGCCTAGAGAAAGACTTGGCTAAGCCCTGTGTTCCCCTGTAATCCCTCCACTGCGCTGCCCATTATGACTCAGCCCCGATCCACTAAACTGAGAGTCATCACTTTTCTCCAGCCACAGTGGGCCTGACGAGCCAGGTGCCCGAGGCTTACTGACACCAGCCCTGTCTCTGGTGAGTGAAGTCGCCTCAGCACGGAGCTGAAGTTTCCTCCTCTCAGGTTGAAAAGGGCTGGAGGGAGCGCCGTTTAGTTCCCCTTGTTTAAAGATAAGATAAGGCTAACGACTGTAATAGCTCCTCAGGGAAATAGATACTCAGGATAATAGAGATCCAGTGTTCCTATCAGTCCAGGTATATTGGACAGAGCAGAGGTTTTTGGCTGGGGAAAAAGCCCTGCTTTGCATTACAAGTCACACTAATGATTTCGGTATATCAACAGTTATCACTTTCTACGTCTTTTGATATTTGGTCCTGAGTATTACTCATCACTCTATTCATTTAAGTCTTGAAGGGAAAAACCCCCCCTCCAAGACAGATGATGAAACTTCAGAGTGGTTTTGAGGGGGTGTGTGTAAGTGTTTTTTTTCCCTCTTCTTTTTCAGTCCCAAATTCTGTGGTCTTTTTGTTCTTTCTCTTCATGAATCTTTCATGGAGAACAAGGTTCATTCAGCAAAGTCAAACTCTTACCAACAGTTTTGTGCAGAGACTCTCAGGGACACAAGTAAAAACCCAGGACAAAAGCGTATCCCGCTAAATGCCAAAGGGCTCGGAGGGCAACATGCCCCTGGGAGAGATTTAAATTTTAAAAAAGAAATTTAAAGCACTTGTTTCAGGTGACTTTTGGCTGAAGAAAACAGATTATCATTACATTTATTACGGCTTAAAGGCACCACAAGAGTTCTTGAGTCAGATGAGGCTCTTGTGGTCGTGTTTTTGACTCCTGAAACAAATGTGTCTGCTGAATAACATCAAATAGAAAAATTAGAAATCCTCACTCACACCCTGCATGAAAAGCTTTTGTAAAGGGCAATCACACACCCAAGGTAATATCCAGTCAGAATAATGATTTCCATTTCCAGGGGTGAAAAGGAGGACAGCACAGTATGGAAAATGATCAATCAGTGAGAAGGTTATTATCACAATTTGAGGTTTCTCTTCAATTACAAACAAAACACACAAATCACAGGTAATCTGATTACAGATTGATTACCATCATTTTCATCATGGTCACATCTTTAAACAGCGGTGGGCCATTACAGGTTTGAGCATTAGAGGGAAATTAAAGCACAGCAGTGGTTCTTTTGTGTCTTGTTTTATTTTATTTAATTTTTTTTGTATTAAGCCCTGTCCTTGTCTATGTTTTGTTTTGGATGTCTTTTTTCCCCAAATGTTAGCTGTGGGCAGGAGTGATTATCCCTTCTGCCCACACCTTTTACTTTGTGTAGTCAGAGCCTGTGCGAGCACCCTGAAGCTTCAGTATGCCACCAACCAATTTAAATTTTGGCACTAAGATAATTTGTTCTGCGTTTGTACCACAAAAGATCATTGTTGCACACTGACTTTGACCTTTGAAAGAGCAAGTTATTAAGAAGAGGTGGTATTATTTTGCATTTATTTGATGTCACAGCTGCAGTCTTACACACTTTTATAAGTAATACATTAGGTATTTCATTCAGTTCATGTGGGGATACAATGTAGTGCAACTGAAAAGATCTATCTGTCTGTCTGTCTCTGTCTGTCTGTCTGTCTGTCTGTCTATCTATCTAGCTATCTATCCATCTATCTGTCTGTCTGTTTGTCTGTCTATCTGTCTCTCTGTCTCACAGCAGGGTTAAACTCAGACTTGTGACGTTATTTGACTGTTAAATTTAGAGCATCTCTCTGTGCTCCTCCAGCTTGCGTCTTCCTCTCTCTCTTGCCATCATCTCTGGAGAATTGTTGTTATTCTTTGCATCTCTGTCTGATTTTGCAATGCAGCGCTTTACCCTCTGACTTTCTAATGAAGAACTCCTTTCCTCTATCTTTTTTTACAGCTTCTTATTATTATTATTTTACTGTATCTCTGCACCTTTTTTGGATCTTTCTTTCTTTGCATGATGCTTGTAAAGATGTAGCCTTTCAGAGTCTTGCAGCAGAAGCAACAAGTGGCATCATGGGACGTACTTTGTGTGCCATTCTTCATGAATGGTTTTGTGCATCCGCCCATCCGTCATGATCTCATGAGGGCGTGCTGTGAGATTTGTACGTTCTCTGCTTTGCCACCTTAACATCTGCCCGAATTGGAAAGCCTCCCTTGACAGAAGGGAGGCCAAGCAAAAAGAGCAGAAGTTGTGCTTCTCTGCCCTGGTGGATAAACACTCAGAGTGGAGCGCATTAACCTCTGCTTTCTTTTTTAAATATTTTATACAATTTCTGCATAATATAAAATGTTAGAATTTAGGTCTAACTAGTGATGACACTTACATGAAAGTGCTATGTATGTCTGGGTGTGCATGTGTGAACGAATTTGTGTGTGTTTGTGTGTGTGTATGTGTGTGTGCTCCAGACAGCACTCCAAACAATAACAACAAATCTAGGTTACTGTGCTCCCAACCTGCATACTCAGTCTGCTCACTGTGGAGGGAATGTCAGTACTCTGTGTTGCTCTCTATCTGGCATTTTGTGTCTTCAATTATTCCCTTGGCATACAGTGTCACTGTTAAATGTCCTAAATCACTGCCATGGCAATGACAAACGAATGCTATGAATGAATCACAACAAAACTGGGCTGACGTTGTTTCTCAAATATAACACCCAGCTCCTCCTGAACAAGTCACTTAGCTTGCACTTGTACAGAAAAAAAGGGTAACTCAGGTGAAGCATGCCTCTGTTCGGTTACTCTCCTTTCCTTTCATGTCAGATTGTCTTTGGCACTGTGTAGTACTGCACCACCACTGCAACACAAGCTGGGGCCGGCAAATAAGAGCATGAACTCAGGGCTGAACACAATTTCAAGACGAGTAAGCAGCAACATAAAGGCCAAGGTATGGAAGTGTCCTCCATGACTTGTAATTATGTGTTGCTGTCTCCTTTTTCCTCCAAATCAATAACCCTGACACCTCCAGGGTCCTTTTGCTTTTAGAAATATCTGCTTCGTTTTGCATCCTTCATGGTGAGTACCAAAGGTGGAGGAAGTATTCACTAAATTATTCATTATGTATACTTAAATAAATATGCTAATACAAGTTAAAGTATATAAGTATAATGAGGAAAATGCATATATCTAAAGTGCCATGGTTTTGGGGTGTTAGTTTCGTCATTTCCTGTTTTACTTTTTAAGGTATTTCTTCATGTGTCTTGGTGTACGTCATCAGTGGTGGATTCAGGCTGTCTAAGGGGTAGGGGTAAAAAAAAAAAAAAGAAGAAGAAGAAAAAAAAGAAAAGCTGTATGCAGTGTGTCACCAGCAGGACGAAAGTCGTGATGCATTTATGTATGTAGGGCAGCCTATCTGGTGCTGCATTGCATTTTATCCACTGTAAGACCACTGCAGATGACACTTTATCACATTTTGTCCACTGAAGGGCGCGCTAGAGCATTGGTTCCCAACCCGAGGTCCGGGACCCCCTTTTGGGTACCAGAAATCACAGGGGGTCCCCAAGACTTTTTCTGTTCTGAGGTCCTCAAAATCAAGGTGCGTTTTCAAGCTTGTCCAGCACCTTATAGCTATGGTAAATGAAATATTTATATACAAAATGATTATTTAATCTCCTCATCACAGTAAATCAGATGTTATAATGCTACTATCAAGCAGAATCATGTTTTGTGATAGAAAGTTCAGTGTTTCAAAATGTGTCACCTGACTGCAAGTAGACTTGTCTTCCTATTAGGGTTACACATTTTGTGCATTTTCCGTAGTTGAAAATGTTAACAATTGATTAACTGATGAATCATTAATAATTAATAAGATATAAAACATGTTGTTTCTTTTTTGTTTGTTTTTTCACTTTTGTTCCCCTATTTTAAGTCTAATTTTAAGTTTCTTTATCCAGTGAATGGCTCCACCAGACAAAACAATGTCAAATGAGGTGCAAGTGACCTAATTTCTAGACTACTGATTAATAGCAATTAATACATGTTTAATCAGTTAAATTCTTATTGCAATGAATCAATTAATGATTATTATTAACTTCCTATAGAATCTGTCACATATCTATGATCAAAGTAGTTGCTGACTACTCATAATTAATCGACTAACCATGTCAGCTGTTCATGAATATACTGTTGGGCAGTTTAATTTATATTACAAGCTTTTCATATGTTTTGTGTGCAAAAATCTTCTTCTTCTTCATTCACAGCTCATCATCTACTTGCTGGCAAATCAGCCCAACAGAATGGGTCAGTAGATTTGATTTGGCATAGAGGCTTTTTACATTGGATGTCCTTCCTGATGCAACTCTTTCGATTTATCCATGTTCGGGACCGGCAGTTTGGGAATGCACTGGCTTGCGCATCCCCAGTGGTTGGAGAGCAAACCAGGGTTCAGTGTCTTGCCCAAAGACATTTCGACATATGGCCAGACAGAAAGTAAGATTAAACTGCCAACCCTGTGATCAGTAGACAACCCAAACCACAGTCACTACAAATAGTACCTAAACTGTGAAATAACACAGTAAGGTAAAAACAATTTCCCCTCTAAAATAGAGTGGTAATATAACATAGTAGTAGTAGTCATAGGAAGTGGCATGAGAAGAAACCACTCAAGTAAAGCACAAGTACCTCAAATTTGCGTTTAAGTGCAGTACTTGAGTTAATATAAATTAGATTCGACCACTGGTGAGCACAGATTTTTATTGTGTCATACTGTAAAACTGTCATAACACATTACCATAGTAACTTCACAAGTATCATTTCTCTGAACAAACACAGCCATAACTGAGAAGATTGCAGTCTCTACTGAGAGCTCAAAGCTGGAAATAGTCACACTGCATTCTCAATCAATCCTTTCACTTCCTGAAGAATCATGTTCTACATGCTGTTTCACTGACAAAGACCACACCATTTGCACCGTATAAAAGGTAGTTCATTTTATGGATTTTTTTGGGATTGGCAAGAGGATAGATGAGGGTCATGCACTTATAGCGATGAAGAGGGTCAGTTAGATTTGTGGCATGGCTGTATAATGGTGATTTCCTGTGTGAAAATGCACACACACTGCCTTGGAGAAGTAAGATGTTCTTTACCTCTTTGTTATCACTCACAGATGACAGATAACTCCACCTGTTGCTCATTATGAACAGGCACTCTTTGTGCTAGACTACTCCTCATTGGCTTTTAGTCATTTACACAAAGACTCCCTTTGAATTTCTTTAGGAAACTACTCTGCAAATCCCTGCTCTATAACCTGCTCTTACAACACAGAAACAAATACCAGACTTTTCTCTCTACCATTTCAGCTTGACGAGAGTGACTAACAATAATCTTAGGAAATGTTCAAATTCATCTAAATGAAAGCCTCAGCTACTGTCACACACATTCTACCGCCTGCAGCAGTTTCTCCAGAAAATTTGCCTTAATTATAGTTCATATGAATTTCAGTGCTTTAAGCTTGTTTCATTCCACTTATTTACACTCACATTTATTGACTGTGAATTCCCAATTGTTCATCAACAACACTGTGACATTTAATTGTCATTTTAAATTTAGTTAATAAAAATTCAGCCCAGTCTGTCCACTACTGTTATCCTCCAAAGCTAATCCTCAGTTGTTTGGCTGTCTGTAGCAACAATGATTACCCAAATCTTAGTGGCCACTTCAGGTACCATCCAAAAAATACTGTAGTGTCATTCTGAGTGACACTGTTATTTGAGCCTGATCCCACTACAGCCTGTGACTAGCTTGCTTCAATCTCAAATGAAATGAGCGACATGTTTTTCGGAGCACGAGCTAATTGCTTTTCACTAATGTGGAGCAATAGCTCTTATTGCTTTATCATTAAAGTGCTTTCCCATAATGTACAGGACATTCATCAGAATCAGCCGGGGCCTGGGTGCACAGACATTTGTCCCATGAATGCTTGATAAAAGGCTCTAAGTGAGACTGGCTTGGACTGATTGCATATGCACGACCAGTAATGGTGAATTTACTTGGCCCACAGGGGAGTGCTGCTCCCTGTCTGTGTAATGCTTTGATCACCGCAAGACACTAGCAGCACTGGGCTTGTTCCCTACCTTTCACTCACCCTATGCCACAGGAATATATTAGCATATTGTGCTGTAAAAGAGCTGTCGCCTGTAATCTCATGGCTCTAGGTTAACAATGTCTTTAAACAAGTTTGTTTTTTCTGTGGCTGTGTGGAAATATTGAGTGCTGGATGAAAGATTTGTCAGCTGGCGTTGTTGCTCTTAATACTGTAGCAGCTTACTGTCACCAGAGTATTGTTGTGTTATAGCACAGCATGCAGGAGCTTAGTGAATAATTAAAACCTTGTGCCATTTGGCACACCTTTTGTCACTTTTTATAAAACTTATTGCAGCCAAATATATGATACAATCACTAATTAATTACCTGTGAAAATTTGTAGTCAGAAACCTAATACAAGTATCATAATATTAATGTAATGTAACTTGATTACTTTCCATTACTTTTGGGTTACGTGACTACCAAATATGATGAAACTGTTTAACCCAATACAATGTGTTTTATGTCTGTTGTTAGATTTAATCAGGCTGTTTTATATGAGAGATTTTCATCTCGACTGAGAGGAACAAGAATAACAATGCACAATGTGAATTTCCAGTCTGATTGCAGCTGATTCATTCACCCAAAAAATTTAAAAAAGGGTTGGTATTACCAGAGCACATATGTATGTTAATCACAGTGAAATGAAGCTCAGCGTCAGTTTAATCAGGAAAACTATCTTTACACCTCATTCATTCACAACTCTCTATCTTACTCTCTTTCCTGCTTATTCCTAAGACTCTGAGCTTACGGGTGTTTTCTTGTCAGTTAACCAACCAGATGTAGCCGCTATCTCCATCAGCTAATCATGTCATTTCCGACAAACTTTAAAATCTGTTCAGTAATCTGATTACATCTTTTTATGTAACTCTTATGGAATACAGTTATCTTTCTTTTGTATTCCAATTGCATAATCCCGTTGCATGTACTCCTTTACTCTTCAAGCTCCTGTTTAAATGCATACCCACAAACTTGACATCCATGATGGGGGCACAGGCCTTGGCAGGATATGTGATTGTCAATAATTCACATACTGTATATGAGGAAAAAAAATCCATTTCAATATTCATAAATATGTCAGTTTTGTAGCATAAAATCTTCCTCTGAATGCACCGCCTTTAGCAATGTCAAGTTTGATAGGTTTTGTTTTGAGTGGAGAGGTGTTAGGTCGGCACGCAATGACCAGGCAGTAACTTAATATTCCTCAGGCTTTGTTTATATCAGGTCTGCTCTTGTTAGTGTGTTGGAGACATTTGTGAGTTCTGAAAAATTTAAAGTTGTGAGTGCAGCACACAGCAGTTGAGAGTTTCTTGAATCAAATTACTAACGAGTCCCAATGCAAGAGAAAATCTGACCAAATGTCAACAACATCAGTCATGAGATGTCGCCCTTAGCACTTAAAGGATATTGACCTGATGGCATTTTCATACATGTGCTTGGAAACTCTGGCCTATGATGAAGTGATACATTTCAGAGGGTTTCATCACATCCTCACAACTTATGCTCTTGTGTCACAATATTATATTTCACAATGTTTTCATCTCTGCCACTCAGCCAGAATAATTTAACGCTCAGATGCCTCAACGTTGTTTGCAAGTCAATATTTCAAGTGCTTTAAGTGAGAAGAGTCAATAGCAAATTGGACGTATTCTGGCTTTAATCAAATGGTTTAGTTCAGCAATGACACTCCTCCTGCTGTGAGCCCATCATGCTCACACTGAGGAGACCACAAAAATATTCATTGGTGCACAGCCCGCTGCGTTTGCACTTGAGGACATTGCTGAATCATGCAATTATTGTCTGGATGAGGAATGTCGATAACTGCCTCATACTTGGGCAGAGATGGCTAAGGTCACACCTGTAATCATGTGGGAGCAGCACAGTCCATTGACACAATGATGAGACTGCACAGACAGTCGGGCAGGATTGAGATAGGGGCTGATTGCTCCTTATTGGAAGATGGAGTCGGGTTGTCATGAATGGTGCTGTCACACAGATGGAGATATGCACCAGTAGTCACATGTTTGCTCAGGTCAGGGCCTGACACCCTGCCAGTAAGGCTTGTCTTGGTGGCTCGGATGTGGGCTATAAGGACTATTGTAAACAGGCAGTGCATCGACTGAGCAGTGTCTTTAGTGGAGGTTTAACAGATGAAGATTGGTATGAATAAAGTATTTTGTAGTTCCACCTTTAAGAAAGAAATCTTTATAAAAGGTTTGTAAATTGTAACTTAAAGCTTTGTCAACGGTTAATAAATATTTAGTAAGTTATTATAGATGAGTTATAAGCCATTACTAAGAACAACAGTTGGTTTGGATCTGTACCAAAATTAATTAATTGGCAACTTAATCATTTCTTACTTAATTAGTTTAGACTAGGGTAGACTGGGCACAGCAGCAACAGGGCACAGTTGCAGCAAGTCTTATTCCTTCAGTCAGAAACATGTTAGAATAATGACACTCATACTGTTTGAGATTCTCTTCCCACTAGGAGGACAGACAACACATTCAGCTTCTTCATGTATTGGGAAAAAAAAAATTGAAAGTATTTTTTTCAGGAGCTGTATGTTTGTCAAACTGTCCTGACATTTTGTATGAATTAATAAAAACTCGCTCAGCTTGAATCCTTGTTTTGTTGACTTCTAAGTGAAATGTTTAGCATGTGTCTTGGTCAGTATGTCTGACTAGCACATGATGTTCTCTCATGGCTGATAGTTGCAACCATCCCCAGGCCAAGCAGCTGTATCAAAACAGACTACACAACAGTATTTTTCAACCCACACAAGTCATTGTGAGGTAAATAAAGCTGTATAAGCATAGTACACACATTGTAGTGTGATAAGAAATACATGTTTGATAAAAGTTTCAGATTGTTGTATTTGTCTTGTCTCCCTGAATTATACAGACTGTATAGCATCTGTAACATCTGCACATTGACTTAAGGTAGGCGTTTCTACTCAATAACTGTAAATAAATAGAGCTAAAACATTACTGTAAAAATTAATACTATAATATCACTGTAAAACAATAATACAAAAAGCAAAGTTAATTGGTGAAATTTAAAGTATTTTTCAAATGTTGCAACCATCCCCTGATTGTCTTAAAACTGTCCCCAGGGTTGAAGTCACATCTGACTTCCTCTTTTCCAGTAAATATTGGGACAGTGGGTTGGTCATATACAACTTAAATGGTATAGGTAATAAGCATACAGATGCAAGTTTAATATAGAAAGATATGGTTGGTCTAGTCAAAATAGTCTTTGAGTAAATGGAAAAAATGGCAAAAGTGTTGCAACTGTCCCTTGGCTCCCCTACATGAGCATTTATAGCAACAGTTTGCCAAGTAGAAAAGACAGGATTTTCACAACCTGGCAATGATTTTTTTCCTCATTAATGGTTTAGAATTCATATAAACCATTAGTAAGTTAGAACTATTGAGAGAATGTTAAAAACTATTTATAAGGTACCTTTTTAAAAATGGTATCTCTATGTTAAGGAAATCTCTTCAATGTGTTGAAACACTGTAGATATTCTCTAGCTGTAAAAGCATGGTCAGCATTGAAAATGGCAAATATTTTCTTTTTTTGACAGTGTTGACCTTTGAGGAAACGGAGAGCCAGAGAGTCCAAAATGGAGGGAACAATTGTAGCTCATTAGTTGTTTCACCATCCATATTTTACCCTCCTCTGTCAGAGAAAAACTGCTGCACAAAAGATGAGACAGGTGGTATAAATACATCTTTTTAAGAAACTGTGCAAACTATCCTATTAGCAACTGAGCTAACGAGCTTGCTAACAGACAGTGAACTGACAGTTAGCAAGTAATTAGCAAGCTTGTTAGCTTGGAAAGATATTTCCCTTAAATAAAACTTTTTATTGATTTAAAATTAAGTGCAATCCTGAGAACAAAATACCAGAAGAGAGTGAAAGGCACAATGCAGAGAAAATGAGGAGAGCTATTGTGAATGACTAGTGCTAGCATATTCCTGGCTAGCTAGCATGTTAGAAGTTAGCTTTCCCCTCAAGGCTGTGCCCAGAATCACTCACTCATTCATTATTTCTTACTCACTGTAGAGAACTACATAGTGAACTGGCTTTATAGCGAAGAAAAAAACACTTCAGGTCATACACTATGGGTCATTTTACTCATGTAATTGCTGTTGTTTTTCTTTTAGTACAATGCATGATGATATATATTGCTTGACCATCAGTTATACACTATGTTTCACAATGCATTGTGGGATCTGTCCACCATAACTCTCACCATATACTTTCAGACAACACCACAAAATGGTGAACTCACTATAGATGACTATACAGTGAGTAGTGAGTGATTTCAGGCACAGCCCAAGACCGATCTGTCTCATCCCATCTTACTGTGATTGGCTAGTATTCATTGCCTCAATGACACATCCTTGTGAAGATGTTTTTCTAAGACACCCAAGTAGTATTTGTTCCTAAACTACCCAAATTATTTTCTAACCAAAGTGCAACTGAAAACTGATACTAATTTTTAAAAACGAAGTCTTAAAATAGTCAACGTTCTGGGACATTACCATCTTACTGGCAACGAGTACAAGCTAATTACTGGCAAGGCAAGTTTATTTGTATAGCATATTTCAGACATAAAAGTAATCCAAAGTGCTTAAGATAAACAAACACAACAAAAACAGAATATTTTTGAAAGAAAGATTTAAAGGAAAAACAAACAAGCACATACACAAAAAAACCCACATGAAACAACTTACAGAAATTTAATAGATTTAAAAGATTTTAAGATGCAGAAGTACAGTTACACCATCAAGTGACACTGGTAAATGCAGTGGTAAACAGAAGAAGTTTTATTTGAGTTTATTCTAG
This sequence comes from Lutjanus erythropterus, assembly GCF_056507025.1. Classification (NCBI taxonomy): domain Eukaryota; kingdom Metazoa; phylum Chordata; class Actinopteri; order Lutjaniformes; family Lutjanidae; genus Lutjanus; species Lutjanus erythropterus. Next base: position 14,511,065 of record NC_139325.1, read on the forward strand.
ATTGTGGTGCATAGAAACCGAAAGCTGCTGGTTCTGACCTGGAGGACAGTGAACCAACCTGTCCCAGGTGATCCTAGGGCTGGGTGGTTTTTAACACAACAGCATATTAGACATGTATTGTGGCCCCAGACCATTCGGTGCTTTGTAGGTTAATATTTTGAAAGTGATTCTTGGATTTATAGGAGGCCAGTGCAAAGTTCTAAGAACTGGGGTGATGTGTTCTGCTTTCTTGGTTTAAGTAAGGACTTGGGCAGCAGAATTTTGAATAAGCTGCCATTGTCTGAATGATTTATTACAGAGACCCACAGTAACCAAGTCCACTAAAAACAAAGCCATGAACAAATTCTTCTCTCTATGTCTTGTTGAGACACAAGTCCTTTCACTACATGGCCATTCTTCTAGAACTAAATAGTTTACAAAGATACAAAGGTGATTTTACCTGATAAAAGACTGAATTGTCAACTTGTTACTTTTCAGTAACTATTATTCTGCAACCGGAGCTGATCTTCTCTTTTTAAGTCTTGATAGCAGCATCTGTGTTGTCTGCAGCGCTCACCATTGTTTTTATTACTCCTCCTTGGTTCCAGTGCATAGCTTGACAATAGCTTGACAATGGTGTTAATCCCGCCTCATAGTGCTGATTTGTCGTTTGTTTTTTTAATTGAGATACTGCTGTTGTATGTCACAGTGTCAGACCAGAGAATCAGTCAACTCGGTGGAGTGGGCGGATGGAAGGTCTGGACTCAGGAAAAGGATGGCAGAAGTATAAACACCAATAATTATGATTGCAATCAACTGTCACTTTCACGTACCGGAAAGCAGCAGTGTCATGGTACTGTGATATCTTCAGCTGGGTGTCAAAGTGTTGGACAGCACAGGAGATTTTTTTAAAGGGGTTATTATTCCAAAACCTTAATTTTAGTCAATTAATAATGAGATGAAAAAGTGAGATTCACCTTTAGAAAAGCTTTATATTTACATCCTAGCATCGCACTGATTGATACATCACATAAGCTACCCTTTTGACATTTACTGAAACACCTTTAATTGCAGCAAGCTAATAATGAGAATTGTTGCTCCGATGGCCTGAAAGCAGCTTGCTCTAACAACATGTAATACACACTTGACAGCTTCACACATGTAAGAGTCCAGCAGAAAGTCACATCAGTGAACTGTGCGTGAGCAGCTACCTCTGCAGCCTCTCATGTAGCCGAGATGATTCATTAGATGGAACCCAGGTTTTCAATACGCGTCTCTGTCCACTTCACTCCAATTATTCTTAACAAGTGCGCACTCTGTGGTCATCATTATGCCAATTCTCTGTCATTTCAAGAGCCACAGCAGCATGGTGGAACATCATGTGTTTGTCTCCCTGCAACTTAGTCTTTCCTTTTGTTCTCCACGCGTACATATGCTGAGCCTGATTAGATGTCATTAATGACACTTCTACTGATGATCCAAGCTCCTTTCTTCCACAGCGTCATGGTGTTTGCGTCTGTAAATCTGCAACTATTACAACTGTGTTGTTAAATCTCACTCCTCTATACCCTGGAGCAGCACATACAGCTGAGAAAGAAGGGTGGTTAACTGCCAAAATCATCCGGTGTTTGGCTTCTACAGTTGGGCTGCTGCTGCAGAGGCAGACAGTACTGGAATCCAGAATCTCGCTACAATGTAAATGAGAGCCATTAAAGCAATGAAAAGACATTTGGCTGCATTATTCTAATTAGACTGTCAGATGAGTCCCGTAATGTATTTTCAAAAATTGCAAATGATTTGTTTTTGCATATAAACTGTAGCCTATATAATCAAGTCAGTGAAAACACTATTGTTTACCTTTTCTCTGGGGTTGCAGACAGCGCAGAGCTTCATTAATTCAGAAATTCAGCATATTTGTATTAGGACAAAAATAGGTGCAATAAGAGAGGGACTCATCAGAATATCGTTAGTAGAATGTGACTCAGTAATGGTGGATTGGTTCAATTTATTAGCTTATTAGTGTGTGTCTGTGTTGTCTCAACAGTTTAAACATCAAAGTCCCACAGCTACTGCCATCCAGGTGACAAAAACTGCAGGCATGATGTGTTTTGTTATACCAGCTAGCTTGCTATGTGAGCACTGGCAGGGAAATTGTAATAAAGGATTGCCAGAAGCATGTTCCCTCTCATAATGATCTCTCTCAAAATCACTGCAGCAGTTATTTCAGAAAATACTTCATTTGTTCTCAAATCAAAGTGATGATAGTAAACTAAGGCTGGTGCTGAAACTGGCTCTTATTCATTAAACATTTGTAGTAACATGTTTGTCAGCCCATCGGAGACTGCGGCGAGACTTGCAAGCTCTACCAGACAAACAACAGTTGATATTGCTTAAATTTACATCAAGTACAGCTCATGTTCTATGTTTGCTCCGCGCCTATGTAAAGCCTTTATCTGTTGCGTTAAACTATGGTGAGCAAAAGGTTTGTGTGGCTCAACTGCCTGAGACTAACGAGCATATTTGAGGTGCTGTTGTTTCACGCTGAAGACGGTCCTCTTTTGATCTGAGCAATAATCTGTCTCTCAGAGTCTGGGAGCTATTTACAGAGGAGATTTATTTCACTGATTCTGTGTACAATGAAGCATCTGCTCTTGCCAGCTCAGGTAGAGAAGGGCTGTTTCAGACAGCGGTTCACTGAATATGTGCAAGCTCCTCTCAAACACAAAGACGAAAAAAAAAATCTATTAATAGTCTGCTGAGTGTCCTCTGTATGCTGGTAGATGTGTGTAATGCTCCTTTCAATGAGTCGAAGTGGGAGGAAAACATCCATTTATGAGCATATCCCTCCTACATCCTTGTCAATGCCGCAGTAAAAATACCACAGGAGGAAACTTTTGTCCATTATCTATTAACAGTGGACACAACTGTGTTTTCATGTGTTCCACTGTGGCTGCAAATGAAATAAAAGAGCAATGAGTGGAATTTTCCATTGAATTTGTCTATTGCTTTTTATCACCCAGCTCAAAAGTGAATTACAACAGCCCCGAGCAGTGTCTGGCAGGCCTTGAGATATTCCCAGGCAGAAACAGTAGAGGTCAGGGTGTCAGAGCAAGGCCACAAGCACAACTTGAAATTCTGCGGGTGCTTCTTCTCCCACAGGCCTACTCTCACTTCCTCACTTTCTATCGTTCTGTCTTTGCCTGTCTTTCTCTCGTTTCCTGTTTCTCTCCCACGCATGTCTCCTCTCCACCCGTCTGTCTCTCACTCCCATTTCTTTTTAACACCTCTTTCAACTTTTTTTTTTGTCAGCGCACTCTCCTCAGCTCTCTTTGTTGAAGTGTAGGAGTCAGCGCTGCATATATATGCCGCTTGTAAAACCAATTCATAACACAGTGCTCTTGCATACACACTGTAAAAATAAACTGAGTTTTGTCTATTTGTTTTAAAGCTATAATATGTAACATTTCCGCATTTAAAAAAATGGGAGACATGTATAATGTGCGTAATGTATGTAACAGTTCATTTCTTGCTAGCTAGCTATAACTTTCAGGAAAACACTGAATAAGTGGGATACATCAGAAAGTGAGGACGGAAGTCGGTGCATGTGACTAAATGTATCATGAATGAAACTTTAAAATAATCTTGTCCGTTTGTTTTAATGTGAGAGAGACCCCTAGAGGCAAAGCTCACGATTGTGCATCTAAGTTTAAAAACATTTAGTGTCCGGGCTGCCTTAAAATTTAGTCTAGGCAAATAATTTTGACATTAATACAGTCGTACTCAAGAACATATGTTCACTAAGCTTAAGATTTTAAGTTGAACCAACAATTGTTTAGTCACACTGATTAACTTTACAAACAAATTTGATTTCTTTTTACATTTTCTCAGTTTGAAAAGTCAGTTCTTCATTTCATAAAAATAACTTGCAGCTGCTCCTGTTGGAGCTACTTCGTTCCAGCACTGGCACAAAAACAATATGTGAAACTGCTCCCAGTGATTTATTAAATTTCAAGTGTAAGGGTGTAGAGACTGAATTCAATACTAACCTTCATCATGGTTTGCAGTATTGTTTTCATTACTGTGAAAACAAGCAAGCATGACTTATCTTGAACTGTAAGTTTTCATCATGTGTGTTTTCTTTAAACTGTAAAAAAGAAGGGTCTCAGGATAGTTCTAACTCTCATAAAATGCAGGCTGGGAAGCTCAGGCTGGTATGAGTTGATTGAACTCTGTACAGTACATTCATTCAACTCAGCATTTCAAGGCAAAAGGCTTTAAATGAAAGGAACTGTTTAAAACAACAAGCAAGTTGCGGCTTGGTAAAATCTTTTAATCTCACACTGTATTGTTCCATCTTTTTATGTTTTATATCACTTTTTTTTTAAAAATCTTTTTGATGGTCCCAATAAATCCCAGTCGGTCCAAGAATTTTCTAGGCATATAATGTGAATCTAAATTCATTTTATGACTCAACATCATGATTCAGGACGCTGCAAATAACATTTTCATTAAATATAAAGTAATAATAACTAAAATAGGAAAGGAAGGAAAACACAAAAAATTAGTAACACAAAGAGATCACACTGTAAAATAAAATATTCCGTGTGAATAACACATACTGTGGGTGTGTTTGCTTGTGGTTGTGTGTGAGTGGGAGTCATGGTGAGTGTCTATTTGCTTGCAAACAGACTTGGTGTTTATGGTATCTGTCCAGAGCCTTTCTCCCGGTAGCACATTCAGTGAGACAGGAGAGGTGCTGCTGCTGGACAAATTCCTCCTGTATACAGTGTGTATCGCTGTGTGCATGTACAGCACGGACTAAACAAATTGCAGCTTGGAGGCCTCCATCAAACTTACTTTACCAGCATCCTGCAGCGTGGCTACCATCGATGAGAGCCGTGACAAAGGATTATGGGGAGTCAATATCAATTTCTAATGGCTATGGTGAAGAAAAACAGATTATTGTGCTATGAAGATTTTTCTGATGCCTCTAACAGGCCTTTATATACTTACCTAAAGGTATTGAAATGTACTGTGTAATCATTTTTTAAAGTATGTTATATATCAGAGTATAATTTCACCGCTGTTAGTGTGATCATTGTTATCAGACATGCACAGCACCGGCTTAGTTAATGTCATTATTCTGCACTCTCCTCCTCTCCTACAGTACAGTATCCAATTTTCATTGTGAAACATGAACCAACAAGAATAAAATGTCATTTGTATTTTAAAAAGTTACAAATGTTGCTATTAAGGAAACTGACTATAATTGTATCTAGTTAAAATTATTTAAATTAAATACAATTAAAGTTGTATTGTGCAATCCAATATATATTTAAAAGCTGCAAAAAAAGCTGTATCAAGATATTATTTTCATGCCTGCAGGCAGATCATCAGCACAGAGAAAGTGAATGCACATGTATTTTAAGTGCTAAATTGGGAAACTTTTGCAGTGTATGTGCTGGGTGAGCAGCTTTAATTGGAATGAATGGGGCCACCGCATGTGGATTCATCTTCCATGTCTTCCATTCATCATCCATGGGTGTCACAAGGGTGGAGATTAATATCATCCCCACAGGTCTCACCCCGAAACAAAACAGTGTAGTAGCAACAAATGTGATCCCTCACTGGCTTCCCACCTGGCAATGAAAGTTGTGTTCAAAGGTGCCTTGGGATTTTTTTCAATTTTCACAAGATCTCAGGTTGAAAATCCACACAGTGACATTCTCATGGTTTTCCATTTTAAAACATCGCCCTACATTCCTACGCTACGTGCTATCTTTTATGTTTTGAAGTTGTATTGCATCACATCACGCTACCACCCACTTAATAACTGTGCCATGCAGACTCTGCGATGAATTACGTGAGGGGCTCGACAGGAGGAGGCCTCAGTGCATGTATGCCTTTGTAATGGTAATGAGAATCATGATGGGCTCTTGTGGCCACCCAGAGACTGTGTGTGAAGAAAATACAGATTGTGCACAAGCACTAGGCAGTATGGCCAAGGCCACATGAGGACTTCACTGCAGCCATCAGCATTCACCTTCCCACGCCAGATATCTGGCTAAGTGGATATTGTGTCTTTGTATTTTGTGTATATTCAATATAAGAGTATATGGCAACAAAAATGATAAATGTCATTGCTAAAGTTTGAAGAATAATGGGAGAGTAACTAAAATCAGTATGGTAACATCAATGACTATATTTACATGCACACAGAACTGACGGCAGTTGGTTTAACACCAGATTAAACTATCAAAGCTCAGACTTTGATTCTGAAAAGCACAGTTAAGATGCCTGGCACAGAGCGATACTAAATGTAAATCTTGTGTTTTTGGATTTTGCCATCTGTGCAAACTCTCTGACTCTGACAGGGTTCTGTTTACTTTTTGATAAACAAAAAAAACCAAAAAAAACAAAGCTTTTCTGTTCTCTGGATATAATTTCTTTCACCTGTACTAGAATTAATGTGAGTAAAATAATGAAAAAGCTCTGCTGTTTTTCACTTGGCAAACCATTTCTCACACAGTCACCACACGTGAACACTCATATTCTCTAAACAGGTTTATTCATGACAAAAATGACAGTTTATCCGGTGCAGGTGCACAGCTTAACCTGAATAAGATGTTAACCAGAGCATAACTGTGTTGCTTGATGCATGTAACTGTAGCCACAGGAAGTGTTATGGGTTCAAGTGCAATTATTAAATATTCATATACCTGACATACTGCAAGGCACTTTGGAGAAAATCCACCTTCAAAGAGTGAATGTTGTGATCCACAGGGATCCAAATGGGAGGTGTGCAACCAAACTCTTTCTTATAATTGTTTCGTCCAGTGAAGTTTATGTATGTAGTTTTCCCTCTTAAAAGTACAAACACTGTCACTACAAAACAATAAATGAAAACACCAGGTGAATATTTATATTGCACTCTCAGCCCTCAGTGAAAGCAAAAAAAAACCCTCATCAGGAAGAAAAATAACAGAGTCAAAAAAAGAGGCAGTCCTTTTCCGGGGAGAACAGGTGTGCAGAGAGTAGGCGTAGATTACATTTTTTTGAAGTTTGAAGAATAAAGGAAACAAACAGAAAACTTCCACTAAACCCAGCTTGGTCACCATGGTGTCAGGGTCAGTATTGCAGATGACCATGATGAACACAACAAAGCCAATTAGCTTAAAGAGAGGGGTGAAAAATATAAAAAGCAAACTATTTTACATGTAGGAGTGCTGAGGATGGATTAAACAAAACTGACAGTCTGAGGGAAGAAGCTGCTCTTCAATCTGGTGGTACAACAGATACTTCTGTATGTCTTTCCAGACAGCAGCAGGGTGAACAGACTGTGGCTGGGGTGGGTTTTGTCTTTTTTTATCCTTTGGGCTCTGTGCAAGCACCTTCTCTCCCCGATACCACAGATGGTCAGTACCAATGATGTTCTGACCCATTTTAATGATCCGCTGTAGAGACTTCCTGTCTTGGGCCGTGCACATCCCATGCCAGTTTGTGATGTTTCCAGTCAGGATGCTTCCTATTGCTCCACTGTAAAAGTTAACAAAAACTTGCCAGGGGACTTTCGCCTTCTTAAGTTTCCTTAAGAAATACAGCCATTTTCTGAGTCTTATTTTTTTTTACCAGGGTGGAGATGTGTGATGTCCATGACAGGTTCTCTGTGATGTTGATTCTCAGAAACCCAAAACTGTTCACCTGCTCCACAGATGTAGACAGAAATGTGTATATTTGCCTATATTTGCCTGTACTTTATATTTGCTGATATTAAGCAGTAGTTTGTTTTCTGTGCACCTCTCTGCAGGACTGTTGATTTCCTCCTGATATGGAGTCTCATCATTGTTTTAAATCTGTCTGGTGATAGTGGTGTCACAATAGAGTTTTCACTATCTTCTGGATTGCAGTCATGGGTGTACAACATGAACAGGGCAGGGGGGCTCACCACACAGCCCTGAGGAGCACTAGAGTGGAGGAGGTCAGATTGCCAAACTGAACTGTCTGGAGTGTATTTGTGAGGATGTCCAATATCCAGTTGCAGAGTGTGGTACTCATGTTCAGAGTATTCACTCTGTTCATCAGCTTCATGGGAAATATTGTGTTGAATGTGGAGCTGAAACCAACAAACAGCATTCTGATTAGACTAGTCCTAATTAAGGGTGTATTTACTAATGTACATGCTGATCAGGAGGCCAAAACGGTAAATCTGATCTCAGGTGCCTTTGTATTTTCTTGCAAGACAGAGAGCTACAATAAATCAAATTAGAAAATGAGTTAAAAAAAAAAAAAAACTTAGTGAAGCTTTATAGTGTATCTCAAAGCAAGAAAGCTCAGGAGTCATGAATAAGTGTGCCTGCTGGTCTGGTCAGAGTCACGTAACATCTTTTAAAGTTTGCATATGTGGATGCTGTGAGCTCATATGAACATTTTTTGAAAGCATTCTCAGGAAGTATCAAACCACATTTGTCTCATATGCAACCCACAAGCCCACCTGAAGTCTGGTGAGAGGGTGGGAACATTTTTAACAAGGTCTTCACACTTGTCACAGCTTCTCTTTAGTGGTGTGCAAACAATTTCTCATTTCTTGTGCACAGAGCCTAATCAAATTGGATGCACAGCTGATCATTTCTTTCATTTAGTCATCCACTTCTGTGTCTTATGAGTCAGGATAAACATCACTATCAGCAATCTTGTCAACAGCACTGGCAGGTAAAGTTTTTTTTGTCTCTTTCTACTTTTTTACTTATGCTATACATATATGTATGTATATACATACATGTATGTGTATATGTATGTATACATATATGTGTATATATATATGTGTTTGTATACACACACACACACACACACACACACACACACACACACACACACACACACACACACACATATGTAGATCCATCGTCTATTTCTGATCAATATGCAGCTTTAACAATGCACAATGCTACTGTGTCAACGACAAAGGCATAATGCAGATACACAGTATGGTTACTCTTACCTACCTACTATTATAAGAGGAGTCAGCTGTGGTTATGGGGTTTAAAGTGCCATAAGATTCAAGTACACTTTATAGATTGCTAACTTTTAAAGACAGAGTGATATACACACGGGTGACAAATAAAAGAAAAACCTTTTATTTGTCACCCGTGTGTATATCACTCTGACACAGGAAAAGACACAGAAGTAGCCGATCTGTCAGACAGAATCACCGGGTCAGTCCACACTCAGACCACCAGCTTGGATGAGAGAAGCACTGCTGGGTAAAGTAGGTGGTGTTGTTTTGGTTATGGGTCATCTCCGCACTGAGGACGTTTCTTGAGAAGCTGGAATGCAGTCATTCTGGGTAATTCTTATAGGCTACTTTAGGACTGATGCATGCTAAACAAATAGAAAAGTACATGTGATTGTCTAGCATCATTTGAGGGACATGAGCCTGATATTATAATCTCATGATGTTGTAATGGTGTTAGATTATGTGTACCTTATTATTATTATTATTATCATCATCATCATCATCATCATCATCATCATCATCATTATTATTATTATTATTATTATTATTATTATTCTTATTATTATTGTTGTTGTTGTTGTTGTTGTTGTTATTATTATTATTATTATTTACCATATATTTCTATATTTTTATACTTTTATAAGTTTACAGACTACATAAGAATGCATAATGTAAATATGGTTTTGCAAACTAAAGTTTTTTTTATTGGTATGAAACAGGTTGTATTTGCACCTTCAACTTTAAGTCAGAAATTGTTTTGAATTCAGTTTTGTTTCTCCTCATTATTCTTGTGCCACTGGCTGAAGCTCAGTGAGAAACCATACACATATGCATAGGTGCTGCACTGGGCTTTGGACTGTACATCAGTGTCACTGCCATATCGGTCCCGTCAAGACTGGCCTGCACAAATACATGTAAATGTATGAATGTGCACATGTGTAAACAAATACATGTAAATGTATGAATGCACACATGTATAAACAAATACATGTAAATGGGGGGCCTGCAGAAAAAGTGCTAAAACCTTTTTCCTACTTCATGAAGCTCATAGGCCCTTGAATATAACACAAGTCATTGAAATTCAGTTGATAAATGTAAATGCTTTGGTGCTTTTTTCCAGAAAAAATTTAGCTCCTCCATTTACATGTATTTGTCCACTGCCCAGTCTGGATGGGACCAATATGGTAGCAACACCGTCACATCACAGCAATGGGATGAAGCCACCAATGCTCTGTCTATATATAAAATGTCTATGTGCAAAACAATGTAAACCACAAGAGCTGTCAACAACATCAGTGGTAAAAACCTCAGAAGCCTCATTTAATTGTTAGGCGCCACAAGACACAACAGTTGGACTACAACAAGCCTACCTGAGATGCTAATCATGAACAAAAATAAACTTTTATTTGCACATGACGACTATGCTCATAACTGTGTCAGTTTTGCATGGTGAAATGGTCGCACAGCAAAAGGTTGTTTAGTATTGTAAATTTCATAGCCTCTGTAGCAGCACGTAACCTCAACCTCAAGAAAACCACAACCGAAAAGGGGAAGTATGTTATATACCCATGTTGTCAGTTTAACCTTTGCAGCCTCTGTGCACAAATGAGCATCTCACTGTCCAGATCTGAAAATATTTCTGCTGGTTAAGTACTGCAGGGGTGACCATGGAGAAGGGAAACAGATGAGCAGGAGGATAGGGAAGGTCAGGTGACTGCGACTGGAGGGAGAGGGGTTATTGCAGGGCAGGAGGGAGTGGCTGGATGTGGGAGTGAGATGATTGGGACAGAAGAAAAAGTCATAGGGCATTTGGTGGACGGGACAAGACTGACAATGAATGTGTTTGAGGAAATGGGAATGTGGCTGGAAGAAAGGACAACAAGGCATATTGTGACAAGAAATTCAGGACAGAAATTCAGAAGAAATTCAGGAACAATGCTTTTGATGAACAATGCTGTAAGCATGTTAACAAAATTTTAAACATTTTAAAAATGTTTGGCCCCTAATTACTAGACATACCTCTTATACATGTCTTTCTCACCTCATAAACACAGGCAGTGATTTGTTCATTTTTAACAACCTGGGGAGGGGACATTTGTCATACAAACATTATATTAATACTGCAAGCAGCAGTGTGTCTCTGTGATCCTTTCACTATTCCAAAACTACATGTTGCTACATGTCACTTTTCACTTTATGTGTATATATATATATATATATATATATATATATATATATATATATATATATATATATATATATATATATATATATATATATATATATATACACATATAGATGTAAGGTTTGCACCTGACAATGATGAAATACAGAATATAATCAAATAAATTGTGGTGTATTGATGGATCCCTTGGTGAAATTAACGGGCTACCGAGCTATGCACAGACGTAAAAATGAAGCCCCACTGTTACCAGCTCCAAGATTAAAGTGGCGACACATTAATGCATCAATAATTATAATTTACTGATACCATAGATATTATTCTGAAATGGGCCACTGTGCAAATGAATGCTTTCATTTTTGTACTTTCGGTATTTTGATACTAATGCTTTTGTACTTTTATTAAAGTAAAATTTTGATTGCAGGACTTGCAAAAGAGCATTCTGTACACAGTACACAGTATCTACACTGTGGTATTGCTGCATTTACTTAAAGTGACTACAAGTAACTTTTATATTGTGTTGTTGATCTTGGAGCCCCCTGTGGACAAAAGTGTTAGTGTTTCCACTGCTGTGACCACAAGACACACAGTCAAAAATAAAATGATCTAAAGAAAAATCTGGTAATTGCTGAACTGTTTGGTTGAATATATGATGTCACAGACTCCTGCATCTGTTCTCTATTTACAACCAGGACCACAGTGGTTTTTGATTTTATTAGGTCACTCTAGATATTTTGCATGTCAGATATTATATTTACCTTTTTATAATGTCAACGAAACTATGTGAAACCAAAATAATCTCTAATTGTTCTGTTTGTCCTCACACAGCAATATGAACATAACAGAGAACGAGTCATACATCTACTCAGGGATGTACGAATACGAGTTTAACTGTGATCCCAGCCCAGTGCTGACCAATGGATCCACGGTCTTGACAGTTCTTTACTACCTGCTGTTTTGTCTGGGCCTGATAGGTATGTTCTAAAAGGCATAAATTCACTCTGTTTACACATTTTATTACTTTTAGCAGAAACAGATGCGTGTAACATTCAACACGTGCCACGTGCCGTCTAGTTATACTGTCTATCTTGTCAATAAGAAGATATAATGACAAATAAATAAATAATGACAAATAATTGATTTCACAGGCAACATCATACTTCTCTGGGTTCTCCTCCAGTACATAAAGCTGATGACCATGACGGATGTTTGCCTGCTCAACCTGGCCTTGTCTGACTTCATACTGGCTGTATCTTTGCCCCTCTGGGCCTACAATTCCCAGAACCCTACATTATGCAAACTGATGACAGGAGTGTACCAGGTGGGCCTTTATTTATATTTTTAAAATGATTTCTATTCATATTGTGATATGAAAAAGTCAAAATTGAATGGTACCCATTATTTAGAGAGCAGAATTCACAGAGATCTGCAGATTTCCGACTAGCTATTATAGAACATTTCATGACATTCAACATGACATTTACATCTGAGGTATTGTTATTAGGGTGTGAAAAGTCCTTATCAGGATAGTACGTTCACTCAAAAATAAAACACTGAAACGTAGGTTTTACTGTCAATAATTGGTATCTCTTGCACAGTGCAAACTTGAATAAATGTTACTGTGACTATAGTACAACAGTGATCAGTGCAACAATTTCTATGTTCCACTGTTAAGACAAGTAATGTTTATTTTTTATAATGTGGAAGATATTCTAACTCTAACCAAGATGAGCTCAAGTGTTATCAGGTGATGTGTGAAACAGCTGCTGTGTAATTTCAGCTGTATGAAGAACCTCATTGAGGCCTGTAGAACCTAACATACGTCACCTTGTGTCACATCCTGTTTTGACTTTGCTCCCGTCTGCTCCTCTGAACAGCTGGGTTTCTACAGTGGGACTTTGTTTGTGACCCTAATGAGTGTGGACCGCTACCTGGCCATCGTCCACGCCGTTGCAACCATGAAGGCCCGAACACCTCTCTATGGAATCATAGCCAGCATCACTATCTGGGTTGTATCTGTCAGCATGGCCATCCCTCAGGTGGTATTTGCCTCCTTGGAGATAGATCAAGATGACAACAGCTCCCAGTGCCAGCCACTGTACCCAGAGGAGAGCCAGCAGTTTTGGAAGATGCTGCGAAACTTCAGTGAGAATTCAGTCGGCCTTTTCGTGTGCCTCCCCATCATGATCTTCTGCTATGTGAAGATCCTGTCTGTGCTGTCCAGGTGCAGAAACTCCAAAAAGGGCAGAGCTATAAAGCTGATATTTACCATTGTGTGTGTGTTTGTGGTGTGCTGGGTCCCCTACAATGTCACAGTTTTCCTTCAGACACTGCAGCTGTTTGACCTGGTGAACACCTGTGAGACTTCAAAGAACATTAACTCTGCCATGAGCTTTGCTGAGATCCTTGCAGTGTCTCACTGCTGTGTAAATCCAGTCATCTATGCATTTATGGGGGAGAAGTTTAGGAAGTCACTGGGTAATATGCTGACTAGAATCTTCTGCTGGAAGCACCAGAGCAGATGGCTGTCAAGCCACAGAGACACCACAGAGACCTCCAACACACCTGTAAGATCAGATTATACGGCCGTCAGAATACATGATATCAATTAAATTTTATAAATGATTGCAGCCAGCGACCACTGCTGCATGCCATACTTCTCTCTCTTACCTACCTCTGCTATCCAATAAAGGTAAAATATAAAATTATTTTAAAAAACAAAACAAACAAATGATTTGAGCTAAAAGTTTATTATTGATCTCGGAAATTGTAGTGTGACAAAAAAAAGTCTTGTAACTCAATTGCATTTTTTGGACATTTACTTGGATGAGAGACTGAATGAACACCAGAACCAAACATGTCAGCTGTCTATGAACATCAAGATAAAACACCTCACAACAACAGATGAACAAACCGAATGACAACTGAGCAAATTACACCCTCATGTAAATGGCTTGATATGCAGCTCAAAGTTCCAGAAATATTTCAGTTAGTGGATCTCTTGCTTGTTTTGTCAAAAAACTGATCAGGCTCTGAAAGTATTTGCCCCTGTATGCTGCTGGGGGCAGTAACATGACAGACTTTGCTTTGCATCTCTATTTTTAGATCATGTAGTGTAGCACTCACTCAGTAGGGTGAGACCTGTAACTTTTAGCAGTGCCCATCAATATATCAGTCAATCAATCAAACCTCATTTGTATAGCACTGTTCATACAGGTTAGTGGAGTTTAGATGGCTGACAAACCGATAATAAGACAGAATGAGACACATGAGAAAATACAATTTAAAAAATATAATAAAACAGATTCAAAAGTTATAATAATATTAAAAGTAGTACAATTTAGTGAAATACAAACTAGATTAAAAGGATGAAAAGATGACTCCAAATACAATAAAATAGATTGAAAAGCTGTAATAATTATGATAAAAGACATAGAAATGAGTAAAAACAGATTAAATGAGGAATTTTTAACAATTGTGCATCCAAAATTGAGTACTGCAGTCCAAATAACAAGTTTGAGCCCCAGACTGTATATTAAGTAGGATTTCAACCTATTTAATGTACAGTCTAATGTTGAAGTGAATTGTTCCCCGTCATCCTCTCCTCTCCAGACTTTGTAGAAGCTCAGGCAGGCCACAGGACCTCTGCAGGAATGCAGGATGTGCACAACATTGAAATTTGACAATAACAAGTCACAACAAGTCCTGTCAATTTAAAACTAAGCCTGTTATCCTGAATCCTGAAAACTATAGCCCACTGCTCTGAAAACACACACACTCTGGAGCTGGAGCTCAGCTGCCTGCCTTACTGCCTTCCAGACTCCATTAACATACTGCTCAGTTTTACTGTTATACACCTCTACTCCTAATGATTTTTTATGACTCATAAACAGATTAATTTGGCAAACTTCCAGCATTATTGTCAAACAAGCAAATAGTAACACAAGTACCACAACAGAAATTTCAAAAGCTGTAGTATTGTATTATAATGTTACACACCATGTGTGTACCACAATATGTATGCAATTATCCTGCACAGTTATCCATATTTACCCATCTGTCTATACATCCAAATATTTCCATGTATCTGTATAAATGAAAAGTGTGTATCATGCATATAATGTGTAGCTTTGACAAATTTAGTATTATTCTATTTTATCTTTTCTATTGTTACTGTTATTGTAATAACTTCTTTCTATCTGTTCTTGTTGAGCTGCTGTAACTTGTGCATTTCCCCAGTGTGAGAACAATGTTATCTTATGATATAATACAGTAAACATATTACAGATTTTTCATTTAAAAACACAAAATGTTCCTTAAAATTCTTTGCAGCCAACAGTTCAAATAAATGTCACTCCAAAACTCAACATTTAACCTCACTGGTAAGGAGTCAATAACAATTGAACTCGCTCGTGTAAATATTGCCTTTTGTTACGTATAATTGCTTGCTGACTTCAGTTTGTTTTACTTTGAAGTCTGTTAGCTTTCTTGAATGAACTGGTGACTCAGGCATGAATGTTTCAAATAACCTGCAGTATGAAATCAGAATGTAATTCTGTGAACACTATTAAAGCCTGCATATGTAGTACAGATAAAGGGGATTGTTTGCCTCTGTCACATTCAACAAAGTACAGTGGTGGTGGAGAAAAGGATACATTTTCATCCGTCTCTTTTATTATTGGACACTCTCTGTCACTACACTGGAAAAAGAGAATTGTTGGATGAATTAAAAAAAAATGAATTCTGTTATTTCAGATCAAATTAAGAAGTTATATGAGGATTAAGATGATAAATTGCTTGAAGTCAGATGTGCTTAACAATCTGATTGCTTTCAAATCAACATTACATTACATTAATGCAACTTAAATTTAAGGAATGTCAAATTAAGTTTCCAATTTTCCAACTCATTTATTTGCTTCTCCCAAAAGTAAAGCATTGCTCCTTAAAGCTACTGCAAGGAGTTTTAATTGGATATGAAACCACCTTAGTTTAAAACTGATGCCTCTGTATGATCTAGAAGACTGTCAGAGATGATTTGCTGGAGTTGCTCTTGATGCCTACCACTGGGCCAGATTCTCCTTCAAATCTCATGAAATGAGAATGTGTTTACATTTTTTGGTGTTAAGTTACGGTGAGTAGTATGTTATCCTGCTAAAAGGAATAGACTTTCTAAGGATAATTTTACTTTTGCCATAATATTTTGTGTTTCGTTCCAACAGCTTCAAGCTATGAAGACAGAAACATTAAATGAAGTCCAAATCATGACTTTCTTTTGTCTTTAAATTTATACTTCTGCAGTTTCTATATCTTCAATTTCAGTGTGTTAATTTTTAGATTTTTATTTCACTCCATGTCCAGTTTCTGACTTTCAAAGGCAAAAAGCAGAAAATCAAACAGACATCCTGTGATAGAGGAAGCTGATGTTGTTGATAATATCAGTATGAACAGTCACTGATTCATGTCCTGAATCAGAGCCACCACAGAGCAGGATCATTTTATATTCACATTTACTTTGTTTGAGTTTTGCAAAAGCATCAATTTTCCTTTGTTAATTTCAGCTGTATTGGCCTTTTTTATGATGACCCCTATATATTCTTCATATAATTTGATCCCTTTTTGGTTCAGTGAGTTTCCGAAAACACAATTCACCCAATTCAGGTGGACCATATATCTAATATAATATATTATTTGGTCACATATTCAAAACAAAACATAAGCCAAAAGCAAAACACAACACCAACACATTTTTACTCCATTAACGCAGAAACTCAACACACTCTACAATGAAACAATCTTTTGACTATCACCAAGGACATAAATTAATTAATGAAACTAAATTAAACCTAAAAAACAGAAACAAGTACATAGAGCACTATTTTTGCTTCTTTTCTTGTTTGTAATATGTCTCCCCATATGACTTTATGATTTCAAAACTAATTAGTTATTTTCCATTGCTGTTGTCTTTTCCATCTCCAAATAACACATTTTGTTTTTCCAGTGTAGTAGTTTAGGAGTGTATGTGGGTTTCCGATGTTTAAGTATAAGTTTCTTTAAAACAAGTCAAGAAAAAAGGGTAGTCCAACTTTGTGGGTACCTCACTGTATCCTGTAACATATCTTGAAATATACAAACTGATGGCTTGAAATAAAATTCTGCACGTAATATCTCTGACGACCAGTGTCAAACCAGATCATCTCAATTTTGCTACAGTCCCAAAATGCATGGATTAATTAATCTGTCAGAAACAACCTCTCCATGTTAAATTATTATTTTATAATCTTGGTTCCACAACTGTATTCTTGATTGCAGCAAAGTGTTTGCTGAATATGATTTCTGCAGGATTCTGTAAACTTTACCAGACTTAACTTCTTTCTGAGTCACCAAGAGAAAATAGTGGCAGATGCACAATACTAAGAGAAACCTGACTGACACGCTTCTACGGAAATAAGAATTGCAGGGAAAAGGAACGGGGTGTAATTTCAGGTTGTTACAATCCAGAAAAGTATATTACCTTCATAGAAGCAGAGAGCTGAATTACATTCATTCACAACATTACATTACTGAGATATACTTTTACAGTGTATATCAGCACAAAGCAGGAAATGATTTAGAACTAAAGAATAAAAACTTGCCTACACTTGTTGTGACTAACATTAATAATTCTTCCATTTGAGCCCATCTGTTTAACACCAACTCAACTGAATTACTTTAGGAAACCAAAGCCATTTTATTGTCTCCGGCTTCCTTGTTCATACCACATTCTGCTCGAAGCTATTACATCCAATTTCCACCCTGATGATTATTATGTAGTAGATACTAATAGAATAATGGTGGGAGAATAGAAGAGTGCAGAGGTAATTAGGAAGCAGTGGGTCATCTTGTTTGCCTAGAGGAGGATGCAGAGGGAATTACCTGGTCCACAGACAGAGGAGACAGGAGGAGGCAAGGATAAAGAGAGAGAAGAAAGAGGAGAATATGACATAAATGTGGGGGAGATAAAAGAAAGGAAGGAATACAGAGAAAAAGATGCTCGAACTGGAGTAGGAGGATGTAGACTGAAAACAGAGAGGAAAAAAAGAAAAATGAGACCTGTTTCATTTTTGAAATGATGGAATGCGTTCCCGCCTCAGAGCTCTGTTCAATAAGCTGCCTTCTGTTGTCAAGCTCTGGAGGAGACAAGGAAGGAGGAGAAGGGAGAAGAAAAAGAAGGAGAGAGCAAAATGGCACGAGTGTGTTTGTGTATGCGCGTAGGGAGCATGTGTATCCATGCCATAATTCCATAAAGAGCATCAGTCCGCCTACTCTGCTGCCTTAAACGCTGTTCACTGATTCCACTGCATGACTAATTATGATCAAAGAAAGATTAACACACAGATCTTGACAGTCACACACAGAAAAAAGACTTATATGCCGATGATGTTCTGTTATTCAAGCCAAATGTTTCTTGTGTTTGTGTGTAATCAATTAATAAACAACTCTGGTTTACTTTTGAATAGAACAATGTCCAGTGACAGTCAAGAGATAAAGGCATGTCAGTGATAGATATTTATATTAACTTGTCACAGGGTTGAACAGTTTTTTGTTGTTGTTGTTTATTTTCATTCCTGCATATTAATGATTTTTAAATAATCATGTTACAAGAGCAATATAACATTATAAATATCATCTTCATAAAACAGCTCTTTAAAGGGATGTTCTGCAATAATTAAAGGACTGCTTCATCATATTTTCTCACTTCCTCGTGTAGTAGTAGCTTTGGTTTTGTGTTCCAGGGTTTTGAGATATCCACCTGCCTCCACCACAATACAATGAGTGTCAATTTAATTTCATTATGATATGATGTTTTAAAAACTCAAAAGCAACTTGATTTTCTAGAAACTAGAATAAACCCACACAAGACTCTACTTCTAAGAACATTGTGTTCACACTGGAAAAGTGACAAAATGAAATACAGTCCAAAAGGTCGATATGCATACTAAAAGAAACAAACAAAAGGAAATAAAGGGGCTTCAGCTGGAAAAAAAAAAAACTACTTATGGATGGTGGTGAAAGAGCTCCAGGAATACCTCAGAAAACAAACCATTAGTTAAATAGACCCTTTTCACAGCAGCCATTGATATGAAATAATAAGATAAACACAGGCTTTACTAATTATACCAAGTAAGACCCAATTTGATTTAGCATAGAAGAGCCTTTCAATACACCAAAATGGACAATAGCAGCAGTCTGACTCTGTTTG
This sequence comes from Lutjanus erythropterus, assembly GCF_056507025.1. Taxonomy (NCBI): domain Eukaryota; kingdom Metazoa; phylum Chordata; class Actinopteri; order Lutjaniformes; family Lutjanidae; genus Lutjanus; species Lutjanus erythropterus. Next base: position 14,530,478 of record NC_139325.1, read on the forward strand.
ACCTGAATGTAACTGAATCTTAATTAGTATCACTAGTAACAACTGTTTACCTCACTACTTCATATCACTTTGGCTGCTGTAACCTTGGCAGCAGCATTTTAAAGTCTGTTGATTGAACTGTGAATGAATAAGTATGTCGATTTGTTATATATATATATATATATATATAACGGCAAAGATTGGTATATGCAACAGTAGAAGAAGTACTTGGATCTTTTACTAACGAGTAAGAGAAAACCAGAGATACATTAATAAAAATAGTAAGTCCTGCATTCAAATCCTACTTAATATGTGTATGACTTTTTTCAACGTTTTTGTCTTTGGTGGAACTAACAACTCAATAACACCTGAAAATTACAAGAACCCAACTATACACAGCTTTTACATAAGGGGTCACAAGCCAGAAGTTTGGAAACCACTGGTTAGTGGTTAGTAGAAGTATAAAGTAGCATAAAATGGAAATACTCATCTAAGGTCAAGGTGAGGTCAAGTACTCAAAAATGTACTGTACCGAACTGAGTAAATTAACTAGTTACTACCCACCACTGAGTGTATATTAAAAACAATTAAAATGTCATATAGAATTGGGACACAGCTAATGTTCTGGTTACTCTGGATAATCCGCAATCCATCAACGTTAATCAGTATTAGTGGAATTATTTCTTTGGTACAATGTAGTTCTAAATAAAACTTGTAATGGTCTGCGCACTCACACGGGTGTTTTCACATATTCATCTTGATCGGACAGCTCAGGCTGATGTTGGATAGAGGTAACTTAAGTACCAATCACTATTATGCCTAAAATTGTAACCCTCCCATTCTAAGTGCAGGTGCAGTCACACTGACATTAGCCATGCAAAATGCACTCGTATGGTGTGACCAAAGGCAAAGATGGTGTGGAGAAAGGCAAAGAGGAGAAAAAAAATAGGTGGGTAATCTGCAGGAGGCTAGCAGGATAACCACAGACATCCACAATGTTGTTAGATAAACACTGAGAAGGTTTAAATCAAGCACAATCTTTACACACCAACACACCATCTCATCCGTATTTCTTCTAAGGCTGACATCTATCTCAGAGTAAAATATTCAGATTTGGAGAAAAACTTGAAAGAATTGAAATATTTATATAGAATCAGAATAATTTGAAATGTGTTGGCCAAAACATAGCCAAAACGTGACAAAAATACTAATTTAGCTCGCCCCTAGCTACCCAGAGGTGAGACTAGAAATCCAAGCTGAAATAACAAAGTATTTTTCCTTACAGATGTCAACCTGGAAGATTACAGACAGGTTACTGTGATTTGCTCATGAGTTTGCCTCTTTGTTTGTTTGCAAGAATCTCTCTAATGAATTGTCATTTTAAAGTATTTTTACACCACTTTTTATGCTGCACTTATAGATCCAGGTTGTTTTTCTATGTTTTTAACATTGTACAAGTTTTTTGCCATCGGCCCCTCAGATGGTAAGTTATAACCCTAACCCAGCACCTGACAATTGGGATGTTGGCTTGATCTTAGCACCAGCTTGATTTTTTAGCATTCTGAGCTAGCTAAGCTACTGGGGCTTCAGACAATATCTGTGCTCTTCCAAGCTATCATCAGGCCCTGTGAATGTTCAGACACATCAGCAGTGACGTTACTAACTTGAAAGAAGATATCTGTAGACTCTCTCCAGAGCTGAGAAAGCAGGCAGTTGCTCTGGCCAGGAAGATCTCAGCTATGAATTCCAACATCTTGGGCCCTATACTGTGAGATTCAATGTGTCGTAGTGTGTCCATCCTTTTTTTGACCCCAAAACCACATGAAACCTCATTGGAGGAAGTCGTCAAGGGTGGAAGCAGGAGGGGGGAACCAGCTGTCTCCACTCCCACCACTTCACTTGTCAAATTACTTCCCAGTGCTGCCCTGAACTACCCAGGCGATGCTGTTGAAACCTGCCAGATCCAGACCCTGTCCCTACTGGAGTGTCTCCCAATCCTGCTTACCTTTCAGTGGTGTTGGCTCCTGATGGACTCAGCAGTGGCAGCATGAACTCCATGGCCAAAGTTGTGCTGGTCCCAGCAGTGATAAAAACCGAGCCGCTCTCTCCAGATCCTGGCCATCAGCGTTCACCCTCAGGCAGGGCTAGTGGTCCTCTAGCCGTGGTCATGGCGGATCAAATGCTGATCTCTCCCAGCACTCCACTTCAGCAGGGCAGCAGGCCAGTTCAACCACAGATAGGTTGGCTTGCTGTTCTTCCACTGGTCACCTGCAGCCTGGAATCTGTGCTCTTCTCTGCCCCCAGCTAGCCAGGTAAGCCCTGCAACACCCTCCACAAATCCTGGTCACTGGCAACTCCATCATCAGGCATGTCAGTTCCAGGCTGGTTAAAACATACTGTCATCCAGGTGCCACAATGTGCCGGTGGCAAACTGAACTCCTGAAGGCCAACTTTTGCACATCCTAAACTGGTCACGTCTTCATCTCTTGGCCCAATCCAGTGTCATGCTGTGGCATTGAGCATTTCAGCAGACTGCTGAATATTCACACATGGCTGTCCTCAACCTGTGCCAAATACAACGGAGGCTAGTATTGACAACTTTAATCTCTTCTGGAATCATGTCGTACTTTTTGCAAAGGACAGTGTGTACCTCAGTGCACGAAGGTCATGCATGCTGATTAACAACTCTAGAGTCTTCACTACCCCTGTGTCTGTGGGAAAACCAACTTACTAGTGTTGGGCAGTTCTGCCTATACATGGTGCCACTCACTGTACCAGCCCAGATAGACCCATATTTCAAATAAATCACCATAGGTGTGAATCTGTATCCCTGTTGGCGTTCCTGTTATGGTTTCAGACAGGAAAATTAACATGAACAGAGTTACTTCAAAAGTTCATTTTAATAACCTCATCCCTATCCCTAATGTCCTCTTAGCTGCCAATCGAGCCATCACCAGTAGACATGTCAAGAAACGGTATTTCTGTGAAAAATCACTGCAGTAATTTCAAACTCACTTTCTTGGTGCAAAGTCATCCATGCTGCTTTTATACAAGAGTAGTTGTGATGAACTGGCTGGATGACTTCACTTGTCTTTTGTTGGAAAGTATTTAATGTTGCTGCACCAGTGAGATCCCAAAAAATCTCCAGCAAAAGTAAAGCACCGTGGAGAAAAGTTGAGATCATTAAGCAGCACAAAAGGGACTACCATAAAGCTAAGACAAGGTGGAGAAGAACAAAGCTGAACATCAACTGAGATATATTCAAACACGCTCAGGAATAGCTTAAAGCAGGCAAGGAAAGAATTCTTCTCAACTCTTTTCAATACCCACAAAAATGACCCAAAACATCTTTTCTTAACTACTGACAAACTCATTAACCCCTCTCTGCTGTTTGTGTTGTTACCTTTTCACCCTCCAAATGCAATGAGTTGCATCATATTTCAATGCTAAAATTCTTAATATCAGGCGTAATATCCCAATTTGAAATTTCACTTTTAGTTATGACATAGTACCTCCACCACTACACACCAATAGTCTCAAGTATTTCTCCACTTTAAATCCAGAGATCTCACTGTTGCTATAAATCTGCTCAAGTCATCCACCAGCCCCCCTGACGCACATCCAGCATCCTTTTCAAATCTGCTCTTAATTGTCTGTCAGATGACATCTTGTCAGAAGTAAACTGTTCCCTCCAGACTGGTATTTTTCCCCATTGGAGGAAAACTGCTGCTATTAGACCACTTCTAAAGAAAGAGCAATCTGGCCTCAAAAACACTCATCAGCTATAGACCAGTCTCCAACCCCACCATCCTGAGTAAGATCATTGAGAAAATTCTGCATCAGCAACTGAACTATTGTCTGAATCAGAGGCCTTTTCTCCCAGTCTAACTCAGAGAAACTAATGCATGTGTTTGTGTTATAAGCAGGTGGAACTATTGCAACTCTTTGTTTACAGGTCTTCCAAACAAAACAATTCATAGATTAAAACTCATCCAGAATGTAGCTGTGCAGGTTTTAACCTGAACAAAAAGATCGAAAATCATAACTCTAGTTCTCCAAAACCTGCACTGGCTACCTGTTGTTTTCCTGTAACGTTACGGAAAAAAACATTCAGAGAACATTATGGAAATAACATTCAGGGAACGTTACGAAAAAAAAAAAACATTTAGGAAACGTTACAGAAATGACATTTAGGAAACGTTAGGAAAAAAACATTAAGGGAACATTATGGAAATGACATTCAGGGAACGTGAGTAAAAAAACATTCAGGGAACGTTACAAAAAAAAAACATTCAGGGAACGTTACAGAAATAACGTTCAGGGAATGTTACAAAAATAACATTCAGGGAACGTTACGAAAAAACATTCAGGGAACACTATGAAAAAAATTCAGGGAAGGTTACGGAAAAAACATTTCAGAAACGTTAGTGAAATAACATTCAGGGAACATTACAAAAAAACATTCAGGGAACGTAATGAAAAAAACATTCAGGGAACATTAAGGAAACAACATTCAAGGAACAGTACAGAAGTAACATTCAGGGAACGTTACGAAAAAAAACATCCAGGGAACGTTATGGAAACACTCCTGGTCTACAAGGCACTCACTGGTCAAGCTCCACAATTCAGCTCAGACATGTTTGTCAGTTTATTCACCCAGTAGATCTCTCCAGTGACAGGGTGGAAATGTCCTCCATGTACTTAGAGCATTCTCAAAGTCTGGCGAAATGCCTGTCAGTATTTATGCTCTCAAAGAATAGAGCAGGTTACTGGCTGATGTCAGACTTGCTCCAACACTGGTTTCTTTTCAAATCAAACTAAAGACTTTATTTGACTTTACTGCCAGAGCATTTTCTTAAACGAGCACTCAGCATTTACAGTTTGCTTGCCTGTATGTGTATATGTATATGTATTTTTGCGTGTATGTGTGCATGGATGTCATTGCTAGTTTGCTCATTTTGTTATTCTATGTTGGTTTTTGTAAAGCACTCTGAATTGCTTTTGTATGATATAGTGCTATTCAAATAAATTTTGAATTGAACTGAATTGAATTGAATTGAAATACATCACCGTGACATGCAGGGATTTTCTCTGTCAATATAGCATGCACTGAAGAATTTTACATTTACATTTACATTCACCATCATTGGTGACTTGACAGCCACATGAAATAGTGCAGAATTTTCACTTTAATGATGGCTGGATTTTACTGAACTGCTTCGGTTTCAAGGTCCTGGTATTGTGCATGCTGGCTCACTGTCATACTGTCATGACGCACGGGGGCATTTGAAGAACAGAGCCACCGTTAATATTATTATCAACACCAGTATTTTCCTACTTTCACTTGTCCAAATGCCTGCTGTGAAAAAGGTTGATAGGTTAGTGTCTCTAGGAAATCATACATATTCCCACCCGTGGTTTTGACAGTATTCCACAATTCCCTTCCTCTCAGTAAGAACTAGACCCCGGTTAACCCTGCTGATTTAAGATTCCAGACTGCCCGTCTTGCATTATGTATAGTAACATTTAAGTAATCAGCTATAAATGGTAGCCCCAGCTGTTGGACACACCACCACCACTTCAGCTGTTCACTGAGGTCGCAGCTCGGCTCTGCAGGCCATCATACCCAACTCTAACTGCACCTTTTGTTCCCTCGGCCCACTACCTACACCTCTCTTTAAATCTTGTCCCCTCATCTTGTCTCAGTTCATCTCCACATGCATCAACAAATCTTTTCAGACAGGAGAGGTGCCCGCTGCCTTTAAAATAGCAGCTCGGAGTTCAATCTTGGGGAAATCTAACCTCAGTCAAGTCTCTTGCGCAAACCACACAGACCCAACCCCAACCTGCTGCTTCTCACTAAAATGTTAGAGCGCACTGGGCCAGTCGCAGCTGTCCAAAAATGAACTTGATAAAACATTTTAGCTGCTATCAGTTCACAGCAGCACCAAAATGGTCTTGAATGAGGCTTTTTCATGACCAACTAATGGCAACCAGCTCAGCCTCAAGTCTCTTTTTCATTTCATTACAGAGCACAATATTCTCCTGCCAATGTGTGCTGAAATGGTTTTCACTTTTCTCCAACATGCACTCATACTTAGGAATTATTTGTAGCAATGTGCATTCATGGATATGTTTTTTTTACTGCCACAGTCATAGCAGGTGTGTGAATTTCTTGTCAGATGTAGTGGAGGATTAAACAGATTGTAGCTGTGAATGTAAGCATTGAGTTGTGTGTCCATGAGAGTCTTTTTGTCTCATTTCAGGTTTGTTGTTCCATGTGCACATGCAGTAAAAATCCATTTGTAAACATACCCAGATTTTGACATAGATAAAGATTTTATTGTAAAAACGCAAAGGAATTTTACAAGTGAAATACAGTCATAACTGACAGGATTTAATGGTTAAGAAGCTGAGGAATAAAAATGAAAAATGGAATTCACAATTTCATACAATCCACAGAGGTGTTATGAGACAATCGTGGGGGAGGTCTGTCTAGCTGTGCGCAGCTAGACAGTCATGTGCTCAGTCATGTATTTATTTACTGACTGACTGACTTTACTGACTCAGTCCAGAGACAATAAAGATGATGTGACAAAACACTGTATCTATATTGTGCAGTTTACTTTCAAAAACCTCTATCTTTGTTCTCCTGTTTACCCGAAAAAATTGTCAATATCCACCCTTGGAAGTTGTCAGTGTGAAAGTCAAACACTCCTTCAAGCTGTTGTTGACTCTTGATGCACAGTGTACACATTACAACAGAATACACTGCATTGTGTGGACTTCCAACTTCACAAAATTATAAACTTGTCTGTGTGTCTGTCTGTTACCAGTGTGTTTAGCTATAATGTGGCAAATACAAACAAAGAGAACATATGCATTTTAATACTTTTCTTTAATGTGTTATCTTACTTTTTTTGTAAAATAGTTTCCTGCTATCATTTGACTCAGATAGTCATGATTTATTTTTTCAACAGGTGACATTTCTGCAATGCCTTTTTGAGGGAATGAGGGGGGTGTTTCATTTTTTTTGTTAAACAATGTTTATTCACAGCAACGGCAAAACGAGGAGGAAATTCAAAAGGAAGTAAAAGGAAATGGGGTATTGATATTCAGGCGGACGCAGACGCTCAACAGTAAGGTGCAAAACTAGATACAGACATGATGCAAAATAACAACAGCAGTCAGCAAAACAGAAAAAAATACAGAAAGACAAAAGAAATTGAAAGGCACATAACAGGCACTAGCTCTTACTTTTTCTGTCTGATTTGAGGGAATCTTGGGAGAAGATAAAACCATAAAAACAAAGCAGTCTAGAGTGATCATAAACAGAGGATAAGCCCAATTAGGACAGCAATAGAAAGACATGCATAGAAGTGATATGAAGTGGGAATTTTCCTACAGCTGCTACAGGGATGGATTTTTCTGGTTTAGTAAAGTTTTTTTTTTGCTCCTTTCAGTCACTGGGTACCACAGGCCGGCATACAAGCCTGAAACTGTCAAATTCAGCAAATTCATCTGTGAAACCAATTCTGTGTATGCTGCGTCATGCCTTTCACTTACCCAATCAGGCACAAATAATTGGTTCACAATCTCACTTTCTCTCAAACTCAAACTGCTCCCCGCAGTTTCTTTTCAGAGAAACTGAGTAGGTTTTCCATGTGCCTTGTTTTCAATTACTGTATTTCTCTATTTACTGTAACTGTCAAATCAATCTCAAACTACAGTTGTACGTGTGCTCTTATAAACGGGACATTTTACTTCCTTTACTGCATTTAAAGTCCAGTGTGTAAGATTTAGAGGGATATATTAGCAGAATATGATATTCATAGTATAATATTCATATGTATGTTTTAATTAGTGTATAGTCACCTGAAAATAAGAATAGTTGTGATGTTCGTTACCTTACAACAGGCAGATTTATTCATTTTGGGGCCTAAGGCAAACACAACCATAGAGCCCTCCACTTGCCTTGTTCTCCCCTCTTTTAAATCATTATTTAACAAAGACAGACTTACTTGTCTCAGCTAATGTAGCCAGTGAAAAGGATGTCTAGGGTCTCCTGCTGGACCTGGTACCTCCGCGACCTGACTTCGGATAAGCAGTTGAATATGGATGGATGGATGGATGGAGACTTATTTGTAAATTCTCTTCACCAGTCTTCATGTAGCAATGATGTACAGACATTTGGAATTGCATAAACAGCTGAATAAATAGTAAATCATGAAAATAAACCTTTTTTAAGCGCAGAGGATGAGTTCAGGGGTCACACAGCCTGAGGCAAGAAGATTTTAGTCTGGTGGTACAGCAGTGAATACTTCCATATCTCTTGCTAGATGGTAGCAGGGTGAACAGGCTGTGGGTCGGCATTGTTTTCTAATATCTTCCAACTTCTTCCCTTTTTCAACATCACTGGGTCAGTTAAGCTTAATTTTTCAACAGTCTTTTACACCATGCCATGTTTCTGCCGTAACCCAGAACGGACACGCCAAACACTGAGTCTAGATGCTGTCACTTTTTTCTGCAAGTTTCTCAGCCACTGCAGGTTCTCCATCACACTTTGAAGGGGAGGGTGAAGCAAATTGGTTGCAGTCTCCAAACCCACAGCTAGATGTCACTAAATCCTACACACACGCAGTTAATCAATTGCTTTTTCTTGGTAGCCCATGGAGGACAAAAGAATTGGACTGATGCTGACACCATGAACTTTCCCTTCCTTCCAGCGGTGGTGCTGGGAAATCTCTGCCTCTGACTCTTTGACACAGACAAAGATGAAATCCAAAACAAATATGTCAGGCAGCTCCACACAAGTATTTATTCATCAAACACAACAGGTAATTGGTCTTTTAAAGGGCAATCACAGTGGGAGCACAGGCATCAGGTCTTGATTGCTGCAATTTGGTATTTAGGCAAAGGCAAACAAGAGAATGCACACATTTAAGAGTATTAAATTGCATTGAAATGGAAATTAAAAATCACACACCACAATCAATGTTCACGGTACTTCAACACAACCAAAAACAATGCCAGCTGTATACCTCTTATACCTTTGGTTGATTGTGATTATGATTCTTTGCAGTGAGCTTCATCTTATATTCAGGGGGGCCATAATAATGTCCTTAAACAAAAAGGTAATTTACAGGTTTCCTACAGGGGTGGAAGAGTGATGAGTATGTCCTCTACTGCAGGCTGAAAACTCGTCTGCACATCACCTTCCTTCTTGAATCATCCTCTCTCCTCTACTGACTCTAATTGCTCTCTCAAAATATCCCCCCTGTCTCTCTGTCCGGCACTTATTCTATTTCTTTTCCTACCATTTCAAGCCAACAGGATCATTTTATGGTCCCGCAGGTATTGTAAAAACCAAAAGGGCCCAACCTTTGCACTCGTTAAATTTGGTTGTTTGCTCTTATGAGGATCTGGGAATTGAGTGTAAGTCACCCTTGGTAAAAATATAATCTAAGTACTAACATGTAAGATGCAAATGTAAGGCTTTTCCCCCCAAATAATGCCTTGAATTGTAATTTCCCATGCAATAAACAGATATACAGTAGGCAAACAGGTGTTTATGTTCAAAACCATATGGGGAGAACAGGGTAAATGGATCCGCATTTCACATTTTATGCTAGTACAGCAGAATAAATGCACAATCACCTCAGACAGTAATTGCTGTGTATAATTAAGGTTGCTGGGCATCCATGGAAAAACACAAAAACATGAATTTAAAGCAGTTTTTAGAAGCGTGACTAATTTTTTTGGCACAACTTGCCCCAGGGGTAAGTATGAGGCAACATAAATCCTGTAGGTAAGATGTAAGACTCTCCCATACGACAGGGAAAAAATAGATGCAGGTTGCAGAGCGTCAAACCTTTTTCTTGTCTCATTTGGCCGATTCACCACAACATGTTCAGCTGCCACCTGTTAGATTTCAAGCACGGCTGATTTGTATATTTGAAAAATGTCCCAGTTTTAGGTTCAATGTACCTAACCTACACCAACATAATCTTGTGGAAAACAAGAACACAGCTTGACACAACAGGTTTGTGTTTTGTACAGTATGTATATATATGTATCTGATGATAGATCACTCAGACTCATCCCTCGTCTCTGATCAAATCATCGTACATCTGCTCTGCGTCATCTGTAAACCCCACTTGAGCAAACATTTATTTTAAGTTAATTTCATGAGAATATAAATATTTTAAAATTAGAAACTGCTTCACACAGCAAGTCAACTCCTGACTTAGTCAATTAATTCATACTGTATGTAACACTAAGGTCTCGCATGTATCAGATTCCATTTCGATAATGGTGATATTATTACCCAACATCTGATCTGGCAAAAATAAAATGTTCCAACCTACAGTAACATGATTCTTTTACCTCATTCTCTATGCACTCTCATCTATCAGTGAGAGGAAATGAATTACATTTGTGATCACATTAATGTCTTTGTGTAGATTTAAGTGGTGAGTCATCTAACCCACCTCAACCTACCCATTTTCAGCCTTGTTCAGCTCTTGCACCAGCTCCTGGATTAAATGGGCTTCATTTTCAAAAGAGAAATTGATTTGTTCCTTTTTCCCATACACCACTATGCGATTTTTGTATTTTAGTGTTTTTTATTTATACCTACCCTTTCAAACATGAAAATTAAATATAAATCGTAAGTTGCCCATTGGAAGGAGCATTTTGCTCTGTCAAAGATCTGTTGTGTGCAATAGCCCTAAAGTAAGAGAGTTCAGAGTCATTCTGCGCATAGAAAAAAGACCCTTGCACATAATATCTTCTTGCAAAGACTGTGAAATCATTGATTTCTTGTTCTTTAGACCTTTATCATAAAAATCCCAACTTGCCTGACTACCGTATTAACCTGTTTTTTGACCGCCTCACCTTCATTTCACGGTGCATAAATTTGTTACCCATGGATATTTACACTTTTAATTTCATCTAATGAACAAATCTGGTAAGCAGAGTTATTAATGTTCAAAATAAGCTGATGCAATAACACACCATGTTTCTTGCTGAAGGCAGAGAAACATATTTTTGTGGTGTGATTTAACTGAGCTATTGATTATATTCGTTCCTGCTCAAGAATGCAGAATAGCAAAGTCACAGTCAGTCAGTGGGTGGGTTTACAATAAGACTACCCTTACAAATTATTTAGAAATGGTTTTTAAATAGGTTATGAATTAGGTTGTAGACACTTTATAAATCATTAATAAGCTGTTATACATTAGATAAAAACAGCAACAGTGACCTATTGTTTACCAAATAAGCAACATATATACATAACATGTATAAATCATTAATAAACAAAAGTTATAGCAAGATCCAGCTTACAACTAATCAATCTTACTAATGATTAACTACCATTTATAACTGGCAAAAGCAAGCCATTTGATATGTTAATTTGATTTACCAAATAAAAGCTTTTGGCAATTAAAAGAGCAATTTGTAACAACTGTGCATCCAAAAAATAGCAGGTAGTCCAAATAGCGAGTTGAAACCAAAGATGGTTTTTAAATAGGTTAAAATCCTATTTGATATATATTCTATGGCTGAAGCGAGTTGTTTCCTCCCATCCCTTCCTTCCAAGACTTGAGGAGGGTCAGGCATGCTGCAGGAACACTGCAGGAGTGCAAAACGAGTGCAACATTGTAATTTGACTGTAACAATTGACAACAAGTCCGGCACTGTAAGTTGATCAGCCATTTATAACTGTCATTTGTTTGTGGATGTAAAGCTAAGGCTGTTATTCTACAAACAAAAGCCCACTGTTTCAAAAATACACCCTCTATAGTTGGAGTTTAGTGACAGCCTGAGTCGGTAAAAAAAATCCTCCAGATCCAGAACAGACATACTCATTTTGGCAAATATTCAGTATTAATTTTAACTGTAATTAACCTGAAACAGGCAAACAATAACTAAAGTTATGGGCCAGAAGTGAAATTTCAAAGGAGAACACCTTGGCTGTAGTGTTGTTGTCAGAGAAGCAAATATTTCAACTTAAGTTGTTTTCTTTGCCCTGGAAATGATATGACATCTCTGCTCTCATCTATAAGCAGGCTTGGGAAGTAATGGATTACACATAATGAAATTACATTAGCAGGATACAAAAAAGGTAACCATATTCCATTACACTTATAGAAAAAAATACATTTTATAAAAATGGAGATTAATTAGGAAGATTATGATTTTAAAATGCATTTAAAATAAAGAATGATATTCTACCATGCACAGTGTTCACACATTACAACACTTCACCACTCTGGTTTCATTTAAACCAGTTAATCTTATAGCTGCCAATTTATTATAATGACCACTACTGAAAAAAATATTTTCACTGGATGCAAATTTCAGTATGATTTTGTCTTAAATTGTCCTTCAGCTAAGAAAATGCTGTCATCATCCAAGAGCTGAAATCTAATTTAAATAAACATCTAATGTTAGAGGAAGGACCAGTCGCTAACATTAGCTACATGGAAATCCAGTTAGCTAGCTACCTGTCAGTACTGTACTGTTCAACTACTGAAAAAATATTTGGGGACTGTAGGTGATGATGCCATTGACTGGGAAGGTGTGAGGGTAAAAACACAAGCCTGTCAGTTTACTTTAAGTTTGAGTGTTAAGTGTGAATAGCATATTTAACTACCACTATTAATTTAAACATGCATTTGTGAATTTTAAAAAAGGAAAGAATAGATGGACAAACAATTAATAGACCTAACAAGAACATAAAATGCATTAGACTAAACAATTTTACCGTATTTGGTATTGATATAATCCGCAAGTAATGTAAAATAATCAGGTTACATTACTTTGATATTGTGATACTTGGATTAGGTTACTGACAAATGTTTTTTTAACAGGTAATTAGTAATTGTATCAGAATACATTTTTAAAGTAACTGATCCAAGCCTGTTTATAAGGATAGTCTTTATGTAAAGTGGTAAAGTGATAAAAGCAATTATAGGTGAGGAATGTAATTAGCTCAAGAGCGATACAGTGAGTAGATAGTATGCAAAGCTACACTGCCATCAGGATACCCTTGAACCATCACTCAAGAAAGGAAGGGCTTGGAGCCGGAGCCTCAGGTAAGTTATTGACCTACAGGGAATGGATCGGGCTGCTCTGACAGACATGCATTTCACCTTGGGAGCAACACAAAGTGTCATATGGAGGATATACTAAGCTGCTTAGCAGGATACTTGATTTGCCTCAGCCTTGCACCATCCTCTGCAAAAAGTAATGCTAGCTTTAAAAGAAAAAATAAATAAAACCAATAATCTGCCTATTTTCACACATGAATCTGGTGTGCTCAAGAACATCATGTTCTACATACTTGATTTTTGTTGCTTGACAGTGAGATACTGACAACTTGTAAAAAAAAAATAATGTTGCTATTTCAGTCACGTTGGAAGAAGTAACAGAACGCAGTTGTTGTGCTGAAGAAACACAGATGCTGTTTTAACAGAATTCAAATGGGTGAATTTTCTCCTGGGCTTGGGGGAGAATTTGGTAATATGGGTAACAAGGAAAAAAGGCATTAAAAAACAGTTACAGTGTTGCTTACAGTTGAGTCATGAATTGCCCATCTTCACTGCCTCAAAAGGTTGTGTGTGTAGCAGTGCGTTAAATGTGCTATTTAAGCACAGCAACACTTTAGTCAGTGTAGGTAAGTCTTGGTATTTCACAGTCTGATTAGCCTTAGCTGTCATGAATACCAGATTATGTTGTGGACTGTCAGAAAACCTCTCACTCAATAACCCCACCACATTTTAATACCAGCAGCACATTTACAAGTCTCCCCTCCATACTTACAATCAAACACAACATTTTTCCTCTCGAAAAAAGGTGTTTAACTCGTTTTTTTTTTCCCCTCCCTATGTGGAGGGAATCAAAAAGCTAGCGTTTGCTTATTCTCTCCTCCTCTCTCTCAATCAGCAATTTTTCCCTTTGATCTTTTATTCATATGATTAAGTCTGTGTATCATCACACTGTTCATTCTACATTTCAATATATGATGAGACCATCTTTGAAGTGGGGTATGCTGCAGTGGAGTCACTTTGCCAAACAACTTTTTTTTTTTTCTCTCCGTAGTAGTTTTATCAATTATTGTTGGAATGGAAACACTTTCCATCTGGTTAATTATCCCATTTAAATTGTATGACCTCAAGTGTAAAAACACACAAACAGTTGCCAGTGTTTTTGTAGAGAATTCATTGAAATATTTTCATCTTATGGGAGAAATCTGCAATATGTTTACTGTCATTTATGATAAAATGACCATGACAAACTGACAGATTTAGGAAAGATACTAAATTGAAATGCTCACTACCTTGACAACAACACTACAGCTGTGGTTTCCTCCTTTGAAATTTCTATTGCAGGCTGGAATAACTGTTTTTAGTTTGCCTGTTTCACATTAATTAGAGTTTAAATTATAGCCAAATGTTCACCGAATGAGTAAGCATCTGTTTATGAGTCGTACAAAATCATTAATAATCTTTTAGAAGGAGCAGATGTGCATAACGACTAAATTGAGCAATACGGCAAATGTAATAGTCTGGCAGGCAGACGGCAGGCAGTCACTGAACTCCAACTCCAGAGTACATATTTTCAGAGCAGTAGGTTTTTAGTTTTTGGATTATTGGCTTACTTTACATTGACAGACAACTGACGGTTACAAACAGCAGATCAACTTAAAGTGTAGGACTCAGCTCTTGTTATTGTCAATTTACGATGTTGCACTTTCTTCTTTGTCTAGGGAGGATGGGGGGGACTCGCTTCAACCACAGACCATAGATTAAATAGGGATTCAACCTTTTTAATATACAGTCAATGACTCCAACTTGCTATTTGGACTGCAGGACTCATTTCAGGATGTGGAATTGCTCATATTGCTCCTTTAAATGAGAAAAATACTGGAAAGCTTCCAAGCATCCTGGCCCATATATTGGCTACGGCTTGTGTCACCTAGTATATTATATATAATTATAATTATGTCATACACAATTAAGATATATTAAATTGTAATACATTGTGTCATATCTTTCATAAACATGTATATTTGGTATCCAGTTAGATTCACTGTTTATTACATTTTCCGTGTTGGTTTGGGTACTGTGCTACTCAAATCTGTTTTTTCACCCGCTTATTACCCTTGCTCCTCGCCTCTGTCTCTCTTCCTCTTTTTTCCCGGTGCCAATAACCTCAATTCATCCTCTCTCTGCCCTCTTTTTGCCTGTTCGTCCTCCTCTGTCTTTCCCTCATTCCCTTCAGATCACATGTTTCTATCTCTCGCCTTTATGTTTGCCACCATCGCTCAGTCAATACCTTTAACCCTTGTTTTCTTCAACTCCTTGTTATCCCTCCCCCTTTCCCTCCTCCTCGGTCTGTCTCTATTTCAGACTTTTTTTTTTTTTTCTTTTTTCCTCCGAAGATAAAAGGTTTAAGAATATTTAATGTCAGATGTGTGAACAAAGCACATGAGCAGACTCGGGCAGCAGGGATCTGATTGAAACATATATAGAACCTAATGAGCAAAAGATAGCACAGTGTGGTGAACTCACACGTAATAATAAGGTAAAGGCGGTGAGACTCAGGAAAGAAGAGAGTGAGATGAAACAGAAAGTCTATGTATCCACATGTAAGAAAAAGATCATGTGGGGGAAAGAAAAAAAATAGTGTACTCATATTTTATGAGGCTTTTCTTAGACGGAGAAATAACTAGGTGCACAGATAGATGGATCAGAAATGGTTTTGATGTCACTTTTTATCCATATTTACTCCAACTGAACCATTTGCTATGACTCATGGCTCAGAGTGTTGCCCTGAGCTAAAGTGCTAGCATCAGGCTGACGATGATCTTGCCAGGCATGCCAGTGAAACTGTCAATGCTTATTTTTGTCAGTACGCCACCATGTAACCTGCTACAGGATTAGGTGCGATGGCGTGCTTTTTGTCGTAATTGTAAGATCCATGTTTTATTACAACACACAATTGATTTCGGATAAAAGGAAAAGCCGAACTCTGTTTCCAATCTACATCTCAGCCTTTTCCCCTATTTCAGTCATTATTCACTGAGGGGCCATCATCAACAAGCACTGGAATGGACCAAACATTATCCACAGTATGGAGGCTGAATTTATTACGACATAAAATAGTGCAGTCAATAGTTCTCATGTGAAGAACATGAAGAAGAAGGTATCGCTTTAAAATAAGACTACCCTTAAGTGATTTATAAATGGTTTAAAATTAGGTTATTAAATGCACAGTATGTGAGCTCTGCCACTAGGGGTCTTTCACAATGAAAACAATAAAATAAAGCAATAAAAGAAGATATGGTTTGATGTTGTGAGGAAATAGTGTGGGATCATGAGAGATCTTTTTTTTTTCAACCCCCGTAGCTGATGAAGATCTATCTTTTACATCTCAGGCAGAAATCATGTTAATTATAGGGTAACATTAAATAAAAACTATTTCACCCAGATGGGTGTGGTTTTGCAGGACGTAGCAGTTCACACTTTGGTGAGCTCATGGGCGAGTTCCATGAATGTCTCAGTCCGTGCTGTGAGTACATGAAAAAAGTTGGACAGAGTAGTAAAGTATGGGGAAAGTAGAATGAATAACATATGCATATGTAGGGGTAAAGAGTATTTTTAAACTGTTTAAATAGTGATATATGAACCCCCTGTGGAATTCTTATAGTAAAAGGTTTCTTTCTGTAAAATATCACTGTAACATTAATATTATCATTTTTTAGTAATACTTGTTTTTAATAATTATTATTGCTTTACATATTAGTAATATTTCTAAACAAAATATGTCAGCGTTAGCTAGAAAGGCTAATTTTCATCTGTAATAGTCAAAAACTTTCATTTGGTATATCAGATTGCCAGATTCATATAAGGTTTGGTATTATTGTCTACCTTGGCATTTTCAGCATGCACCATTTTAAACTTTACAATAAGGCTCTCTTTTGCCCCTTATAAATGTTAATAACTCATTAATAATTAGTAGTAAGCAGTAACTGGAGTTTGCCAAATAGTGAGCCCATAGCCCCAGTATGAAAACTGTTAGAACTTCATTATCATTGTTTATGAATGACTTATAACATGGTTACAACCTAATTAATAACCTAATTATAATCATTTACAAGGGTAGTCCTAATGTAAAGTGTTACCAAAAAAAAACATACCAATAGTAAATAGACATTTGTTTGGACTCTATAAGCTTGAAGGTTTTCTTTGAAAAGTGTATTTTTATGCCCTAAATGCCCTTCATCACACATTAGTCCACCCCATCCCCCTCTATACCATCTTACTTGTGTGTACACACATCTCTTCTCTCCCCCTTTCACCTGCTCACACCTTCCCAGTGCCCCTTGGGTGCTGTAGGTAGCAGACCCAGAGCAATGGAGCAGCAGAACCCAGCAGTGGATTAGAGGCAGTGTGTGAGAGAGACCAGATTCAGACACATTCCTCTGGGGAAGTCAAGCCAGTTAATCCGACCCCAGTGCTTACTCTATCAACCCCCTACCAGCTGCACTTTGCCCCTGCACACAAACACACACACACACACACACACACACACACACACACACACACACACACACACACACACACACACACACACACACACACACACACACACAGACAAACAAAATATAACCCAGGCGTGAAGATTTCAGCTTAGATGCATGCCAAACCATACAGCATCACTGCACATGTACATGCAAACAGGCATACACACGCATTTAGAATATATCCCTGAAGGGCATGCATGTTACATACACGCATAGAAGGGTCTGACACTTTTATTCACACATGTGCAAGCACTGTGGCATATCTTATACACTATGCATACAAACATTCACAGACACCTGTCTGAAGCCCCACAAGGCCCCCTCTGAGAAGACAGGGGACCTTTGGCCCCAGTGTGCAGCTCCTGTGTGACATGAAAACCTTTCCAGGCGTCAGTCATCATACATGGCCACTGCTAATCAGAACATGCTGCCCAGATTCACAAGTACAACAGCCTGAGTCCCTGAGGGGAAACAAGAGTCAGTGCAGTCACTGTAGCTGTCTGGTTATCTGGCTGGTTAGCTGACTGGTTCTGTTGTTCCCGATGCAGTGGCCAACATGTAAAAGTAAATTCAACACATGAATTCCCTCTCAGTATGAGATAAAGTGTGCAAATGTTTGAACAAACATGCCTCCAGTCTGCTCAACCATGCTTGAACACATGTATGCATGTGCAAGAGTATATTTGGCACGCATGGACTGTCAATACATAGACGTGGACACACGCACTCACACACACGGATGCACACAAAAACAACAGGAGAATCAGGCAAGAGGCAGTCTGATTGCTCATCAAGCAGCAAGCAAGAGCTGGCGAGAGGCATCAATACGACTGAAGTCCGCTCTCCTGGGCCCACCTGTCGATTACAGTGGTAAAGACAAGCTACCTGGTGCCTCAATCCATTCCCAGCAGCCTCCACTAGGCCTGCAGACACCTGAAGAATTCTGATGCCAAGAGGGAATAAGGGACCTTCCACTTCACGCCGGCAGATACGCAATGGTTGCCTCTGCTGCATAAACCATTGAGATAAACAACTCTACAGAGAAATAGAGCCAGGATACAAATCTATCGCTCATGTGGTAGCGATTCAGTTTGTAAGGGTAGAGAACGAGATAGATTAATATCAAGCTGTCCACAGAAACATGTAAAATGAGATATTCCCAAAGAGCCACAATACATTTCACCCAGCCGGCAAAGACACAATAAATTCAAAATAAAACGTAGTTCACAAAATACAAAGCCCATAAAGTGCTATGGCTATTTACAGCAGCAAAATCCCAAATAAATCCCACAGCATTACAATTATAAATGTGATATTTATCACCATTTGGCTTCCAGAGTTGAATTATGTTTTCTGAGTATTTTGGCCAAAGGACAACAATCCCATTGCCCTCTGCTGCCTTATAATTAGACGAGATTAGAGCAGGATCAAGCTGTTTTCTCCCATTTATTCTCCCAAGGGAGAACACGGGAAGGGGTGGGAGGTTTACCCTGTCTAGCCAACTAACCTTGGACACAGAACAGAAACATGCAAAAAGATTTGGGATTTGGATTTGGGCTTAGGAGTGAAATTTTAGGTAAAGAGAAAATGTTTTTTCTGCTCTGTTTTTTTAATCCTCCAAATTAATTAACTGATAACACTTCAAACATGACAAAGCATTCATGCAATACCAGGAATGCACAAGAATTTACAGTATATCATGCATGACTTAATGCAAAAAATGTTCAGTTATCACTTATTATTATCAATATTATCAATTATTCATTTAGAAAAGGAAAATTTATGCATAAGCAACAAATGATTAATACATGTGATTTCGACATGATGCCAACAGTTATCATTTTTGTATTTGTATCACTTTGTACTCATCAGTACAGACGGACAGGTCCCAACTTTCTTTGAAGTCCTGAAGAAGTAATACTTAGTTAATTATGATTACAACACTTGGAGTAAAATAGAACACGTGTACACTGCTTTGACTGGTTATTTTTTTTTTGCCCTGTCCCTTTAACTGCAGACTTATCCACGAAGAATACATACAAGGTACAATTTCACAGTCAAACAGCCACTGTGCAACACCTGGGGAAACCCATGGAGGCAGTGGGAGAACATGCAAACTCAAAACAGAAAAGCCATGTCTAAACCAGGATGAGAACCCACAATATTCTTGCTGTGAGGCAAAGATGCTAACCACTGCTGCAACATACTGAACAAGATCTTGTTAATTCTTGTACATTCCTACTAGTTCATGAAGTATTACAGTATTACACTAAGTATTACATTTTCATGAATTAAGTCATGCATAAATTCCTGATTATTAATGTACTATTACCACCATAAAGTGTTACCAATTTGCTGTTTTAAATACATGCAATAACAGTAAATCATTCTGATGTTGGAGAGTGATGAAAGCACAAGTCAGTTTCCTTCTTAAAGTGGCCACATTTACAAGCAGACATTCTGGTTGAAAGTTTCAGCACCATGGACAGCTCTCGTACTGTAAATTACTGAAAAGCGCCCATTCTGGCTTCTCCTCTATACAGAGAGAGCCTTGGGGTTAATTCATTAGTTCTCCTTATGAACTTAACCTGCTGACTTCATGCTAATAAATCTTGCCAAAATACGGCACAGATATTGATTTCTATGGAGGTCACTGCTGTTACGATTATAAGTGGGCAATAATCAAACCCGAAGCTATGCATACACTTAGTTGCATAAGGAAGTCATGACGGGCCCCAGGGCACACTAGATACTTGTCATGAAGTACACATACAGATATAAACACCATTAGATGTATATGCTGTATATGTAATCAACAATGTGTTGGATTTTACAGTCCAATGAGTTGCTCAAGCTATTGTATAGGTAAAGCAGAAAGGTCAAAGAGAAAGCTGTCAGAAACATGGACAGCACTTGATCAAAACTGTCACATAATCAAACAGAGACCTGATATTGGAGAGCATTAAAGGAGAAAGCTAATATATTTGCCATAATAAAGTAAATAAATATAAATAAATAAAGTGTTTGCCAAATGAGTTAATGTCTGTTTATGAGTCGTAAGAAATCATTAATAATGTTTTAGAAGGAGTAGATGTTTTTAAAGGTTAAATTGAGCAATACGTTAATGGTGTCTATCTGGCAGTAAGACAGGCAGCCACTACACTCAAACTCCAGAGTGTGCATTTTAAGAGCAGTGGGCTTTTGTTTTCAGGATAACAGGCTTGGCTTTACATTGACTGACCACTGACACTTGATCAGCTTAGAGTGTAGGACCTGTCATCACTTGTTATTGTCAAATTACAATGAAGCACTCCTCTTGCACTTCTTCAGTGATCCTACAGTCCCTGCGTATCTGTATATGACAAAAATACCAAAGAAAATAATGCATTTTTCACTTAATTGAACAGTTTTAATAGTTTATTTATAGTTTTTTTCTGTATAATAAGCATATAATATAAAACACACAGTCTGCACTGTCTGTATTTATGTCCCTGCATAAACCTCACCTGAAAGTAGAAGCTCTTTTCACAGCTGTTGCTCTCAGAATCTTTAAAAGTGATAGTAGATAGTTGATTGTTGAGTCTCATTCCCAGGACGTCAATTACTGATGTTTTGGGTTGGTAAGGCATCACAAGCACAGCAAAATAATGAGAAAATAAAGAAACACAGGCAGGTACAGCCACAACTACACACTTCTAGTGAGCCATTTGATTGAAAGGGGCTATTTTCATATAAGTCTATTCATTGTTTTGTTTTGTTTTTTAGGAAAATATTGCGTATTATGTCTTGAATAAGTGACCTGTTCAACGCCGCAAGAATCCAGAGATGATGTTGATGGGAAAAGGAAGCAAAGCGTTAGAATCAACGCGCAGTTCCTGGAGAAACTCATTCTGAATGTGTTATAGACCGGATGATGCTTGCTCACTCTATGTGCAATCACTGCCTCCCACTTCACTGCTCCCCCCTTCTCCCTCTCCGTTTCAAAGCACACAGGTCGGTGACTTTTCCAAAGCTAGATGGCAGAAGTGCACCGCTGCAGCTGAGCTGCGCTTTGCGCCGTCATCATCCCATCTTTGCATTGCAAATTGCCCAGTCCCATCACTCCCAATAACGGCTGCGCTCGATCTCCAAAATGAAAATCAGAGTTATGGTGGGATTGCCTACCAGGCGAATTTCTTTCATCAGCTTTCGGGACGGGGTGCTGCCTGTCTGAGTCTCACCTAACACCCCCCACCCCTTGTTCCCACCCTCCTCTCCCTCCCCTCTACCTCTCCCTCACTCACATACATAAAGCACATGCTGTCATCAATAGAGTTCATTTCTTCCTCGGGATTTACATTCTTCCCCATAAAGACGTGCCTCCTCCTCCTCCTCATGTGCCACCCACACCTCCACCACCACTGTGTCCCCGCTCCATGATTTGTGACCCACACATCAGCCACATCATACTTACACAGGACGCTCTCTCTCTCTCTCTCTTTCTCTCTCTCACTCACTACACCCGCCACCCTCCCTCCCCACCACCACCACCACCTTTCCTCTCCTCTCCCTCACTCTCTGCGTGCTCCAATTGCAGATCGATAGCATTCAGATAGTCGGCTCGACTCCTCTCCGTCCTCACAGGGATTAAACAGGAAAAGATGTTGAGCAGCAGCAGCAGCAGCAGAGATCCTCACACTTGATGCCCCTCTCAGCAGAGATGGTTGAGCCCTCGTCCAGGTTGCTGTGGTCCTATCCTAAAATTCAGTCTTGCTCACTTCTTCTTCTCTCCTATCAGCTGACATAGCGCGGCGGCGGGCGGCTCTCTCTGCCTGTTTCTCCTCTGAGAAGAGAAGAGGAGAGGGAACCTACTTCAAACAGAAAGAGAGCAGAAAAAAAAAAATCAGGCTGCTATAGGTTACATGTGTTAGTTGTGAACATGAAGGGGATCTACAGAGACGGATACTACGACGGATCTATTGAACTACGGGACGTTTTCAACAGGAGATGCGTTAAATGTGGCCGAGGGGACTTTGTTCAAGCCAAAACGATGAGGATTAGGACGGGAATTGTTTTTTGGAATCTCATCTTTTCTCTGATGTTCACTTGTGTGAAAGGTACGAGCCACTGCAGCAATTCTCTCTATTTTCTCATGCGCTTGGTGTGCCCGCGTGTGTGTGTCTGTGTGTGTGTGTGTGTGTGTGTGTGTTCGTGCGTGAGAGAAATCAAAAGCGTTAACGTTACAGACGTGCGTCAAATAGGCTACCACGGTTTACTGGATGGAGTTTTAAGGGACGCATTTCACCGGTTTAGCGCTCAATGCAGGCTTTGAGGCGCTCAATAGATATTCTTGCGGTAGCCTACGCTCCTTCTAATAGCCTACGTGAGCTGCTTTGCTTAGTAGGGTAACTAGTGAATTGTTGAGGCGCAAGTGCATGCACTGCAGATTTCCTATAGGATGTTAAGAGATTCTCATTTATTTAGGCTACAGAGATGCCCGCGTCGTCTCCTTTTCTGGGTCGAGTTTTCAAGTATTTATGTGGGATTTGCGTCAGGCCAGAATTGTTACTGGAACCGTTCAGGGGGCCGAGGCAATTAGTAGTGTGGAACCAATTTGTCTACTGGTGTTTATCGGACTTGCCAGTGCAGGCAGGTGTAAGGTGGGCTTGTTAGTATTCTAGTGGCTCTTTCCTTTCTCAGGGTCTGTCCTTCCTTTTGAATACTCTAGCTGGTGAGGTAACTGCTGCTTCCATTTTCCTCCCTATATGCATCAGCTAATTTCACTCACACAAGTCACAAATTCAGCTCTACTGAATTGTAACTTTTCTGATACAATTTTTAAAAGGTTCCCCTTTTTCCATTTTGAGCACATGCAGCGACAGAATTCTCCTAAACTGTCTGATCGCTTGTTTTTCTTCCCCTTGTTGACCACGTTTGATTCATGCTATTTACATACTACAGCTTCCTTAAAAACTGTCAAAGCAATTGTTGCTTCTTACCACTCTACATATGCTCATCCATTGTCCACAAATCTCTGTCACACAGTCTGTCAACCAATTTCTCGATTAATCAATTACTTGTTGGATCCATTAACTGTCAAAAAATGGTTCCTAAAGCCCAAGGTGACGTCTTCAAATGTCTTGTTCTGTCCACAGCCCAAATATATTCAGTTAACTGTCATGGAAAACTAAAGAAACCAGAAAATATTCACACTTAAGAAACTGAAATCAGAGAATTTGAACATTTTTTCCTAACATATGACTCAAAGTGCAGCTAACTGTTATTGTTATTATCGATTAATCTAATGACCTTCTTCTTGAGGAATCAATTACTTGTTTGGTCCATAAAATGTTAGAAAATGGTGAAAAATGTTGATCAGTGTTTCCCAAAACCAAACCGATGTTCTAAAATGTCTTGTTTTGTCCACAACCCAAAGATATACAGTTGACTGCCATAGGACTGAAGAAACCAGAAAATATTCACATTTAAGAAACTGGAATATAAGAATTTGAATTTTTTTTTCCTGGAAAAAGACTCAAAGCGATTCATCTATTATCAAAATAGTTGGTGATTAATTCAGTAGTTGACAACTAATTGATGAATCCACTGAGCTCATTGCAGCTCTAATTCTAACAGTCACAGAAAACAAATAAAAATCAATGTCTTGCTTCCTTTCAATGTCAGTTACATGTTGATTAAGCATAAATGTCTGTGTGCGTGTGTTTGAGAATCATATATTTAATGTTATAGTGTAAGATTCTCATTTCCAACTCAAATTAAAGCCAAAGAAAAAAGGCAAATCCAATTCCAACCCTTATAATGTTTTTATTCTCAGTATGTTTGTGTGTGTGTGTGTGTGTGTGTGTGTGTGTGTGTGTGTGTGTGTGTGTGTGTGCAGGGACATTTTGTGTGAGTGAGTGCATGGCTATCTATCTGTTGAATGTACGTACGTGTGTCCAAGGTCTGAGTACGGGCACTCGCAGATATCAATTTACATGCAGATTGTTCACCCTGTGAGTAATTCTCATGTCTGTCTGTTGGGGGTGGATGAAATGTGCAGCATGCAGAGTAGCAGCGCCCACCAAGAATGAGCCAAGTCGAGTTGAGCAGAGTCGAGCGCAGTGCTGTTTCATCACCACCCACATTGTGGCAATGTCAAACCTTGAGGCCACTGCCAATCCTGCTAGTTCTGTTACTTATTAGGGAGCCAGCCAGCCAGGAATTGGGGAAGGGGAGGAGGAGGAGGAGGAGGAGGCCTCAGTATTCTTTTGGAGGAGTGCAAAGGAAATAGTGACATCGAGCATGGCGTGGAGGAAGAACCGTGGAACAGCTGTTGTTCCTCTGCTCTGACAACTGACACAGTGTTTGCAGAGGTAAAAAGATCTACTAGATTTGGGCTGTGACTCACTTCTCCTGCTAAGATAATGATGCTGAAAAAAGCTTCTATCTAGCAAAGTTTGTACAACAGCACTTTGCTAGAGGAGCTTTTTCATATTAGATTATTTTTGAGCCAGGATGCTGTGCGGGGGTGGTGCACACACTGCTCTGATTCTCAGTTTACAAAGTTATCTGAGACACCTGTCTGATTCTTGGCACTCTACACCATTTAGTGAAATGTAGCAACTTAGTTTCTGGAATGACTAAAACTGAATCACACATAATATTGTAATACTGCAGCTGTCCACTACCCAAACAACCACGGACATCCACTGTGCAACTGTGTCATCTAATCCTTTGGGAACTTATAAACTTGCTTGTCACAGACACAAATTTTAGGAAGCTAAATTGCAGGGACTGGATTTTTTCAAAAGAAAACAGAGCAAAAGACCGAGGTCAAATATAAATTGAATTCCTTTACACTGATAGCGAGCACTTTGCTGAATCTTCTCTTGAGGACAACAGCTGCGTCGGTCCTTTCTTCTCATGACAATCATGCTGCATTCACTGACTGGACAACGATCAATCAAGTTCACAATAATGAAACAGTCACAAAGCTGAGAGCATCCCCATACTTATGACACATGCTTGTGTAAGCAGTGGATGATATCATAAAAAACTGAGTTATGGCCACAGCTTGGATCTGCCATTTATAATGTTATATAATGTAAAATATTTCTCCTTGAAACTGATGAATGTTGTGTTTCTTTACTAGGGATGTAACAAGACATTGAATATCACAATAAAATAATAATAATAATAATAATAATAATAATAATAATAATAATAATAATAATGAGAAGAAGAAGAAGAAGAAGAAGAAGAAGAAGAAGAAGAAGAAATAAAAATGCCTTAATGTACTATACTGGACTTTGACAATATATACCAGGACATTGGTTAATTATGTTATTATTGCTTATTTTATTTTGTGAAAGGACTGTTACTGACTGCTGGATTATTTTTTGTTTTGCAGTTGTATATACATAATTCAAATGTTCATAGGGCCAAAAACAGTTCAAGCTAAGTTTTTTCACATGCTTAGTTCACGGTTTACTACTTGTATTTTATTTTATTTAGGAACAAAGGTAGACACACTTGAAGTTAAAAGAAAAAAATAATTTTATACAAATAAAAACTGTTGTACAGATTTATTATTTAATAATATATATATATAAATATATATATATATTTTAAATTACCTTTATATCAATTTCTAACGGTGCTTTGCAGATCAGATAACACTCAAATATTAATTTTCTGTCTTTTGCCACTTTATTATCACACAAACAGCTACACAACAACACAACATACAACAGGAATAATTTAACATATACACAACATACAGTGAGACTCGGTCTGTGGAACATACAGTGAGACTCGGTCTGTGGAACTCCTCCTGGTATTAGGAGCAGTGGGCATCCTGCTGTGCAGCACTCGGGGACGACTCCAGCTCTAGTTCTAGCCAGCGCCTTGGACTGGAGAATTTACCTAACATACATGTTATTGATTCTATATACTGTGATACTGGATTGTCGTTTTAGTGACTTGAGGGGGAAAAGCAGGAGGATATATGAGACATGACTGCCATGGGAAGTTGAAGGGACGCCAAAGGAGAGGACAAACAGATCAATGCAGGCACTGGCCTGTTTTCCGTACTGGCATCATCATGTAAAATGACAGTGAACAATTAATGACAGTGAACAGATTGTTGGAAATTGTCCATCTGTTGTGCCCCACCACTTCTGTTTCTTGTGATTGCGCCGTAACCCTCAAACTTCCTGCCAGCCTCCATATTTTTGTTGAAATGTAGTTGTTTTTTAAACTCTATAGCAGGCAGTCACTAATTGCTGGTAATCAGGTGGGTTCTGCACAGACAGTAATCTGGCCACTGAGCCCTTGATGAAGACTTTCTCTCAATGTGATTATGTAAACAGGCTGGAAAGGCTGCTGGGGCTAATCAGGATTACAATTTGTCTGTGTAATTATACACTATCTACAGGGAATTTGGGGCATTATCCCACTGCCCCACAGGTTCTTGATCTCCACAACAGTAGAAGAAGTAGAGCGAGAAAAAAGTGGACAGTCTCCAGAAGAATCACCTGGGTTCAACTGGAGCAAGAAGAAACAATATATAATTTTCCAGGACACAGAAACTTGGAATAGCAACACATTTACTCACTGCATTCCTGATGCCTCTTTTATTGCTGACATCTCACTGGATAGCCTTAGAGGTGTACTATAGTACTACTTAGCTCACCCACTGGCCTCTCGCCCATGGATTTAGGTCTGGCCCGTGCTCTAAGATGTTGCTGACAGGTCCCTGCGAAAGTTGGATATAGCATGCTGGTTCTGATTAAGTCAGTTCTTCTCAGGTATCAGTTTTAATATAAGCAGCACTCTTGGGGGAGAGAGATTGGCAATATCTTGTCTTCAGGAAGAAAAATAGCTCACCGTTTGTTGAGATTAAATGTAATAGTTTGAGGAGAGGCTGCTTCCAGAGTCAAGGCTGCAGATTCACGGTGGACCGTCTTCTGCACCTCAGGTGCCATTTTCAGAGGGGATTAAACTCTGTAAACTGTCTGGAGGCATATTCGCTGATAAAAAAAAAAAAAAAATGTATCCAATATTCATTTAGCCTCAGACATGAAGCAGTTAAAATTTGGAAAACCTGACAGGTGAGAAATTCACAGTCAGGTTATAGTTGGGACAATGCTAGGTAGTTGCAGGTTACTGTACATGTAATCAGGATTGCATAAGTAATTACTCGAAATCATTTTAAGATGGTTCACCTTAAAAACACAAGTTGCCCGCTGCCATAAAAATATGAGTTGACTGAACTTAGGTTAAATCATTAGTCCAAAGTTATCTAATGTTTTGTTTTTTATTTAGTTATTTAATTAATTTGATAAATTGAATGAACTCAAGTTAATGTTAGGTTAATGAGAAAAGATTAATTCCATTAAATTCTTGTATGATGTTTTATAGTGTATAATCAGCCCAAATTACATTTGAAAAAAAAGTGTAATATGATTATAGGTACAGTGTCAAGGTTTACTTCAGTCCAGTTTGATTACAAATATGATATGTATATATATGTGCCAAATATGTTCTAGTGTCAATCACTATTCCTCTCATGTTGCCAGGTTGTCAGTTTTGTACATTGTTTTGTTTTTGTTTTTTTTTTATCTATGATTCATGGATAATGAACGTTTTATTCCTTTTTTTATTTACATTGGAAATGGAAGATGAACATTTTGAGTAAGTGCTTTGTTTGCTATTTTTGTAAAGGTAATTTGGTTTGACCAACTGTAAATGCTGAACATCCAAAATGCATTTTATTTACATTGAAAATGTTTTGAGATGTTCAAAGGGGAAAAAATGTGAAACTCAATTTTTTGTGACTGCATCCATTTTTAGTATAAGGTGCAATATTTTCAGTATTTGACTTTGAAAATCCAAAAGTCATCCAAGATTAGGCATCCAGGTAGACAATATTTTTTGTAATCCAATGGATTTCATTACTAATTAAAAAAAAAAACTGTAATGTAATTTGTAAAGTTATCTGCTGCATATAAAATCCCATATGTATTTAATTTGTCCACTGAAGCACAATAATATCTACACCTTTGGATAATTTCTGATTTATCTTGTTGCAAATTGTATCCAAAGTATAATATGTTTACAGTTTTATTCACTTTATAACCTGTGACCATGACTCACCCACGTACCTTCATGAATCTTCCTTCACGTTGACGACTGCAGCTCTTGTTTGTGTCTGCGGCTGTCGACTAGGTTTTTGATATGTGACAGGAGAGCAGGCAGGGGTGAAGCATGGTCAGGGAAACAAAGTGGGGTGATGTGAAGGTAATTGAGGAGGTAGACTGCTTAGGTTGCTGAGGCTCCATAGCATATTTCAACAGCAATTAATCTGATAGGTGACATTAGCTTAACAGATACCTGTGTAGACTTTCAACTATGCCGTTTTGCTATCAATGTTGAGGAGGCAGCTCAGGGGATTTCATATTCCATCTAGTCAGAAAATAGACCTTGACAGGTAGACTTTACAACCTCACTTGCCTGTGAGATGCTCTTAGGCCTGGGAATTATTGAGCTCTTCATAAATGCTACATTGCTCTTAATGTAACAGTTGGATTTTTTAAGTTTTCAAGTTTTCTGGCCTTTTCTGTGAGGCATGAACTTGCAAAAATGTGATGTCTCATGCAATATATTTTCAACATGAGAGTGAAACACATTCAGGCTTCCGCTAAAATCATTGATTGACTATTCATCTGATTTTAGGGTTTCGTGCTGTGCATTGGCCTTTGGTCCTGGTCTGTGGCGCTGCATTTATTAAAGCACTTTATCCATCCATCATCGTCCAGTATCAGTTTAAAACCAGGTCGAATTTTGGTCATGACCAAGGACACACAGTGTCACTGATACAAAGAAGTTGAATCTATAGGCTGATTCAATATCATTGAATTGCAGTGGCAGCAGTTTCAGACCTGCAGCTCCAGTTCAACCTGTGGAGTCTCACAGCACTGACAGTGGCAGCAGGTCAGAACTGACAAGGAAACAGACAGGGACAGTAATAGCTTCTTTATTGTGCCACTGCAGGCAATGAGAACCACACTGCAGAGTATTTTGTTGTCTTTTTAATACCTGCCCTGTGTGTGCGTGTGTGTATACATGATGTTTTAACCTGAAAAATGTTAAATTTTTTCAACACAATGATATTTTCTACTGAGTTCTAAGGAGTAATTCACACTGCATGAAGAGAGTTATAATAATAATAATAATAATAACAACAACAACAACAACAACAATTATTATTATTATCATTATTATTATTATTATTATTACAAATTCTGTGTCTAAAAAAATAAAAAGCACACTTTAAACCTAAATAACAGAAGAGCAGAAGAGAAAATGGAAAAGTTAATTTGTGAAAACAGATAAGCACCATCTTATGAAAACATCCCAACACCAATTTGATTGACTTGTGCACTCCGGAGTGCACAAAAAAAAAATATGATTTAGGAAATGAAATACAAACGGAGATATCTGTTTTTGCAAATGAACCCTTCACACATTTGAAGGCATAATCTTGGGCTGTGGGAAATTATTCCTGACATTTCGCAGCTGTTTTTTGTACACAAATGATTGATTTAGAAAATAGTTAGCAGATTTAACAGTAATGAAAATAATCCCTTAGTTGCTGCCCTAATTTGAGTCTTATTAAAATTTATTACATATCTGTCTATAATATAATTGTAGAAGCGTTATCTTTACTGCTTAACACTTTGGCTGACTTAATTGGTGGCCGAGTTCCTGAAAAACTCAATGTTAAGATGCATAAATGTTTGAGAAGGGAAACTGCAATTCATTTACAAAACCACAGGGTGTTTCACAGCCACAAACCGAGCTGTATTTGTGGTTGATTATTTAATATAAGCTGTAGTCAAGCGTGACAGTAATGCTCCATTTTCATCTATTAATTTATTGCACAGGTTGTACAAAAGTTTAATGGAAAACAAACAAAACACATGCAAATGCAAAGAAAACAAAAGCTCTCAGAAAAAAAGCCTGCAGCTGTAACACTCTGTGCCTCCAGGTGGTGCAAAATTGCCAAACTCCTCCCACTATTAGGTTTTTCCTCTCTACAGGTGAAGCAGGTTGGCATGAGTAGAAGTGATTGAACAGTTTCTAGAGAATCTGCAGCCAGTTTAATGTTAATGAGGCAGTTTGAGATTGAGTTTCAAGAGAGTTCCAGGTGCGTCTTTGCAAAACCTCATCCTCGCTATGTGCACAGGCTGTTAACTGGAAGAAGATGTTTACCTGGAAAGTGAAAAACAGTTGAGTATTTTTTTTTTAGCCTCTGTGTTTGTCTTTAGATGGAAAAAGACAGATTCTTGCTCCGTGCTTCTTTCCTTCTCCTTTTTCCGGGGAAAGTGAAGTGTTGATGTTATTGTTTGTTTGGAAATTGGAGGCTAGAGAGACAGGCATCCTATTAGATGTGTTGTTGGCTCACAGTTTTGTGTTGTACAGCAGCTCTCACAGTGGTGGCCTGGCATCAGGTGCAATATGGCTCAGTAGCACTTTGAGGAGGTATTGGTGTCTAGCCATAAAATACTGTATCTGCTGGGAGGTAGCTAAAGCACCAGGAGCATGCCGACGTTGGGAAACAGTTATTGGCGACGCAGACACACAATTTCTGTTATTTCCTTGTGAAATGGTGTGTGTTTGGTGTGTGTATGTGATGCACGTGCCAGCTGTGTTTCAGTGTGGCAGTGTATTTGATTTTAGTATTTTTCACCTCAGTGGTTGGCAATTTAAAACCACCGAATGGAATATTTCAGAGCCCTTTTCCAAATTGCAGTGACACACTCATGAGGTAATAGTCATTCTCTAGAAAGCCTCTTTTCTGTTTCTGTTGTATGGAGCCCATTTCCCTTTCATCAAGCATGCAGACAAGCATGGTGAGGGGCTGCGATTATGCACATTCTATCAATATGAATTGTGAAGGTGCAGCACAACCATGCAGATAAAATCCTTCTCTTTGGGGACATCAATTTAAAATTTCTGTCTACTAAGGTTGCTGTCGAGGGCCTAGCAGTCATCATTGTTGTATTGCTGCTTGTGCTGATGAAAAATTATTTTCTCTTCCCACCACATTTTATGTCTTCGGCTCAGAGTACAGCTTGTCATAGATATAAGAGAAAGTGCTTAGATTTCTAAAAACAAAATTACCTCTAAATATAACTCCTAAGTGCCGCAGCAGCTCTGATTTGATATGGTGCAGAGGACCCTGAAGATTCATGATCTGAAGGTGTGACAACACACAGGCAACAAAGTTTTTTTTCTCTGCGCTCTTATAATAAAGGTGCTAACTAAAACTATAAAGGATTCTTCAGCTTGTCCCCACCAGAGAGCCCTATTTGGCTCCCAGTAGAGCATTTTATAAACGTTCCACTTGGAACCCTTTTAGGGTCTCTTTCCACCAAACAAGCTCTGGTTCTTGAACCAGTTTCAGTCAAGATTATTTGAACCTTGGTGCTATTTAGTGGCCCAGTGGCACTCCCACTACCACCTGCTATTTTTTGGTTCCAGGTGGGAACCAACTTTCAGGTTCCGAACCAGTTCATTTTTGGTGGAAAGTGCTTGAACTGCAAGATGGCTTGTTCCATGTTCTACCAAGAACCCAATATAAAGGGTTATACTTGTGAAAGGTTTCACCCAGAACCCTGTCTAGGGATTCTATCCAGAACCGTTCTACCTTCTAAGGGTGCTATCAATAACCCAGTCCTTTTATATGCCAAGGGTTTCATCTAGAAGTTCTAGATAATTCTAGACTAGAACAACTCAGGGGGTTCTACGGAGAACTCTTTTATATTATGATACAAAGAACTAGGGCTGGGCGGTATACCGGTTCGTACCGAAAACCGGTCTTTATTTTCGTTATGACATTAATTTTTCATACACCGCCACACCGGTGAATAGCCCAAACAACGTCCAGAACGTGCGCGGCGGCAAAGTGTTTCAGCGGGGACCCATTTCACTGCTGCACACCAACACCACAGGTATGCTTGCTTGAGCGTGTGTACTAGGGATGTTCCTGACAACTAATTTCTCTGTTGATTAGACGCCAAATTTAATTTAGAATAGTCATTAAGAAAACACAAGGCAAAATGTATTAATTTATAATGTTAAACACTGTCCGAAAAAAAAAAATACTGTGTGTATTAAGAGCCATTTGAAGACGTTAATCACAGTCTACAATCGCCAAATCGTACTTGAAATGCCGCTGAAATGCGCGCTACTTCGTGCTGTGTAATACAAACCTTACACGCTTATGCTTCACCTTTTTAGACCGAAGAGGGTCACAGTGTCTGCAGGTAAAGGATCCAGAGCTAACGTTAGCTGCCAGCCTGACACACGGTGTGGCTAACATTAGCAGCTAGTAGTAGCAGCAGCAGCTCCGCCTGCAGGTTTATGTCTGTGTCTGTGCTTAATGCGGTCACATTTCTCCAGTCGAGTGAATATATATCAGCTTATTCTGTCACAGTCTACATTCATCTGTCCGACCTCGCTGATGTAAACATCCGGTGTTGCCACGGCGATCGGTTCATACAAGCAGGGTAAGAGGGGCTGCTGTCTGACAGAGACGCAGCCCCGACTAGTGGCGTGCGGCAACAGATAACTGGCATCATGCATGAATGAAATATTGACGAATATTTCATTTTTAAATATTTTAAATGACTAGTATTTCTGGTGCCGACTAGCGTGGGTGGGGACGTTTAATTGTATAGTCGTCCATGTGATGGTAACCATACTTTGAAGGGGTCATGCTTTTACCTGTCTGGACATGAAAAAAACATGATACAGTCCTTGTGACAGTAAAATGGGCTATTTGAAGACAATCAACTGCAGTAATTCTGTTCTCAGTAGAGGAAAATGTGGGTAAGAACACTGTTGCATGAAAAAAGAAAATACCGTCAAATACCGTGAAACCGATATGATTTAAAAAAAAAAACGTGATATGAAAATTTTGTCATACCGCCCAGCCCTACAAAGAACCCCTGACAAAAGATTTCTTCAAGAATCTCAACAGTCCTTGAAGAACTCTTTCTTCATTAAATGTATCTTTGGATTACAAAGAGCCCTTAATGAAGCCTTTCTTCAAAATTGTTCTTACCAAGCAAATGCTTCAGAGTAGAACCTCACCCTTCAGGAACTCTTTTGGAACTCTTATTTCTAAGTGTGTTTCCTCTGATCAATATTTGATGATCACGATAATCTGTTGTTTTAGTTTTCCTTTCTTTTCATGGACTTTATAAAATCCAGTTCTCAGCAATATTAAGACATGTCTATGTATAACACAATATTGTTTCTCTGTGTTGTGTTTTATAAGCTGTGTGGTTACTATGCAGTGACTGTAGCCCATCAGGATGTTTGTTGACCTTTTTCTTGCTTGGTAAGGGCTCAATCTTTCCAGTCAGTGCTCTGTAACCAGGCCCGGGCTGATGGATATCTCTATATTGGCTGACTCACCTTTAAGGTCAGGTGCAAATCAATGCAGGTTTTTTTTTTTGTACTTTAACTTTGATTGCTGGGAGAGGTACCGTCGCCTCCCTCTCCGTTTGCAATAGGCCATCATCATGAACAATGATGAAATGCCATCTGAAAGAAGAGGTGTCCTTGACTAAGCATACACTACAGTCAATCATGAGGAAATGGAGTATCAAGCAGAGAGAGAAAATAATACATGCCAAAAATAAGTCAGGAAGAGGAGCTTGAAAGCGCATAGCTCAGTAGGCTTGTGGATATTGTGCTTAGGATTTGTCTGAAGAAAGATACTGTGATGTATGAATGGTGAAGGCAAAACACTTTTCATGGATAGATCGACTGGTGGTCCACGTGGTGTTCAAAGCAGGACTCATTTCTCTTTTAGATGTCTGAAATTGTGCGTTTTAGTCTTATTTAGTCATTCACGTAATCATGTCTTATATAATTTTGACCTCATTGCTGTGAATATTCATACATTGCATCAGTGTTTGCATTTAAGTCATACCGTTTATTTAAAAAAAAAAAAAAAAAGATAATTGGCACTTCCTTAAGCTGTCACTATAAATTAGATATACAATATTTTTTATATATACATATCTAAATGCACCTTTGTATTCCCATTTCCCATCTAATGTATTTCAGCAAAAATAGGACTCACAGAAAAGGGTGTACAGGCATATTATATTCTGTATATCAACTCACATACACTGTCAAAGATTCTAACATATGATGTATTACAAACCAAACAAACACAAAATACAAAAGTTAATTTTCAAGACTCAGCGCATGTCTCTACTTAGCTCACTTCTGGCTTTGTTAGGGGAGGCTCAGTGAATGGAAGTGAAAAAATATTGCTGAGGAATTTGACAACATTCACATTAAGTCTGTAAGCCTCACTTATATAGTTCTGTCTGCTATCAGACAAGTTTTCACAGGAAAATGAAGTCCCCATGATAGACTATGAATGAACAACATGACGCCTTTACTCCCAATGTTTTCTCCTAATATTACTCACCCTGACAACAACCCCTGCCTTTACTTTTTGTGTAATAGCCTTTCTCAAACTATTAGCTTATACCTGTTCCTAAATTCAATATAAAATCGGGATAATTTTAGCATACGTCTTCAGTGAACATGCTTCTTTCTTCTGTCTTATTTCCAAAGTTGTGTTGATCATTTCTCGACCGAGCTAGATTCTGATTTTGAGGGATTGGAAAGTGAGCTGATGTTGTGTCAAGCTGTGTTCCCTTGTCACAGGAGCCTGCAGCCTTTACTCTCAGAAGACCCATTTTTGGCTGCAAAACAAAAGAAAGATTTCCTGGGATGCAACCATTAAATTCTTCAGATTCCTCTGAGACTTTCCTTTTTTTCGGATTTACCCAAGAATTATTGATTCATCCATAGCCAGGAAAATTTGAAGGAAAAGTTGCCACTAAGCCATACATGTAGGCTATGACACAACATTTAATTGACAAAATGTAATTTTTTTTGTTTGTGTGTGTGCGTGTAGGCTACACATTTTTAAAACTGAAGACAGAAAGAATCACTGTAGGCCTACATCAATGATAAATGAAAATTGAAGTATTAGAAAAATAACTGTTATTCATTTCGGTATAATTTTCTGTCAAAGCCGCAGGCAGACACACACAGGAGAGGGGCAAAAGAGCTGCATGTGGTTCTGGAGACACCGGTTGCTGGCCCCTGCCCTGTCAGATCATTTTTCTCGTAGCAGTGCCCTCCATGGTTGAAGGGTAGGTTATGGTTAGATGCAGCAGAGTAAGGTAAAGGGGAAGACAAATCAATGAGGAACACCTGTCGTCTCAACAGTAATACAACTTCAAAATGCTAGAGGGCAGTAAATTTGTCGGTTTCCGCTTTAAATTGCAGGCACTGTTTAAAAAGTCATAAAGAATCCTAAAAGAAGAATCAACACAGTAATAGCAGTAATAATACAGAATTTCTAAATAAGATGAATTATAGCACTGTGCGGTCCGAAATCACTTGGTGAAAAGCTCGTTTTTTAAAGAGAGAAGGTGTAATTGGCCTTGAAACATAAACATCCCACGAGTGAGCTCAGACAGAGGGAACAAGTCCACCTCCGCTTTTTATGGTCTCTATAGGCTCAGTACATGACACAGGCACACACTAGCCACAATAACAGCAGCACTGGGCTATTATTACAAAGTGATGTATCCAGGTGTGTCTGATAAAACTGTCGATCAGGTGATAAAAGCTTGCTGCTCATTTGTCATATGCTGGCTTTGACCAAGACAACAACAGCAACCCCAAAATTATTCCAGATGTGCGTGTGTAAAAAAAAAGTAAATGATTTCAATCAAAGCATCTGCCAAATGACTGTAATGTAATGATAAAGTTTGACATTGTCGATGTAGTATCCTTTCCTCTGATGCTGTAGACTTTTCCTCTGCAAAGTCCCTTTACAGCATCGTATAGCTGCAACTGCATCTCAGTGTTTTGTTTGTCCACACATCACTATCATGTTTCCTATGAAGTATCCAAGAACAAACAGTCTTTGATATATAAT
The DNA here is from genome assembly GCF_056507025.1 of Lutjanus erythropterus. NCBI lineage: Eukaryota > Metazoa > Chordata > Actinopteri > Lutjaniformes > Lutjanidae > Lutjanus > Lutjanus erythropterus. Next base: position 14,567,077 of record NC_139325.1, read on the forward strand.
GCATCAGTGGTGTAGTTTCCCAGATGGTCACTGTTCACAAGTAACTGATCTACTTTCAAAAAAGAATTTTTGAAATCTTTCGTTTCACAACATATATGCCACTTTGAGGAAAATATGGAGTGTTGGTCCATTAATGGATGAAGCTCACACTTACTGGTGCCAAAGGAGGGCGCTACAACATTTCTCTAATTACCGGTACATAGAATGCCATTTGTCAGGGCACATAAACGTGTCATTTCAGTATTACACTGATAGCTGTAAGCCACAGGATTTTGTTAGATTAGATAAACTTTATTGTCTCATTGGAAAAATTGTTTTGACAAGTAGGATGCCACATAAACTGAGGACAATAGACAGGCGATAAAGGACAAATACAGCACAATAGATGGCTGATAAATTGAATACAATTTTAGGACAATCTACCAAATGGAACACGATAAATTTGTCAAACTAAATATTTCATCAAAATTCAACAGTTTCACTGCTGGGTGGAAAAAAAAAAGTGTTTGTCTAGCAGTTGAAACTGCCCTGAGGGATCCTGAAGCAGCTACCTGAAGGCAGCAGGTCAAACTCTGGCTGTTTATTTTCCAAATTTGTCTAATGATGGTCTGTTCAAAAATAGTCAATTGGGATGGACAGTCTCTCATAGCCATCAGCAGTCATCTATTGTCCAATGATCTGTTTGTCACTCAGAATAATTTGGGTGGCAGTAAATGACTCCTCCTTCCCTCTCCCAGCTGCACATAATCATTTCTCTTTATTACCCAACTACAAATCTGCATTAATGGTGGAGGACAATGCATCTGCTGTTTACTTGTTTAGGGGGCACCTGTGCCTTCATGCACTAGTCCATCTACTGGGAAGCCAAAATATTGTCTCTCATTTTCTTCCATGCTTAAAGTAAACATTAAATACCTGTTTAGCCTGCAACATAGTCTATAATAGGATACCTGCTGCATAATGCATAATGTATTTGGTCTAAAAATCTATCTTATTTTCTATCCTCACAATTTATGGCACTGTGCTTCATTAACTGCTTCATTCTGCCCAAAACCTCTGTATTCACTGGGAAAAGAATCACATGCAGTAGTCTTGTTTCGCCCTTTGCATTAGTAAGAAGCTCTGCAAGGCCAACACGTAATATAAATATGCAAGTCCTCAGTGGGGATGCACCCCAACCTGAATATGTTAGGAAAGCACAAATAATACAATATCACTTCTATCCAAATGTGCTCGTTATTATTCAGGAATAAAAATCATTTCCAAAATGTAACACTGTAACATAGTAGTTAGTAGTTCATAGTACTACCTTTTACTTTTATCTAAGTAAATTATTACATGAGTATTTAATTTTAATAATATTATTATGATATGATTGTAACATATGTTGTGTTGTAATATTAATACATATGTATAATATTTGTAGTACTGTGAAGTACAGCAAAATTAACACATCAAGAAGCATCAGCCCAGCATCATTGCAATTTAAGATTTTTCCCTTCAAGTGAAGGAATTTTTTAGATCTTTACAGTAAATTGTTTGTATTTCCAGTGTGAAACAGGTGGGGTTACATTAAAAATTAAAAATTAAAAAAGAGAAAGAGATGAAAAGTATACAAAATAAATAAATAAAACATTTGCCTAGTTTAACGTGGACCATGCCCACATCCAGTCTTCTGTCAGATTACAGATACATATAATTTTGTTAGCTGAACAGACACAGAGACAGATAATTAGATAATTTTGTTGGTTGAACAAATTCAGATACACATAATGACATCTCTGTGCACCTGTTGTGCTCATACACAAATGTGCTCATACAGATGAGACTGACAAAGAGACAAACCCCCTCAGAAATTTCATCAAGGTGAGAGACAACTGCTGTTTTCCTGACTGTGTTTTGCTCAGCGAGCATAACAATCAGTTATAAGCAGCATCAAAGGTGTGGTGCGGTGAAAAGGGGGTATTTGTGTGTCTATCCAAAGGGCCAGGGGTAAATGTAACTATTTGAGGAACAGCTGGGGCCGTTCTTGTGCTGTCTGTCAACCAGCCCGGCTGCCTGCTGAAGCCGCTGTTTGTGCCAGGCTTGTGCGTTATGATCCTAATTCATATTTCTGAACTGCATTTTCCCCACTGTGCAATCACAGCATGTTGTTAATTTGGTTTCTCATCACAATTTATGGTCGGTGTTGCAGCGTGGCGCTAACATGGGGTCGAAGAAAACCCCGGGGAGTGCGTTTTACAATTGAAGTGATGATGGAGGTCAGAATGGCGACTAAACTGTGACAGTGGAATTTAAAGAAGACATATTTTACTGTAGGTGTAAGTGCTAAATGGATTTGATGTCCTCTCTCCCGTACAAGGAACTGTACATGTTGTTAATGCATTTCCCTTTGAAATAACAAGATGAATGTTTACAATGTTCTTTTTATAGATAGAGCATTTATGGAGATGACAGTGCTTAACATATTACAAGATCCTATGATTCACAGCTTTGAAAAGGGGGATTCTAATTCATAATGAATAGCTTATAGAAAAAAGGGAAAACAAGGAGGGCAATAGATAGTGGGGTGGGGGGGTGGGGAGTGAAGGGGAAAATGAGAGGAAGAGTTGCAGAGCAAGAAGAGAGAGAGGGAACAATTGGCTGAAGAAGCAGGGGATGAAAAAGGCAGAGTGAGGAAGGAAGAGGTGAGAGAATTGCAGGGATAGTGAAGGATGAAAGGAATATAAAGATCTGAGGAGGAGAGGGAGGCAGAAAGAGGGAAATAAATATGCTGGCAATGAGCATCTGTTCCGTCATCTTCAGGACATCAGAACAATCAGCCACACAAACAATGCTAAGCAGTTCACACAAACAGCATTACTTACTTCATCTAATTCTTGACAAACACTGAAATATTTCAGGGACTAATAGAGCTTCTGTCCTGGCTGTAATTATGCACGGGGTGAGATACAAGAGCCTCAAATTAAAACAATAATAAATGATGTCTAAAATTATTTTGGTCTTATTGCTACTGAGCCCAGCACAAGCTTTAGGAGCTTCTCTGTTGATATCCTCAACCAGGACTGCTTCAGGTTTATCCTTCCACAGTGGTTAGTTGCAATCCCAAAAATGTGCAGTAACCTCCCCAAAACTCAAGTCTAGTAATGTAGCAGTGATTAAAACTGCATGTTTCTGGTTTTTATGTATTTTTTACTTGGCTGTTTTACCGGTCTCATTCCAACAGCAAATCAAAAAGGTGTTAGTGGTAATCATTCTCTTATGACATTTTAATGGGTATTCCAGAGATTTTCTGTATTCCTTAAAATTAGAGGACTCACTCTATTTATGTTATGTTTATGTTATGCATGTTTGCTCTGGTGTGTTTTTTTATGTTGAGTATTTATGCCTTGCACCGTCGAGTGTTTTACCTGCACCATAGGCTCCTGGGAAAATTTCATCCCAAATATACTTGTGTATAGATGGGTTGACAATAAAGAGAGTCTGAGAATCAAAGCAACACGGAGCAGAGATCTTCAGACCTTTAGTTGCTTGTATTGGTCAAGCATGATATGAAGCATAATGTAACTGAATAGCATCTGTAATAAGACCCTCCCCACACCTCAGTTAGTACAGAAGTTTGTGAAATAGTCACAAAATATTAATTTGTTTTAAGGACGTAATTATTTTAACCCAAAACACAATCTTTTCCTAAACTTAACTAACCTAGAAGTTTTGGTGCCACTACCTACTAAAGACCTTTACTATGAAAATGTAAACAGATGTAGCATATTTATTATTGCTAATGATGGTGGATAATACATTAGCTTGTGTAAAAAACTGACATGTTCATGTACACAAATCTAATCATTTAAATTAGTGACTATTTCACAAACTGCTGTGACGTGTGAGAAGACATTATACAACTGAGGAGCACTGAACTGCAGGTGTAAAATTGGAAGGCTCCTTGGGGGAAAAAAAAAGTAATTTTATGTTTTAAATTAATGTAGTAAAATTTAGAAAATATGTTTTTGTTGTTTCCAACATTGCTCTTGAATACTTAGACCAAACGAATCCTTCTTTGGCCACAGTCAGGTAAAATATAACCTTAGAAAAGAGTATTTAGTTATATGTTCATAAAATGGAAGAGGAGAGCAGGAGATAAATAATACACTGAAGGTGAACATCAACGTTTAACTGGTATGTTGTTATGCATTTCTGCCATCACAATTGATCTTCCTGCTTTTACTCAAGTGGATTAAGTCTAAACTGTATCAACTGCAGGTGGGCTCAGCTTCAATAATGAACATGTCTTGCTTAAATTCCTTTTCAAGGCCATTTTGAATATTCAGTGAGAGTGTGGATCATTCTGCCTTGTTTTTGAGTGGTCTTCATTAACTCTAACTTTTCTTTTAAACTGTCCTACATACACCCAGTCACTCTATTAATTGCTTTTAGTTTGAAATACAAAGAAAATGTATCTGCGAGGAAAATATGTTGCTGCCTCTTTTGGTGGCAGCTTTGTAGAAATAAAGGCGATGTGGATCAGACATCAGACAGGAAGACCCAATTTCAGTTCATTAAACTCAAAAATGTGTGACAACTTTAAGTAAGTGATCAGTAAAAGAGAAACATGCAACAAACGTCTATCTACAGACCACAAAGTGGTAACAAATATCACAGTGGTTGTTAGTCAAACATGCTGTCACATTGCAATTATGCACTTGTCATTAAAAATACACAGGTTTACATTCATACTCACAAATTTGTTGGATCAGTGAAGGTGGCTGTCCTGGTAATTACGATATTCCCGAGAGTGCTTGAAAGCAGGAATGATGCACCGTGTCACAGGTTGGATCATGTTGACCCTGTAGGTGGCGCATCAGTGCTGCAAATTTGCCTTGATTACCCTGTTTGCTCAGTGGTGGCGGAAATAATTGCAACTTAGACATGCAACAGACCTTGGCAGGATTTTTTTTTTCACACTGTATTCAGAGCACCGGCTCATCACCAGACACAACAACATCATAAACCTGATATATACTGTATCTATAACTGTATCTATGAATAGGTCAGGACACTTGATCACTGGACACAGGAGGAGAGAACTGGTCTCGAGGGCAGGTCAGTTATCTGGAAAATATGATATATTTCTGTAAGGCACTCAGGGTCAGGACCCCTGCGAGTATAATATCCTGAAGGTGGTGCGAGATTGTAGGAAAATGGAAAAAGTGTCATGTTTGTGATAACGGAGTTGTTTTCTGTGAAATATAAGCAGCTGCCAGGCTTTGTCCAAAAAATAATGAACCGGCTTGACAAGAGAGAAATTAATTGCCAGTTTTGTCCCAGAGTTTAACATTTTGACTCTTCTGCTCACATCCATTTATAAGAAGGCGTATACATTATTCGGAGGAAAATTACCACTGTTTGTCTAGTTGGAGGCCATTTGAGTTGCTCAGCTGCCAAGTGTTTTGCTTTTTTCCCCATAATGCAGTGCGTGTGTACGGCCAACACTATGCAAAACATCCTTTACCTACTGAGTGTGAAAAGCTAATTACACTAGGAGTAAATTGAGGGGGGTAAACCATGCATCTTAATTAAGTTTGCATTTCATTAGACAACATGCAAGATAGCCTCGAATAAAATGGCAGTCTTTTTCTTTTTTATGACACTGTGTATGGGAGCATGTTCCTATAATTGTTGTGTACTTGTGGGATTACACTGGATGTGAAGTGTGGAAGAATACTGTGCTTTAAATATGCAATAGTGACACAAATTATGTTTTTGTATGTGTTTGGGTTGCTTAGTTCTCTTAAATGAGCAGCACAAAGGCTCACCAAGCAATCGCATTACAGTAGTTTGACAATGACAGTATAATGCTCAACCTAATATGTCAAGGGTATTGATTTTTAGCAAGCCAGTGCAACAAGGTGCACCGACATATCTAGTGTGGGCTGGGAAACAGGGCGTTAAGGGTTTGTGGCACCAGATTGGAAGACCTTGCTTGTTGCTTGTCTCTGGGGGGATTGTAACCCTCTGGAAAGAAGTGGGCAGTAATGAAACATCACAACCTTTTTGTTCAATATAACACTGAAAACATCACCGTAGCCCTCAATTATGCATTTCCATACAGCAGAAGGTGTTGCAGCCTGTTCTTTTTTTAATTTGAAGGGGAACTGAAACATAAATAGAAACACAAAGCTTGGTTCTTATTCAGCCGGTTGCCAGATTTCACTCACAGCTTCTGGCAGCTGAGAACAATGTGGATTTTACAAACAATTTGTTCTCAGTTGAAGAAATATTGCACCCGAACTTTACAGCGTTGCATGCAGTTGTTACAATAAAAGTGTTGCTTGGAATAGCATCTGCACAGGCCTATTTAAAGATTCCAAGGCCGTTCAGTTTATTTATTGCTGCTTGGATGTGTGCACCATGCAAAATAAAGCACATTTTCTGCAAGGATCTCTGCAATTTATTCCTTTTCTTCCATGTGCATTTGATAGTAACTGTGTTTTTCCTTTCTTTCCAGGTTTTATCCATACTTGCGGAGGCACTTTAAAAGGGAGGAATGGGACGATAGAAAGCCCTGGGTTTCCATATGGATATCCAAATGGAGCAAACTGTACCTGGGTGATTGTTGCAGATGAGGGAAACAGGATTCATATAGTTTTTCAATCTTTTGCTGTTGAGGAGGAATATGACTTTTTATCTTTGTATGATGGACATCCACACCCAGCCAACTTCAGGACGAGGTAAGGAAGTGGCCCTGAAGGCATGCACCTTGAAAGCTGCGTATGAAGGTTGGCAGGCAGGGACAGAAAGCACACAGGAGGGAAAGCCTTCGATGATCACCTCTGACGGAAAGTTCATCTTTAATGTACACATGACAAAGAGTGCTTATTCTTGTCAGAGCGCTGTCAGGCATGACAGCGGTAGTTGTGTGTGGATTGTCGGGTGCCTGCTCTTTTCTGACATGGTTCTGTGCAGATTTGAAATGCCTTCACAAAACTTTAGAAGATGAAAACTGTTCCATGAAACACACTTGAAATTGCGTGTTGCAAATGTACTGTTGGAAAGAAAACCATCAACATGAGAGCTCTAAGCAGAATCCCTACCATTTATTTCTGAATGAGCATGCTGTGTTGGTTTCAGTGAAGCATGGGTCAGTTCAGTAGTCACCATACTTTATTCAAATGCTTCACTGGAGGAGTCAGAGGTAGAGAAAAACATGGAAATCAAACAAAGATTTGTCCTTGTTTACTTGAGTTGCTGAACAGACAAACAACTGTTTACTCAGTGTGCTTTAAGCTTCCTCACAAAAGCCTGAGGTTCAGCTGGCGTGGGAAGACATTTCTGTTCTGTTTTATTTCATTTATTTATTTATTTTAGTCTCTGTCAATATCTGTCTCCAGCAGAATTATTTGATTATTTCCTGTGTTTGGATTTTGATGGTAAATTCAGTAGGTATTGTTCCATAATTCAATGTAATAAAGAAAAATGGATGCTCAGGGTGAGATGACACGGTCAATAATTTTTGCAATGGAGGCTTATTGTAATGAACCCACATCTATCATTAGGGATGGACATGAGAGGCTGCTCCAAATAGGCAGCACATACAGAAATACAGGCTAAGGTTTAAATACAGACATTTTCATTCTAAAAAAAATTAGGATTGGTTCTTCCAGAATGGCTCAGGTTATATCCAGAACCATTAATTCAGGAGAACCCTCTTTTGAACAAAATGGTTTGTCAATGGTTCCTTTGATCAAAAGGTTTCCATTACAAACCCTTTTCATCCAAAGAACCCATTGGATATGATTCTTAAGAGTTCTTAATGGAACCTTTTTCATCTAAAGTACCCTTTTTGGAGGAAAGAACTAAGAATTGTTGAAGGCATGGGTGTTAAAAGGTCTTCACCCTCAAATATTCAAATGTTTACATGTTTTTAGTCCCCCTGGGTGAGTTCTAGATGAAACCCTTGGAATATAAAGAGTAGAACCCACTGGGTGTGTTCTTGTTGACACCCTTAGAAGGTGGAAAGGTTCTCTATAGAATCCCCAGAGAGGGTTCTGGGTGTAACCACTACACCATAAAAGGGTTTTCTGTAGAACTACTCATAGGGAGTTTGGCGTGAAACCTTAAACAGATTATTCTGGATATAACCCTTTATATCAAGTTCAAGGTAGAACCCTCTGAAAGAGTTCTAGGGGGAACTTTTATAAATGGTTCTACCAGGAACCATAAAGGGTCCTCTGATGGGGACAAGCTGAACAACCCTATATTGTTCTAGTTAGTACCTTTATTTCTAGGAGTGTACACCACTACTGAAGGCTTTTATAGAACATATGTTTCTCTAAGACTTTATACATAAATAATTCTGATGCTTTTTATTCAACACATTTGTTTTATTCAGCACACTCACCAACATGAGCTCACTCAAACCCCGCTTTAATCGTGACGACTATAACCCAATCATCACTGACTAATGAGACAAAATGTTGTTTTGCACATAAAAAGGACACATTACATGTAATGATTCAGTATATGTACTGCAATATTCTTAGGATGCTTTATTTCCTAAATGAAACCCACTTTTTTGTGCTTGGATTTCAAAGGAAAAAGCCACAAAGGGCTTGCATTTTCCTTGTCAAACTAAATTGCTCAAAATAAACCCACCCTTTATAGATAAGTGTGCTGTGTATTATGAGAAGATAATCTCTCGTCTGAGCTGATAGAGGAGTGAGGATGCACACATCAGCTTTTTAAACCTGTCAAAAGCTTCTTTTTTTAAAAGGACATCTTAGTGTCTGATTATCCACTTTTATTCACAAGCATGCTCCATCAGAGGTGAGAGTGAGGTCCTGTATTTCTCTGTGAAACACTCAAAAAGACAGTGCCAAAATGATTTCTCCAGGCCCATTTATGTGGCTCAGCTTCAGTGGAAGTGGACCGAGGTCACATGCTAATACAATGGAGGATGTATAGCAAAGAGTGGCAATGAAGGGGAATAATTCAAGAGCTGAATCATTGTTGATACTTTAGCAGCTGAATCACTTTAGATACTTAAAAGATTATGTTGCATAATACTGTTGTCAAGGTCAGGCTTATGAGGGGTTTGTCACCATGCTAGTCGACTACACATCACTTGATCTCACATATAAAGCCTAGCTCTTGCCACAAATGTGCTTTAAATAAAACTAAAAATATAACACTTTGTCTATAAACAATTTTGGAGGAAATCCTGATATTTGTATGACTTTACATCCATACTGTACTATCCATGCGCTTCTGCAAGTATATGGCAGAAATCTTATATAATATTCATATGTTTATTTTGTATGTTTTAACTAGTGTATGATCACTAAAAATAAGAATAATTGTGTTTTCTTTACCTTAGACTGAGCTGTTTATATCTACAGAAGACACAGGTTCTCTTCCACAGAGTCTGCCATATTGCACTACCATGTTTTTACAGTAGCTCAGAACGGACAAACCAAACACTCGCTCTTGTCAAGGCCTTTGCCATTTACTTTTGAAGAACCCTGTTTTGAAGAAAGGATTTGCCACAGGTTTGCAATTTGCAGGCTCACCACTAGATGCCTCTAAATCCCACGCGTGGATCCCTTAAATGGAGCCAAACCAAAATTGTATATAAAATAATATAAAATATGTGATTACATATGCTATTGATGTTGCTTCAGGTGCTGAGATAAATGTTGCTGTTACATATAACTAGTGACACAGTGTCAGAATTTTTACTGACACATCAATAATAACTCTAGAATTAAGTTACACTTTCAATATTTTGTACAATTTAAATAAAATGGCCCATTTTCAATTCACAAAAATGTATTTATTCGGTGGGTTTTCTCAATCTTGATTAATGTCAGCCTCAAAATGTATCAACCAAATTATAGTTTACAAGTGAGTGCGCAAAAAAGAGAGACAACCCTCCCACAAAAATGTTAAGAATTGAAATCATTTACCCATTGAAGTCCCCATATTACATTAAAGAACAAATCCCAAATTTCCAATTATTCATGAATGCAGCACATATCCTCCACACTCGAACAAAGACGCAAAGTGTCACAGAGATCATTTACACCTGTGGAAAGGACGGGAATCGACAAGGTTTTCACTCTGTTGTGGTGTTGTGTCTTCGTGTTCATGATGACTGTAGGTAAAGTTAATGGTTAAAACTAACAAACTAATGACATGAATACCAACATGGCTGACAGATTAGCACTCTCGCTGTGTTCCAAACTTTAGGTAATACGTAGGGATGTCCCGATCACATTGTTTTGCCCCCGAGTCCGAGTCATTTGATTTTGAGTGTCTGCCGACACCGAGTCCCGATCCAATACTTCAGCAATGCATTAATAAGAAGAAGAATTTACACACATTACAAGTGGCTGTTGCACTGCTTTCGCTGTCCAGTTTAAAATACCTCCAAACTGCAGACACTTTTGCTGTCCGGAGGTGACACGTTTGCCCTGCGTTAGCCTACTAACTACCAGCTCACTACTATTATGTTGTCTGAATTCCCCTCCTGCCATAAATTGTGACGTTTACGGTGTTGTGTCCATCTGTGCAACAATAAATATTGATGTTGTGGAACTTATTAAAATTAAAACTAAGCCATCATTCCATTTGAAAATCTCTTTGTACCTCAGGATGAATTTAAAACGTGAACATGGCCATGCTTGTTGTTTTGTAAGGTTAAATCCGATAATTTCCACCTGATTCCGATCATTTGAAAATCACGTGATCGGCCTTGATTTCAGATCACTTGATCGGATCAGGACATCCCTAGTAATATGCTAGCCATATGTCATTAAATTGCAGAGAAACTCTTATCACACTTAAGTGCTAGTCTACACAATATAGCCACAGAAGCACATGTGTAATTTGACATTAATGATGGATACACATTCCATTTATTCCAGTGACCACTAGGAATTTGGCTAACTGTCAAACTGTCATACCATAATGGGGCAGAGCCATAATTAATGTTATTATGTGCACCTGTGCTCCTCCTGATGTGACACATCAAAATATCTGCAGCGGGAAAGTTATGTTGTTGTTGAGACATGTCAGAGTGACAGATGCCTTTATTGTGATGAAAATTACACTTGACTGATTTGACAGTTTTTTTTATGCAAAGAAACAAGTAAAAACAATGCAGGCATTTTTGTTATTTGAATGTGTATGGGGCTGAACAGCTTACACTAAAGTGCATTTCAAAACATGGATGCTGTCATTGCAGGACCATTTTACAGTATTTCACAAAACTGCAAACACATTAATGATATTGTGTCAACACTGTAGTTGTTGCATGTTGTACAACATGTTGTCATGCTGTCAGCATATGAGAACAAGTGTACTTTTGCCACAATTAGCTCATCTTGTTGCTAGGGCTGGACAGTATAGCTGAAGAAGTTATCACAATGAAATGTTTCATTTCAATCAATTATTACTGAGAATTTTTCATGATGTATTTTTAATTAAGATCACATCAATTAAGATTTTAATTTAACCACCTTAGTTTGGATTTAACCAGAATTTTTCAAGACACACAGTTGATAGCCTTAAAAAACAAACCCAAAAATAACAACAACAAAACAAACTGCCATACTGGCAAGCTGCCCAATTTTCTCACCATCTGCACTCGTTTTCTCACTCCACACTGTTTCTGATGTTGTGTCACATGTCAGTGAGCAACACACCTGTTAAATGATTGGCTGTTTGCGTGTCACTCGTCGCATACTCCAATATCAAGGGATATGATAGGCTGTTGTGTCAGGGCATATTTGTTGTTTTCATGGTGGTTTGCATTTTAAGCATCTTCTTATTACTATTGATGCAGTATCTTGCTGATTCGTATCACTGTTGTTTTGTTGCCCAGGTCTATGATCTGTCTCAGTTGACTTCTTTGGGCTTGTTAAGAAGACCATTCAGTGTTCAGTTGCAGGCACAGTCAATGACAGATGTTGTACAGGAAAATAACTTGTTATAAATGCAAAGGTATAACACTGTAGATAAAATAACAGCTGCACTGATGTGTGAGTTTTTAGACAGAAACAGGCATGCTGTCATAAGTGGGTGTACCATCAGTTTATCCTTGATTGTCTGCTTGGGTTTAGGCAGGGATTTAGATTAGTGGAAGTTATGATCAGGTGACCAGGACCAATGACATGCTTCTTCATCCAGTGTCATCTATCAGGTGATGTTTTTATTATCTTTATTCTAAGACTAGAGGTATAATTTAGTATTTTCTTTTCAAGAAGGAAAGTTGACTGTTACAGGCACAACTGAAAACAGTTGGCTCTGTGGTTGTACAAAAACTGTTACTGGCTTATCAGCAGCCATTTTGAATGCATCATAAGGTGATTTTCACAATGGCAGATTAATTATGTTTTTGTGGATGTTCATAATCACAGCTTAAGGTTTTGCATTTTCTCTCTCTACATGGATTTTTTTAACACATCCCTCTGCCTTTGTGTAACCTTCAGTTCCCTGCTGGTGTTTGTTGTTCTCGTCCTTGGTCTAATTATGCCAATTGAATAGACTTAGAGTTTAATTTTGTTGTGTTATGATTGCACCAGTGCAGGCTTTTCCCTGGATTCATGTGCAGTCCGTGATGGTATATGGATGGATGGAGGTTTGAAGGGGTTAAAACAAGTTCTCGCAGCGGATTTCAAACTAGATTGAACATATGCTCAGTTTGTCACTGCATCAACCATTGTGGCACATTACAGAAAAGACTGATAAGTGACTTTCTGTGTCAGTGTTGGGTTTCTTTATTTGTGTTGACATATTTGAGATTGAGAATATGACTGGCTGTTTGTTAGCTTGTCTCATAGTACTGGGTCAGTTTTAAACTTTGGTATTATCAATGACCAATCTCACTTAAAAACCCTAGGAATGAAGGACAAAGGAAAGAGACATTGTTGACCTCAACATGTTGTGTTGTGCAAAGCTAATCCACTCTCACAACATGTGAGGCATGGAGCTGAAGACTGAAAGCAAGGCAACTTTATTTGTATAGCACCAAGGTGGTTTACAAGAACTTAGAAACACATTAAAAATAAAACATTAAAGGAACATTAAAATTACATTTCAGGTCATTAAGACAAAAGCAAAAAATTAAGACAATAGAAAAGGTAAAAACATTACAGAAATTGTATTTAAAAAGAAAACATAAAGCAACAGTGGACAAATCTAAAAACAACAGCCACAGATTATCCTAACAATAAATTACATATCTAGTTCACTGGTAAGCTGCAGTAAATAGAAGTCTGCAATAAAATGTCTAATCTAACGACTTCACCCCAAATTTAATCAAGAATTAATTTAGACAATTTTATTAGGTGAAAGAATATTATTTACAGTCCAGTGGGAAGTTGGAAATATTTTTTAATTATTTAGTTTAAATATTAGAATGTAACACAGAAAAGTAAAATCCTATATAGAGACTTAACTGATGTTCATTGTGATGAATCACTTTTACGGTGTGTGCAGTGTCGCCTCACATTACATATGTAAGACAAAAACCTCACTGACAAACTGTCAGTTTTTAATTACAGTTGCATACAGTCATTAATTTGGACAACAAAATTCTAATGACATGATAACATGGTATGATGATCGTATCATCATTATATGAGTCCAGTGAAAGATGCTAAAAATTATTAGGGAGATGATAATATTATCACCAAGCTCTATATCTATTTATACTCATGTGGTACAGGATTGGCAGTTTTTTCTTTGGCCTAATGATTATGAACATAATGTGTAAGTGTAATGAGAAATGAAGATAATAGTGATCAATGAGCATGGAGATTTTGTGTGTAAGCTAACTTGGTTTATAAAGCCTGTGCAAAGCTACTGCTAATGACTATTACTCACAAATTCTGTGGGTATTTCACAATAAAAGACAAACACAGTTCTCTGTAGGTGTTTGTAGTTTGTAGTGTTCAAAGTGAAAACAGGAAGTGTTATTTTTTGTTTAATAGCACATTGCTCATTATCCCCTGTTTTACTTGTTTATCCAGCGTCTTGGTGATGGAGAAAAACCCTGTGGTAGCAAGGTGTGTAATTCTTTGTGAGCTGAATACCCTATATTTTGGTCAGTAGTATGATGAATACTTTGGATAAAATTGAATTGTAAATACATGCATTCTTTTTTTCCTAATTCAATGCAATGTTCCACTTCCAGTAGACTCAAGTGTTTGTTTACAGCATCTGCCATTGATAGAGGCAGTAATGTTATACAGGCAGAGAAAACACAGCAAATATGAGGTTTAGAGATGTGACTGTAAAGACTCAAAAAAAGAATGTATGTGTAATGTGTAATGTATGTATGTTGTGTGCAGGATGCTTATTTGATAATGCTTTATACTCAGGCTCCAGAAACATGAAGATAGACAAATATAGGTGAATTTTCAAATTTAATGTCATGTACATAGGAATCAGCAAGCTATATATTGAAGTTCTTATACCAGGGCATTTGTGTTTTAGGGACATAGAAATCTTTGAAAAGATCACTGTGAAAGAATCTGGATGTTTTTGTTTTTGTGTTTAAATTACAAGTTTATGTGGGTGCATGTACACATGAATTGTTTGTATTGATGTTCTGATGTGGAATAAGATTCAAACGTCTTTTGTGTGTGTGTGTGTGTGTGTGTGTGTGTGTGTGTGTGTGTAATGGACAGTGTTAGACCACCTAAATAATTTATTATTTTGATTTTTGTTAAGGTTGGGTGATATGACAGTCGGCTACATACCCTGCAATGGTAAAAATATGTCCACCGGTAGAGATTTGGCAATGCTGTTTTCAGGGATGCACGGTACATATCAGGGCTGATAAACTGGCAGCCAGTATTGGCCTGTGACATCTATATCTGTCTATATCGGTAGAAGCATATATTGGTCAATAAATATTGACATTTGCCATTTGACATTGTTTTGACGGGAAGAGTCATTTATTGAATAAGGACAAGCATAAAAGAGCAGCTGTTGCAGGTTAAAACATTATTGGATTGTTTAAATTGATTATATCTCATTAATTAATGTTTAACCATTAATGTGCTGCTACAATTGTTGGAATATAACGTAAACTGACACAGAGATGTGCATTTTGTATTGTAGTAATTATTAATGATTAATCATTTAATCAATTGTTAACATGTTCAGCTATCGATTAGGGAAAATGCACAAGATTTACAACCCTAGTCAGAACTGTTCTTCTGCTCTGGTCAGCCAGAGCTGAGATCTTTTCCTAAACTTACCCAAGTAGTAGAGATGTACCGATTTCAATTTTGGCCGATTCTGATTTTCAGTCTTTCTAAGAACTGTAATTGACAGCATTCACAAACATTTTTGCAACTTTTCTTGTAAAAAATTAAATTGGATGTTCATAATAAGACACTGACTATTAAATATTCAGTAAATACTATTTAAATTTTCTCCAAAGTCCTCCAGGTTACAGCCAGGCCTTATTATAGTTTTATATTAAGATTATGAATCGGGTGAACGGATTTCGCAGGACGCGATTTCACGTGATCTCCTGTGGAAGCAGATGTAAACAAACCGGAGACTGACACGGTGCAACAGTTTGCTGCAGTAAAACTTTGTGGGTCAGTGGTCAGTCATGGTCAGTTTGTCTGCTGCGCGCATGACGTGACCATTGTGCAGAACACGTGTGTGACAATGACCAGCACAGAATCGGATTTGTGACGCTGACCGGCCGGTCACCGGTCAGTGCCTGTCACATGAAGACTGGCCCGATTCTGAGCATTGCCGATTAATCGGTGCAAGTCTACCAAGTAGTTTGGATGCCAAAACCTAATGATGTGATGTGAGTTCACACTCCATAGATAGACTGACTTAGCTGCCTCACAATGTAATGTGATTCGGGCACTGCTTGTTCTCTGATGTGAGAGGTGGTGGTGGTAATGCACCTCTAGGATGGTGGTGTTAACTAGATTATGCTATATTGAGAGATGAGACAGAATATTAGAAACACCTCCAATATAATGCAGTCCAGGACAAAACCATCACTATGACTTGAATACTAAAACATAATTTAATTAACACCTCTATGACAGTGTCAACAAAAACTGAACATTATGGACACTGAGTGTAGGTGTCTTGTCCTGTCATTAGCTTGTAAGAGCCGTTGCTGATTCGCTGTGTCAAATACAGTGTAAGGTTAGCAATTTGCAAAACAAGAAACCAGATGATATTTTGCTGAGACTTTCTAAATTCACATGGAACTAATCCTGCCATTCAGAGAGGAGGAGGAAAAGCACGACTAATTCTTGCTACGAGACAAAAGTAAATGGCTCAAATTTTGATGGGTTTTTTCCTGATCCAACCCAAACCTCTAAATAGCAACGTTGTTCTTTGTGTTTTAGTCACACTTTTGTTTTTTCCAAGTGGTGGATTTGCTCACAATGTGGGACTATGTTGTGTGGCGCCAGAAAATGATAATTCCATGACAGAGTCTTTGCTTTGCCTGTAGGGCCCAAAATGTACGGTAGTACAACGCCTGCTCTTACACAATTAATTCTTTAAATAACCAAATCACTGAGAAGAAGGGAAAAAAACAAGCTTCTTTACCTTGTCTTTTCTTACCTTTTGTTTAACTTTGTCGAGAAAGATGCAGCACAAACTTTCCCTTCCTCTCTTCCAACAACTTGTTCTGAAAGATGCTCATTTCCATATGGCAACTCCTGAAGTTGTTTCATTGTCTGTTTTTCCTTGTTATTCCTTCCCTTCTCTGAATGTATGTTGACGTGTTGTTCGCTCAGGTGTTACTCCAGCTGGAATAAATAAGAAGGTGAACATAATGACAGGCAGCCTTTTTTTCTGCTTTTCTTTTACTCTTCAGGGGTAATTATAAATAGAAGCCTTGATAGAGATTAAAGAGGCCTTTAATTTATTAATGCTATTAATTAATTAAGGCAGATACTCAGAAGGGAACACGACAAAAGCGACAATGAATTTTTAACATGAAAAAGAATCGACATCCCCGTGATGGACCTGATTAGTGTGTCTCCCCATTGATCTATGTATTCTCTTTGCTCTGTGAAGTTTTCTCCCCCATCTCTCTCACTTGGTTCTGCACTTATATTACGTACAATCCCTCGTGCCTGAGAATGGCTGGTTGAAGCACTCATTATTGTGCTGAAATTATATGCTGTGGATAGTAGAGGAAAGGAGGTGAGTTAGGGTAATAAAGCCTTTTATTTCAGTGTTGCCCTGCACAAATAATGACCTCATTAAGGTGATCTTTTTGTGCTGTCATTATACAATTACTATGACAAGCACAAATTGAATTCAGCGTTGATAAAGGCTTAGTTTTTGATTTGTTCCTTGGCTACAGGAGTCTTATTACTTAGCTTGTGAATAATCCATTCCCCCATCAAGGTCCTCAACTAAACTGCAAACTAAACACTGTGACCATGTCTCTGCAAAAGTCCTGAGACTGTAAAACAAAGTGCAAAGAATTTGGTCTTTCTTGGTACTTTGGCTGAGTCTGAATCTTGACACTGGTGAATCATTGTCTTGCTATGTGTTTTATTGTTTAATTTTCTGATATGTTTCAGTTTTTTTCAACCAAAGCAAAAGCTGTTGCTTTACTAGGTGCTAAGCACCAAGGGACTAAAAACCATCTAGACAGTACACATTTCTATGTGTTTTCATTAACATAGTATTAGCAGGGTGGCCAAGCATTGATTGTGTAAGAAAGTATTTGGTTTGAATCTTAATAGTTGTCCTCTGTCTGTGGAGTTTTGCATGTAAGCCTTGTAAGTGTAGAGGTGTGTGTGTGCACGCATGCTTTTTTACAAGGATTATTATGCTCTTGCCTGACGTGTTTGCCTTACTAGTTGGCAAATTAGTGAGAAAATCCCTTGCAGACATTAAATTATTTTCCATGCATTCCTTGAATGTCTTTCAAGCATTCTACAAAATGAGACAAATCTGTTTTTTTTTTTTTTTGGCTCTGTCTGAGCTTTCCGTAAAGTTGTCAATCATTAATTTGAGGCTTCATAGCTATTAATTGTTGGTCATAGGGAGGGATAAGACTGTTGAAGTAGAAAAAACATTGGTGATAAATAAAAAAAAATGTAGCTTTTTTTTTTTACAATAACTGTTGAATCTTTTCACATCTTTTCATGTCCAGTATTATTTTTTTGCACCACATTATGGTGTGTAGTAAGTAAATAGTAGAAGTAATAAGATACCAGATAGTCATCCCTAGTCATAGTGATGATAGTTTGAAGCTTGACAACACCTGAGACAAAAATTGTTGAATTTAAGACAGCATGAAGCTGAATGTAGTACTGTCATTACAGTGTCATTATTTATATAAATGTGCAATGAAGTGTAGTGAAAAATTAAGCAATTTAAGCAAGTATTAGTATTATATAAACTGTTTGTTTTTTATTTTTGTGTCAGTTAGGAAAGCTGTTTCCTCTAATTTAGTTTCCGTGCTCATTTTTGTCAACCATAACGCTGGGAGAAAGGAAACATCTACATGCCTCCAATCTTATCCTCTTGACAATAAATGTTTTTAAGCAGCTCCAGGTTGTGCCAAAATGTCATAAGTTAGGTCTGGCTAGTAATTATTTCTTTCTTTTTCAGCTTTGCTTTGAAGTAAGCCAAGCATCTGTTTTCAAATCTCAACTCAGTTGTCAAATATAGAAATGTACGTTTACTGCTTAGTTTCCAACTGGATCATTCAATCATAGAAGACTTATTGAAATGCAAGTGTAACCCAAGACTAATTCTTGATCAATTCAAATTTAAAATGTCAAGTAAAAGTTTTTATACAAGACCACTTCAGGCTCATGTACACATCAAAGTTTTTAGAACCACAGTATGGAATAAAATCTCCTTTGCCTGTGATTCCTGAGGCACAGTTAACTCATAAACAATTTATAAATCCCACTGAACCAATCAAGTCAATAGAATTCAAGTCAATTAAAGTACACATTTAATATTGTTTTTATGTGTGTTGTGAAGATTGTAGCTCAGATTGTGAACACGTCAAGGAAATGCGTATTTTTGTGTATTTTTATTAGTTCCTGTATGTAGAGTTAATATGAAAACACTTAGTGTACAACCCTTCTTTTTATTTCACAGTGGAGTAGCCAGTCTGATGCATGAATCATAGCATAGTTCATAGCATAGCATAGTTTTTTTTTTTTTTATCTTTTTGAGCAGATATTAACCCTCTGAGTTACTTCAGAGTTTTATGCAGTGGAATGTAAATCTGTGACTTTTGACCACTGTGGTTTTTATATTATCCTCTCTTGTTATAACATGTTATAAAGCCCTGAAGGCTGAACAGTACTAGTCATGGAACAAGTGGTGCCACTAATGTCAAGTGGTTACGTCTATATTGTCTACTCCTAATGCAGCGAACGCAGCGCAGGAAGTACAAGTGCAGAGCAGAAAAATTATCCCACTGGCTAGGATCAAACGGATGCTAAAGATTTGTTGCTATCTAGTGCACAAAATTGGCCACAACAAATCTGAGTAGAGTTGTCTGTCATGGTGAGAGGAAGAAGGATATAAACGAAAAAAACATTGCAGTATCGTGTGCAAGGAAATAAATTACAGGACTTGTAAGCCATCCTGTGACCATATCTATCCTGAGTCACAAGCAAATCATTAGTCATGATGGGTGAGGTCTAAAATTTTAATAAATTAATAAAAATCACTTGTCAAAATAAGTAAAGGTAGAATGAGGTTTTCCTGAAATAAAAGCGGGATTAATGGCTATGCAGTGCTTCATTATTTATCTGCTCCAGCCTTTGTCACCTCCAACCTGGATGACCTAAATCGAATCTATGCTATGCTAAATCTTCCTCCCCCACTTCACCCACACCAGAACCACAATGCAGATGGCATAAATGTTGGAGAAGTACAGGATTAATTACCCCTTTGTAAGGACACCTGTGAACTAATTAGAGTTTTTTGATTCAAAATCATAGCATATTCATCCCGGATTTGTTTTTCCGTGTGACGCCCTGCCTTTTCTCAAGAGGAACATTACTTGCAGATGCATATTACTGTAGAAAATGACAGTGTGGTTCTGTGCAAAGCTAAAGACGAGTTGCACACTAGTCAAACAGAGAGTTAGATATTAACTTTCTGACCACTCACCAGACTCTCCCCGTATTACATTTCCCTTTGCAAATCAAGAAATTACATATTTTTCATTCTTCACTCTTATTAGACAGAGAAGAGCCAAGAATGAATTAATTGATAGGATGATTTGACCTTTATTACTGCAGTTATTAAAACGAAATGTCAGTGTCTGGGGCTGCTGTAATGAGTTAGGACATGTCAGTGCAAAATAAGTCTATTAATCATCCTCCTGCTGTTTTTTTTTCTTTGTTTCGGGGAGACGGCCAGCAAGAAGGCCATTACTCACCTTAGTAACAGGCCTTATTTTGTTCTGTTTCTAACAATAAACTAAAGGTAAGTGGTTCAGTTTAATTGTTGCTTACTAGGTAAGATCAGTCAGAACACTTAAGGGTTCTTCCCACCTCTGTCTGCTTTTGTTCTTTCTTTTTCCTCTCCCGGGAGACATAACCTCTTTGTGTCATGTTAAGAGCTGTGTAGAAACAAGGAGAGGTGGGCAGAGACAAACAAAGAGATACAAAGAGTCAAAGCGACACAAACGGTAAACCAGCAAGACAGGAAAAGGAAAAGTAACTGTGAATAAGAGCAACCTCAAGGAACCGAGAAAGTGAGAGAAAGCTGGTGTGACAGAAAGAGCTAGTGCGACACAGAGGGAAAGACAGATGGAGGTAGAGAGACAGTGAGTCAGACAAATGGAGGTACATCATTCCTGTCCCTCTCCCCTCTCTCTCTATGGAATGCCACTGTGGTGACACACTAATCAGATGGCGGGAATGTCTGGCAGCTACCTTCAGGGCTGATGTAGTGTGTTCAGGTGGAAGGAAAGGCTGCATCTGTCCAGGCAATCACTAGCACACTGTTCCCAGGCACACGTAGTCATTCTGCTGCCACTGGTGTTGCTTTGATTCATAAACGGGGGGGGGCGGGGGTGGGGGGCACCATTTCTGTTCAGACACCTGGCATCTCCAAACCCACACACTGATATTTTTGGTAGACCTGGTGGATTCCAGCATAAGTTGGTTTCTGTCTGACTCACACTTGTAGCACTTTGCTATTTCTGTTCGTAGAGCTGTACAAAGTTTCATTTAGTGTGATTTTTTATTTTATTTTTGTGAATAAGCTTTGATCAAATCTGTAAAGATTCCCATCTCTCTCATGCCTGAAGGAAGTCATAATTACTGCATGCTGTGCCGCTGCTAAGTCTTAACAAATGTTTTTGTTTTTGAACAGGCTTTGATCAAATCCAGCAAAGCCTTTTTGCAAAAATAATTTGGCGCCGACTTTGTATGACCTCCAATGCACCAGCTTCCAAGACAGGTCAAAAGCAATAATGTAATTGACTGACTGTAAATGGGACTGCATTATCTACAGCATAATAGATGACTTTGTGTTCTCTGGAATAGGAAATTGTTTCTCTGAACATGTAACCATGTCTTTTCACCCCGACATACGCACAGCAAGATATGCAGAGGTTTTGTAATCCTATTTTTGGATGTAGAAAAAAAAATGATGCCACGACAAAAAAGAAAAAAAGGCTGATTTTTAATTTTTTTAAATTAAATTAACAACTTGCACACAGTGCAGGGACAAAATGAATTAATGAATAAATAAATTCATGTTTGTAATTTTGCCAGATGTTAAATGTTAAAAATGTAAATTCTTCACTTCTAGTTGCAACAACAAACTTAACTTACAACAAACATTGCGTCTGTCCATGTATCAATTTTTATTTCTTCTTGTTGCCTGTTCGTCTTGACCATTATGCCTTAACAAGGCTGCACGTTTACTGACTCAAGTTAAAAATGAAAATGAAAGTTCCCTAGTGAGTCTGGCCTACCTCCCAAAGTCAGATTAGGACATAATCCGGTATTTAGGTGTCGTCTTTGAAGAATTTCAAATGGAAGTGTGATTAAGTTTGCAGACTTGTGTCTGACATCTTAGTCACAAGCTTCTTGTGTCTGAGGAGACAGCAGGCCCCATGGTGTTTATTTGTTAATGACATTTTCCAACCATTCACCTGATGCCCCCGTTGCCAAAGCAACAGGTGGCAGTGAATGCCAGATGATGGAGATCTCTTTGTCTGCTTTTTGTGAGAGACATTCTTGGGTCACAATGTGCTTCTTTGGTTTTAAACAAACCAAAGCACATAAAAGATTGCAAATAGTCCCTTAGAAAATGCTGTCAAAATGCCATGCTGCTTTTTTAAATATATAATAGCAAAATCATATCCTTTCCAAAAGCTTCAAAAGAGCCATAATATGTACAAACCTAATCCAGACTGAATGTCTCTTAGGCAGTCGCATGTTTGTTCAGTTGTATAAATGACTCCTGCATCATCCTGACCCATATCACTTGAGACATGATGTGTCAGAATCAGAAATGTGTCAAAGAGTACAGAATTTTGACCAAGGCTGTGCAGACTGTCACCTCTTAATCCTTCTCACTGACAACCTTAGAAGATGTTTTCCCTTCATACACACTAACCCCATGACATCCTCATTCCTGTGCTATTTCTCGCCATGATGACAACAGTGCAATCTAAGACAGGATTTAGTCTGTTGAGACTTGGAACGTGGGTCTGAGGTTCAGTTTGGCAGGGCTAAGCTTTTTCTACAGCATTTTATCCACCTTGCTTGTGGTTATGAGAAAATGTTTTTCCTTTTTTTTTTTCAAACATTCTGGTGCTTATAGTAGACTAAAGAAGACACCTTCACTTTTGCTTATTAGGGTTTATTCTTCACAATGATGTGTAACTAACAATAATTTTAATTGTAGATTAATCTATGGATCATTTTCTTGATTAATCAATTAGTTGTTTGGTCCAAAAAATGTCAGAAAATGGTTAAAAATGTTGATCATTTTTTCCCAAAGCCAAGGTGGTGTCTTCAAATGTCATGTTTTGTCCACAACCCAAAGATATTCGGTTTACTGCCATAGTGGAGTAAAGAAACCACATTTTGGAAGCTGACATAAGAGAATTAAGACATTTTATCTTAGTTGACTCAAAACGCTTAATCAATTATAAAAATAGTAGGTGGTTAATTTCATAGTTTAGTAACTAATTGTTGCAGGTCTATACATTACAAAGGGTGTCTGATTGTCCAAATCGATGATTACATTTGATTTTTAATTTTAGGGTCACAATTCAGATTGATTATTATTTTTTCTTTTTTGCACTGAAGGCTATGTCATTGTTAGTCTACAGACTACAGAGTCTTAGTTTGCAAAGAGCAACAGATCACTCATTTTACACCTCATTTACAGCATTAAGTTCTTCTTTAAAAAGATTGTCTATATGGTATCAAGTATGATATAATGGCCAGTATGCTATGCTGTGTCATCTCTGAAGCATTTTTTTTCTTTGAAATATGCATTGGACACCACAGGTTGGCAGGGGTGGAAAGAAAATACTGGGAAGATCACTGATTCTGCCTTTGATTTCATTTTTTTTAATTGAAAGCTCATTTCAATCGATTATGTGTTTAATAACGGAGTTGTGACACCTCTACACTTTACCCTGTAAATGTTGCGCCAACACTGCATCTGTTTTCTCTCCCATCTTTGTCTCTCTGTATCACATGTTGCCATAGCAGCACATCTTTTTCCTACCCTCTATATACAGCCCTAGAGTCAATGCTGAAACATAAAGTGAAGGAGTTTCCTCAGTGTTTTGATTCATGGGAAAACTTATTCAGTGTTCATGTCCTACTTCTTCAGCAGCTATTGTGGGTCAAGGCTTTTTAGTGTCATTGTGTAACTGCATTGCACTCATCTTGGTGGGTGCCATCGACCTCTGTGCGAGCACGTACTCGGCAGCCACTTATTGTTCCGTTCTTTTCCGTTCTGCTCAGCCAATAATTAGTACTCCCATGGATGCCCCCTCCCAAGACTTGGGGTATGGAGGGCTAATTTTACAGACTACTCAGCTTGACATCAAACTGTGATTCATTGAAAATATCCAACTCCAACATGGAGATGGCACTGTGGATCCCTCCAACCCCTGTACTCCTGTTAGACTTGCACTCGAGACAGTTGTGTTGCAAAAGAAAGCTAAGGGCTTGTTTATTACATGCTAGAGCAGCTAACAGTGCAGCCAGGGAGAATGGTTAGTGTTACACTTTTGTCTTTTAAATGTGATTTTTGTCAACAGCAACATGGAACTGATGTCACATCAAACAGATACATGTGTCCACACATGACATTTTCATATGAACTCTGAATGGAGCTGTGTTTTCAGCACGAGTTTCTAATAATCCAGAGATATAAAAGGCACGCAGCATAGGAGACATCCTTAATATTTTGATTGCACATGTCTGTAGATGTTGTTGTTACAGTGCAAAGAAGAGGGTTAGGGTTGCAAAATCAAGCAAAAGATTGTCAAAACGGCCAAGTGCAATATCCAATTAAACCAAATCACACAGGCTGCTTTTTTTGACAAAAGAAAAATGTGTGACATCAAGATAATAAAAGGTGTTTGTTTAGTACACACCCAAACAAATGTGACATCATCATGATTTTATTATTTTTTTCTTTAACAATGAAAATTGAAATTGGGATGCAAAAATGATCATTCCCACTAATCACGAACCATATCACAATCTCAAACTTTTTATAAATAATTCATTAATTATGTGATTGTGCAGCCTTAATTTTTAGCCTCAACAGTTTTGTCAATAACTTCTTTCCCTCCATGTTTCTCCACTCTGTACTAGGTGTACACATAGCAGGGTTTGGGGCCTGCAAAATTAATGACACTGCCTTTAATATTTAGATTGTGGCCAGTTTGGATATTGCCTAACTAAATGTCACTGGCCAGAAACATTAATAAGTAAACAATAAGAAGTGACAGAAATAGTTTCAGTGTGCTACCTCTCTCTCTTCTCCTGTGCCTGCTATTTTCAT
The DNA here is from genome assembly GCF_056507025.1 of Lutjanus erythropterus. Classification (NCBI taxonomy): domain Eukaryota; kingdom Metazoa; phylum Chordata; class Actinopteri; order Lutjaniformes; family Lutjanidae; genus Lutjanus; species Lutjanus erythropterus. The sequence goes on from NC_139325.1 coordinate 14,592,118, forward strand.
TTAAGCACTCCAACTAAGACTTTCCTTTTGATGCACAAGATTGCCCCACTTTAATTTAACCATGATAGCATGCAACTTCAGTACAGTGCTCTTGTGTGTGATTAAGCTTCTAACAAGGTCACATTTTAAGTTCTGTTTGCTCGTAAATGTATTCAAAATTGTATCATGGCAATTGACTTTTAGCAGTATCTTGGCATGCTGTGCCGCACCTGCGACAAAGGGTAATTATTTACTGCAAGGACCAGCACAGTTCACAGTGCTGTAATTGGAAACTCTATTGAAGCTGTAAATACAGCACCCTCTTCTTTGCTGTCACAGGGGGGGATTTTTGTTATTCCACATTTGGCCCGCTACAGACATTATTCACCGGGCTTGTTGTCAAGAAGAGGTTCAGTCACAAGAACTGCCCCGAAACTAGCAGTAGAAAATAACAAGAGAAAACAAGACGGCAATAGGGAAGGAGACATTTTGTTTCATGCACAAGTTGTGTTCATGCCGCACAGGCTGGCTTACAGCAGTGGAAGGTCGATAGAACATCAGCCAATGCCGCTGAGGAATGGTCAGCAACACATCTTGTTTACGACGTCGTGAAAGTAAATGGATTTGTTTGGATCTGCACCTAATTTGAAATGCAGTAATGAAGCAGTCTGTTACAATGCAGCTGCCAGCCCTCAAACACTATCCAACAATAGGTTAGGTTCTCACTTGGGTTTTGATTGTATAGTACCCAGTATATTATTGGTGGACAAATTGCATCACAATTCTCAGAGCAGTTCTGTTTTTATTAGACACAAAATGCTACAGCGCACAAAGTCACTGGTGGTGTGAGGTTTGAGGTCTTCTAACAGTCATTACTTTTAGTGATAGTTCCTGCGGTGTACAGCTTTTTGTGTATCGTTGCATTTTAGTGCACACATTTCACACGGTCAGCCACTTCACCTTGTGGCCAGTCTAATGTAAATACAAAAATGACAGATGTTAACAAATCCATTTTGGTTTTGGTTTCTGCCTCACAACTTTTTAACCACGTTGTCTGTTTGGAATCACAATTGGGAGGAAAAGCCTAAATCGTGGCAGATATCAGAGGGAATAGTGGCATCTATTGCTGGAGGCTGATTCATTGCTCATGAACTTGTGTGGTCACAGTATGTGAATGCTGAAAAATGATATTGAAATGAAAATAATTTTAAAAAGGGTGTCATGATTGTCCAAATCAATGATTTGATTTGACTTAGGATCTTAGGTCACTTTTTTTTTCTCAATTTAAAGATTTTTTTGCACTGGTAGCTTTTGTCAGGTCTTAATTTATAAACATCAGCAAATCAACATTTTCAAAATCTTTAAAAGGACTACATGAAGACTACATAAAGTCTATATGATATCAAGTGTAATATAACATCTGTTAAACTACACCATCTCATCTTTGAATTCAATGCTGCCTTTCAATTTTGATTGTTGAATTCCGTTCCAGTTGACTTTCAACTAAATCTTGAACTTGTGATACCATAATAAAATAATAGATTTTGTTTAAACAAGTGTCTTACATGTAATTATGCTTGAGGTACAACTGCACAATGTAATTCTAATTTTGATTTGATATGAACTGAATCATACATTCAGTACTGAGGTCTCTCTCTCTCTTATCTGCAGGTTAACAGGATTTACCATCCCTCCGCCTGTTACCAGTTCTGGCTCCATTTTTTCACTGAGGCTTACTAGTGACTTTGCAGTAAGCGCTCATGGATTTAAGGTAGCTTATGAAGGTAAGAAAAGCGTCATTTTTTGCTCTTTGTCGTTGACTGTTATTTGAAATGGCTATTTGAATGAAGAATAAAAGAAATCTGACATTTCAGTTAGAGACTATGATCAGTGTGTCTTCATTTAGGAGAATAATCCATCAGAGGCAGACACCATTTATTCTTTAAGAGAGGGATGTGTGATCACGCTAACTCACCTTATTTTCCTGCACTGTCACTGTTGAGTTATGGAAACATTAGGTACTTCAATTAAGCAAATTAATCTCATATTTTCCAAATCAACATCCCTCCCCCCAAAGTCCTGAACCTTTTCTGCGACTCCAGAGGTGCATCCGAAATTGCATGGCAGATGGCGATGGGAATTAGTTGAACTAATGGATGTACTGAGTTATCTGTGTTGAAGCAGAGCTGAGTGCAGCGGGGAGCTGTCTAAATATGAACTATCCTTCTGTGACCATCTCACTCACCCCTACTTTTTTCGCTTCTGCTTGTTCATGTGAACTCCATCAGCCATCCATTTCTAGTTCTCTCTCCGTTCCGTAATTATGATACTTTTTGTATTTTGTCTTAAGCATTCCTTTCATTTCCTCCTCATTTTATCATTTTATCTCCTTTCTTACATGTGTCATTTTGACATTTTCTTTCTAGTCTCCTGAACATGTGCTTCTTTGTCTTGTAAGCCCAATATCCTCTGGTTATTTCTGTACTTTAATTTCTATAGTATTGTATTGTATTGCTGTAACATCTCCTGCACGAATAGGCTGACCCCATCCTCTAGCCTCAGTTCCACAATGTCCTTTTCCATCCCCCCTTTACCCCCTCCTCATCTGCCCACCTGCCCTAGACCTGGCCAGTCCAGGACCTCTCCCCTCTCCATCTGCCCATTTGTGCTCTGTCTCTCCAGCCCCTGCTCTGCTTTTCTCTCTGTTCTGTTCCCCTATATTTCCCTCTCTCTCTCTCCATCTCCAGTGGGTGGCTTGGCTGAATTCGATCTCGTTCCTCTGCCTCCACCTTTTTCTTGTGTAATCTTCAACTGAATTTCATGCTGATTTGGATGTTAATCACATTTTGTTACATGTGAGGCACAGACATTTCCCACTGCTCAATACTGAAGAGTAATAAGGACAGTTGAGAATATTTTCCATTGAGGGCATAAGGAGCTATTATGTCATCTAGCTGTGTTGTCACTTTGAAAGTGTGGGAGTCACACGGATTAAGTAAAGTTTTGGTATAGCAATACTTAAACCATAACATGTACAGCTCAGTTTCTTATGACTATCATTCAATCTTTAATAGCCTGGTGTGCAGGACAACACACACAGCATAAATATTTTAACAGCTATCTAACTTACTCAAGCCTCTAGAGGAGTCTCCCCTGAAATCCATGGTATGAAGGTGCTATTGATTTTAAAACAGTGTATTACCTACCTAGTCTTGTATATTGTATACAGTAATTGCTCAAAATATTAACGTAACACCCTACAGAGATGCACAATCAGCTTTTTCTAATACCTGAATATGGATATCTGTTGATACCTAGAGCCTATTATGGTTATTATGGTTATTATAAGTTGTTGTTGTATCAGCTGCCAGATGCATGTTGCTGCATAAAAGCACCTGCTAAATGAAATTGTAAGATTGTCATTGTAAGATCTGTGTCAGCTGATGTTAATAGACTGTGTTTGTGTCATTTTAGTCAGAGTTTTCATCATTTGGAAAGCTTTGTTTAGCCTTCATGTTGCTAAATGCATGCTCCAGAGCCTTGTACTTATGACTCCAACCTTTGTGGGGCACGACTGTGGCTTGCAAAATTCATGTGTGCTGCATCTCCCATCATTCATTGCATTTTATGTTCCAAAATGCGATTGCTACTTTTTTCTTAATGTTTGTAATGATTTTGTGATGTCTTTGTTCAGAACAAAGAGGTTTATGTTGGTAATTTTTGCTGCAGGTTTATAAATTTTATTGTTGTATCCATGAGTGAGTTGGCTACATCTCTTCACTCCAACTGTATTTTACAACGGCAATGTGGGATGCATGTCCCAAGTAACATATCATGTAGAGGTGCTGTGTTAAACAGTTAAAAAAAACCTGTTAATTATTTCTCTTTTTGTGCTGCATAGATTCAATAAATAAAAACTTGGGACTTTCAAGCTGGATTGGCACACGGATTTGTGATGTTAGTTTCATATCTAATAACTGCAATCTGTCAATATTGGGCCCTCGATATCAATATTGGATGGGATCAGTCTCATCTCTGTGTTGGATGTGAAATAATTATGCTACATTAGTTTTTGATTTTATGATGATGCAATTCAAGACGAAATATGTAGAAGAAAGTTAATTGGCATCATCATCATCATTACCATCATCACCATCTGAATTGAAAGCCCACAGGGTTGACTATCATCATAAATTTCCATTCTTTTCAGCCAGAAACCCTTATGACTGACACATTTAAAATACAAATATTCAATGTACTTATCCATAATGTATGCATCTGCAAACCATAAAACTCCCTGTCACCTCTGTGTACCTTTTTTCCTTGTTATGCTGATATGGTTAGCTACATCTCACACATGAATATGTATGTGCTGCCCATTCTTCTGACTAAAAATGTGTGATGCTTGTAGACTCTCAGAGATGATTGAATCATGACTGCAATTAAGTGGATTTAAATCTGCATGCATATGAAGGACATAGTGAAGGACATAGCCAGATGGAATCTAATTTCTGAGCGGCCTGTCAATCTTTTGTCAAGTATGTTGAAATGCAAACCAGCGCCAACTTTCTACGAATTTTATTACGGATTAGTGCCCACTTTCTTATGCGATCACTCAGTCTGTCTGTGTAATCTTGCAACCTTAACACTTAGGCATGGCCTCAAAGGGTCAAGATGCATTTATTGAAGATTAGAGATATGGAGGTTTTTCTTCAACACAGCCAAGCAATGACCACTGGTGCTTGTAGCTTTCCAAGGGATAGAAAGAGGCTGCAGCTATGCCGCGTGCATGTCTCAAGTAGAGAGTAATGCTATCTGCTTGCCCTTTGTTGAAGGTTGTGTATTTGCAAAAAAAGCATTGCCATGCCTATCTAAAACCTGCCTCGATGCCATTTCAACCTGCCCTTTTTTGGAAAGGTCTTTGAAAGACAGCTGACCCATAAAACATTTCATTTCATCTTTTCTCTCCAAATCATTTCATTTATCCCTCTGTGGCCATACAGATTGTCCACCGAGTTGGAAAAGTACGTGTATGTGTGTGTGTTTGTGTGCATGTCTGAGCATGTGTTGTTTAACAGCTGCTTTGGCCTGAGATCCAACATGGGTTCAGTCAATACTCTTTTCCTTGCCTGCATGAAAATCCAGCTCAGCAGCTACTCAAGCAGCCAGCTAGGAAGCCAGACAGGCAGTCTACAGGCATATCCTGTGGGGAAACGTGTGCTGCTTGTCTGCTCACAAACACTGCCACTCCGTCAAACTTCCATCTTCTTCAAAGGGCTAGAGAGTCATTAGATATACAGGCGAAATAAATAGCTCAGCCCCAGAGAAATCTCGCACCCAACTACCTCATTTACCAGTTCACATAACTCACTCGTTACCACTGTGATGAGGGATAATGCAAGCCTGTCTCACTCCCACCGTCTGTGAATGCAACGGTTGGTAAATATTGTACAGGAGTTTTGTTATCATGACAAAATTCCTTTACTGTGGTCTTTACTCTTTAATGTGCGATGTTGGTTTACCAGGTAACGTTTAAATTACAGCTCTGTTTTTACCTCCTCTCAGTTTCGGATAGGCCAAAAAGATTTGGTTAAAAGCACTCTGCAACATCATATTAATGTTGTTTGTATTTGGTTTTCTCTGGCATCACAAATTATATTTACTGTATATTATGATGTTAAGCACCATGTAAGCCATTTTTAACCAGGATTTGTTTTGCAAATTTGGTGGTGCTTTGTGAGGTTCAAATTGCTCTATCTGCACTGTATTATCATTGTTTGCATTTATTTCCCCACCTTGAAGTGAAGTTTGTACAGATTGTGTGAGGTTTTGCACCAGCCTCAGCTTCAGCCCCTGGTGTTTAGAAGCAGCTGTTTTCCCAAGGTTCAGTTATATCAACAGTTTATTTAGGGTCCTCCAGACAGCAACACTTGTTAGCTCAGGGCTAATTCTATCTAAAACACTTGATTACTTCAGGGTGTTCTTCAAAGCCTCATACAACTACAAATCCCAATTCATTGTTAAGAGCAGCTTATTATTCAAAGTACTTTATTTTTTCAGTTTCACATTAGACATGTATCCACTGTTGGTGCAACTGAGGCAGTTTTATTTTGCATATATGAGATGCCTTATCCAAACCAACTGCTGTATATCTGCAACACATCCTGTGAATTAATTCTAGAGCCATGTCTGTCTGAGACATTAGTTATGACTTTACGCACAACAAAGGCCAGTGAGTCAGTGCTGGTATAATTACAGCTGGGATGCATCTTTTACTTTTTAATTAGTGACCTTGGGTGAGTTTCTCCAAACACTTACTTGTAAGAGTGGGTCTTTTGTTTCTCTGCATAGTTCTTTCAAGTACAGCTGCTGGAAACTAATGATTAAAGCAATGGATGTCTGAAAGATACCTGAAGTCTGGTTGAATGTAATATCATCAGTAAATGTATAAATAAAAAAATAAACACCATGCACACAAGCATTCACTTAAAATCTGTAGGCCACAATACTTATTATAGTGGGTAGAAATGTGTATCTTTTTAAGCATGAGTATTAAATGCATCATATCCTTGCATTGCATATAAAATCCACGGGAAATTATTAAAGACAGTTCTTGTAATATGTGGTGTCATCCTGTAAAATAATTTATATGCTATTACATTTTTATTTGGCTGAGTGCAATCTGTCCAGTGTCCCCGCAACATCTGGCAGCTGAAATTAGAGCTCTGTTCAGGGTTCACATGCTACAGGCTGCTTTTGGGTATGATTTGTGACACTAAGCAGTCCACAAACTTTGGAGGTTTCGATTTTACTCTTTGTCACATCAGGTTAATCCAAACACTTGCAAGCAGTAGCACGTTGTAAAAATGGCAAAGAATAAACTGCGAATGAAGTACAGAGAGACAGTTCAAAGAATGTACACTATGTTGAAAATTTAGGCCTACTGCAAATATTCACTGAAGAAGAAATGGTACCATTAGTTAATATCAAAGCCAGCTCATAGGTACACACAATGTCACTTTTCCTCTGCTAATTTTGCATTTTATCAGTTATGCACTAAAGAGTCTTGCCAGACCTTCATGTTACATTTGTGCTGTGGCAGTTCAAGGAAAAGGCAGTAATCTTGGTAAATAAGTGCTCACTTGTGTACACTTTGTGTGTTGCTGGGTTTTCAATTCCAGGATCTCATATTTAATATTTCTTTTCCCTCTATGGTTCCCTGTGGTATTGAAAACAGTGGCAAACATGTTTGATCTTAACAGACCACCTCCACTCATATTGCAAAAGTTGCTTCCTGTCCTTTATATTATGTTATGAAAGAATTGGATATTCAACCTCTAGAGAGAAAAGCTGGCAAATTATGAATTCAGAGGAGAGGATTTGGGGAAGAGGTTTCTGGTGTGGTAGTTTTGAAGAGCTATACACACTTTTGCTTTCCAGTGTGGTCAAACAAGACAATTTACAAAGTAGTTTTTTTTTTCATCATAACCTGGCTCATACACATTTTCTCAGACAGCACTGTCCAGTTGTCAAAACGTATACTGCTGTTTCTGGTGTATATTCTTCATTTAATTTGTCACCCATCTGTTTAATTTTTATCCCAAACCCTTTAGTCAGTCGTATAGTATAATTTCTGATATTTGCCTAGCTTTTCTAAGAATTTCTATACGCATTAAAGGTGATTACATAAATGATAGAAACAGTATTGTAGTGTTTTTACCCAAAGTTCTGTAGTGTGTTGGAGTGGACTTGAGGCCATTGATATGACCAGCATAAAAAGTATTCTGCTGGAAGACATGTCAGCTACGCATCTTTGTGTGATGTCTTAATCACTTTATTTTCTGTAATCCCAAGCCAAGATATTTGAGCTTGAGTAGCCTGATTATGCTGATTTTTTCCCCTTCAGTATCGCTGCAGATTGCACATTTAGCTTTAGTTAGCCCGACATTGCAATTAGTGAACAGTGACACCGAATATTTTTCCAACCAAAAGAGATTGATACACCCAATATATAAAAACTGAGAGAGCAGTTCCATTCGATCTACATGCCATGGCAAGTCCATACCTGACATGTACAGAACAGTATGTGAAATATACACATGCACCTCACCCTAATTTCCTTCCAACATAATTGGCACAGTTCTCAACCAATAAGTCATCCAAGAAATGCTTGGCAGGCTGGTTCAAGCACCCAGCCTGTTGATGTTTTTTTTTAATTGGCTGACAAGCATTAAATATCTAAAGCACAGTGTGTCTTTGGTAATCTCCAGTGATCATCACCCTCCTAAAATGGTAAATGTGCAGTTACTGTAAACTACTGGTCTGACGGAAGTCTTTGTGGGACATGTTCTGAATAACATCTGGCTTCATACAGCACCAGTCCCTGACCAGTTGATTATCTGTCTTGTTTAGTTTTTTATGCAAATGTTTTCCGCTCAGCAGTCTGCTGACTTTTAATCTGACGTCCTCTGCAGCGCACTGTAAAGGGTTGTTGTGGTGAGATTTTAGATATTTAGATTGCCTTTGATGTGCTTAGTCACACTTTGTTGAACTCCACAAATTTGATATTTCAAACAAATAAATATAAATTTCACAGGCTCTCAATAAGTCCCATGGAGACATACAGTATTTGCTGTTTGTTGCCAGGGAACATGATGTGCTATGTAGGGATTCATGCAGTCAGTACATAGCTGTAGGTGATGATAGTGAAGCACAGATATAAAACAATACAGCAGATAAATGTACATTTGAGTATTTTGTCAACACAGAATATTATTAAGGTTTTATTGGCTTTATGCTCCAGTTTATATGACTTTACATTTATTGAATGGTACTTTAGATCTATTTTAACAAATATAGATATAGTATACAACAAATGAATAAATAATATATTATATATATTTATGCACACACCTATAACATTATGGGCTATTAGCGAGAGGTGAACCTTGTCAGTCAACCTTAGACCTATCTCTTAAAGCAGTCTGCCATGGCTAAGTTTGACCAAACATAGTGTAAACAATAGTTTACCTGCTAATGCAAAACAGTTGCATGTGAATGTTAATTATTAGGAGAGTGGGTTGCTCCTCTTCACCCCTGACCTCTGCACTGGTCAGATGTCAATCCTGCATAGAATCTCAATTCAGCTTCTCACTCCTCACCCTCACACCGGTCACGCATCATTAGTGCTGCGCTGTATTTAACATGACATATGATATATGACCCATCGTCCTTCACTTTGCACCTGTCACAAAAACATTGTTCAAATAGGCTGTCACTCATAACTGACATTTGTATTTTCACTGAACTTTGTGAGTCCCCTGTGAAAGGAGGTGTTGCAGCTTGAAATAAAAGAAATGCATGGATCATACATAAATAGATAATAAACCCATTATACATATTTTACTCCTCTTCAGACAGATTCATTTGCAGGGGTTTTTGTCTAAAAATAGCCGGTGTTACAATGTGGGAGACTCAGCTGCCAGTGTTTCAATTAGCTCTCTCAGTGAAAAAGAGATCAACCTAAAAAGCTACTGTGCCTGTTGGATCGGTTTAATTTTATTAGGTTTGTAACTGATGATTATTTTCATTATTGATTAATCTGTCAATTGTTTGTTAACTGAATAGTTGTTCGATCCATAAAATGTCACAAAATGGGGAAGAATTATGACTGTCTGCTAAAGGTGATCAATCAAATGTCCTCAAATGTCTAGTTCTATCCACAACCTAAAGACATTTTGGTTACTGCCATATCAGAATCAAAGAAATGGAAAAAATGGCTCAGAACAATTAATAAATTGTTAAAACAGTTGGAGCCCGTGACCCTTACGGAACAAGCGGTTACAGAAAATGAATGAATGAATGAATAAAACAGTTGGTGATTGATAGTTGACAACTAATTGATTAATCAACTAATCTTTGCAGTTATAATTTATTTTGGATATTGTTTTTGTGGTAAGAAATCATTTACCCGAGTGAAGCTTCGTGTCGTGGATTTTGTTGGTTATTTCCTGTTTTATTTTGGTAGTTTCTGTTCCTCCCGCATGTGTTTTGGTTTTACTTCCTGTCTTTGTCTGTTTTCCCGCCCTTTGTGATCAGTAATTATTTTCACCTGTGTTTGACTGCCCTCACCTGTGTCTCGTTTTCGTCCCCCTCCCTAGTGTATTTTATCCTATGTCTCGTCCTCCTATTTTTTTGTTGGTTCATACTCGTCTTGTCCTGTGTCAGTGTTTCCTGTTGTTCTGGTTGCTCGTGCTTTTGATTTCCTCCGTATGGATTTTTTGGTTTCTTCTTCCCCTGCCTGGATTTTGGACTGTCACCTGCATTATTCATGTAAGCCTTTTTGTTGGTCTTTGGTTTAATAAATATCCTTTCAAAACTGCTCTCCTCTGCGTGGTCTGCATTTGGGTCCAACCCTGACTGTTCCTGAGCCCATTGTAACACTTCGGAGTATTGGGCTAATATGGTCACTGGAGTATTGAGTCTGTTAAGAATGTCAGGATTTTACTTGTTAGATGAAAAATTTCTGTAGTTGATTAAAAAAGAAATCGCATATGCTCTGAGGTCTTCCTGATTTATTCCCGGCTCAGTCTGTTGGTATTTAATTTTGTTCATAAACATAAACAGCCGGCAGTTGATGCTGAGGATTTATATTGCATTCATTAGTGATCATACATATGAGGGATGTGTATGTGAGCATCTGCAGCGTAAAGTGGATTAATAATTGGATTTCAAAAATGATTCCTGGAAATTAACATTCGAAAACGCGATGTCACTGATGTGTCTATCAATGAAATCATCTTCAGGATCAGGGTGTGAAATATACTTTGTCTGTCTGTCTGTCTGTCTGTCTATCCATTGATCTGTCCATCCTTAATACACAGTTTATCTAAGTGTAAAAATGCCTTTTGGTTTCCTGGCTTGCCAGTTGGAATAATTAGCCCCAAACAGATGGCACATTATCAAAAATAATCATTTAACTTGACTGCATGATCAGTCACAAGCTGTGGGATGGAAGAAGTTTTATATTCTCATCAACAGGACTACTCTAGATCTGATCAAACTAATTGGCTTGTATTGATCATTATCCACAAATTTAGTTATGCAGTGGTCTGAGCCAGTGTGTCTCTAGAATTCACTGTATATAACAGTGTTATTTTAATAATAAAAGTGTCTGTGCTGACTTACATTGCTATTCAGGATGGATGTTAATGAATTTATCTTTTCCTGACAGGTAGTTTATGTGAAATATTAACTTGTGAACGGACAATGAAACAGAGGCTACTAATCATCACTAATCAAGTGCACTACCGTTTCTTGTTATTCTCATTTTAAATCGCAGTCACAAGATTGTTAGTGGTAGAGGTAAACCCATACAGATGTAATTTAAAAACGAGTGATGAGACATTATTTTGGTTACAACATTAGATGTATAATTTGTAAAAACAATTTAAAAAAATGTTTGCAGTGAATTGAGAGACCAGAGTATGGAGCACGATTAAAACAATGTACAGTATGAACAACATATATTTTTAAAACCCGATGTAACCTCTTCAAAAAGGCTTTGCCGTATAAATAATTTGTTTTTCAGGCCAAATCTTTTACAGGTTGACTGCAGGTAGACAACTAAAAGGACCCAAAATCATTAATCTGCAGTGTGACTCCTACAGGTGTTAAAGTTTCGTGACATGGACTCTGGTCCGACCCAGATCCTGCCTTCAAGCTGAATAGTCCATTTAAAAACTAACATGTAACTGCTGGGGCCAAAAGTCAGTGATGTGTTATTGTCCTGTCCTGCAGCTTGAAATAAAAGCTGATATTTTCTGTGTGCAGGAGAATTTTGACAGAGATTGAGTTATGGTGGTCTATTGGAGAAGACAAATGTACTGTAAGATTGTGTTCAACCAAAGGAACACAGGATTGAACAGCCCTCCCGGCCTATTTATCGCAACTTACAGCAGATCTTTATCAGAATTCTGTTTCAATAGATTGCGAAGGAGCAGTGATCATAAGCACGATGGCTCTGTCAGCACATAAGAATGGCATTAGTAATTTCTCGGGAGTTGCTTTTTTGTGGAAGATGTATAACTTCAATATGCCATCTTCAAAAATATGTCTGCCTAGGGATTGAAATAATATTAATGCTTTTTTTTTTTTTTCTTACAAGTAATAGTGTTTCTCATCATTATGGTTGTTCTGACATGCAGTCATTTGCCTCTAATATCAGTGTTTCTACTATGATTAGTAGTGAATGATAGATACATAACAGGCACGGTACTAAGGATGCAGAGCATAGGGGATGCAATGAGATAATGAAAGAGTAGACAGTAAGTTTGAGAAATATTCATGTCATTCTGTTAACATGCCTATTGCAGATCTCACCATCAGGTCATTTAACTTGTCTCTTTGAAAGTTGTGAATTCACAGTAAAATGTGCCTAAAGTTGGGTGAACTTTCCTATGGAGGCCTAGTATTCATGTTAATTTATGTTTTTGGCCTGTCTCTAGGCCCTGCAGTAGATATCACATAATAGGTGCTCATCAAAAATTGTAAGTCTAGTGCACATTCAGGGCTGTGATGTTGTTTTTTTTGTGATGAGGCTTTTTTTCACCTGTGACTTTATGAAAGTGATTTGAGTTCTGCCCATACTGTTGTACAAAGCAGCCATTCAGGAGCATATGGGAAAATGATTATACTCTACAGCTGTAGCTGATTCTTTCATGTCTTCCTCCCTTTTTTTTATTACTACTTTGTTTTTTCTTTACATGCGCATTGTGCAAATGTCCTTTTTCTCATTGCCTTCAATGCTACTCCCAGCTGTAGATTTATGTTATTTAGTAGACTCTTAATGTAAAGAGATGGGTAAAACACAGTGCGGTGTGTTAGCTCTCCCTGGGCAGTGCATTTTTCATCTCCCCATATTAATGTCAGCTTTTCATAAATAAGCATCTGAGTAGCAATGTCATGAAATTTAGACTCAGTGCAGACATTTGCTAGATATTAACAGTGAAGGTAGACTCTTAAACTGAAGTCAAGATTATTAACAATGTCCAAAAATAAAACAGGAATCATTTAAGTAGCAAAAACTATGAAAATTACATTTTGGCAGCCTGTAACACACTGCACATCACTACAGACAAAATTACAGAAACACTGTGGTACATGCTGTATTTTATGCAGCAACACATTGTTATTCTTAACAATACTGTCCTCTCTTTCCGTTTTGCAGAGCTGAGAAGCAGCTCATGTGGAAACCCAGGGATTCCACCCAAAGGTATACTGAACGGAACTCAGTTCAACGTAGGTGACAAGATCCGCTACCGGTGCGTCACCGGCTATGTCCTGGACGGACACTCACTCCTCACCTGTGTGACCAACGCGGCCAGTGTGTCAGTGTGGGACTTTCCTGTGCCAATCTGCAGAGGTGAGGATGTTTCATCACTGAAAAGGAGTTATTAATCATTTTAACTGCACGAGAGGACTGGCTGCTGCCAAGTCTTTCTCCCAGCTGAACAATGTGACTGTAGGGTATCACAGAGAATACATGATGTTATCTACATATTGTAGGGCTCCCCTAGGAAATATAAAATTAGTATGTGATTGCTTTGTTTTGACCTCTTGTCGTGTGATTTCCAGAGTTAATTGCATTTTAATGATTGACAGCTTGATGACTATGTGATTGGGTGACATGTCTGTGCCACAAGTCTTCATTAGTTAGTTCTATACATTTATTTGCAATCTGATGGGATGGAATGATTATAATCATGTTGATTAGAGCCTCTGTGGCTCAAAAGGTTAATTAAATATTTATTCAAGAGCAAGTAGCTTAAATACATTAATGCTTTAAGCAGGAGTGGCACTACTGCTAGATTTTTGTATCTTCATTTGGGCTGTATTATGACACTAGTGAAGTATGAGACTTAAACACCTCTTCTTTGAAATGTGTAGTGCTTTTTCTGATTTGGTGGGGTTTTTTTCACAATTGATAAGCTGTTTCCTTCTGCTGCTTTATAGGGGTCACAGTCACCTCTCCTCTCAGGCTGAAATGGTAGCAACATCACGTTACATTAGCTACAAAGGCACACCAAGTCTGAAAGCTTTGGGCAGTAAAAAATGCCAAATACAGCCTCGCTTAGTCGATAGTGGTCATCCACCATTTCTAGAACCATTGTCAACTTGAACACGTACCACAAGTCCAGCAGAAAAAAAGACCACAGTCCACAGTTTGGAGGATTTTAAATGAAACTGCAATATTTACCGTGTGCCTTTTCTCTTGCCTTGCACCTTGAATATGCTGGCACTACTGATACATGAATATGGCAAACATAATCATGAAATACTCTGTATCGGGATAAGTGACCTAAAAATAAGATGGATTATTTGGACTCTTAATAATGTTACACAGGAATGTGAAGACAGTCGATATCAATCAGTAATGTGAATCACAAGTATCCAATAGTGAACATTATCTGTAGGAGAAGAAGTATTTTACTGGTCAGGTTTCACAATGCAAATCTGCTAATAATACACCAAGTCTTAACACCCCATACTGTATGAGAAGGCGCCTCAGCCAGCAGTCTCAACTTTTCCGCATTATAAATGAACATTTGTCTCGCTTAGCTTGAATTTGGCAGTTCAGACTACTGAAATAATCCAAAAAGTACAAACTGAAAAATAACATTAACATATACGATATGAGCTTACAGCAAGAGCCAAGATCAGTTCACAGTATTAATATACTGTACTTTGATATTTCAAAAAGTTTGAAAAGAGTTCACATTGTTTGAGGTGTAATAGATTTTCTTTTCTGACACTTGCAGAGTTTCATAATGTTTTTTGCTTGATTTTCTATGCAGAATCTTTCCAGCGTATTCAAAAACACTGTGTTGCCCTGGACTTGAACCCTTAACGATGTGCTGTACATATGTAACTGAGGCAGAGAGAAGACGCTACAGCATAATGATGGTTTCTCTGCGCTGGCTGGTTGATGGATGGCTGACTAGCGCTCTGCATACCATGCTGTTTATCCCTTTCTGTGCTTAGACGAGACCTGTCATTTCACAGACGCAAATAAGAGTGTGATCTCATGCAATTGGAGCTGATGTGTGCACAGTAGGTAGGGACTCAAGGTAGTACAAGTAGCATGTAATTTGTCAGTATCTAGGTAGTCACAGTGTCTGTACAAAGAACTGAGTGGGATCATTTTGCATGATGGATTCCACATTAGGTATGGTGGGTCAGATACTGTAAGTGCTCACTTACACCACTTACACTGGATGCAGCTCAGCATAGGCAAGTTAGGTTTAATCAATGTTACAAGCATGTCTAAAGCTCCAGTTGGACATTTCAACAACTTTTCTTTTTGCTGCATTTGTTTAACACAATATAACTTTCAGTTGATTAGATTTAGGTATTTATTTCAGTTTCGGTGAGCCTTAAACCTGTGATACGCATATCCCAGCTAGGCAACACCATTTCCTTTGCATTTGCCGTGTCAGCCTCACTTTACCCCCAAACCACCATCAGAGAAGTGCTGCTGTAGTCTCATTTTGAGGAAAGGGAGACCTTGAAAGCTATTTGCTATTATTTTTAGACACAGCCACCACTTCATACGGTATACTGCAAGGACAAATAAACTGACATTAGGCAAAAGCTCGTAAAGAGAAGGATTGAAAGCCATTTTCACACACCGATCATTCCCTTCCAATCTAACAGAATAGTCTGCTCTTGTGGTTTCCTATAGCTGTATACTGAAATAGCCTTTTCCAACTTTAAGAACTGACCTTAAAATGATTTTCTGAATAAAAACTGAAAAGTATTACTGTAAAGTATTGTGTAAATTTCTGAAGTAAGTCTCAAGTTTGTTTTTTTAAAACTGTATTGATCTCATGGTTTTCGTTATTGAGATGAAATGCAAGGAATAACTGCATGTCTTAATTGAGTATATGAGTACATTTTGACTTCTTTGAAAAGTCATGCAAACAGACGAGAGGATACATTAAAAAGATCTTCATATACAATCCTATGCAATCCCAAAGCAAGCAGAGCAGATTTGCTCGTCATGACTCCCTCTACAGTGCAAAGCACAGAAAAAGAAAGTGGTTCAGCATATGTCTGAGAAATGGCAAGCTTGGAGGAAACAAAAATTGCAGATGGAGGGTTCCTTTCCATTCAAGGATGGTGTTAGCCTCTATTGCCACGGGCCAGAAACATCACTCCTTTGCAGGCCTGGGCACTGCTTGAGCCACACACTCTCCTCTCTCTCTCTCATCTAAATCCGGCCCGGCTCCTGTATGTGGGCAGATGGTCCTTTGATCTTATTTCCTCAGAGATCCTGCCCTTTCTGCTCATCACCAATTGTTTCACGCTAAACACACAGCAACACAAAATCTCTCCCCTATCCACTGTCCACCCCCCACCATCTCCCAACACCTCAGTCTTTCAACCAGTCACCTCCTTTTGTTACTATCTCTCTCTCTCTTTCATCTTTCTCCCAGTTCTCTTCTCCATCCCTGTCCAACTTCCAAAGTCCATCCTGTTTGTCAAATATTTGTGTGTGTACAGCTGACAGAAACACAGGAGACAGAGGAGGAAAGAGAATAATGTAGGGGACATACAAATTTCCAATACAATTGCTGTTTAATAGCAGGATAATGAAGCTGCAGAACCCAAATTTGAGCAGTATTAAACATCATTACTAAACTGTGACATTATCAGATATAACTATATTTGCTGGACAGAGTTGTCAACTTTCATTTAATTAAGTGGTCGCTGTAGTGTTTACCCTGGAGGCACAAAATGGAAGTCAGTATGGATAAAGTGTTGCAATTTTGTCTTTTTATGAGACAACATTGTCTTTTCATGAGACAACGCACACAACCATCATGTTAATATATCTCTGTTATTGAGAAAAGCAAATTTATGGCTTAGATGGCTTGGAGTGACTTCAGTCATATAATAATTCTGCGCTAATCATATACTGTAGTTAGTTTAAAGCCATCGTAGTAGTAGTAGGGCTAGGTATTAGTACTTAGTACCTCTAAGGCATTGACTGCAATAACCCAGTACTAAGTACTGATACTTGCATTTGATCCTTTTTATAGGGTTTGTGTGTTTTTGGTTGCAACCAGTCACTGCAAATGTTCTTTTAATTTTGAAAGGCAACATTATAGCTTAAAACGCTAACAGAAAAACAGAGAAAGGTTTACAAATAGAAGTGTAGGGATGGTGTAAGTGCAGAGTCACAGAGACTGAAAGACTGACATGAAAACCAGAGGAATCAACTCCAAGCAGAAAGGCAGTGAGATAGAGAATTAATGGTTATTCTAATCATGAGTTGCCACTGCTCCTCCCAGGAGCCCATTTCGATTCCTTCCATCTAACTTGTCTCTGGACATTCATTAAACCAGGCAGTGAGACAGCAAACAGGGACAGCTTGGTAACATGAGAATATGGTGTATTGATACACTGTCATTCTGGCTGCCAGCCACTGTCCAACAGAATAAGAGAATTAGTTCACAGAAGAACCTTACTCTTTGAAAACATTTCCATATCTGGTTATGTGACTAGACTAAGCACACAGCTCTCTCTACAAATGCCTTCTCAACTCTCTGCTACACAGATTGAGAATTCAAATATGAAAATTTGACTTGCCCGTGGCAAGATTTTGCAGTCCAAGTGAGTGCTAAGTTGTCCTCTACAGCTAAAACTGATTTGAAAATAGCTCAAAGTCTTCACCAAGCTCCTGCCAGAAATCCTTACATTGAATCCACAATACTGATAACAGGCAGCCATTTTAATACTGTTTGGATTAAGAGCCATATTACCAACATGAACCTCCATATTCAATATCATTTTGATAAATATTATAATAATGATTTCATCAGAATGAAAATGTGGTCATCATTACATTAAATAAAACAAAAAGGACCTTACTCCGTATTCCGGCCATATTGCTCATTTAATCGTCCCCTCATAATTCATTTAAAATCTAAAATTACAGAGAGATGGTCACTGTAATGAAATGACCCCCAGCAGTCACGCATGGTGCACTATGAATTGCATCTCTGCACTCTTTACAGATCTCTTAACTATTCATCGACCCTATCAATGTTTAACATGACTTGCAGCTGAGCAAATGAGGGACTTACTGTAGACGTAGTCACTGCCTTTGCATTAACACCGGGATTATTACAAAGGAAAAACCTGAGGTAGTGTAGAAAATTATACATGAGTTCCTTCCCTTCTATCCTTGGGGGTGAATATTTCTAAGTAGAAAGACAAGTGTTGTATATCTGATCAAAGTCAAGGGGAGAGAGGCTTAATCCCTCCTCAAGTAGCATTAGATTGCTGATGCTGGGGATGTAAATGAGCTCAGCTAAAGCAGTCCTAATCCTCACCACCATCTTTTTTTTTTTTACGCTGCCACCATTTTTAAAAGAGACGGATCCTTCTTCGTCTTTAAATCCAGAGCATGCTCTAATGATTTGCTAAGGAACACGTTGCCCAGCATTCAGCGCCTTTTATGTCACTAAACCTCGTTGGCAAACTGTATCACAAATGCTGCCATGCATCCCAGTGAAACACTGCGTGTGAATATATGGAACCTGTGAGGCATTATCCAGTTGATGTCATTTAAAATTCTCAAGCTGTGAAGCATTTTTTGAGCCTCCGACAGCAGTTTGCCAGTTCATGATTTAAGGTACCATGCATGGATGCTTCCCAAAGAAACAGCTAAGAAACCTTTCTCAGTACATCTGTAATATATTGCAATAATGAATTGCTCCCAGGTACCCACCCAAATTTCCAGTGCAGTTTAATTGGCAAAAACACATTAATGAGTTACCAGTGAGATTATTATTAAATATGGTTGTGGAAATCTGTGTCATGCTGAAATATTGGTAATTAATAGCACCCAAAGCAGTGAATGAATTGAAGTTTTTATAGTTTTACCAAAACATCAGTTTAAAGTTGCTGGCAGACAGCGGGTGGTTACCACCGTCATGACGGCTATTACCCATCTACATACAACAGTACCTTTATACCTGTCGCACATGTTGGCACGTGGCTTCTAGCTGCCACCACTGAAGTAGAATGATATTCAACAATGATCAGAAAGCATGTGTGTTATCATGGAAACCACTTCAGAGAAAACCATAAAGGAGCAATTTTTTCATTTGTTCCAGCAGCCTATTCTGATCCTTTTTTTTGTCTTTTTTTTTTTTTTTTTATGGTAATACCAGTGGAATCATTTGCCATGGTGGCAATGTTGTGTCCTCCTACATTGTGTTGTAGAACATAACAGTGTTAAATGACAGCCTGGTGTTCGTGCTTGCTGTCTGCATGCACCTCAAGGCCTAGCTTAATACATTCTTATCTACAGTACTGAGTCTTACTGCTGTGTGTTGATATTTGATTGATTATATATCAGATTTCATTATGTGATGCTGCTAGGCCTAAGCACATAACCTTGTAGGGTCTTGAATAATTGTAATAGTTCTATTCTTTCACATTTTTTTTGCCTTTAACAACAGGAAAATGTTGACAGTCTTATAAGTTAAACACATATGCAATTAAGTTACAGCTTCCTACACATTTGTAGCACTGAAAAAAGAGTCTGAAGAAATGTTTAGAGGAAAGACCTTGGGATGTAAAATAGCTTTCTTTTCTTCTTCTCCAGACTTGAGCTTGTATAATAGTCCTCTTTGGTTCCAATGAATTTTCAAATGTTTTTCAAAAAGTTTGATGCTTTAGACTGCAGTCCATTCACTGTTTGCATTTGCTGCCTTCAGTTTGCCACCAACAGTTTCAAATTTAGTGTGTATCAGTGTGAGGGACACTACACAATGTCCCCCACAGGGATCAATAAAGTTCAATCTCCTGGGAAGATGCTTAAGATGGGATAGCCATGCTGATGTCAGTGTGCAACATAATGCATCATTTAATACAAGCAGTCAGTGTTTTTGGTTTCACTGTTTTTTTGTGTGGCGACATATTATAAATCAATGTCACAGTGTTCAGTGAGATTATAAAAATATATACCACATATTTAGCAGTATGCGCTCTAAAGCTCAACCCTTTTGTTTCTAGTAAGATTGAGCTTTTTGCTTTAATGTTTAAGGGTAGTTTGATATTTAGTTTGGTCTCCTTAAATGTCCTAGTCAGACTCTCATGCTTTATGTGAGGCTGATAAGATAATCGATACAGTCGGAGCCATCAGACAGATATCAAAGCTGCTTCCTTTGAATCTGTCCTATTCCTTTTTATATTCCTTAAGTGTTAAAGATTTTTGTTTTGTTGGTGTATGTGTACCAGTGGTCATATTGACTATGTTTTCATAATGGATATAATTTTCTGTGCCCAAAATTGTTCACCTCTTTACTTTTCAATGTAATGGGAACACTGCTGATGCACAATCACTTTGTTTTGACAGACACACTATATAATAGACTATTTAGAAAATACTGAAGGATTTCAGATGAAACCCCAGAAACAAAACATGTTGCATTTTGGGTCCACTCTTTGTTTTACTGGTTCACTCAGCGCATTTGTAACAGATGGGTTTGTTAATAAAACATTTTCGATTCAGTTTATGGACAGAACCTGCACTTTTTTCAGCAAACCTGCATCATAATTAATGGTAATCCAAATGAGAAAGTTTAGATTTTATTTAAACCGTTTGATGGACAGCATACGTGCAGACTGTGTGATACCGAAGTTTCGGTTTTAATTTTGATGTTTTGTAAAGAGTTTTGTGACTGGGTTTTGATGGAATAAAATAAAGGCATTAATTATTAAATATTTATTGTCTAAATTATTGATAGGGCTAAATTATTAATTTACATTAATTGTTTGATTTCAGCAAATAATAGTTCCCTTTAGATTATCTTTATTAGGTGAACATGGTTGGCTGGTAGTTAGCTAGTGAGACAGGACATATGTCACCAAATAAGTACTGTACCATTTCCAGTTGCACCTATACAACTGAAACTAATCCAGTCTGCAATAAATCCTACGTTTATGAGACACAAACTTAACATAACATTCATGAAGGTGGGATTTGGGGCGGGGCTGTTTGTTTTTTTGTTTTTTAAAGACTTTTTTTTTTTATTAGACAACATTGTTGGTGTAAATAAAGCAGTAGAAGAAGAATGGTGTCAGAAAATGACTGATGGACTAAATGTGGTCTTAATGCTGCCGTTTATTCTAACATGAAAACTGCACACAGCAGTGTGTCCATACAGCAGATTTAAACATGATGAAGTCAGTCTGACACTGTCCTATGAAGACAGAGACGTGGAGATCACTGAAGTTTTTGACCAAACCAACGTAAAATGAGTGTAACTGATTTAAGATTGTCTGTGATAAATGATGATGAATTTTCTAATCAGTGATCTGAGCTGCAAAATCACCAAGACAAAACAGATAACAGTAAAAAGTATTCAAAGTGTCTGTAGTTGCTTCATCATTATTTTACTGTGTGGATTATATACCATGTAAATTTAAAGTGTTAATATGATCTGGAGCAAACGGGGAAAATGACTCTGCATCACCAAACGGGGGTTACCATCATGACAGCGCGATGTATACCGTTTGTGCCGCTGTTTCATTTTTACATTAGATGGATTCGTTCGGTGATATTACGAACATACAGCTCAACAACTTTTCATTGTTAACCTCCTCCCTCAGTTTAAAAGCTATATCGCTCATAAACAATCTTGTTAGGACAATAATTAGTTAAAGAACGGCGCTTTTTACAGACGATTTAATCATAAACTCTGAACATAACCTGCTCCCGACCAGGCTATGAGTTTAGTATAAGTTACCATGGTGATCTAGCCAGGTTAAAAGAGAGCCACCTTCGTGACACTGAAAATCCTGGCTTTAGACTCAACATAGCTCGCTAACCCATTAATCTCGCTTCGTAGTACACCCCTCTGGAACAGGGTCAGCCCAAAGTTGCAGTATTATGTTCTAAAAATTGATCAAGCACAGAACTAAAAAGCTCCAGTGTGAAATGAGGCTAGAGGTTGTTTAAGTGTAGTCATGCGTCATTTTAGAATGTAAACATAAGTTTATCTTTCAAGACATTTAACACAGGGTTAGTAGAGGTGCCATATGACTTTTATTGCCCTGGGCTTAGGTTAACCCTGGGCAAACAATGTGTGTGTGAAAAGGGGCCAAGTTATCTCAGGGTCAACTCTCAGCCCAGGGCTACACTTATGCACTGTGAAAAGTCCTTAATACAACTTCACTCTTTTTTTTGTTGTGTAATGGTGAGATGCACCATCAAGGCTGTTTTGATGCTGCCAAATTCCAGTTGTTTCAGTTTTTTTTATGTTAGCACCTTTTTAAAAATAGATTTCTTAAAAATATCTCCATTGTTAGGACCAAATTCACTTTGACAGGGGAAACATTCTGTTATTGCTTTTGATGCTATTGTCAACAAATCATGGCATGTTGCTATATCCAGCATCCCATAACTATGTGATGATAGAGGAACTCCCTCTGAAAACAAACATCTGTATGGAGGCCAAAGGTCATGTACATAATGTAATGTTTTAATATTACTCTCTTGACTTTTAAATGACTATGTAGTTCTCTTTTGTTTGGTTTCATTTGTTGTTTTCATTTTCATTTTTTGGATTTCCGAACTCTAAGACTATACACACACACATTTGTAAGGTACTCCTGACTCCTGATTTTATTTATTCTTTACTTTTACAACACTTTTATCTCTCTTCTGTCTTTGTCTTTTGCAAAATCCCTATCCTTTTCCTCAGTCTTTTCTGTTTGCCTCATTTCTTTTCTCTGACTCTTGATTTGCTCTCTACTTGTCTTTTTCCCTACCACTCATTTTTTTTTGTCTTTGTCTCTTTTCTCTTACACTTAGCCCCCTCTCATTATCTAATGCCTCTCCACCGCTTCTCTCTTGCTCTCTTTGCCTTGATGGCCATGAGGACCCCTTACACCACCCTCCTGTCTGTCATCAAGGTTAAAAAGTGATATTGTTCCTTTGGTCAGACTCGCTGCACTTTAATATCAGTTTAATTTCAGTCTATAGTCAATTACTCCACAAATCTACCCCGTACTCTTTGGACTGTCATCTTAAATGCACTGAGGCGATATAAAATTCGTCACTCAGGATAAGTGTTATATAGTGCAGAGCTCGATGATTTAAACCAGTAACAAATCGTGACTCTACGTGCTTTTGTTGTTACAAAGCTGCAGGCATTCAACAAATGAAAGCCTGCCCTTGCTGCAGACTACAAATGAGGGTCTGCCCTTGATATGAATCATATATGTGTGGCCATCATTGATGTCTCACGCACTATCAATGACATCTCCACCCTTCCTATAAAGACTTTGATCTATTGCCATGCTTCAACTAATGTGTCAAAGGACATGGATCAAACTAACTAGCACCCCCTGTTCCTCCATCCTTTCCCCTTTTTTCTTTATCTTCTTTTGAATTTCATACATCCGCTTCCTTGTTCCTTGACCAATCGTGTAATGCAGCATACAGGAATGTTCCAAGGCTGGCAACTCTGACAGCCCTGAGTGGAACGCTGAGCCATCAAAGGTTTCAGCTGGCACAGCTGAGTGTCACATATTAGTCTTAAATGATGTGAAAACTGTGAAAGCCCTGCCATCATTAGAATTCTTTAGGGAGAAAAAACGGATACAGGGACAGAGGGGAGGGTGGTGAGTAATAGCAGGAAGATCTGAGAGGGCTTGCAGGAGAGGGATGGAGAGATAGAGAGATAGAAGAAAGGGTGGGGGAGAGAAGGGGAAAGGGGACATGGAGTGAAAGAGAGCAAGCCACTGTTATGGTAGAGTGCATTAACATTCAACTGACGTGTCATGCTCCCCGCATTGGAAAAAAATATACAATTTCACAGCAGTATAAGCCCTGTTTATCACCATTTGTTTGTTTCCTAAAACATGAGGAGGCTCGAAGGACACAATGATGAATTACTGACTCTTGGATGGAGTGAGGAGACGAGATGGGAGGAAAGAGAGAAAAAGCACACAAACAGCACAAAAGCAAACTGCGACAGAATTAGCGCACAATTAATTGCTAAATAGTTGTGCTCATTGTCACTTGTCTGAATGCTTCATAATTCTCGCCACTGTGAAGAAAACACAAGCAACCTTTTAATCTTTCATCTCATGTTGTTAGCAATCTCATAACTGTGCTCGAATTAGCTGCAGATGCTGAATTTGACAACCTGTGAATGTGTGAAAAACAAATAAAATGTGTTTAAATGGCTTGTGCAGCTCAAGCATCAGCTTCTGCACTGTTTCTGGTTTGCATTCATTTGAAGAGACAGGTACAGATGTTTTATGCTTGAAGCCACTTCTTTCCCCATGTTGAACTTTGAGTAATAGCACTGAAATAACCCAGAGACTGTGTGTCTGTTCTCCCCTAACCCTCCCCACCCGGCTTTTCTCTTTGGTGACTGACAGCGGAGGACACGTGCGGTGGCACCCTGAGGGGCTCCAGTGGGCTCATCTCCAGCTTCGATTTCCCTGGCAGTGACTCCCCTGGCGCTGGTGGAGGTGGAGGTGCTGGAGGCCTGGGCAGCAGCGGGGAGTGCAAGTGGACCATCCTGGCAGATCCGGGGGACACGATCTCTCTGGTTTTCACCGAATTTCAGATGGAAGAGAAATCGGATTATCTGGAAGTCGAGGGATCTGAACCACCAACCATCTGGTGAGTTGAGCTGTGAGGAGGAGTGACAATGTGTAGTGCTTGTGTTTCATCAGATGAGCATTCAGTTGTACATTAAGAGTTTGTGACTGTGACAGGAGGTGTGTATGTGTGTGTGTTTTTTGGTGCATGTGTTGTATGGTATTGACAAGATGTGAACAGAAAGGTGTTGTGATTTGTGTGAGATGAGGTTGTATTTGTGAGGATGCAGGCTTGGTTTCTGTAAGTGTTTTTGATTCCTGCATCAGTTTAAATAATAAGTTAGATTAAATTCTCTCAAGAAAAAGATTTTTTTAGTGCTATATATGTAAGTGCTAAATCAGTCATCATTAAGAAAACAAGGCTGCCATAACTGAATGTAGGCCACAAAGTAAGTTTTGAAATCCAAATATGGTAGCACTTTTATCACAATAAGTGTGTTTTCTAAGTGTGACGTAGGTTTTGATTGACAGGTGAAAGTTAAGTAAGCAGTAAAGTCATGCTTATTTCTGTATCTCAGTATCACATACAATATTTCAATGGGCTGTACAGGCCCACAGCTGCATCCACTTTACCAAGAGTATTTGGAAGAATTCCCTTGAAAGCCTTGGCATATCAGGAAAAATGAAGAAATGCAAGGAGAGATCTCCAATCACTTTGATATCTTGGGTTGCAGTAAATGATAGGTTAGGCAGCTATCATTTATTAATTTAAATAATGGGATTATAATCCAGTAAAGATTACATTTGGTAATGGTTTCCCCTGAAGGTTGATAGTTGAATCATCAGTTGGAGTTGTCAGTCAACTGACAGTTGTCAGCTGTCAGTTTGCATCACGCTAACAGGATAAAACAGATACAAGTTCTATGTGACAACATGCGCTAGTGGTTGACTGATGAAAGAAGGTAAAATCAGAGGTGGAGTAGTGGGTAAACAAGTTTCAGCAGTTTTTCAGCTGTATCATTGTACACAGAGCAATGCAACCACATCTTAGGCTTTAAACCTCTCAAAATCACCACAAAACCAGCTGTGATGGAAGCAGAGAGGGGTGATAGAAACGGAGGGCAGCGTGATGCCAGACTACAGCTGACAGTGCTGACAGCAGCCCGGCAGGAGAAACGCTCCATGGTGCGCTGGGATTTTATACCTGAACTATGCGCAGGAGGTACACTTTCACTTTGTCTGACAGTGTGGAAATCTGAATTTGTCACATCACAGATGACGAAGAAGGTATTACAACATGTCTCACAACTAAAGTATACTCATGTTAGCTGATGTAGGAGTTTAGTGTAGGGCTGAATTGAAAAAAAAAGAACAAATTGTTCAATTTTTGTATTGATCAACCCAATCTGATTCGTATGACAAAATTCTGAGTTGGGCACTGCTCTGCACTTAGTTTAATAATTTATGTACCAATCTGAGTTATTGTTGTGTCCTGCAGAAACAGGACAGTTTTATATTTAATCAGAACAAAAAAAAAGGCTACACACAGAGAGAATAAATAAATTTTGAGTCTTGATTTACAGATCACAAGACAGCTGGCTACTGTATCCCAAGATCTATTCCAAAAGAAAAGTGGGGGCTTGATAAGACGAGGCTGTATTGCCTCAGGATTTCGTCTTAGTTCTTGGGATAACAAGGAAGCCTGCCTGCTGAGATCTTAAAGCATGCAAAGGAACAAAGGCACAGTATGTATGGCTGAGCATGACTATGTAATATTTTATAGGAGCAGCACTTCACAATCAGCTGCATCTATTAGAAACTTAAGAGAAAGAGCCAGCTGACTGGCATGCAAATGTACCTTTTTAATGAATTTTCATGGACAGTTGTGTGCAAAAAAAAAGTTTTAAATATTCCTTTTGGTTCTGATTGAATTAAACTAATTCATAGAGAGGGCAGATGATTCCCTGTTGCATAATTCAAATTAAAGTGCACATGAATTACAAATCTTTGACAGAGTTTTGTTAGAAAAAGCAGCCGTCAGACACTTTGGTTTATGGTTTTGCGTATGGGCTTGATGTAGAAGTCACTCCCACCTGAAACAAGGAAATATGAAATGGGTTTGACCCCCAACCTTGAGGCTCTGGTTATCCATCTCCTCTGCGTCCCGCATGAATGGGAGCATCCGCCAGGTTTATGTGATCCTGCTGGGCATTAATTATAATTGGCTGAGAGAGGCTCTAATCAATCACTGAGCTACGAGCTTTGTTGTCCCTGAGAGTTGTCATCCGGAGTCAGAGGGAGAGAGAGAGGCAGACACTGTGTCAGTGAGAGACAGAGAGAGTCAAAAGGAGAGGTGCTCTGAGTGTGGCAATGACTGCTAAGTATTGTATGTTGACGTAGCTAAAGAGAGTGTGACAGGCGGCTGATATTGGATGACACTGATGTGTTTTGACAGACCATCAGGTAGCCCTCTTCTCTCAGGTATAAAAGCTCCAAAATTAACGCTTTCATTGACAGAAATACCCCTCAGTTTTATTTCCTCAGCTCCCTGGTGGCAAATGCTTTGTGTTATCTTATGTCTGCTGCTTTTCAGGATTTAAGAAAAATGGGGCAATGTGATTAATTATTTACAATTATTTTGTTGCTAATTGTTTTTATTCATTTAGTCCTCTGGTCATAAAATAGCTAGACTTCTGCTTCGAATAATTGCAGAAATGAATGTCTTTCTTTTACTGGCCATTGAGAAGAAAACAGACTTCTGCACCTGGAGTGGGTTGTACCATCTGGTCTTAACTACGCCTGGTCCTAGCTGCTAAGAAGAGTCTTAGCTAAGACTAGTCTTTAGAACAGACTTTAGATTGATCACATCTTACAGTCCCATGTCCCAAAAAGCTGGGATGCTGAGTAAAACAAATAAGTAAAAGTAAAATAAAAACAGAATGCAGTGATTTGCAAATCCTTTTCTACTTATATTCAATTGAATACAGTCCAAAGATAAGGTATTTAATTTTCAAAATGATACACTTTATTGTTTTGTGGAGACATTCTGAATGATTCCTGGAACACATTCTAAAAAAAAGTTGGGACACGTATGTTTGCCACTGTTTTATATCTTTTTTTTTTTGTTCTTTTACAAGATTCAGTAAGTTTTGAGGAACTGAGGACACTAATTGTTGAGGTTTTGAAAGTGAAAATCTTTCCCATTCTTGCTTGATATACGACTTCAGTTGCTCAACAGCACACAGTCTCTGTTGTTGTATTTTTGGCTTCATAATGCGGTACACGCTGTCAATGGGGCACAGGTCTGGACTGCAGGCAGGTCAGTTTAGTACATTAATTCTTTCACTATGAGGCAGCACTGTTATAACACATGCAGAATATGTCTTGACATTGTTTTGCTGAAATAAGGAGGGACATCCCTGAAAAAAGACTTTCTTACGCTGATCTGAAGTGCATGTTGAAAGTGCAAAGCACAATGGATTCAGTTTATTCAAGGCATGTCCAAATCCATTTTTGCCATCTTGCGCCAGGGGAGCAGTGCTTTCCTGGCCTGTCTCACCGCTTGTGCCCACAGTGCACAGTGGGATGCACCAATAAGCTGTGCACAAGTGCCTTGATTAATTTATGGGTGTGATCTCATCACCTTTAAGAAGCAGGTGCACCACGAGCACAAGCATTGGCAGCATTGCGGCAGATTTATGGGAGGAAACAGAGAAAAGATTTTTCAAGCAAGGAGACAGATACTCGTTTGAGAAGTGAGAGTGCGAGAGCGTGCAATATATGGAGACAGCAGGTCACCTCCAAAACAGGCTTCATATGTAAATAGTTATTTTTCACTTTAACTGATTAAATGTTTCATTTATATTTTGAAATTAATAGCATCTCACCTTTAATACATACAGTACCGTATACATTCAGAGAATACTTGTGCAGTGTTTCTGACACTCTCATATCCATTACCTTATCTTAAGTCCTAGCTTTACTATTAAAGATGTAAATTAAAATACATCAGTATATGAGTCAAAATTTAATGTCTGCTATTAGGGGACACTTCCATGGAGTCGAGGTTTTTCTTCAGTCTAGTGTCCAAAGAGAGGTTAAAAAGACACATACTGTTTTTATTTATCAGGTAAAGCAGTTTAACAAGCAGCACATTTTATTTGTTTTTCTTATGTGTGTGCAGAACGTTCACCATGCATCACTTAAATGCTTTGAAACTCTAAGATGATGTTATTGTATGTCACCAAATGTCAGTAGATGTCAGGCATAGTTCTCCTTTTAAGCCCTGCAATCCAAATGGGACCCAGTGAGCCTGAGTGCAGTGGGGCCAGATTTTTAGAGAGATGGCTTCAACTCGGCCAGGTAAACAAACAGACAAGAAAGCAAACACGATTCAGAGCGAGCAATTCTCTGATGCCCGTAAAATTCATTGCTCTCGCCCCCCTATCTTTTTATGAGTGTCTCTGACTGCATACAAGGCCATTGGACAGCTAAACTTTGAAGCATCCTAACATATAGCATCAGCTGCGGGCAGAGACAAGCAAACTGTCAATTTACCCTTGAGGTTTAGAGCTGCTTAACGATGATTGACAGCCTGGAACCTTGAAGTCAAGCCAGATTTAACATCTCCTCCTAGCCTCTTTCAGGCAAATAGACTTTAATCGTGCCCCAACTTAACTTGTTATCCTCTCTCAACCTGCCGTGATACAGGTTGTTATCGAATGACAAACATGAGAAAATATATGAATTCTGAAAATGATTTGCGCATTAAGAATCCTTGATCCCTGACAGAATAATTAGCTTCAGTGTTGGAGAATAAGAATTGTACAATAATTGTCACGACAGTACAGTTTGCAGAAATTTATTCTTAATATAGTTGATGAGATCAACACTTATCCGCTTCACATAGATGTCATTAATGAAAATATATTAATACTAATTCTGAGACATATAATAGTTGTAACAAGATGGAAAATGTAGGACCATTCAATTTCCTGCAAGTGATGATAAATAATGCTAAAAAACAGGTCTGATACTTGACAGTACACAAAATCCAGGACTGTAGGGCAAGAAACATGGTTTGCTGACATCTCAGCAGTTTTTTATCCTTTTATCAATTGAAGATTTCTATCAGATCTACTCAAATGAGTTTATTGATTCCATCATCACCATGCTGGGGAAGGTTGATGTAAAGCTACACATCAATCACTGTGAAAATAGTCAAAAAAAAAAATCTGTTTCCTTTGGCAAAAGCTGACATTGGAGCCTAGGTAGACCAAGGAAAACAGTTCTTTGTTATTCTCCTGACCTTTAATATGATTGTACAGCCCCGTTCACAAAGGGCAAAAACAACAAGCTGTAGATTACACGTCACTCATTATTTCAGATATGGACACAGAACATAAAACCTGAAAGGCTTTGCGGATATTAGATACACTTTCCCTGTGTATATAGTATGAAATTTGGCCGGGAAATGTTCTATTTCATTTTTTCATACTGTTGTCTCCCTGTCGACCTCATTTTCTACCTTCTTATCATCCAATGTCTTTGCCGATTTTTTTGATTAGCCACTGTAACATGGACTCTGCATGTTGTAAACATACTAAGAAAGCTTAGACTTTCAAATAGATTGCTACTTTGCCGAGCAATCTTGCAATATTTTACTCGGTTCACTGAACATGAACAATCCTAGTCCAACAGAGGGGCTAAATGGTTGTCAGAGGAAGATTACAATATTCAAAGCAGGGTGAGAGCAAGAGGTGCCCTGCAGCTAAATTACCAACTTTGGTTAAATTACCATGTGTATTAGATTCAATTTCTTCTTTCTGGGATTTATTATTGATCTTCCCAGGCAAAATATAACCCTTCAAAATGCCTCCAGAATCTTTCCTCTGCTGCAGTCAGACTGGGAAAAATGCAATGTTTAATTGAAGGCATGTGAATTGACAATTGACCCAGGTATTCCAGCAGGGCAATTAATGTAAAGAGCTACAGTGACTGGCTCGCTGTTCTCAGAAGCTGATCTACTGGCAGGCAGGCACCAAGCTGTATAAATGCACCTCCTGAACAGTCTCTGATGAGGGAGCAACTTGAGGAGGGATAGAGAGTGACGGCTTCTTCCTTATCACATAAAATATTCTCACAATTACTCCCTCTTGTCAGACTTTATAGAATATGTGTGGGAGGAAAAGACAAAATCACCTGGCCCTATCTTTTTTGACGAATTTGAATTGATCGCTCATTATCTGGGGTGCACATACATATAACCTGCCTCTGTGAAACTAAGTGGAGTCGCCAGAGATTTCAACTTATCGCTCTGCCCTCAAAGCCACATTTGGCCACAGTTTCTGCACAGTGGGACTCGTTACGTTGGCATTTTGATGAGATTGCCATGCTCCCTTCAACCCTCCATCTGATCAAATCAGGACATTTTACGCAGAGAACTTCATGAGACCTCTCTGATGTACATGGCAAACGTATGTTAGAATCTATCATTAATCCTTGAGACGCCCCAAATTGATGATATGAAGTATGCTAAAACTTGGATAAAAACAAGCCCATAAAACACTCCACTCATGCCAAGAAGTAATCTCCGAAAAGCCATATTGCATATCTATGAAGGAACAAACAGACAGCCTGAGTGAGTCTGCAGAGATAGAATAGCAGTGCATTATGTGAGGAATCCATTTTTCCAATTGGAGTTTCTCATCTTTTGTCACTCAGTATGCACTGGAGGAGATACAATAAGAAAATAGTAGACTGCACTCACTTGTTTTTATCTGTTTTAAGGAAACTGGGCAGCCCACATTCCACAAGTAATTTATTTGTTTTCATGACAGTTACATTGATGAGCACCAGTGACAGGCAGAGAAGTTTTATGAAGTAGCCCTGAATTATTTTGCATAACCATTTGGCTGCTGTTGAAAGTTTTATCACAGTCTGAGTCTTGAGAGACGAAATAGTACAAAAAAAGAAGATAAAATACAGGTCATTTTGTGTTATCAGTGATAGAACATATAATCCCTGATATGATACTGTATCACTTTACTACTGAGTTACATACAACATTAAATATCTTCATCAAAGAGAGCATGAGAATATTTCAGCATGCGAGCCATTAATTTCTCAGGTCACGTCAGATGCTGTGATTCTTCCGTCTCTGCCGGCTTCCAGCCTACGAGCACATTTGTGTTCATTTGGACATCTGTGCTTCCTGGAAGCACAGCAGCTGGAGGGAGTGGTGAGGGAGTGTGTTTTGTCGATGCAAACCAGGCGTCCCTAGTATCGATAATATATTGCATATTTTTTCACTTTGTGCTCACATTACTTACTACATTATGTAGAGCAGAGAGACTATTTCATGCAGACTGTTACTATATAAATAATAAACTGGTTTACCTCACATAGATACAAATGTACCCATTGGAATAAGTCCTCTGTAAGGTGTCATTAAGCATTTATTTACTGTTGATTGCAGATCATGTTTCACTTCCTCTGCCATGCTTTGCCGTTGTGACAACAGTATATTCACCTCCGCCGATGTTAAATTTGTAACATCACTCCTGTGCTGCCTGGAGCGTCTGTGCAACTTCTGGATGGATACAGCTTTATTGTCACTATCTATTTTCTTTTAGACTTCTTGTGATAATTTGCAGCTTCCACAACAGGATACATGGGAGGCAGTTTCTTCTAAATACTGCAGCTACCTGAAGGCTGCTCTTTTTCATTCTGTCCGTATATCGGTGTCATTAGCATTTTATCAATGACACAATGAGAGAAAAGGTCAACTTTTGTGTGAAAATCAATTACCTTTTAACTCTTCTCTAGGAGCTGCCATCTCTTTCCCTTGTGATGGATAATTTGGATTAAAAATATCAGTATTTAAGAATTGCGTTTAGTTTGCTGATCAATTAAAAATAAAGCAGTTTATAATCTATCTGGGCGATTTATTTCCCTCTCTGAAGTACTAACAACAGCTTAAACAGCGGAAACATTTGGTGCAATCAAAATAAGGAGAAATCAAATGTTAAGTAGAATTACTAATGTATTTATTTTTTTTGCAGTGGCCACCAAGGAAAAAAGTCCACCTCTGCATTTTGTTTTTCCCCACCACTCTCCTCCTGTCTGTTTCTCTTTCTCTCACTGCCACTTTCACTTCTTTCTTTCTGCTTTTTGTTATGTCTGCCCCTTAGGTGGCTCTGCAGTAAATGCCAAAGAAATTACATAGAAAAACAAACCTTAAACAGGACTTCACATAACCTTACACACCATGCCACAGCCACATACACACAGACAAAATAACGAGTTAACACATTGTTTTCTTATGCACTGAGCCAATTTGGGAACACAGGACTGAACTGCACCATGCTTCTTTTCAGCCTGTCCCAAGCCTCCGATTAATAGCTAGAATCCCATTGTGTGCTAGTGACTGTGGTATGACAGTGTGCGGTGCAGGGACTGCAAGAAAATATAAAAAAAGCCTGAGCTGGTCAACCAGACAAATGAGAAGACCCCTGGCAGCTTTGAATCTCTATGATTATAGAGTGTCCCTGGTACTGAGGCCACACGCAGAATAACATCTCTGAACTAAAACACAACGACACAAGAAAGATGTAGTTTGAGCACGGGGACTTCAGTCGCACAGGCAAGATATGACAAACAGAACCACACATACAGTATGATGACACACGCCTGAAGATAGGTAAAAAAAATACTTTATCTCTCTCTCTATCTCTCTTCCCATTTTTCCCCCACACACATTTGTACATATAAGAGCATAAACTCACCTGCAGAGTCAAAGTAAGATGGGTTATTTTTTAGGTTTATGGGCTGATCTTCATTATAAGAGCACTGTTTTCTTTCCAGGCCCAACATCTTTGTAATTCTTAATGATTTTGCCCAAGGTTTTCATTCGTTCTTCATTTTACCCAAGTGCTTGCAGGTTATGGTGATGCAAGGATTCTATTGACCAGAAAGCCATGTAGTCGAACTGAAGTTAAAACAGATGACATATGTTTTCTTTTATTTGTGACACACTCAGGCTAACTGGGATGAATATTCCAGCACCCATCATCAGCAACAAAAACTGGCTACGGCTGCATTTTGTGACTGAGAGCAACCACCGCCACAAAGGCTTCAGGGCTCAGTATCAAGGTAAGACATGATTACTTCATTTGCACATCGTAATCGAGGGCCCCCTACTTGAACAAAAAGGGATCAGCGTAGAAAAAACAAACTGTAATTACAAAACATGTTTTTGATCTTTGTTAACTGAATATTAAAGAGTTTGATTAATACCCCCTCTGCAGAGGGCATGAAGGCCTTTTCTGCTTCAAACCATTGACTTCAAAGGGCCTTGTTAATCAAAAATTTGAGAGATAAATACTGTATATACTTCGCCTCTTATAAAACCCCAGCTCTGGCAGCTCAATAATCCATTACCCTGACATTGTTCTCTGGCTTGGCTTTAAAGTCAGAGTATGTGCTGCTGCATATACTATTATACCACAGCAGCTTAAAGCCGGGCTCTCAGCCAGACATAAAACCTGCAACTTCACCATAAACAGCTCTATAAAAACTTTTAGTAACATGCATGTGTGGCAACTCACTGTAAATGAAGACATGAAATCAATTGCATTGCATTTCGTCATCTGTTGCAGTGCAATTGTTGTGCGGCGGTAAAGCAATTTTTATATGCATTTGTTACTTATGATGTGAAGGACAGATATTGTTTAAGCACATATAAGAAGCATTTTCTGGTTACTGAATACATTCACATCCAAATTGTGTTTGTCACAGGTGAAATTAACCATTTGACCCACAGCATAGTTAAGAGGAGAGGCATCGTCCAAATGTTTTCAGATTCAAATAGCCGTGTTTTTCCTTGATACATCATTAATTGCTTTTGGCTATTCTGTTGATACTTCAAAATTATGACAGGCGCTTGCATCACCTGGCTTTTGTGTGCAATCTGGCCCCTGCTGTGTTTAATTAGACTGTCTTAAGCTGTAGCATTGCAGTCCTTGGGCTGCTCTTTGATTCTGCGTGGTATTTCCCCCCCTACAAGCTCTAACTATTAAATCTGCTCTGACCAATCAATTCCCATCCACTGTTTAATATGTCTGAATTACATGAACAAACAAACCAGAATTAGAAACTCATTTCATCGTTTTATAGAATTGCCAGGGCAACCCTTTTGGAATACATCAGAACCATAGGACACGTTTCTCTTGCAAAAGGATGCACACCATTAGCAATTACATTTTGATGTTTTTTATAGGACCAAGTATTATCCAGAGAAAGAAACACTTGTACTGTATCTTCTCACATCTAATACTGTAACTTCTTTTATCTAATGAATTCTTTCTATTGCTCTCGACCAGTGAAAAGCTCTGGAGAGCTTAAATCCAGAGGGGTAAAATTATTACCAGGAAAGGACAACACTAACAAACTGTCTTTGAGTAAGTCTTTTATTTTTCTTATGCAACTGTTTTCATTGTTTTTTTGTTTATGTAGGGCTTGCGTTCTGGGTCTCTGTTTCTTTCTTGCCTCTTTTTTGCTGCATCATTTGGTGAAGGACTTAAGCTACAGTACTAGATTTTGCAGAAGTGCAGTCTCTTTTTCTTTCTGATGACCTATTTCCCCTGCTGTCCTGGACTTCCTGTCCTGACAGAAACGACCTCATCTAGATCAGGCCTAGTTACATATATTGCAGTAAAATGCTAAATATGATCAGTTTCAGCCGGCCCAAGCCCCCTGTATTTCAGTCTGCATTTAAGCAGTACATCAGAGTGACTTATGTTTGTGCACTGCGTGATCTACACACGCAGCAGTAGTCAAGGTTGAGTGACCACTCACTTGTTGGATGATTTATGTACACTTCAGTGTGAAGTGAATGCATTCTAATTGCTTGCGGAGCTCTGTCATTAACATAAATCTGGAACACCATTCCTCCAACTCCACAGTGTGCTAAACACTTCAACAATAACAGGTTGTAACCTTTATTACCTTATGTGTCATAGATTCGGCATTGCAAGGAGACATGAATAATGCAGAGGGTTGTAATCTTTTCTATGAGATAATTCTGTACATCATTTAAAAGACTGTGAAGAGATGCTTCATATGCCTTGTGGATTCATTGCATATAATTGAACCCATAACTGTATTATAACCTGTAACAATTAACTTCAAAGCTAATGAACTTCCTCAAAGAAGTCAAAGACGTGAACATTCCAGTCGAGTTTCTCCCGTTAAAATGAAAGAGTCTTTGTGTGTGTGTGTGCGTGCGTGTGTGTGTGTGTATGCATGCGCGTGTGGTGATGTTTTATTGCAAATATTACAGCAGACCTTAACAATAATTATGATACTACATATTTCATGAATTTCATTTCCAGTGCATGCAGTCTTTGATTTACAGATCATAATTCGAGGAGGAGATTAGTTTGTTAAAAGTCAGAACACAGAAAAACACTGAACAATTTTTCTTCTTCCAAGCCACTTTACATTCCTGCCATAGCAAAGGCTATGCTCTATATGAAACCATATCTACAAGGCTTTATCTTGGTACTTAAACAATTATTATGTATAGAGAGTCTCACTGAGTGATTATTGTAGCTCTTGCTATTGATAGTTGAAGGTTATTTAATCCTCTTAGTCCCTATTGGGCTCAGATATATTTCCCTCTATTTTGCCTAGCTCAGGTAAGAGAGTTGCAGGTACCCTTGGCACTCACAGTGATACCACAAAATCACGAGTGTGTTCACAACAGCGCTGCCAAATAACAGGCAGATGAAAGTCTCTGACATTGAGAGATGAGGTCAATTTGTCAAACTATGTGACTCTTGGACCCAAATTCTGTTACCAAACATAACTGCTAAATATTCAAACAGACTACTCTGTTCAAGTGCTTTTCACTGCAGTGTGTGTTTTCTGAAGGTACGGAGCATTGACAATGAAAGTATCTCTCTCACAGCATTCTTGGTCCTTCTCTCTCTCACTCAGTGAATGAAGGAGGAATCAAACAGGTGTCTAATTACTGCCCTGACCCAGGGGAGCCGGAGAATGGCAAACGGATCGGCTCCGACTTCAGGTGAGTCGGTGCTTCAACAGTTGAAGTGACAGAGCTCAGATTTGTGTAGAGGAGAATTAACAAGGAGTGGGTCAACAAGCTCTCACTAAAGTCATGGAGAATATTTTTGCTAATATTATTGGTTTATCTTCTTTTTCATGAATCAGACTAGGGCTGTATGATATGTTAAAAAAAAAAAAATCCTTAAAAAAATAATTGAATTATTTTAATAGATATTGTGATTGCAGTATGATTCATGATTAGTAGCAATGATCATTTGTTGTTATTGTTATTGTTGGTAATTGTGTTTTGAAGTACATTTTACCTCTATCTAAAAAACTGAAGCAATCTGGATATTGTACTTGGTCATACTGCGATTTTTATTCGATTTTGATTAATTGTACAGCCCTAAACCAGACCCGTTCCCTGCACAAGTGTGTGTGTGTGTGTGTGTGTGTGTGTGTGTGTGTGTGTGTGTGTGTGTGTGTGTGTGTGTGTGTGTGTGTGTGTGTGTGTGTGTACATATATTTTCTGTGTCTAAGATCACTCTGTCTCCACTTCAGACTCTCTTAGCTCTGATTTCTAATATATATCATGGTGAACATAACTGAGGTGTTTATTACTTCATGTACAAAAAATTCTACATTAAAGGGCGTTATTGTTTCTTATTTTTAAAGGGTACATTTGTACTGGAAGTATGGAGACTGAGGACAATAATAAATAAATTAACACATTCACTCATTTATCCATTGATTTTGATGTATCAATGCACAGTGAAATGTAAAACTGTAATGAGTGGCATGAAATAGATAATGAATTTGATATTTCATCAGGAGCCATTTTTGGGTAATTGATTGGTTTCTCGGGCGTTAATGGTGTTTGTTATCTTCTCAGCATCGGAGCAACTGCTCAATTTACCTGTGATGAAGACCATGTGCTGCAGGGTTCCAAAACGATTACCTGCCAGCGCGTAGCCGAAGTGTTCGCTGCTTGGAGCGACCACAGACCCGTCTGCAAGGGTGAGGGAGGCTTCTGAGGAGCTAATAAAACAGTTTGATTAAGGCAGTGCCTCTGGATATAGGCTCTATGCAGATAGAGGAAAGTTCATTTTTGTTAATTATGTATGAAAGCCTCTGCTGCAGCACTCTGCATTTCCATTCCAAAACGCCCTGACTGTTTTTCTATGTTTCATAATACCTGGAGCACCTTTTAGAATTTGATTAATGGAAATGCAGCTAATAGACCTTCTCTCTGCTTGTGCAAACAATATATTACCTTTCTGTCATATTACAATGCAGAAGTTATTACTCTGCCTTTCGAACATATTTATTGTGAATTTAACATTCATAGGACTGACTTTTAGGTTTCATAGTCATGATTTATATTATGTATACTCTATATATTAATACTGTGTGTACCCTGCATTAATATTTGTTTAATGATGAAGTCTATTTTGAGTCTGTCTGTTAACTTCATGTGTATCATCTGAGTCTTCATGCTTGTCTTTATACTGTTGCAGTGAAAACGTGTGGGTCGAATCTACAGGGACCCTCTGGGACTTTTACATCTCCTAACTTCCCTATCCAGTATGAGAGTAACTCCCAGTGTGTGTGGATCATCACGGCCAGTGATCCAAACAAGGTAGTACAATGGAAGTTGTAGTATTCTTACTCTTTGACCTAGACTAATGACAGCCCGTTACTATTGTCTGTCATGCAAGGGCCTAGCAATATCAACCATAACCTATGGAGACCAGGTGATTTTTCTCTCCTTCACTTGTCTCACTTGACGAGTTACTCATTGGAAAAGGGTAACGAAAATAGTTACAGTCACTGTAACTATGTATAGTACAACCTAAGTTGTGTCTTACCTATCACAGTTATTATAGTTAATGAAGTTGAACTGAAAACTAAAACTAGGTATAAAAACATTTTAGTTAACGGAAATAAAAATAAAAACTTGACTTCAGGAAAAAAAATAAGAACCAACTGACTTGTATTGTGTACTTACAAGACTAAAATACAATAAAAATATGAAGGAAATACTTTTGGTCTTTGTCAGTTTGGTCAATGTCAGTCACTTGCCTTCACAAAATGTTGTGTTGGTATTGTAATGCCTATTCAGAGCCTTTAAATTGTGTTCCTGACGTATACTCCCAGTGTTAAAGTAAAAAGAAGCTAAAGTAACACTGAAACTAATAAAACCTACACTAAAACTAAACAAATAAAAACAGAAGTGAAATGAGCAAACCCTCTCTGGAAAATAAGCAAAACTAAACTGAATAAAAAACAAAATAAGAATAAAAATAAATGAAAAAAAACAGCCAAAGCTATAATAAGTGGTACATAATCCTATATGTATTTTACAGCCTGAATAAAGCAGTCACTTCCAAGATAATAATACAAGATACTGCAGATCAAGACTAGAGGCATGATGAAGGTCACAGTTCAAGGTGGTGAAAATCCTCTGAGAGAAATATTTTCCTTCATTAACTAACCCCATGAGGTATTAATTACTTAACTAATGCTTGTAAAGAAATTACATCAGAGTAGTCTCTTTTCACTGTACACATTGTATATATAAAGATGAAATAATGGCTTTTTCTTGATTAATTTGTTGAAGTATTCACAGTTTCAGAAGGAATATAGTAATGCAGTATAATGGCCTCATTATGTTTTTCAAATACAACAGCCCCTCATTAGTTATATAATAAACAGAAACCCTCACCTTCTTGCTCTCCCTCCCTGCAGTGTAGCACATTTGTCCAGGCATTCCCTTCCTGGATATATATTTTTGTATGCATATATTTTCCAAGGGCTTTCCAAGGTGGGTAAAGGTTACATAGAATATGCATGTATTTTGACTTAAGTTCATTGTTGCTGTCCCTTATTAATGTACATAGCTGCAGTTCCACTGCATTTTAGTTCCAGTTTGACTGTTGCTGTTGGCAATTGAGCGATTCGCTTCATTCAGCTGGGGTAACAGAAATGGAGAGAAATAATAATTGAATGAGACCAGCTTTTCCCTGAAGTGAAGAGGTCAAAGCTGTTTTCCTAATGGTCGTTACTGCTGTCCTGCATTGAATCTGGCTCTCTATTGGTATTCCAGTGGGTCACATACACAGAGGTGTCGACTAAGTCCTATCCTGCTAATAAACAATAACTAACCAACTAACAGTCTTTCACAACTCACTAGGACTGGCAAGTGCCATTGCTTTGTGCCGCCGTGCCCTCTCCTAGGCAAACAAGCCATTGACTTGGCACTGAAACTTGGTCCATTAGTGTTATTATGGTAATTATGCTTATGTGTGCATTGTAATGAGGCTGTTATACATGGATATTGTGCAGGCATTGTCCTCCCCTTGGCCAGAGGATGGGATGTGAGGGTTGAGCGAGCAGCCATCATATGTTTGTCATCAACAGATGTGACGCTCGTGTCATTACAACATCCTGTCTCTCATCACTAATTCATGTAGGCAAAGTGTAGGCTGAGGTGATGTGGCTTTATTGTGCAGCAGACTCAATTTTACATGATTATAATTAGTGTACGCAGATTTCCAAGTTTGATCTTTGAATATGTCATCTGTTGTGTTGTGTACATTTGTAGAAAAAAATATATACCATGACAGCTGACAAATATGTCTCAAAGGTGAATGTGGACAGGCAATTAAAAATCTTGGGCTCTTAAGTTTGGCATGCAGTGTTTGTTTCTCAGTATTTGATTTGTGCTAAAAAGTAATGTGAAGAGACGTTCTTTGTGGTGTCCTCTGTTTGTGGCATCTACAGCATTGACAGTTAAAAATTTGATGTGAGTTGAGTTTTATGTTTGCCTTCCGTTTTCTCGTGATGCCATTGTTAATTTGAGTTCCAGGGGTAGTATTTGCATAAATCATTACGTTCTAGGATACAAGCTATGCTATCTGAATTATGAGATAGGAGGAAGTCTTTGGTTTTTACAGTATTGTTTGATCAAATATGTTGCTGTCTTCTTGCCAAAATTACATAGGCTTTTATCAACCTAGGCTTGCCTCTTTCAGTTAGCTGTCTCCAGTCACACTGTCTCTAAAGACGAATTATTGAAATGAGCAGCCATGTTATGAATTTCAAATTAATGAGATGGTGGGTTATTTGGTAATAAAACATGAGAAT
Organism: Lutjanus erythropterus; assembly: GCF_056507025.1. NCBI lineage: Eukaryota > Metazoa > Chordata > Actinopteri > Lutjaniformes > Lutjanidae > Lutjanus > Lutjanus erythropterus. Next base: position 14,632,945 of record NC_139325.1, read on the forward strand.
CATCTTGAATTACTGCTCATCTGATTGAGAGGGTTTGGGTTATATAACTGAACACCATGAATAAGATCGACCCACAGAATATGTTGGCCATTAGAGCTGTCATTTTGAGCCACTCGGGTACAGTTTAGTGATAAACACAGTGTCCTCCAGGGGCAGATGGCGCTTTCAGCTTGCATTCATAAAAATCTATAAAACATTGTTGACAGACAAATTGTTTAACATATGTGCACAAACTATCAGACTTGGATATACATGCTTCAATGCTCATGAGCAGTGCCATGCTGCATGTTAACACGTCCTTTTATATTTCATTACAGGTTATTCAGATCAACTTCGAAGAGTTTGATCTGGAAATCGGGTATGATTCGCTAACAATCGGAGATGGCGGGGAAGTAGGTGATTCTAAAACAATAATTCAAGTGTAAGTACTACATGGAATACTTCATTGCATATATAGTGCTCTATAATATTGTTTAGTTAGTTGAATATGTTAAAGACCTGGTTAGATCCACATTTTTTAGATAATGATGTGTGCCATGATATGCAGAGATCCTTGAATTAAATTCAATGACTGCATCGTTTAAATTAAGGCTAGACTTTTTCAAAGTAACCTTTATAATGGCTTATAATTACTAGTATGCGACACTGTATGCAATTTACAAATTATGTTGTCCTTTTGTATTAATTAGGGATGGATGATACAGCTTGATATTTTTAGGTTAAGTCTCAATATACAATATATGTGTTGACATTCACATTTTCTCGAAAACAACATATTGTAAATTCTCCAGTAGTGTAAACACATGATGATCTTATTAAATATGATGCATTGCCATTGATTAAATGACTCAAGAGTAGGAGTTATGGACACAATCAGTTACCACATATCTCAGATCTCATATTTTTTGACCACATACCTTAGATAGTTAATGTTGTAGGAATCTTTGTGCTTTCAAAAAATATTAAAACAGTTTTTGATTAAATAATTATCAGTAATGTGAAAATACTGTCTAAGTGGGTAAAGGCATGTAATAGAAAATTACATCACTTCACTGTATTGCAGCCTGAATTTCAGTGCATTTTTCATGACTTCAGACGTTTTTTAAATAATACTGCATGAAGAGATGGTTTTTAACAAGTGTGGTTTGATGTCATAGTGACTTTTGTTGTTGCTTAATCTGCAGGCTGACTGGGAGCTTTGTCCCTGACCTGATTGTCAGCATGTCCCATCAGATGTGGCTTCATCTCCAGTCTGATGAGAGCGTGGGCTCGATTGGCTTCAAGATCAACTATAAAGGTTCACAGACTTTATTGCTGATATCATCTCTCACTGTCTCTATCCACGTCTGTTTCTGTGGCTGTCTCGTTCGTTAAAGCAATGAGTCTATTTTTCTGTCTGCCTTTCCATCTTTCTGTCTGTCTGTTTGTCAGTCTGTCACTCTATCTCCTTAAAAATTCCTTACCCAGGCTCCTGGACTCTTCACCTGGACCTTTATAGATAATGTTAAAGGAAAAAAAGTACCTCAAAGTACTTGGCTTGACTTAATCCTCTACTTCTCCCTCCCTCCATCCCTCCTCCTCTCCTTACCTCACCCACAGAAATTGACAAAGAGAGTTGTGGTGACCCTGGTACACCCCTGTACGGCTACCAGGAGGGTAGTGGCTTTCTAAATGGAGATGTTTTGCGCTTTGAATGCCAGTTTGGATTCGAGCTCATTGGGGAGCGGATGATAACCTGCCAGAACAACAATCAGTGGTCGGCTAATATCCCCATCTGCATATGTGAGTGAAATACATGCTTTTTTTTCATGACGGTAAATGAAGCAATTACTTATGCGTTTGGAAAGTTCACAGTGACACTAAGCTATTGCAGGATTAATTACAGTGTTGTTAAATGACCATGCAGTGCATTGTGTATAAACAGCAATATAAAGAATGCAAAATGGGAAATTGATAGCACACTGTTGCCTTGTGATTCAGGGTTGATTTGAAAGATAAGAAAGTAGGGTGCACCTTGCCATATTATGGAGGGAAACCTACATTATACTTTACATTGTACTTTCCTTAAGACAACCTGAACCCCTCCTGTGAATTCCACTATACCTAACCCATATCCATAACAAAAATCTACTGTTCTTTTTCTGCAAGTTAACTGTGTCCATTGGGACAGTGTGCAGTATTCCTGTGTGCCTATATTGCCGTATGTCTGTATTTTTGTACACTAACTCCTCAGTTCATTCTCCTTACAGTTTCATGTTTCTCCAACTACTCAGCACCCAAGGGAGCAGTGCTGTCTCCTGATTGCTGAGCTAGTTATACAGTACTGACATTGTTCTATACCGAACGTTGTGCCCAATTCTGTCATGGAAGAATCCGCTGTATAGATTGTCACATGACCAGTGAGAGTTGCAGTGAGACACGTTGACTCACCTGGGACATTTAAATCTTTTAATCATTACTAATGTATTTCTCTATCACACAGTCCCCTGTTTCTCCAACTTCACTGCTCCCATGGGGACGGTGTTGTCTCCTGACTACCCAGAGGGCTATGGAAACAACCTCAACTGCGTGTGGCTGATTATCTCTGAGCCTGGCACCAGAATCCACCTCGCCTTCAATGACTTTGACCTGGAGCCTCCCTACGACTTCCTCACTATCAAAGATGGGGACCAGTCAGGAGCCACAATACTCGGACGCTTCTCAGGGGCTGAAGTTCCTTCCCACCTGACGTCCAACAGTAATGTGCTGCAGCTGGAGTTTCAGGCTGATCACTCAATGTCGGGACGCGGGTTCAACATCACTTACAGCAGTAAGGGACTGTTTATTCCCACCATCATTTAATAGTAAAGCATTTATGTGAAAATCTATTTATATATAAATATCAGGACTGCCTGTCTAAGCTCTAAATTTTATACACATTTTTAAAGGTGTAAAAAAAAGTCAAAAAACGAGACTTATCTACAGTTAAAGGGTAACTTTGGTGTTTTTCAATCTGTGTTTTTGTGTCCAACTGACTAATGGTGACAACAGTTTTTTAAATTGGTGCAGTATAAAGGGAGAGTGCTGCAGCCGGCAGAAGTACAACTAAGCTACATCGTAATCCCCATGGATACTTAACTTGCTTTGCCAGAGGGCCACTTATGCAAAACAGGACAGGAGGCCAGGGGGGCAGTTATAAAACAAACATTAATAATAACATGATTTATAAGATGAAATCAGTAAACCATAAAAGGCCCATATCTCATCTTTCCTCTTTCTGAAGTGATTTATTAACCTATGAACTAAATCAACCTGGTGCAAGGATTGACTGATAAATTAGATACTTTACTGCTTTCAGTGACTGCAACTTTGGTAACAAAGAGTTTGTACAACATTAAACATAGCTAGAGTGTTAGGGTTATGATTAGCCTTCCATAATGCAATTACTGAAATGATGGAAGGATTCATAAATGTAAATAATAAACTTAAACTCGTTCCACCAGGGAAAGAGTGAAGATCATATTTAAACTCTTGGTGTGAAATACAAATGTATGGGATCAGAATTATCCTTGTTTTTTGTAAATTGTAATTTAGAAAAAGGGCCACCCAACAGCCTACTGGGGGCCAGATTTGGCAAGCAGGCTGCAAGTTGAGTGTCACTACCCTTCAGGTGACTGCGCACTTTCAAAGTAGCTTCCCTAAAAGGACTTGTTTTTGCCACTGACAGACTCAGATTGTTGTAAGTGTCTGACAACATTATGGAAATGGTTGCTACAGATAGACCTTTTTGTTTGAGAGTAAGATGCATTTTGTTTGAAGAGAAACAGATGTTTTATTGCTCTTGTCAAACTCACTAGATTCTCTGTGAAAAACTGTAATTTTATCACCATCATCTTCATTGAAACTCAACAGAAACAAAATAAATCGCCAAAAACGTCTTGGCTTGTCTTTCTTCTGTTCCAACAATCACCAACTCTGGTTTGGTTGAAACCCTTCATTCATTGCGTTAGAAGTGAAAATGTTGGCAGAGGAGTGAGAGAGAGGTTGGACATCAGAGAAGCAGCAGGGAGAACCGGCGTATATAGCCAGAACATTTTCACATCTAACGCGGGAAATTATTCTGACCAAACTGGAGCTGGTGATTGTTAGAACAGTGGAAAGAAGAGCCAAGGCATTTTTGATGAGTTTTATTTTGTTTCTTTCGAATTTTAATGAAGTGTGTTTTATGATGACAGTTACTATTTATCAAAAGGAGTCTGGAGAGTTTGTCAAGAGCATTAAAACATGTGGTTTCTGGATAAACAAAAATGTGTCTTAGTTTGTCACAAAAAGGTCCATCACTCTAGGAATGCCATAACGTTGTCAGACACGTGGATGAACAATCTGAGACTGTCAGTTGTGAAAACAAGTATTTTTAGTGAACGTACTTGATGCGTAGTGACCCAAGCGGGATTGCGTTATATCTTAGTTTTGCTTCTGCCCTCTGTCCCTCAATACCAGACCAATGTCATAAATTGTTGTCCTTATTAGTCCCTTAGACACAAAAACATGGGAAAATTAGTCCAGGTTAGAAAATACCGTAGTTGGCTTTTAAATCCAAACAAATTACATGTGTTATATCTTATTATCAATAAAAGATGGATGAAGTTCAGTGGCACCTGTAACTTGTGTGAATGTACATGTTCTCAATGTTCTGTCTTTTTGTTCTTTTTAAGACAAATGAATGCTACTTCATTGCACCATAAGTGAATCTAACATGCCTTAACAAAATAAAAAGCAGCATATAAGAGAGTGCTAAGGGTTCTTGAGTTGCATTGCCTAAAACAACACAACCATAATGCTTTTTCTCTTGGCAAAGTCACAACAAGCTCTAAAGACAGGGGCTATTGTTCTCACCCTCAGGTGTACAGAGCAGACCTCTGTTAGTTTTTTTTTCTTCTGCTACGGACAGCTACATCCATTTCCCTTATCTCCCTTCTCCTCAAAGACCCTATTTCTCATTCACACAAGAGCGTTTGTCACTAGATCTTGTTCTCTTTCTTCTCATTACAAGCTTTCGGCCGTAATGAGTGCCCTGACCCTGGCATACCGTTGAATGCCAGGCGCTTTGGGGACAGCTTCCAGCTGGGGAGCTCCATCTCTGTGGTTTGTGAGGAGGGCTTCATCAAGACACAGGGGGCTGACACCATCACATGCCATCTGGAGGAAGGCAAGGTGATGTGGAGCGGACTCATTCCCAAATGTGAAGGTACTGAAACGGAATAGCTAATAAACGTGTGGTTGTTGAACAGAATTGCCAGCTGTTGAGTTAGGAAGGGAAACAGAGAAAGAAAAAACATGGGAATTGTTGCTAAAAAAGTGAGTGGGTGAAACATGCAGTCCACCCAAACTGGGCTACATTTATCTTGTGTCAGGTATTCTCCAACTCCAGGCCTTTGGTGACTCACATTTATTTTCTTTCAGTGTTTTTCATGTGGATACCAAAAGATTACTTGGTGGTATCATCTTAAAAACAACTTTTCTCCATATATTTTCCTCCCCTTCTCTCTCCTCTCCCTCATCTTCAATCTATTTATTTCTTCAATTTGTATCTTTATCCTCAATTCCCTCACACCATTTCCCCACCTCTCTGCTCCTCCAGCTCCTTGCGGGGGCCACTACTCAGGGCCGTCTGGTGTCATCCTATCCCCGGGGTGGCCGGGCTACTACAAAGACTCCCTGAGTTGTGAGTGGGTCATTGAGGCCGAGCCGGGAAGCTCCATCAAGATCAGCTTTGACAGGTTTGTATGACAGCGCTGCAACAACTCAGCCGTGGAAACATAGATACACATTCTCACACACTCGCACACCGACACAGACAAAAACTGAGACGGCTCACAATCCCTTGTGTATGTATATCCACATAGTGTACTGCCTGTGAGTACCACAATACCAAACACAGAGACAGACCTGCATATATACACAGACACGCAAACTGAATTTGTGCACGTACTGTACATGTGCACAAGCACAGAAGGCGTACCCTCAGCTGTGGAAGCCTTTGAGTTAGAAATAGAAAGCCAGAGGAGGTGGAATGCAGTCCTGGACCTACTTTCCAAAAATGTTGAAAGCCTCGAGTAATTCTTTATTTTGCTTACTGGCTCCCGCTCACTTCCTCAGAGAACTGCAATGAAAAAAAGTCTTTAAGATTTTTATTCCTTACCATTAAGAAGTTAAACCATAAAATGTTCATATTGTGTAATTAAGGCTTTCTTAGTGCTGACACGCTTCTTTGTAAAGAAACAAAGAACCACTTTCCCTGTGAGTTTTGTGTGAAATGAGCCCAAATCCATCGCCCCTCTTTACCTAAAATGCAGAGAAGTTTTTCTATGTCTAGTTTATGCAGTTGATAGTGGCATTATACTGTAGGAAATATGATTTTAAGCCCCTCACATTAATAACATAAAGACCCATGAATTTTATTTAGCTGAATACGTCTGAAGGTATTGATAGAGATACTGGGACTCGTGCTGATGTCACTTGTTTGATGATGCAGAGACCTGAGGCTGACCACGGATCCATACTATGTCAGATTTCCAAGGAGCTCATTGATCTTATACTATTGCAATAATTGGAACACTGGCTGTGAAAGCTATTTCTTCTCATTTATCTCCTCAAAATTAGACTGTTTTCTCTGCGGACACAACAGGCTAAATGGCTTCAAACTCTTTAATCTGTCAAAGCAGAGGTATTGTTTTGAATACTAATAATTGTCTGCTCTCTGCCTCCCTCTCCCCGCCTCTTTGCTTTTAAGGTTTCAAACAGAGCTCAGTTATGACTTCCTGGAAGTGCACGACGGTCCCAACCTGCTCTCTCCTCTAATTGGCTCATTTAATGGAACCCAGGTCCCTCAGTTCCTGTTCAGCAGCAGCAACTTTCTGTATCTGCTTTTCACCACCGATAACAGTCGATCAAACAGTGGCTTCAAGATATTCTATGAAGGTGAGAGTACACTTCCATTCCCAGCATGCATTGCAAAACATGAAACTAGATGAGTTATGAATGCAAAATATTTTAGGACTGTGCACGGATATTCTGGTTACTTTTTTTGTAATATTAAATTAGATATGTGAAAAAAAAGAAGAAATTTAAATTAGTCTGACTTTCTTGTAACACTTCTATAAAGTTTCTTCATGTGTCAAAACCAAATTGTGTTGAGGATCTGTTTCAGGTGGATTACCTAATGAGAGCACCAGAATTATCATAATAACTTGGCTCATTGAGCTTCAGTGATAAAAATTCAAGAGTGAGAGTAGAGAATTTTGAACAATGCTTATTTTAGAGGAAGACTAAAGTAAACACTGTTGTTGTGTGTCTTATGTTATCACTAATGTTAATTCTCAACAATACCTCACATGATTATATCAGGTTGCACAGTAGTTTGAAAACCCCCCAGTTTGCAAAGCCTTTTGTGTGAGATGTTAGGGAATCACTTCAAAGTGAGAAACAAGCCAAACATCAGGATCAAGTTTGCCGTACATTCAGCGCTGCTAATTGATTAATATTATGCTGTAAACTGTGGACAATGGACCTGTGGGATTTATGTCAACAACAGATTTACTGTTTTGCCTTCCAAATATGTTCTTGCACCGTACTGCCCCTTGCCAGGAGCAACAGTGCAAGACAAAGATGCAAGCTTGTGGAGGAAGGTTGTCTTCAAGTGCACAGACTAAGAAAATCTGGGAGAGAGAAAAGATCTTTTTAACTTGCAGGGGACATAATTGAATACTGTGAATAACTACTGTCTGGGTAAAAATCCTGTGCTCTCAGGGGGGGTTGTGTTGTTAACTTTTTTCTTCACACATCATTATGCACGGAGTGGTAAACTTTGAAAAATTAAATGGAAAAATTCTCCGGACATAGTGTGATCTATTTTCACGATTGTTTGCACTAGTGCCATTACCCTTGTCACTCAGATGTGATTCATAAGACGGAGTTTGTTATTATGTCTGTATTATTGACTGAAAGCAGACCACAAGTGCCTTTGTCTTATTATGTTTCACTCTCAAGTGCATTTCTCTTTTGTTGATGAGGCTATTGAAAAGCAATAACAGTAAGATCATATTAGCTTCTTCCATTGCAATTTAGGACATATCTTATTGCTGAAATGCTTTAGGGAAACCCAGCCTAGTTCATTTGTAAAATTGGTCTTACAAAGTAGAGCTGTTGTGAATTATGCTGTGAATAAACTGAAGCACAGAAACACTGCACTGCCTCCCTTGTATGTAATGGACAACATAGACCCAATCAATTACTAAAAAAATACTACAGAATGCTCACACGCAGGCCCACGTATTCAATCTGTGTGTTTTATGTATGTTCGTATTTTTTTATATTTGTTTTTGAGTAATTTTATCCATGAAATACCTTCACCCTAGAGGCCAGTGCCAGCAGTGATCAATGAATGCTCTACTTCTCTAACATGTTCAGACAAAATGCACGTGTTTCCTTACTAAAAATATCAAGTATTACTCAAGTAGAGCAAGACAAGTTTTCTACAGAGGCCTAGCTGTACAAAGGCAAAGCCCCATTATTGCACATGAATAATCAGCCACCCTTGGCCATTATACAGGTCATTAATGTTTATAACTGTAATCTATAGCTCAAAAACCATATAATGTCATGGTGCTAGACTGTTAACGGGGTCATTTTTGTTGATAAGGCTGTAGCACGTGGCCACAAGTAGCGTTCCTTTGGGCATACAGTAGAACCACACTTCTAACGAATTAGTTTTATTACAGTGAAGTACTGAACCCTTTTAGTTCAACAATATCTGTTTGACTTGCTGAGAGTGTGTGTGTCTGGTGTAGTTTGATTCTGCAGTAGGTGCAATTTTCACATTGTCTGCCGCACCTTTAAATGTACTTTATGCTGGGCTCACGGTCACTGATGCCAGACATCCCACAGTGAACAGGATACTATTTGCTGACATACCTAAGTCCTTTGACTGGGTCAATCACCTGAAACTTCTGCAGCACCAGAAATTGGACAAGAACCAGGACACCTCTGAGAGAGAACAGAAGGTGACAGCTACTTGCACCTTGTAGCTTTAATATCTGTTCTGAATTAGCGCTTCTTTTTAAATATATATATTGAATTGTCCGAAATACATATATATGTATGGCCACAATTTGATCCAAGTAGCTCAAGTCATTTCTGGTATGTTATTCATCAGGTGTTCTTTTACCTAAATGTCTGTTTTCAGTGATATCCTACTGGCTTTGTACGTGGATGCTGTGTAAATATGGATGGATAGATAAATTGATTGACCACAAACATTTTCTTCCGTACAATAATGCTTACATGTTCAAATAATGTTTAAATAAATTTAACAGCACATGCAAGAGATAGAAATACAGGTTTTGATAATGCTAGCCTGGAATAGTCTATCAATTGATGACCTGATAGCTGCTTACACAGTTGTTGACAGTCAGTGCCTAAAATCAGCATATTTTTAGTGCATCAAAAACAGCCCTAGTTGGAGGATTTCCAAATGCCAGTCCTGGAAATCACAGGGAAAAACGGGGGCATCTTTTTGCAGTTTGCATCACTGAAGATTAAGAGGGAGTTGGCAGCATTGTGCAACCAGCTCATTGTTGGAGCGAAACCAGTGGACAAAAATATTTTCATGAAAACCAGAGGTGGTGGTCCAGCAAAGGCATAGAACAGGAGAAAGTATGTTTGTGCAGTATCCCTGAAGTCAGTTCTCTCTCCCCATACTGCCCTGTACTCCTCCTCACCTCCCAGACCTTCTGCCATCTGACCTTCTCTTAGTGGCTGACTTGCTTGAATGTAACAAAAGCAGGATAGCATGAAGATGAAGCCTTATTTTCTTTAGCACCAGAGAAATGACAACTCTATCAAGGTTATTCAGAAAGAAACTGTCAAACATCACAGAAGTCAACCCAGTAGTGCAATTTTATAAAACAGCCTTTGCTGTTGTCTGAAATCTGTCACTTTTTCTGTGCAGTGTTTTGTTCATCATGTAGTATATTTTTCACTTTAGAGTAAGCATTAGCAAGCATTCATTTTTTAAGTTAAAAGTCAAAATAAAAGTCAAAGTAAATCTCACACTTTGAAAACGTTCTTTCTTCCTCTATTATGCATGCGACCTGAGACCTACCTTTGTTGTGATGATTGTAATGACATCAAAGGTTCTGTCTTTTTTTTGTGTGTGAATGTGGCCTAGAAATTTTGCTATTTGCAAAAATAGAATTGCCATTTCATGTTTCATCACTGCTGTATGACTTAAACATACCTTTGTAGTTCAACAGTCATAATGTATTTGCATAAGCAAGAGCAGACCTCCTCTACCATATAAATAGTTGAATAGAATTTGATATGCTGTGCAACAGACTGGAAAAACATACAGTCACTTGCTGTACTTAATACATAGTCCACATGACACGTCACAATGAAGACGTGTGACTTGGTAATTATCATTCCCCGTCACATTAACATACAATTAGACCATAGTTTAACACTAAACTAAACGCACCATGCAGCTTGTGAACAAAGGACGTGGTATTTAAAAAGAAACAAACACAACAGTACTTAAATTTAGTTGTCTCAAAAGATGTTAAAGAAATAACAGTTTAATTTGAATTTCTCTAGTGGTCACATTAGACACATACTCCTGTATGGATCCTGGCATCCCGGTGAATGGCATACGTTTAAGCCATGACCTGTCCATCGGCTCCACGGTGTCCTTCCAGTGTGACCCAGGATACAGGCTGAGCCACGAGGAATCACTAGTTTGTGAGAAGAACCACTTTTGGAGCCACCCACTGCCCACTTGTGATGGTACGTACACAAAATGTTAAATTTTTCACATTGCATTCCAACACAGGCAGCAATCTCATGATTCATGACACTACAATTTTCTTTAGAGTTAAAGCAAACATGTGATCTGTTTTATACTATGGTTTTTACGTTCTTAAAATGACTCTGGATGACACTGTATGGAATGATGTGGTCCTTTTGAATACCTTAGAGCTGAAGTACTATAAAATACAAGGGTCACCCTTCTTGGCCTTGAAGCATTTAAACATGAATGTTAGGTAGTGGTCGACCAGTATGGTTTCTTTCAGTCGGTGATGCTGATACTGATATTTAGACAGCAGGATGGCCAATGGCTGATTATATAATATTGATTTCCAAAACAAAGAAAAGGCATGTATAATTCTGTTTCTCCATGCACATTTTGACCCAATATATGTACATGGTTGTCTTAGCCGGTAACATGTTATTTTAGGTTCAATTAATAAGTGAAAAAGAAAAATACATTTGGTAATGCTGCAGATTTCAGAACGTGACTGGTATTTAAGGGAGAGCTGGGACATATGTCAGAAGCAAAGTTATTCAACTGCATTATTCTATATATTATAATATATACTTAACGCTAGTAAATAATGATAAGCAACAGTTTTAGATTAGATCTGCTGTCATTCAGTCACCATTGTCTCTTCTAAATGTCAAGATGTGTTGACATTTAGAAAAGACAATGGTGACTGAGGGAATTTCAGCAAATGTTTCCTGCATGATGCATAAGAGCATAAAAGTGCAGTGCTTGAATCTACCTTTTTCACCACATCCACAAAACTCACAAAGGGGACAGCTATCGTCATTCCAAGGCAGCCACACTGACAAGGCTGTCCTCAGATGTGTCTGCAGATGTTTTTGGTTTATCATCCTTGTGTCAGTTATCTTAAATGCGTGGTCTGTCACTAATGTAAAGAATAATTGACCTAGTTATGACTTGAAGTACTGGCTGAATTTTGTACAGCACCAGAACAGCTCACTGGGATTTTGAGAAAATAAACAACATCAGCCTTCACTTACAGTATACATGGTTTGTTACAGTTTAGTCACAGATACTTTTGGGATGCTGCCGCAAATAACTGGCCAGAGGTTTTTAAATTAATTTTGCAAATGGAAACTGGGTGCTTACTGGGTTCTGCTTCCATTGCTGTATTTCTTCTTAAACCTCAAAAAAAAAGAAACAGAACAGAAAAATACATGGCCTGGTCATCACGCACCTTAATGACACAACTGTAAGTGACTATGAGTAGCCCACAGCAGGTCTAACTAACCAGACACTTGTCAGAAGTCTCCTTGTTTAACAAATAGACCCAGTCCTTGTGTGAGCAAATTACATGGCGTGTTAGAAATCATGTTAGACTGAAGAAAGATTATGCTCAACTTCAAAGCATGAAGTTCAGCATGATCCTGATAGTTTTATCACATATAATCTTGCTCAGCTGTGTTTGTACAGTTTTGCTCTTTGTTCTCTTCAGAAGCACACCAAAGGACTATTGTGGTGATTATTGTTGCAGTGCGCGAACCGTAAATGATGTCTTTTAGTCACGGATCACTCAGTTGAAAGATTATAACGAACAAAATACATGCAAGGGGTCGTTTGGGAGAACCATACCGTGCGTATGATACAGTGCTGTGCTGTACAGCTTTAGTCCAGTGGTTGTCATGGAAATTCATTCTATATCTTGAAGCATTTTCTTGTCTAGGTGTGTGCCAGACTGATGCCAAATGCCTTGGCTATCTGCCTATGGAGCCTCTAAAGTAGATCGTTTGCCAAGCGTACTCATCCACTTTTAATGACTTTATGTAATTTTGGCTCATTAATAAAATATTTGATATAATTTTGTTGGTGGGTAAGGATTCAGGCCTTGATGTGTTGTGCTCGCTGGAGGGCCCAAGGGTGGAAGGAGAGAGGATAAGAAGGGGGTGGGTGTGTGCAGCTGTGGAGCCTCAGGCATCTCAGTGATCCTCCAAAACATCATCTGACGTTCATTACTCTGAAAATATGTGCATGCACAAGAGTTCTACTTCTAATATTTGTCAACGACCGCTGTTTTGAGGAAGGCATCCAGGCATTTGGCTGTAGCACCACTCTTATTCATTCTGTCCAAAGACCACACACACACACACACACACACACACACACACACACACACACACACACACACACACACACAGACCTAAAAAAAAAGAATGAAAAAAACAAAGCTTGTCAAATTTCCTGAATGCTATATTTAAAAAGCAGTGCCCTTTATGTGAAATGACCTTTTACTTGAAACACAATGACAGCATGAGAAAACGGTTGCAGGTTTGAACAATATCCAATTAAAACCGTTAACCTTCAGACGGATCTAGAATTAACCTCCAAGTCCTGAGCAGCCAATAAGGGTTGAGATTTATTTCATTAGCGTGCTTTGATGAGATAAAGAGCTTTGTGGCAGTCGAGTATGTGTCAATCATCAACATGCATGAGAGTCATATTACTGAGGTGACAATAAATGTTGTTCCTGTAGACAACACTCAGTCACCTCGACTGTGACTGCTCTACATGGTGGGTTACACCTGGATTATCCTCCCTACCTGACTGTAAGGTAGTTGGACGAATCACTGGGTTGATTGTTTCTGTTTGGAAGAAATTCAAAAGCACTTTGAAGTCACAATCAAAAATAAAAGCCAGATGCTCTAATACGCCAAATATGCTTGTGTCAGTTGTTGTTGAATCCTAAGTAAATTTAATGGATTATCACGTTTTTTGACAATGTCTTTCACTTTAAGATACCATAGGAGAGGGGAAAATATGGATGGATAACTGAATTAATGAATAATTTATTGTCCTGGCAGTAGAACAGGTTTGGAGAGAGTGAGAGAGGGAAAAAAAAAACATTGTGTTGGCAGAATTACAGGTACTCATAAAAATAGCAGGACAGGATGTGATATGACTCAAATGCATTATTCATTTAAAACGCTCCTCTGTCTTCAGGTGAAGGATTTATTGGTTCATTTGCAATTTTCATTTTTTTCTCCCCTGCAACAGTTATCATTCATTATCTCCTCTTTCTATTCAGCATCATGTGGTGGGGATATCAGGGGACCTGGAGGGATCATCTTATCACCTGGCTACCCAGAGCTGTATCCCAACTCTCTAAACTGTACATGGACTGTAGAAGTCAGCCATGGAAAAGGTAGGAAAACCCAGCTATCTAAATATAATACATTCTTCAACATAAAGTATACATGCAGTGCCTTCAAATATACCTTATTATTTTGTTTTAAGATCCCTTAAAGTACAGATATCTTAATTTAAGGAATACATTTGTACTCCTGGGAATCATTCACACACTTTGGTAACAGCATTTTAAAGGTTATTTTAATACTCCTGTCTTTACCACAGTGACACTCAATAGTCCAAACAAAGGCCAAATTATGAAATGATAAATTAAAGTGACACCCTTTCTACAGATTCCAAGAACATTGCAGGGATTTATTGTTATAAAGTGAAAAGTGCGACAAGCATATATTTTACTTGAGCAAAGATAATTTGAATGTTCTCTCTGTTTTCATCTATGGCAACAGGCCAGAATATTATTACAGTCTGAGGTGTTCATTTATTAAAAAAAATTACTCTGCGATTCCTTTTTAAAACCATGTTCTAGTATTGGAAAATTTGGTTTAATCTGATCTTCTTTGTCATCATCTCTTCCATTTCTAGGCATTTGAACCAGTATTTTACAGTAGGCTGCTTCATACACTCACCAGTTGGATAGGATTTTACACTTTTAGAAGAAAATCACATTTTATTAACTTGTCACCTAGCTTGTTTAACAGCCCTGACACTTCAGTGGTTCATCTGGTAAGAGAATTCTGGCATCTCTGTTTTATTCATGTATCATTTGTTATCACAGCACTCACTGTCAGTAATGTGATCAGTGACCAGTTCTCAGAGACAGTTTGTATTAATTTTAAACGTACACTGAACTTATCTTGTTGCCCTTGCACTTAAATGTATTATCCAAGTACTTTTACCATAGTATTATTAGCCTCCTCCAAAAGGTCCAATGAAATTCCATATTGCACTCTTTGTACGGTACTGAGAGGAAGACTTCCTAAGTTTAGAATCAAAGGAAGTTGAACTCAATCAAGCAATATGTTGATTCTTAGTTTAGGCTGGTTTATTCACATATGTCAGAGTAGACAAAACACAACCCAGAATCTGCACAGAACAAAAGATCCCAACTTTATTCATAGTGAATAGTATGTAGGTGCGTATATGTATAGTTGTGAAATAACACAAAGCTACATTCTTAATCCCCAGAGCTGAATCCTACCAGATGTTGATATGAATTAGATTCAACCATGAATGCAGAGTATAAAATATATATAAATATAAGTACTTCTAGAGTATGTAGAAGATATAAAAGTTGATATGAAATTATTATTGATAATACAAAATATAAAAGATATTGACTGTGATTATGTGGAATAATACAAAGATATTGTCCAAACATTTACTCTCGTCCATCATATTTCTGTATGTGATATGCATGACGTTAACAGACAACAAGTCATCAACTCATGTAGCAAAATTATTTTGGACTTTCCAACCCTCCCACTTTGAATTATTGACATCATAAAAACTAAATCCACTTTGTGTTTAACACCCCATTAATTCTCTTTCTTGTCGTGTAAGACAAAATTAATGTTAAATGTACATATACGTATATCTTTTCCTTGTCTTATTTCTTTTTGATCATTCTAACAATAACCATGTATTCTGTCTCTTACAACAGCATTTCCTGTTCATTTCTTACTTTAAGATTCACTGATAACAACTTGATATAATGAAAACTTCCAGCTAATTGACTAATTGAAGTCAAATTTAACACAGAGCCTTTTATCTATGTTAATCAAAATGTCAAAGGAATTAAGCGTGGGGGCAATTATCATCAAATTTTGTATACACAAATTAGAAAAACTGTATGAAATTGGAAGGCCAGGGACTTTTACATAGACCTCACTTGATAACCAATATAAACACATTTGATAAAATTTATAGAATAAGTGATGAAAATGATTTAGAGTGGCATGGTCTCACAATTCACATAGCATAACAGAGGAAAACTAAAGCCATGAAGTCCAAGTATCCTTATTTAGACACTGACTTTGAGCAGATACATCTGTATAAAGCTAAGAAATCTTGATGGCATTGAAATTCCAAGAAAGCACGCATGTTTCCATGATTCTAAAAAAGGAAAAGGTTTGAAAAGGTTGATAATGATTGTACCAGCACCTGGGTATTGGGTTACGGAGCTTACTAAAACTATACTTTTACCATTACACTGTAGTCTATGACCAACATAATATACATGATACACATTTCTCTAGGTGGTATAGTATGATTATTTTCATTATATTGATCGATAGGATTTTCATCTGCACTACCTGAAACACAGGTGTCAGAGGCGTCACATCGGGGAGATATACAGAGCTCTTGCTGATATTGTAATTCACTGTAAATGATATTGTAAAAACAGCCACTGATTTAACTTATGTATTTTTATCCTCTGGCTACTGACTGTGAGAGAAATTCATCGTTAAGGAAGTAGATATGTAACTATGGCTTTCAGTAATTACCAACATCCCATACTGCTTTTATTAAAATATTGAGATGTCCTATCAAGGGGCTCTTGATTAATTGATCATTTGCCTTTACTCTCTGTAATATAATTGCTGTTTTACTGAGCACAATCAATCATTTCATTTTGTTATCCATTTTATGGCCATTTGGGACTTTCTATATCAAGTGAGCCAAACATTGTGGAGGACATTATAGAGTCATATTTGAACAGATTCAACAGATGGCCTTAAAATGGCAGCGCTTATTGTACTGAAAAGCAGCCAAGTGGCCATCACGGATGGAATAAAGATGTTGTTATTGCGTTTGAGATACAGTGTGAAATATAAGAAGGTTGTACAGACTCTGATCTTGTTTTCCAAGCTAAAAGTTAAATGATAGTTTGTTGATAGAAATTGTACAATCATTTTGACCCACATGAACACACTTTATGGATTTTTTTCTGCTCCTGTAGCTCTTTTCTATCATCGATTATGTTCTCTCTACTCATGAAAACTGACTAAAGCTCATAAACTGGTGGAAAGGTCTTGCTTCTTCAGTTGCATAGTTTAAAAAAGGGACAGCTCTGCAAGTCAAACATTTTCCCTTTTTTAGTTTCCACTGTAAGTTATTCACTTTGCTTTTTGAAATTGCTATTAATCTTTTTTTTTTACGCTTTTTAAATTATTTAATGGATGGAAAATGCACTGTGCAGATGGATGTTTCTGCAAGCTAAACCTAAATTAATACAGCCAGTTTTTAATCATGATAATGACATTTGAAATTATAGCTAAAATTTAAAAGTAAAACAGTCACATTCAGTGTGAGGTCATTGCATTAAATTTCAGACTGTGCAATGTAAACAGCAAATCAATTTCTTAACCTTTCTGGGTTAGTATTGACATGAAAATGTCAAATGTATGCATCACATATTATACATACATACATACATACATACATACATACATATACATATCTAAATATATATTTTTTTCCAGTGATTCTTCATATTTTCCTGAAAACCTTTCTTATTTATTTTCTCCTCTAAGGTGTCCAATTCACTTTCCATTACTTCCACCTGGAGGATCACCATGACTACCTTCTGATAACAGAAAACGGCAGCTTTGCCCAGCCACTGGCTCGACTCACCGGCTCAGAGAGGCCTGCGCCAGTTAACGCAGGCCTGTATGGGAACTTCAAGGCCCAGCTACGCTTCATTTCTGACTTCTCCATATCGCTGCAGGGATTCAACATCTCGTTCTCAGGTGTGAAGGCATTTGAGGGTTTCTGTCTGTAGGAGGCAGGGGTGGTAGATGTGTAGACAGGATGGGTAGGGAAGGTTTTAAAAGAGATGGATTGTGTGGAGGAGGTAGAAGGGAGGAGTGATGATGCTGAAAATGTGGGGGGTGGAGTTGTTAAAGTAGGAGGGGTAGGAAGTGAAAGACAGCATGACAGGCAGTCAGTGATGAGATCAGAAGTGCTAAGCCGCTCTTAAGTGTGCATAAAGTAACATGTGAGGAGTGATTTGTCGGTCAGAAAGGGAGCAGGCTCAAGGTAGACCATGCCTCAGGCTGCGCCGATCAGAGGAGGATAATTAAGAGACAACGAGGTCATGCAGGTAGAGGGTGATGCGTGATGGGAATGATCATCAAAGCATACCATGTGGGTCAGTATCCTCAGGACTGAGGAGACAGTGGGGGAAGAGGTGGGGTGGGGAGGTTGTGTATGGAAATAATGGGCCCCCCATGCAGAGACCAAGGAATAGAGTAATAGAGAGAGAGGTGGAGATGGGAGGCTTAGGGAGGGAGAGGGAGAGAGGAGATGAGACAGATGGTGATGCTGAGTGAGCAGGGTTGATGGAGAGGGCGGGGAGACAGGGTGAGGAAGTGAGGGAGAGAGAGATAGTAATGTAGAAGAAGGGAGAAAGAGAGAGAGGGTCTGCTTCATGAGCATTCTGGCTAAATGTTTGCCTGCTGTTCGCTGAAGTGAAGCATAACTTATGCAGCCATGAATATTCATGAAATTTAGTTTGTGAGTGTGTGTGTTAGTGTGTGTGTGCGTGTGTGTACCCGGGCATGCTCTGTAATTAGCATCTATAGATTTCCTGATTAGAATTCATTTTTTAACCTTTTACGACCTTTGGATGAAAATTTGCCAATGGTGTCAGGCCACATCCTACAGTAGGGTGCTTCTGTGGCGTTTTGCTGTGTAAGAAATCAACAACCTTGTATAGTTCTGAATTCTGACATATACAGACTGTCAGAGGAATGCTGCCGGCAGCGAGACCTTATTCTTCTAATGCAGCCCGAGTTGTGTCTACATCTCAAATGATAAGGCCACCAACAGCCCATGTATAATAATCATGCATGCAGGGTGGCCTAGTTTTCAGAGAGACCGTTCTTCATCCAGACAAGCAGGGTTCAAATTTTTGGCATGTGTCCCAACCTGATGAAGTGTCCTTGAGCAAGACAGTTAATCCTCTCCAGCTATCATACTGCTGTCTTTGGCAGAATGTCCACTCAGAGTTTCTTTAAGGGAGCAAGAGAACAGACTAATGTTTCCCATGGGGATTATTATCAATATCAAATATAAGTAACAAATCATTATAATAGACCTTTTTCACAGTAGGTGTTTTGACATTAAATAGTGGATTAACCACAAGTGTTACCTATGATACCTGTAACAGAGGTGGCAAGTAGGAATAGGTACCAAACTCCAGTTCTTTACTGGCACAGACCAAATTGCTTTGAGCCTATCGAGCATTCGAAAAATCTTTGTCATTCAGCACCAAATTTCGATACCTATGGAGTAAGTGAGCACAAAAGCACAAAAAGGCTGCTTGTACAAAGATCTAACAATGCTGGTGACTCACCATCTGATGTTACATGTGGTTGTGGCATGCAGGGAAAACGAGACAGAGAGGGGGATCATTGTTTATTTTTGTAGAGCCAGCTACTTATCTGCACCAGTGATCACTCAGTGAACTAAATCTGGCTTATTAACTAGCCAGTGTAGTGACCCTGTTAACTCAACAGTGAATCCGTTCACTTCAATGCCCAGTCAGATGGATGTCCTGGTACATAATCCTTGCCACTGTTGGGATAAATAACTGGGAGCAAGGCAGAGTGTCTTTCTGACGGCAGACATGTTACGTTTACAGACTGACAGGTCAAAGGAGAGAAACACCTGAAGTTGATGGTAAGGCCAGGGCTGGCTGCTGTTTAAGTATGAGCTTATTTATAGTTGTTTATATTTGTATATAGTTTAATATTGTACAAATATTCCATCCATTTCTTCATTTTTGTCTTGTAATCCAGGTTAATTAAAGTGTCCAGATTAAAAAGCAGTTTCTCCAGCTGCTGGCAGGTCTTAGAACGTAATGTAATTTTCTTTTTGTTGTAATGGATTTTATGAAATTGATATGGAAAAAGGTATCGTTAAGGACTCAGTATAGAAGTCAAGGTACTGGTGTCAATACCGGTTTTGAACATCTTTGAATGATACCCAGTCCTAGTGGAAAATAACAAATATATATAAGAAGATAACAATAATATAATAATACTTTGTTACTTTAATTATTTTTTTTCCTGGCAACTTTTACGTTTACTCTCTACAGTTTTACACAAATACCTGTACTTTCTACTCCTTACATTTTCAAAACAAGCTTTAATGCATTTTAGGAGAGTTATTGATTATTTTTATCGCACATCATCATACACTGCCTTCTCAACATCAAGATCGATTACAATCGAAATGGATGAGACAATAACACATAGAAAAGACGATTCCTTGATGTCCATCATCATGTCCATATCACACACAAAAGTAACAATACAAAAACTACGTAAAAGACACAACAAGATAAAAAATATATTAAAAGATGTAACCAGACAGAACAGGCCAAGAGGGAGTCTCAACCATGGAGAAAAGGTGAGGTTCATTTAACTTTGCATAGAAACAGCTAGTAGAAGTGTCCTTCAGAGGGAGGGAGTTTTTGACACACCGATCTGCACTACTTCTTGAGTAAAGAATGTGTGTATTTTTTGCCATCTCCTCTAATAAAGCTTACGTTCCATTCAGGTCAGACAGAGTCAGGGTTGTGCTGTTGTGCATTTTGGCTCACTGGAAAGGTTCTGCTACTCTAAATGGAAAGGGATCCTATGTAGTATCATTGGTAACAACTGTATTTACTATTTCATATCTATGTCTGCTGAGAAAAATGTCTACTGGTACTGTATTTGTATGGGTAAGAAAAAATTTTATTTGTTACAACAGATTTTTTTGGGCTATCTTATTTCCAGAGTATGATCTCGAACCCTGTCAGGACCCTGGAACGCCTCGGTTCGGCTGGCACACGGGCTCCAGGTTCGGCATTGGTGACTCACTGGGGTTCTACTGCAACACAGGCTACCGTCTGCAGGGGGCAAAGGAGATCGTGTGCTTGGGAGGTGGCCGCCGCATGTGGAGTGCCCCTCTGCCAAGGTGTGTGGGTACGTGGTCAGCTGCTTTTATTCCGTTTTCTTTCCTTGTTTGTGCATGTGTACTTTGCAGAATTTACACTGTTAGTCAGGTTTTTAATGTGTTTGGCACTGATATAAACTTTTTATTAGACATTCAAGAGCTCAGTGGAATTGGGTTTACTTAAGTAGATTGCAATTAAAAGCTCGGACCTGTGATTAATACTGATTCGAGCTGCTAGGCTAAAACTGTCCTGGGAGATCTCTTTTCCATTGAAGGGTGCTCCAAGGGCAGGTCAGGGGAAAGGACTTCAGGGGCAGTACCACTGCACTGATTTTCTTTTTTTCCCCCCAGAGGAGCTCAATTACATTACTTGCACATTTTAAGAGCTGACTCCAGGGATCTAGTCGTTTCATAGCAGAAGGATTGTGTCTTTAAAACTGGTGCCATCACACCCTGTGATGGAGGGCTTAACCCTGCCTCTGGCACACCAGTTAGCCCCATGTTAGAAAAGGACGGCTATGATGATATGAATTTTACATGATAGCAGCGCTTGGAAACAAGTAGCAAAATGTTTATGTAGGGCCTGTAGGGACTGCTTTTAATTGGTTGTGAGTTTTAAAGCAGGCTTACTCATGTTTTAAAGGAAAATAAATAAATAAAAATCTGTCATATGTTATTTAGTATACATGCAGAGAAATGCATAGTGTGCATTGATGTCCAGCCCATTCATAGTCTATAATTTGCTCTTTAGATTCAGTACAGTTCATTTTGGAAAGTAATCCTCTTGTGTTTTATCTTGGCATGGTGTGAGAAAGCCAGTGGGGTAAATCTTAGAAACGAAGCCTGTAATGTTTTTACACTGAGCATTTAATAGTCTGCTCAGCATTTCACAACGTGTCAGTGCCAGTTCATAATGACTATTATGATAGGAAAGTAATAAAAAGGAATGGACATGTGGATGAATTAGTAATTACAATCATCCAAATAAGAGATTTGAATTATACCTTTATCCCTTTAGTAGCACCAAATCTGAGTCTCTTTTTGCAGTGCCTGTTATTATGTAACTAGTAATGTCTATTGTCTGTGTGTGCAGCCGAATGTGGATCAACAGTCTCCAACAACGAGGGAGTTCTTTTGTCACCAAACTATCCAATGAACTATGACAACAGCCACGAATGTGTGTACAGCATTCAGGTCCAAACAGGCAAAGGCATCAACATCACTGCTGGCACCTTTCAGCTTGCACCAGGTGACATCCTCAAGGTAAAAACACAAAGCTGTCGCTCCTCTTTGTTGACAGAAAAGAGATTACCAGCAAATAAACACAGGGTGTTGGTGAAGGACACATTCAAATCAATTAATAAATGTTTAAGTATTTGTGGCAGGTCCTGATGCTTTTTTATTGCAGTATGAACACCACTGGAAACTAGAAAGGGGATTTTATGTAAAGCACCAGGCAGAATGCACAAGTGTTTTGCCTCGGAAAGCAGAGCAAAGGTCAAACAGCAGCAGCAGCATCATCATCCCTTTGGAAAGGAAGGGATTCATTTCTTTGCTCAAGGGCATTTTAACAGTTTTGGTAAGCACCACAGATGTGAAGTAAATGACTGTGTAGTCGCCACTTCACAGCTGGAATGCACTCTTTTTGGGATGCAGATGTCTTGTCTAATGCTTCAATTAACAGTATTGTAGCCTACTATCTGTGTTTCCAGTAATGGAGTTGTGTAGACGGTAATCTCTTGTACTTAGTCATTTTGTGAACATCTGAAATGTGAAAAGACATGCTTAGAGAGCTAAATTGACTTGAAGGAAGGGAAAAACTAAAACAGAGAGGGCCCCCATAGTATTTCAAAGGAAGAGCTCATGGCATTGTGTGTCATTTCTTGTTATTTCAGAGATGCCAATCAGGAAAGATTAGGTATACTGCTGAAAATTTGTACATTTTGAATTTTAAAAGAGTGCTTTGTCAATAAATACTTTCCATTAGGTTTGTGGATCAAAACATATCTGTGATTTAAAAAAAAGAATAGCAAAGGAAGATTAAAAATGCAATTATGTTCTGCAAAAATCCTCTGAACATAAAACAAACAATCTACGTTGTTCTTTGCTTGAGGAATGCACTACTTTTAAACACTCCTTGGATTTAGGTATTTCATTATTGAAGAATGTGTAAAATTTGGTTTGTTAAATCGTCTTTTGTTGTTTCACATCATGATCCTGCCACCTTTTTAATCCAGCTTTACAGTTGCATAGTGGCAAATCAATGGGTAGAATTATGGTCACTCCAATCTAATTTTCACACCCCATTTAGGTCATTGGTTTTGCAATAGAGATGCCATATAAACCAGAGGAAATACAGTACTAATAGCTTCTTTTTAATTCTGGCTCTATTTCTTCAGTATGAATATTTAATTCTTAATATGAATCTACTTTATTGTGGGTATTTTTTATTCCCCATAAGTAGCAAACCTCTCCATCACGTTCTTCTGTCTCTGATCAGGTGTATGATGGTAAAGACGGCGCAGCCCCACTGCTTGGCACATACACAGGCACACTGATGCAAGGTCTGTCCCTCACCAGCACCTCCAACTATCTGTGGCTCGAATTTTACTCTGACCAGGAGGCGACGGCAGCAGGGTTCCGGCTCATATACCACAGTAAGTCACATTTCATTTCCCTGGGGGAGGAGGGCCCTAAAGCTTTTCCAAATGAGTGAATTTAGCCTCACTTCAGGAGCCAGGCATCTCAAGTAGCAGAATTTAAAAGAAAATTTTAATTGACCCTCACCCTGCTTCACTGTGTCTTTCACTGTCAGGGTATCCATTAAACACAGCATGGTGTATCTGCGCCATTCCTGCAGGAAAATTAGCTTTTTTCTCGCCTCCCTTTCTCTCCCTCTGTCTGTCTCTCTGTGAATCCCTTTTCCCTCATCCTTTGGTCTACAGTCCTGCAATTAGTGCCTATGCCTGCCTAACTGTACCTTGTTAAAACAGGTGAATTATTGCTGGGATTGTTTGAAATCAGTGTATTTGTGTGTGCATTGGCATTAGCGTGTCTCTACATACAGTATGTATGAGTGTGTGTGCATTGAAAGTTTGGGTCACTGTTGTAAGTGGGCCACTAATAGATGGGTTTTGTTTCTCTCTCTAATTGGCTTGCTGACTGTGTATTGTTACTAACTGTTTCTAATTTATTACTGTGACACGGGAATGTTTTGGTGACATTGCATTTTGCAGTCCAATTTAAAGTGTTTTTGTGTTTTACCTGCAATTGAGCTCTCTGAATTCTTTTTGTCTACCAGTGGGTTTGAGTAGAATTCAACATAGTTAGTGAGCATGGCAACAGGCCAAGAGCTGTTTTCACTTGAATAGTATGAAAGCGAAAAAGTTTGCAGCTAACTTGCAGTTACTAGGCACACATTGGTAGTTTTTAGTCTGTGATAAATGCAACAAATGTGCTGGGCACAGTATACTTCAAATTATATAAATACTAAAGAGTGCAGTAAAGCATTACTCTCAGTTTTGGTTTTGCATCCTGACAGACCTACAGAAATAATAATAAAATGTACATTAATCAGGGATGTGCACTCATTTACAACAGCTAAATAAATTACCACCAGCAATGCAACTACATTAGTTTGATGATATTATGGTTTAATTACAAGCTGCCTTTTGAGTTACAGAATTACCCATAATTAAGTATCATGTAATGTCATTTCATTCCTATTTTTTCCAGGGATGTGCACAAGGTAAATAGAATACTACAAGCTGCACCCTTTATCCCTCTCAAAGTGCAGCTTTTACATGGTCTTCTCCATCTGAATGAATAGCATTTTCAAGCGGTAGAAGCCTGACTGATGTATGAACGGCACAGGGCAAGCAGAAGGTGGGATACGGGCAGCTGAACATGAAATCTGATCATGTTTTCATGACTCCTCTACCAAAAGTGCTGGGGTAATTTTCTAAATGTGAGCTGCAACTGCTGGAGATTTATACTGGGCATGACACTTGTAATACTACCATAACATCTGGCATGGGCATGGACCTCGCTGTGAGAAGAGACCATAAATCAGCACTGCTGGGTTTATGTGCGGCCACTGTTGCTGCATAGCAGAACACTTACATTTAGTACCCGAAAGAGAGGGACGCACATAACAGCCATGGTCAAGTTCAAACATGGCGAGCTAAAGAGTTATTGCAACATTTTCTTGTTTGTGGCTTGTTTATTTTATTTCCTTTCTATTACCCCAAAGCGTTACGAGTGGATGGGCTGTTTCTCAGTCGTGGTAAATGTCCACACTCAATTGAACATTTAATTGTGAACGTCTAATTGTTCTCTCTGTCCAAAAGGAATCTTTTACTGCCAAGTAATATATTGGGATTGTAAGCCCAGCTCTCATCTGTGCTCAACTGGAAATTAATTCTCAAAGCTCAATCAATATCTCTCTACAATACAGATAAATGGCAATATGGCCTTGGTTTACAGAATGGCTGCTCTCCAGAGGTTTTAAATGCTGACAAGCAGTTCTTTGTTGGTATGTGTGTATGGTTTTTCATGTTGCCATTCTTTGACTCAGATACTTCGTGACCCTCTTCTTCTCTTCTCCTAAATTTTTCTTGTCAAGGCTTTGAGCTGTCCCACTGTGATGATCCAGGTGTGCCACAGTTTGGCTTTAAAGTCAGTGACCAGGGTCACTTTGCTGGAAGTGCCATCACGTTCGGCTGTGACCAAGGTTACACCCTGCACGGCAGCGGCATACTCAAGTGCATGACTGGGGAGAGAAGGGCATGGGACAACCACCTGCCGTCATGTATAGGTAATCCTTTCTGCCTGTGTCTTAACGCTGTCTTTGTCTGTGTCTCAGTTTCTGTTCCAAGACATCCTGTCTCCCTGTCTCTGTCCATCTCTCTGCTTTTCTGTAGGAGCTTATATTATTATTCAGGCCAGGCAGACTGTCAACATTGCTCAGCTAGGTGTTAATCCTAAGGATTTATCCAGAGATGATTTCCACCTAATTGAACTGTGTTGAAGGAAAATAGACCGCTTGTCATTTTGTAAGATAATATAAAGAGCTCTGATGTTTTATTGTGAATCATTGATCTCCCTGTGTGTCCTTGATGCACAACTGGCTCTATAGAGTCATTAAGAACAGAATAGTGAAGCAATCTTAATTGCTATTGAGCTTTCACTGTTGCAGTGCCTTGCTTTCATTCATAGACTGTGTTATTTAGATGTTTTAATCCACAAGCAATTGATCAGCATTTTCTAAAAGTAAAAGCACAATTATCGTAGTATTCATGTCAGATTGAGTCATGGATGTGACGTATAATTTTGGCTGTACTTTCATATTCAGAACATGCTGAGACAGAGAGGCAGAGAAATGATAAAGCTATTACCTGCACGCAGCTAGAGTCTGCAAGGTGTTGTGAGCCAGTGTCTGTTTCTTGATGTCTAACAGTGATGGATTAGGGTAAGAAATGATTTACAAATTTCTGGACGTGTGCAGAATTGCACTTAAAATGCCACCATGTCCTCTTGCCTTTTTCAACGACACATGTATTTGTTGTCTTTTTTCAGTAAAAGCACTTCAGTCTGGCATTGTGGAACGTTCAATACAATCACAAAAAAGCTAAATCAGTCTATTGATTAACCGTTTAACAGTGCTGGATCACTGAATGGTCAATATTGATAGTGAGCTTGGTATCTGTGAGCTGAATGTTAAATGGGATTACCAGTCATTTCTCCAGGGCTACATCCTGGCTCCTGTCAAGGACTTTTACATTTGCCCAGTGTTATGATACTGATTATAGCCTACCACTGTGGTAATCTAATGCAATTTTCCTATTAATTAAGTGCCGGTTGTTCTGTAATATAGATAGCAAGATGATAACCAGGGGAGAGACAACATAGATTGGATGATAAGATTCCTTCAGTCATTAACATTTGTAGCAGTGTCCTCCCTGTAGTGTGAGGCCCAGACTATATATTCTCTGGACACAGTCTTTTTAAAGTTAATTAATGGCATCATTAGGAGGCATACTTAGAGACAAAGCAAGTTTTGCATCTCTGAGTATCTCTGCCCAGGCAGGAAGTCTTTGTTGCAGTCCCATTACCTGTTAGAAAAAGAAAACGGTTCATTTTCAGCAGAATTTAAACTGTTGTTCATTAGTTCTCATTGTAGGCTCAGAGCTCCACTGAGCTTGGAGTCTTAGAGCATTTTTTTCTGTATTTGGTTTCAACATACTGTGTTGAGTGTTTCCTCTCGTGTGAGTCTGCACTTCTGGAGGTTTTCATGTATTTTTTTGTTTGTGTGTGTTTGTGTGGCTGCAGCGGAGTGTGGTGGCAGTTTTAAGGGTGAGTCTACAGGGCGTATCCTCTCTCCTGGGTATCCCTTCCCCTATGACAACAATCTGAGGTGCACCTGGACAATTGAGGTCAACTCTGGCAACATTGTCAGGTAACTCAAGCTAATAAATAAACACATACATATTTATGCATGTACAGTATACCCATTATGAATTAAAAAAAAGTTTGCTTTTGTCTTTGTAGAACTCTAAGCCATTTATAATGTTTTAGAAAATCCTAATACTTTAGAATAATCTAATTTAAATGAGCATTATTTATCAAAATATGCAAATTGTATTGTGCATCATTACTCATGAAATATTGTGGTGAGGGGAAAAACATGTATTTGGGCCTTAAATTGGTAGTCTTCTTAAGATTCTAATTAGTTAAAATCAACAAAGGCAAAGTTGGACACTCAGCAGATCTGTGTGATAAAACTAAAGGGAATTTGATTGACGTTATCATAAGACTGCAGTTTATGCACAAGGAAATTGCCTAGAACTGAACTGAGTTGATTTAAATGCATCTTAAATTAACTGAGGTCATCTTAACTTGACCTGACTTTAAAAGACTTGAAAGATGAAAACATCCTAAAAATGTTTTCATGAGATGTTATTCAGTTCAGTTAAGATTCTAAACGTGAAAATATCTCTGCTAAAGCTAGACGTCATCAAGAGAAACAGTCTGCAGCCGCTCCATTAACAATGATTCGAAGAGGGACTTTGTAGGCACTGCGACAGCACCCAGGGGAATTTTCCTGGGACATGGAAGCATTTTTTTTTTGGTTGAGAGCACCTAGTATTACTGTGAAATAAAACCCATTTGGGCTTAGAGGTCGAAGTAAACATGGTATGATTTCATAAAGTCAGCCACACATTATTTGTCAGAAGAGCTGCTTGAGGCTATCTCTTGATGAGATTGCAGATAAGTCTGTGCACTCATATTTCTAACTTTGGCAAAAATTGATTGATGATACCAAATCTCAACTGAAATGCCCAAAAGCAAAGGGACACTGTCTCGAGATAGATCTCTTCTTTGAACTCATTTAATCTTGCCAGGTTCAGCACCTATTTTGCTTTTCTCCTTGGGAATATTTGTTTTTGTTTTATTTGAGATGCAAAGGCATCACAAGCATCAACTAAACGTGAGTGAATTGACTGGATCTGAAATCTTAAATACAAATGTGACTGGATAGAATTAAAGCCAAAGTGACACTATTCACCTCTCCCCCAGTCTCCAGTTTCTTGCATTCGACACGGAGGCGTCCCATGACATCTTGAAGGTGTGGGACGGGCCTCCTGAGAACGAGATGTCTCTGAAGGAGGTTAGTGGCTCGCTGCTACCCGAGGGGATCCACTCCACTCTCAACGTCGTCACCATTCAGTTCGAGACTGACTTTTATATCACAAAGTCTGGCTTTGCCATCGACTTCTCCAGTGAGTATTTCATGCCGAGTAGTTGATGTACTGCAGATGTAATTTGTTTGCTCTCAGTGAGTCACTGAGAGGAGTTGAAAGGTATTTCAATGTATATGCACTTTTATTAATTTCGAGACAGTAGACTCCCAAATGTTATAAAGTGCAGATTTCCTCATGCCATTGGATCTCTCTGTATTTTATGTAAGCTTTAACCATGTCCTGATGAGCAATGAGAGTCCCAGGTATGTCACAGTTTAGTGCTGACGGTCTCCTGTGCAGCTTTTGCTGCTATATTACTAAATGCACTCTACATCTTCTGCTGATGAGTTGTTTCAAAACCAAACACACAACTATAGCAGTTCTGTAACATATCATATATGACACATAAAATGAGTTTGTTTTCATTTTCTTTAGTATACAGGCATTGAAGCCTAATATAAAAATCAATTACATGGGATTCACTGCACAGGTTTGAAGCTGGAATCGATTCTGGAGATGCATACTGTACTTACACAGCCAGTTTGCCTAAAGCTAAAGGCTACTGATTTACAGAAATAAAATCCTGGTTGTGTTAAGTCACCTTCTGCAGACCTGCAGACCCTCGTGTAACTGTGTCTTGTGGATGGTGGCCAGGATGTTTTTTTAGGATATTCGTCTATTTTTGGGTAAGAAGATTGAAAGTTACACTTTCAATAATTATCGTCTGTCTGACCCCCTGTTTTACAAATGTTAAATCTTATTGAGTGATTTATTAGCACCTACATTTTGAAAACAGATCTATTGTGTGTTATATTTTATCTATTAATAACATCATATATACTCATATCACAGTTTTGCTCAGTGTTTTTGTATTTTAGAAAAGAAAAGAAATTACACCAAACTGCAATATACTTAACTGTGTTAAGTCTCTCAATAAAGTCTGTCAAGATGGGATCATTTGAAGAATCCATCAGATTTTACCAGATCATTCTAGTAGCTCTGGGCTGCTTCACAGCTGTGGTTTAGGAAAAGAGATTAGGAAAACACTGCAGGATTTTGACTGATATCAGTATGTAATCTGCTCTGTGCTCTAACTCTGTTTGAGCTACAGTTTCAGCTTGACAGCTGTCTACCGTGTGATATGAAACTCTGTGTGTGTGTGTGTATGTGTTTTCTCCTGTGCTCATTGATTCCATGTACTTTGTATGCACATGGGCATTTTTAATGTGTGTGTGTCACATGTGTGTGTTCGCCCTTCAGGTTCGCTTGCGACAGCTTGCAGAGATCCAGGTATTCCCATGAATGGTAGTCGCAATGGGGAAGGGCGGGAGCCCGGCGACTCTGTGACCTTCTCTTGTGATCCGGGATATGAATTGCAGGGGGAGAGCAGAATCACTTGCATCCAAGTGGAAAATAGATACTACTGGCAGCCCAGCCCTCCAAGCTGCATTGGTGAGAGAGGGGGGAGATAGTGTGAGTTAAAGAAGGGGGATGTGTGGAGGAGACGGAGAGGGGTTTATGGATTGAGTGAGGGAAGGAGGGAAGGATGGAAGTATAAGGGATCTGCAAAAGAGAGATGGTGAGAGGAATAGGGAGCAAGGGAATTTTTCTATTAACTGGCTGTAGCAGAGACAATAATTCTCACACACTGATGTCTTAAAAATATGTGTATGATAAACAAGACTCTGCAGATATATTTTGAGTTGTTTGCCAACTCTTATGTGGACAAATCCATTTTTGTAGCCAGTCAAAGTCTGAGTACTCTAAGGTCTCCCAACACATTGTCTTATTAGAGCTTAACAGCTAATTACTTAACAATGTAATTAGAAATAATTACACTAAGTAGGTCCAAAGAAACCTAGATGTTCTTGAGTTGCTGCCAACGGGTCTAGCTGAGGTTTTTCTGGCCAGGAAGGAGCTAGGCAGTTGTAGGTCTCGCAATGCGATTACAAGATCACATGACTCAGCATAATATAATGACACCAGAAGCAAGTCTGTATGAGAGAGAACTTGATGTAAATGTCAGCTGTCCTCGTACAAATGAAGTGTTACTGCACTTAATAAGAGCAACATACTCATCAGCGTGTCACTACTTTATAGTAGAACATGACAGCAACAAATGACAAGTAAATCCTTTTTGTGGGGCTTTCAGATTCAGGCACAGAGAGTATCCTCTGACATACACTCAAAAAAACATTAAAAATCACATAAACATAATCCATCCAGTTAAATCCTAGAGCAGAGATGTTCACATTTGCTAATTGATTTGTCATTATATCTCTTTTTTCAAATTCATCATTTTACATAGTATCAGTATTAGTGCAAGTAGATTCACATAGCATCATGCACACTTAAAACAACTGATAAACATTTTATAGCCTGGCATTTCCATAGGTTTTCTTTTATAACATTATCTTTAATTATTTAAAAGTACGCATAGGAAGCATTCATCTTAGATACTACAAAAAAGAAAATAATAATGACGAGCGAGCTGTTAGATGCGATAATATAAATCACATTATATTTTCACTGATTTATTCTATGAGTTCAGGTAAAGTCTAACATAATTGGTTTAATTACCCAGTTATATTATTACAGCATACAGCAACAGCATTTCTACATGCTACAGATATATTTTTATCCGGTTTGTTATCACTGATATTCCACCCTTCAAATAAGATGTCACCCATGTACACCATATCTTACGTTAGTTTCATATCAGCTTCCTCTTTCTAGGCCCTGTGAGATCCAATAGCCAGTGGAAAACATTATCAAGATAATTACATAGCGATCAAGGAACAAGAAGTAAATAAGCAGATAGATTGTTGAAAGTGTTGCAGAGATCAGTTTTGTTGCTTGAATAATTTATAGTTGGAGAGTTTATTCTCTGTATTTGTTGAATTGTGTTTATTCTCCATATTTATCATACTTTACATCCTGCTATGTACAACTACATAGAGATAAAAACATATTTTTGTGTGCAGCTGACCTGTTGTACTGAAAAAAAACACTTACAGGCTACACCAGAATTTAATTGGAAAATGTATCAGCAAGATCCAATATGTTGGTAAGACAAGTGTCAGAAAAATACCTCTTAATCATAATGTAGGGAAATAATGGCACAGTCTTACTAATGCCCTGTTTTTTTGGCCTGATGTCACTGTGGTGCTGATGGTTGTTGCTGATCGAGGTTGAGAAAGGTCATAGATTTGGACTCAATTATATTTAATGACCTACAAGTGCTTCTTCCTTACCTGTCTCAGACTGACTTCAACTCAGCCAAAGACGTTTGCAGCAGCTCAGGCACATTTAAAGACTTTGTTCGTGATCACTATCTGCTTATTTCTCATTCATCTCCTCTTCCTTTTTTATTTCTCAAGCTCCATGTGGTGGGAATGTGACTGGATCTTCGGGATTCATCCTCTCTCCCAACTACCCGCACCCCTATCCACACAGCAAAGACTGTGACTGGCTTATTACTGTCCACTCTGACTATGTCATCTCCTTGGCTTTCATCAGGTAACATCAGCTGCTACAGTATCCATGTTACTTTAAGTTGCTTTTAGTCCAAACATAAAAGTAAAGAATGTCCTGTAAAACAAAAAAAGCGCATAACGGCACATATGGAATAACATATATCCCCATACTGATATAGATTGTTAGGGTTGCATTAGGTCGATACTGGTCTGATAATATCAGTCGACTGATTTCTTTCGGTCTGATAAAATGTGAAAAAAAGTTGCATTATTTCCCATTTAAAGCACATGGGTTTCTTCACAAGTGTGGATCATGTGAGTAAAATTTAAGGATGTCAGCCATGCCTCCTATAAAAAAAAATACTGGAGACAGTGGAAAAAAAAAGTGTTGTCCTCTTAAGTCCATGGTCCAGTAGCTTACAAGATGAAGCTTTCCCTAAACCTGTGTAACCTACCTGTAACAGAATGGAGTCAGTTCTTAGTGGATGCACAGCGGCTCAGGTTGTGCCATGGAATTGCTTGTTTTCTGCAGTGGAACCAGCTATAACATCATAGTATTGAGCAAAGTTGGCCATGTGTGTTAAGCAGAGGACCTGACGTTATGTCCAGGTGTGTTGGGAGATAGAGGGGGGGGATCAGCGGTACTGCCACAAACACCTAGAAGGCGGGTGTTCCTGCCGCTTTGCTGGAATGTGGTGAACAAGATTTCTGGATGAGCACTGTGTATTTCAGGCAGAATTGTGATACGAGCGCAACTCATTTCCTAGGCTGAATAATACTCAGACTGTAAGCTTTACATTATTAATTGCGATCTAAGCTTTTAGCAGCAATACTGGCAGAGCAAACTCACAGATGGGCCTGAGGGCATATTTCAAGGGCAGTGTTACTCTTGACTGTTGAGTATTATTTTTATAGTCGGCTCATGACAGTCCGGAGAAAGATGCATAGGTGTTACGGCTCTTTCTGTGCTTCCACCCACTTTCCCTCTTCTTGAGGTGAAGGAGAGAAATCCACCATGTTTCTTTTTTAAACTTTGTCCTTCAAAACAAACATCTAATAGAGTTACCACAATGCTGCCTTCTCTCTTGGGAATGCCAAATGAAAGGATGGAGTTATGATTTTAAATTGGAGTTGCCTTGATCCAACTCAAATGCAATTATCTCCAAGCTATTTACATTTTTGTCATAAACCACGCTCATTATTTTGAAAACAAATGCTGCTCTCTCCCTCACTGCGGCATGTGATTTGATATACAGCGCTACAATATGAAACGATCTTTTCACACTGCATTGCCATTGCCGTCTGGGAAGATTTTGTGCCAGCGCAGTGTCACAACAATTTAATCTCTTCTCACCTCTTGGGGGAGATATCTTTTTTTATCTCTTTGTCTGGAGATGCAAAACAAATCGCTTGGCATGAGTCACTTCTAACACTGCGGTGCACACTCTCATTTTGAAATCCTGATGCATTCTAAATCTAACATACAATCTATACAATCTGGTGGTTAAGGCTTGGCAAAATAATACCTGTTTTATCTCTCATTTGTCTGTTTCTTTGACTTGCCACAGCTTCAGCATTGAGCCCAACTATGATTTCTTGTATATCTACGATGGGGCCGACAGCACCGCTCATCTGATTGGCAGTTTCCAAGACAGTAAACTACCTGAGAAGATTGAGAGCACTTCCAACTTCATGTACTTGGCATTTCGCAGTGATGGCTCTGTGAGCTACACCGGCTTTCATTTGGAGTATAAAGGTACTATGCGATTGCCTATGCAAGTGGGATTCTACATGCATTTTCACAGAGTATGTTTATGTATTACAGCAGGGGATTAATGCATTCATGCATATGTAAATGAATTAGAAAATAACGTCTTTGAAGTATGCCACTGTACAAAACTACTTTTTGTAATTTTTATACCAGCTGTGAGAATAGCCTTTGGTTCACTCTTATCTGTTTCCAACATGTTTACCATGTTCTTTTTTAATAACACAGTTTTGTTGAATCAAACACACCCTTGCAGCCTGTATAACTATTTGTACCTATCTCTCTTTAATTAGAAACTCCTCTCATTTTAGACTGTTGTCACTGTTCTCAAAGCTTTGTTCTCTCGATTGGCAGCAAAACTGCGGGAGGCGTGTTTTGATCCTGGGAATATGATGAATGGCACGAGAATGGGTACCGACTACAAGCTGGGTTCTATGGTGACATTTCATTGCGAGGCTGGCTACCTGCTGCAGGGCTACTCCACTCTGACATGTGTCATGGGCAACAGCAAGAGACCGGAGTGGGACAGAGCTAAACCAAGCTGTCAAGGTGAGAGGCAACACTTCCACATTAACAGAAGGGTCTGAGTAACAGAGTACTGCACTCCAGCTATTTAGTCAATATTTATTACTCTGTAATACCAAGACTGTGTTGTATGACAATAAACTGAAGTGAAGTATGCACTTCTCTCGCAGAATGCAAGCTCAGAGGAGAGAATAACGTTTTATTGGTGTGGAGCGCTTAATTTATTTTCCTTTTTTATTGTTGATTTTTATATTTTATAGTTTCAATAAAATTAAAAAACACAAAAAGGTATGGAGGACACACTATGTCAGACGTTTATATCAGACACATACTATGTGATTTGTTAAAACAATATTGAGGCTCTAGACTTGTTGGTCTGTTCCAGAAATTAACAGAAAGGAGTTTATGCAGGAATTTATGCACTCGAGACATAAAGGTAGAGTCAGTAAGATATGTCTGAGTTGTTCGTAAATTCACCAGAAAGATAGCTCATTGAGTCTCATTCTCAGGACATTAAATACCGATGTTTTGGGTTGGCAAAGCATCTCGAGCAAAGAAATGCAGGCAGAGGGCAGGTTCTCTGCAGATATGGACACCACCATACATTTAAAGGTTAAAGGTAAAGGCCAAATTTTTGTGACATTATACAATATAAAATGTGCATTATATCTCTGCTGACGCACTTCTAGTAATGATGAAAGGGATCATGGTGTGATGTTTGTATGAGTCAGTACAGAGTTTTTTAGGAAAGTGACATTCTTGTGTCTGTTGGAAAAGTCACATGTGTGTTTGTGTTTTTGATGACTCCCCAAAAGGTAAGTTACTTTAAATAATACATGTTTGAGAAGGTGGAAAAGTTTCCAAATAAAATACTCTAACTTTAAATGTTAGACAATGCATTTTTTCAGGCTCATTGTCCTGGCTTTTGCCAACAGGAAAAAAATATTATGGTCAAAATGGTATCAGTTTTCATACCAATAACTGTTCCCTCCAGTACACAGCCAGATGTCAAATATGAGTTCCATTATTCTGGTGAACCCTATCAGTCTACACAGACTAAATCATTGTCCTTTCAGCACAATAAACACAGATAGCAACAGGCTCCATCGAGGCACATAATATTTTAAGTTATCAATTGATCAATCCATAAATTTGCCAATAAACTGACCATAAACATAAAACCTGGAACTCCAGTTAAATTTAGCAGAGTAAATAATAAAAGGAATCTGAATATAGACTTTGAACAAGAGGTCTGGGAGAATATTGTCCATAACATCAGGTCACCAATATGGGATAATAGAAGCAAATGTATACATTATAAAATAATTCATAGATATTATTGGACTCCAGTCAGACTTCGGAGCCTTGGTTTAATTGAAAGCAGTTAGTGCTGGAAATGTAAGAACTCTATAGGTACTTTTCTACACCTTATGCAGGACTGCTCACTGATTTCCCCATTTTGGATGTGAGTGGTTGGGACAATTGAGGAGTGGTTTGTTCAGCCCTTGCCAAGGACACCACGATTTTGTCTTATTGGAGACAAATCTGTTCTGCCAGCTGGACTTACAAAGGCACAGTTTGCTAGCTCTTTCAGGCTTCCTTAATGCAGCCAGGATTATATTACGGAACTGGAAAAATATGAGTGCACCTTGTTATAAGGACTGGATCGAGATCATGACTGTTACAGCCTCATATGAGTTATTGCTGGCCAAAATGAGGGATTCTGTGACAAAATTTAATGAAATGTGGGGAAGCTTCCTCAAATTCACCAAAGGCAGGGACCACTAAGTATTGTGTGAAAAGTCATAATGTATATATCATGTGAAGTTTTGTGTCTCTACCTATTCCTGCAGAATTAGTTTATGTTTAAACTAACAGTAGTTGTAGAAACATCAGACAGTGAACTGACATAAACTGGTTGAACAAGAGTCAATTTTATTTAATTTTTTATTGTAAAATGGCATTATACAAGTATCAGTTGTGTATTTTTCACTACCATATCTACTGTATTGCCATTTAATGGAGCTTTTTAGTATCCTGGTGATCACAGTGTCAAGACGAGAAGTGAATTTCAAACCCAGTCCTCCTCCATCCTGTAGCAGTACACCATTTTTAATACCCTTCAAAGTATTTAATCTGCCAAGGTTGAATTAGAATTCAGCTCTCACTTTCAGCAGTGGGGAACGGGGGGACACCCACTCTCACATCAGGGAGCTATTCATTACTTTTACAGTTGGCACCTGTGTAACTTCACTGAACAGCCCTGGGGTTATGTGTTTTACTAAAGGGTCCATCAGCAACTCTCCATTTAGTATTTTCACTTTGAGGCCAAATTTGAACTGATGACTTACCTGTCTAAAGGCTAAAACTAATGGCTTCAGCTGTCCCAAGATATGGCCAGCTCCTGCCCCCCTGCATTATTTAGCAATTACCTGAAGTTGATGGTGTTTCCCAAACAAGCAAAACATGCAGTTTACATTAAAAGTCAGTAATTGCTAACAAGGCTGATTCCTGTTGTTGAATGATATTGTTGACAGCAGGGATCACACTGTAATACATGGACATGCTAACCACTCTGTTAATATGTACAATCATACACACAGCAGAACCGTGGAGTGCGACCTCAACATTTAACCCGTCCCTGAGGAGCAGTGGGCAGTCACTGTGCAGTGTCAGGGGACCAATTCCACATTTAAGTCACTGGTTCAGTCAGGGGCACTGACATGAGAATTAACATGATATGCATGTGTTTTGATATTGTAAGGATATCTGTTTAACCATTTTTTGTACCCAGTTCAGTATGTATGCAAAAGATGGACATGCCAAACGTATGGCTTTCTCATCATTGGTTGATATTAGCTTATCACAGATATATCTGTATAGAAGTATATGCTGACCAGTAATTACCAAGAAATTGCAGATATGCCATTGACACTAAATGTTATTATTTTATTGATTTCTAAAATGATTTTTTTGTTTCTACTACATCCTTTAGTCTATGATCCAGACTGCATCCATAGCAACGGTCTGCAATTCAGAAATAACAGAGAATAAAAGGCCGTAACCGACCAAAGAGAACTGAGGATTCAACAAAGCCATGCAATAAAATTCTTTTAATACATCAAATGTAAGGGGTCAGTGGTGGTTAGGCTCTAGTCTCTTGACAGGTATGTCTGTCATAGTTTACATTTCCGTTGAATCCATTGTCTGTCCACATTTTAGCATGCTACTCAACACATTCAGCACATTAGATTTGTTGTATTGTGTTGTGATGGCTCCATTAGCCCACATGTCTGCGTAATTGAAGTGGATAGCAGAGCAGGGTCAGTATCCTTCAAATGCAACCAGTTAAAAATCTAAAAACATTGGAACCTCTTTATATGCAGCTGCCTTTCTGTTTGTAATGATAGAGCATTCTCATGTTTTTAAAAGGGCCACATACATCAATAAATTATGTATTGTTTATTGTTGGGAATTTGGATAATCTGAGAACTCTTGAAATGAAAAACAAATACACTGACATCTTAAATTGTAAGCTGATTCTCAATATTATCATATGAACAGATTAAAGTAATTCACTTTTTTATATCTGGGCATGTAGTTTATTCCTTCCCATCTGTCTTTCAAAGTACACAAAATAATAGGTTTTGTGGTGGTGCCCACTTCTCCTTAGCACTACACCCACCTGTCACAATGGAACCATTAAAGCATATCCTGTGAATCCCATCCTTCCCATAGTGCTTCTCTCACCTGCTGTTGATTGACAGTACAGTGTGCCCTTCTTCCCAGCAGAAGCATTCTCAGATTCCTCACCCACCACAGCACTGTAGCTTGCTTTCTGTCTGACAAATCAGCTTGAATTAGAGTCCCACTTGCTGTCATCACATATGTTTGATTACATGCCTCTTGCTACTCCAACAACCAAATGCGGATAAATTGCTGATCCATCTTTCTACATTAGTGCCTCTGTTCACTTTTGTTCATCCTCTCCTGCGCTGTGCTGGATGAAACAGCAGTGACATGTGCATTGTGCGGGCCACAGGGGGCTCAGAGCAGCTGGTGACAGCTTCCCTCCGACAAATGAGTGTGTGTTTGTTTACAGTCGAGGCTCCCCACCTGATGGCTCAGTCCGTGAGGTCTGAGGCAACTCCGTTAGAGGGCCTCTTGGCAAATTAGGTACATCATTAGCTTAAGAAAGGAGATGCAATGCAGGTGTAGGACAGACCACAGTTTATATTGATTAAGTGACACTGTGCTGATGGTATGTGTAAATGTTTATGAGATACAAACTTAGAAGGATATGATTTTTGTTTGGAGCTATTTGTTTACAAAGGCATGTATTGGTACTCCCCTTGGGGATGGGGGTCTTCATACCTTACCTTGGCTTTGGCAGCATAAACTGCATTACTGCATACTAACAAAAATGCATTTTTCAATGTTCAAATCAATTAAGATTGTAAATAATTATCCAGCAATATGAGCAACTGGAATTATGTGTGCAGTCTGCTGACTAAAAGCTTGGTTCAGCCTTGAAGAGTTGAATCAGAGTTTCTCAAAATATGCCGCTGGGTGATATGGGCTGATTAAAGTCACAGACATGCGATTGTGTGCTTTGTTGATTGATGGTGTTTTTACGTATTTTGAAGGCAAAAATGTTTTTCCTCACTGGTTGTTTTCTTTTTATGTTTTCACCCAGTAAACACAACTCGACTCCTTTTTGTCCTTTTACAGCTCACTTTCCCTTTGAAAATGTCCCCTAAGTGTCTCTCAAGTGTCAAATTACTTTGGCATGCTGGCCATAATTATATTTGTCAGCAGCTGAAAGTTCAAAGGTGACTTTTCATTTCATTTTGTGATATGAAATGCTTACCTGTGCACTTGTGCCCGTTAAAAATGGTTTTGCTGATTGTATTTCATTGGCTCATTTCCCCAGGTATTGTAAAGTGGTTGTTTCATATTTGTTAACTGTGCTTCTGTGTTGCTTCCCTCCCTATCCTGACAGCTCCCTGCGGAGGTCACTTCACAGGTTCAGAGGGAACTGTGCTGTCCCCAAACTACCCACATAATTACACCAGAGGCCAGACCTGTGTCTATGACATCTTCGTCCCTGGGGACTTTGGTAAGCATTTCAAGCATTATTTTCACAGAGTTGCAGAGAATTGTTGCTTACCGTCTGTTCAACTGCTGCTTATAGCCCGTATGTGGTGCCGTTTCCAGAAATATTTCTACTTCAAACACAAAGTGAGTGGAGGAGGCTAACTGAGATAATTGTTTATGTATTCTGTGAGTTTTGTGTTAATAATGAGGATAGAAGATAATCTGTGAAGAAGTGGAGGCTTTCTCTCAAAGCAGGTCATAGGTGACAGAGTAGTACCAAACAAAATGTTCAGATGTGCATAATTCATTCCCCTGTAGTGCTCAATTTTATTTTTCATGCATTTCAGTATTTTGTAAGTTTGGACTGGTATGTTTGATGGTTATAGCCATTGACACTCAGGTTAAATGCTTGTCTGCTGCTGGATTAATGTCCATTCCCTATGTGCCTCCTCCACATCTGACAGCCAAACTGACAGAAAATCAAGCCAGTGGTTACATTAAAGGTCAGTGTGGGCCACTGCTATCCCTCACAGTGGTGTATATCTAATAAAATTAGATTTAATCAACAACCAACATACTGTAAGGGGACTGCTGTACCTCCTCTGGCTGTTTAGTACTTTTACATACGAGTTGAAACACAAGCTGAAGAATTGCTGTGTTTGGGCTCCAGCAAATAATTGATTGTGTTGACATGAAAAATGCTCCGCACTGCAGGTAATGGAGAGGAAGGTCAAGCAGCAAAGGGCTATAGGCAATAGATGGAGCAAAGAAAATGCCCGGGTGCCGAGTTTATCCAAGCGCCTCTGTATATACATAATTCAGCAAAGATCTAGAAGACCTTGATGCTCCTCTGCTCAATATTCCATGTTAGTCATAAAGAGCTGCTGGAGTCGTAGGCAGAGGTTTTTATTCTGTAAAGCCCCTTGCTTATGAAACACAGATTAATCCCCTGTGTGATGATCCAGCTCGACAGTTTACATCCTCTGTTGCTATCTCCCACTGCTCATGGAGTCCAGGAACCCACAGGTCTCTTTTTTTATTTTATAAATATTGCATACAAATGCAGCCTTTGCTTAAACTGCCTGCGAAAGCTTAATGGAGTGTGGAAGTCACCAAGCAACATTCCCACCTGGGCCTGCAAATTTATTCCAGGGAGTGCAGACACAGAGGCTATTGAAGAGCCCGCTGATGATGAACAAGACTGCCGTGGCATGGCTTGAGGGAAATGTACTCTGAGTAGTAGGCTAACAAAGCAACTGGGGCTCACAGCTTAAGTAGAGCAAATTATAAATTTGGGACTACAACTCAAGCTATGATGTAACAAGAAATCCTAAATTATCTAAAGCCATGTGCCCTTATTTCACTAGTAATAAATTAATCTTTGCACCTTGCAAATGAAAAACAAGGTCTCAGCAGTGTTTTTGCTTTAATCATGATTGACAAAACGGAGCTCATTTGCATACAGCTTATACTGTAGATGCTCTTAGCCACTGACTTGTTATACAGTACAGTATATTGAAACCACAGTACCACCCTTACTTAATTATGCAAGTTAAATTACATTAAATATAAGGCCAAGTAATGTATGTTGATTTCAACACTGTGTTGTTTTTAACCTCCAGATAAAACAGTACAGACAGAAATTCTGCTCTCTGCAGCAGCTTGGCAGCTGAGTCTAGCCTATAGGCAGTGTGATAGCAGAAATCACATTTCAGTGTCCAGTATACAGGTAATTGAAATTTGTAAGCGCCTAGGGTAGAGTATCAAACGTATATGTCCTAGTCCCCCATATGACCGATAGCATACCATAAGCCTTTGAGACACCATGTCAACTTAGTTGAACTGGCAGGGAAAGGTCAGTGGAAAATATCATCTCATGACTCTGGCCCAATGACCTGAAGGTTTTACACTTGGGTAGCCGGGGTGGGGGGTGGGGGGTTTACAGTATTATGTGGATTTATGTCTTTTGCAATCGAGGTGTAGCCACAAACGCAGTTCTTGGCATAGTGTATGTATTATAAAATGTTTCTTAATATTAGAAATATGTTCCAAGCACACTGTGTTAGTCTTCTCAGCAAAAAAAAAGGAGAAGAAAGAAAACATTGGATGCAAGATTAATTAAAGCATGTGCTCTTAATGATTATTATTAGAATATCTGATTAAGTTAGTGCCAGTAAAGTGCCTGACATCATGTCTGAAATTTGCTTGCCAGTATGGCAGCCAGCCATCAGCGGTCGGTTGCCAGAATGAAAGCCATTTTTGAATTGTTGATCATCATAAGATGGATTTTGCAAAAAACAATTGGCTTAGCATCACCAATAATGCAAAATAAAATTAACAGTGATAGACAGATGTTTTTGTAATTGCATATTTACAAGGTAGCCTGAAGTATAATGAGGTAAATTGCAGTAGGGAAAATAATTACCTCCTGTAAGTCTGATCAGATCTGTACTTCATTAGTCATATCATCTATATTTGATTTGGATATGCAGCAAACAAAGCAGGGCTAGAAAGTGTTGTTCATTTTTGAGGAAATATTAAACACTGTTCAAAAGTTTTTCAAGGATAACCTGATTTTGTATTATAATTGGCAAGGTTGTCATGTTTCCAGATCTTTGCAGTTATCTCACAGATAATAATATTACTGGATGACAGGTTGTGAAAGATGAAAAATAATTTAATTTCAGCTTTGCCATTTGTGACCAAGTCAGTTAGAGGTGTTTTTTTTTTCAAATTTGACTCTCTTATTGCCTGAGCACCCGGGTGACTGGTAAAGTAATGACGGTACACTCTGTCCAGAAGAGTAAGTCAACGTGACAGCAGCACTCTCATTTTCCTCCCATACCAAGTCGAGGAATTCAGCATTCTTTATTTGTTGTAGTTGTTGTTTTTATGTAACAATAAAAACAGCTAAAGTCAAATGGTTCAGTGGTTCAGATGTTGTTGCTGAGGGCAAATGGGCAGCTGTTACTGTCAAGCCCTGCAGTACAAGTCATTACCTACTCTGACTTTGATTTTTTTTTAACGACAGGATTTTGGCATGCACACATTTTGGAATAATACTAATGAAATTCTGTAATCAGCTACAATTCCTTTTTTATTTTGTCATCTGCTGTACTTTTCCCAAAAGCGCAGGGTCACACTGTGTTTTAAGATTCTCTGACAGGTTGTCAGTGCAAAGGATTATGAAAGCTTAAACAGTTTTGGGAATGTTTGTAACTGTTATGTGTTGGTAGATATTTTGTTCAGTAGTATCCTTGTACAGGTTGTGTAGATTTGCCATATTCTGTCCATGCTTCCACGGTTTTTGTTTTTCTGTCTGTAACTAATGCCATAGATAGGTTCATTCGTCCCTGTATGTTTCTGTGTTATCCTCTGGACTTCATTTCGCCATGCTGCATTTTGCACCTGCTTTACTAACATAATGTATGCACATAATAAACATCCATCCCTAACATCATAATGCATCAGAATGTAATCTACTTCAATTCTGCCTGCAGCATCACCTCAATCATACAGAGATTTCTTCTGTCATTTTACATAGGACTTTTTGGTCCTACATAATATATATTTACAATCTGGATACCCAATATCTGCTCTTATCCTGCACATATACATTCATATAGGCATTTATGGACTGTATTCCAGTAATCATGATCATAACAATTATAATAAATTATGAGCTGGCAGTAGACTGCGATGATTAAAGCACACTGTGAGTATAGTTAGTAAAAAGGCTCAACATTCATTTGTGAGCCATCATTTCTTGGTAGCTCACTCATATGTATGCTCTGTGCATAGTTTATTTTACTTTGCACCACTCAGATGTCATTAAGGTACAATGTGCATCTGTCTTGCCCTTTAATGTTTAATTATTCTGTCAGAAATAATGGTCGTAGTCATATTTCAAACAATAACTCTGCTTCTTTTTTTAAAGAGATGAATTATTCATGGAACTCAACCTTTGCCTTGGGCAGTGCTTGTAAACATACAGCCATACACTGCCCCCCAGGAATACACTCTTGTTTACACCAAGTTCAGTGGCTGGTATATGACTACTTTTGTCCTATACTTCCAGCAGTATATGGTATTATGTAAAAATGGGTAGACTGATGGTCCAGACATTTTGACAAGATAAAATCCCATTGTGTGCTCAGCTACACAGAAAAAAGAAAAATTAAAAACCTGTGACAAACAGGTTCTTGGACAAAAATGCCAAACTGTACTTCAAGGTAAATTGATTTTTCTTTTCAGCCTAAGTTTGTATTTTGCCTAGAGGATTTGTCTGTTTGGTGCACTTTTCTTTGTGAATCTTTGATGGCTCCAGAGGTGAGCCAAATTCTCCCAATTAGCAGGACCCTCCATGCTATTTCTTATTTTTATTTTTGCAAGGCAATATCTGTTTTTTTGTTTTGAACTGGATCATGACTGAAATATTCCCAATGTGATGTAGCAACATTTGCTCCAAATTTCATTAATATTGTAAATAGCTAACCTTTGAAAATCAACTGTGAGTCTAAAAATCTCATTAAATTTGAGATAATTGTCAGAAGTCATTTACATGACTGAAGCTGAAAATTGAGGCTAACTCTCAATTTTCTCCAATAGCACCAACATAAACGCCTCTAAATCTGGACTGTAGCAGATCAAATAAGCACTATAATGCCATATTTTTAGTTGTGGTTAACTTTGTAATAGTTGCACTTGATCCAAAGCTAGTCTTAGGATACTCATAATGATTCATTGGTGAATTTGATTTCACAGACACAACATTCAGTCACCTCTGTTTATCTGCCCGCAGCTTTTTATGGCTCCAGTGTATGTGTTTATATAATACTAACGACAACATATGC
This sequence comes from Lutjanus erythropterus, assembly GCF_056507025.1. NCBI lineage: Eukaryota > Metazoa > Chordata > Actinopteri > Lutjaniformes > Lutjanidae > Lutjanus > Lutjanus erythropterus. The sequence goes on from NC_139325.1 coordinate 14,677,314, forward strand.
ATATTGGCTGCCACAGAATGTGTCAGGAGGCGAGACAGGAGCACTGACAGATTGCAGTAATAAATCTGGGCTGTAACAAGATGGACAGAGAATGAGCGCGAGAGAGACTGTGCAGACTGCGAGAGGTAAAGGGAGTGAGTCTAACAGGGAGAAAGAGGCCCATAGATCTTTGGCGAATGTGAAAGTCTCAGAGAGAACAAGTTAGATGGAGAGAGTGATAATGAGTGAGAGAGTTATAATGAGCAAGACAGCGAATGAGAAGAGAGGGAGAGGGAAAGAGAGTGCCGCTGAGAGCGATCATAAAAACGTTGACCCCGGGGGCTGATTGTTGACTCATCAGTGATGTTCGCTGGAGAGTAAGATTATGCCTGGGGCCACCTGAGTACATGACTTGCTATATCCCACATAAAAACCATTAGCTTGTCTGTCTGCGTCAGCTTACAGTGTGTACACTACCCTCAGTGTGATTAACCTGACATGAACTGTGAACTCCACTCTGGCCCCCACCTTGCTATGAGGCTGCACAGGTACGTGTCTGAGGATGTGTAATTAGAGAACGCACCTCTGTTAGATTTAAGCGTGTCAAGCACTTACATGAATAACTGCATTCACTAGATTTGACAACCTGTATTTTTTCTAGTTGATGAGATTCTGGGTACCCATTGTGTGAGTGCAATGGCATGTGCTAGTTGTCAGATACGCCCCTGAAGAGTACTGTACGCTCTTTCAAAAGTCAACAAGTAAAAATGATGATAAAGACCCAAGCAAAAAAAAAAAAAAAAAAGAGTGAAGCCAAAACTGGAAGTAAAAGAAACTGGCTACATATCCTTGTCCTCTTTCTCCTCTTTCTACTCTCTTGGAGTGACCAATACTTACAGCTTTCAGTCCACAGAGGAGGGTTTTTACCCAAGATAGAAGCCTAATGGACTGGATGCAGCTTGTGCCAAGGTGCAGCCACATACACTCTGCCAAAAGGGCTGATGCAATTTCACTGTGATAATGGGTCATTAAAAATATATGTGTCTGTGCTGTCATACAATCCCTCTGGTTTCTGTAAATGAGGCTTGTGTATGCTGTCATAGCCCAGGATCTCAGAAGGCCTGTGCTGCCACAAAGCAAAGACGACAGGTAGCTCCTCCATAATTCATAGCCAGAAGGACAAACATATGCTGCCATTTTCCTTACCTTTTCCTGTTGCCTTTGCTGCAAGTGTCTCTAACACCTTATCCTGGCTTTGTGCATATTTTGCCGTAAGGCAAATGTAGCTAATGCACTGACTGTGGGCTAAAGTGTTCTTGCATTACATTCCAGTTACATTACTGGTGTCCTTAACAATTGCTTTTCACAGCATGGCCCAATGATAGTTTACCTGAGTGGCTGTGTACCAGTAGGAGCCAATTTCTTGCCATCATGGCCCTGTAGCTTAACAGACCAAAAATGTTTTTGTTGAATGTAAGTCTTCAATTGCAAACACATTGTGGTGATAGCAGATAAAATGGCTATTAACAGCATATCAGTGTAAAAATGTCGGCTGTAGCAGATCATCAGCGGTCACTTATCACCGGGGTGAAAGGAGGCCGTACAATCTAGTACTGTGTACCACTAAAAAATTCAGTGCCAGTACGCAATACTGGGAAGAGGGGGCAGCAGCTTCTTGCCAAAATCCCCATACAACAACCTGTTACGATTGCATTTTCAACAAGAAACCACCTCTGATGAGATTAGGTCATATAGACAAGTTAGTTTTCTCATAAATTGCACAGACCTGTAGGTTTTGAACCCCTGCTGCAGGGAGCCCTGCTGCCTCTCTAAAACTGTTTAGTTGTTTAGTGCTGGCAGCTGCAGCTGATTGTCTTATATCCAGGTTGTAGGGTTTTGGCAGGCAGTTGTTTGTTTCAAAAATCTCCCAAACACAAACAAAACACATAATGTTTCATGGACAGAAGGTCAAATGTATGCAACGTCCATGGGTTGATCTGTGGTTTGGCACAATAAAGGTGCAGGTGCACAGCACTTCCTAAACACACACAGTGCCTGGAAGAGTGTGTTTGATTTATTCTACTTTTTTACAACCAAATCATCACTAAAGTGTTTTGTTTTGATGGTAAAAAATGCCTATAAGTTATTTTCCATGTTAATGTGCACTTGAGACAGTTGTATTCATTTGCATCTATTCTTTCACATTTCTGTGCCCTATGTGCTGAAAATTCAAAGACAGGCAGCTGTGGTCAATTAACTTAGTTGTAATTTTCTTCTAAGTTTAAACAAAACAAAATCTTATGATTTTGATCATTTGTCAACATTCACAAATTATTCTGTGGCAATTACACCATCTAAATAAATAATTTGCTGTACGTGATGTTCTCTCTACATCAAACAGGCATTACAAGATTGAATGTGTATGTTCATGAAGCAGGAGCGATAGCAGAACAATATGAAGCAGTGATGGTTGGAGTAGCAGTGCTGACAAGAACTTCAGTCAACTTTTACCCCTGCTGATCACAGACAATAGGTTTGGATTCATCTGTTTTTGTGAAGTTTGAATTTGCAGTTCAGAATCCGACTGGGAATTACAGAAGTTGTACAAATGCTTCAAACACCAAAAATGTTTTTCTTTTTAAGTGACTAGGGTGGGAAAGTAACTTGAACTTAAAATGTGAACATTACCAGCCACTAACAGACATATTCACCAACCACGCAATAGGAAGTTATTATTTTGTATCTGAAATCTACCAGCTACTGTCATATTTTATCAGCATTTGGCTGGATGCTGGTGCTACAACAGTAAACAATAGGCTAAAACCCAAACTCGACAGACCTTAATCACAGCCGACATTGTGACTTCTGATTGCAGAAAGAGCACATGAGGATCGACAAACATTAACAAGGGCTCTGCGCCATGCTTAAGTGCCCCAGGAAGAATTGTCAACATAAGCTGATAACAGCAAAAGTGACTACAATGTCTTCAGCAAAAAGGCAACTAAGCCGAGCTATAACCATTTATTTGAAAAGAGATGCCTTGAGCTGGATACTCACCAAGGTGGCCAAGTGCGCAGATGAGGTATACTGAAGCTGGATGTGAAAAATAAACATACCACACAGAAATCAGGGAGAAGGAGAGGGTAAGAACATGCATAAGATGGGTATGCATCTGATGCAGACATTATAATCACACTTTGGCTAAGATGGCTCTCTTGGCAAATAGATAAAGAAGCACAAGAGTGTACTGGAAGAAGTCTTTTTTTTCTGATAATTGAAGTTGTCAGGCCTACTTCTGCTTGAATGTCGGACAAAATCCCTTTAAGACCTTTTCAAACAGAGGTGAGGGCAGAGGGAGAGAGAAGCCCTGCAGAGGCAGTCAAGGTTCACTGATTAGCTACCACATGATACCTGTTATCTCACTTTTATACTCCATTTTAGATAAATACTCTACCAAAACTGCTTTATCGCCACAGAGAACTGATGTGCTGGCAGGGCTTTGTTGAGTTTTAGCCATACCTGAATGAAATGGAACAATAATTGCCTTTTGTAATGCCACTACTGTGTCTAACCACTTAAGTCAACCTTGAATATTTCATCCTGCATTCCAGCAGGGCAGTCCTACATAACAGGAACATTTATTATTTTCCTTGAATCTTGCCATATGAAGATATTTGCAGATTGATTATTCTCTCCTTGGTCAGGTACTGTTTTCTTAGCTGTAACCTCAGGTCACAACCAGCCCAGGAGGTTGGTCTGTCTCACTGTCCCAAGTGAAAACCGAATTATTTTGGAATAAAAATGTGCGGGACTGATTTCTGAAACAAAATTCCAAACAACCTCTCCATGGTACATACCTATATGATCTATAAACAGCCATAATAAATACAAAACTATAATATAAAGCACAAAGCCATAATAAATTAGACCAACAGCAAGGTGACTGTAAAGAGAAAAAAAGACATTACCACAACAAAAGATATCTCAGTCTTAAACAGCCTGAAAGACAATACTCTTGAGATATAAAAGGACATTCCAAATCTTTACAAATTTGTTAGAGTACCATATTTGGCTGGTCTAATCTTTTCTATTATAAGAAAATAAAGTACATCTTTAAATCAGTGTGTGTAGGTAGGTGGAAGCAGGGAGTTCCATTTGAACAACATCATGAATGCTATCATATTGTTTTTAGAGGAAGAGAGATGATGTGAAGAGTTGGCACCCCAAACAAAGCAGTAATAATATTAGAGTTTTGCCAGATACCTTAGATAAAGTGTCATAAATCTCAGTTCAATATTTACAGAATGAAGGGCAAACATATTCATACAATTTGCTGGAGTTTGTTGACATTGCTCACAGCTTTGGTCGAGCTTTGATGAAGTGGATGAGGTATAGGATCATGCACTGAATGAAACCATGTTTGGCACAGATTGAGGATCTGTGCAAAATCTCATCTGCACACATCCCTTGAATTACCTCTGCTAGATCTGCCTCCAAGATAGCTTTATTTGAATAAGGGTAATCTGAACAAAGTTTGTGGATATTTGAATAAATAGATGAAACCACCCTTAAATGAAGAATGGTGTTACCTCAAACACATTATAAGGAAACTGATACTCTGACAAACCAGATGGTTTGCAGCATGAGTCTGCAATATTGAGATATATTACAGTGATGTAAGTGTGATATGACCATAGACTCTTTCTGTTTTTGCTGAATGTGTTAGTGCATTTGAGCTATTAAATAATCTCAATTATTTTAGTCTTATTTCACATGTGAATGTGGAGAAAAATGCTAATTTAATATCAGTACCCACTGATGATTCATATATAACATGCTAGCAGACATTTAGCATGATGAGTGGTAGCCAGTTGGCTGACTTATAATTATTAATATTTACATTTGAAGCAGATATGATGTATATTTTCCAGATTTGTTATTAAAGCCATAGAGTGTGGAATAGACTTTCCCTCTCCATTACTTTTGCTGCTTTGCTCCTTTTCATTGTGATGGTGATTTATAGTGAGGGAAATTTTATATACATAGCACTACACTGGTAATCCACTTGTTTTAGTGCTGCTAATGTGCTACATAAACACATTTTATCACATATAGTCTATAGTCATGCTGGGTTGTTTGTCTGTATGAAATAAACAAACCATATGGATTTGTCTTGCTGTAAGGCAACTGCGATAATCTCTAGGCCCCCATACCTGTGGCTTGAAATAATACTACTACTGATAAACATAACCCAAAGGCAACCCAGCAACAAATGGGTTTGTTCACATCAAATATCAGCAGAGAAAAAAATAAAGGTTAATGTCACAGGGATTACAGACTTGTGCAGTTCTAACAACCATACATGTCTCTCTAAGCATCTGTGTTACTGCTTAGTGTAGTGTAAGTGCTTAAACATGAAGAACGTCAGCTTTTTTGGGGCAGAAATTTTGTAATCAACCACTCCTCAATAACACTAAACAGTACTTCTCTGTTGCAGCTTGTGTATGTATAAGCAGGATAACACACGAGAGGATCTCAACCTTGCATTGTGGAATATTTTCTTCCTGGCTGGTGTGCATGAGTTTTATGATAATCCATCAACTACACACGGCACACAAGTGATCCAGTGGGCCATGCTCATTCATTCTGTGGCAGAAAGATCAAATAGCAGAGGGAGGGGAGACGCAGACTGAAAGAGCCTTTCTAAGATTATGACATTTTTCTTCCTTGCTGTATTGTAATGATCCTATCTGCAGCACATGCCCTTGTTTTTGACAAGGAAAGGACTCCATCCCAAAAGCCGAGATGATAAAGAAGCCAGATGAAAACTGAAAAGTGAAGGCAAAGTTTATAGTGGAGGGGCAGCAGCATTAAGCCAATCAGATATGTTTTGTGTGTTCTCCAGCCTCTTCTGCTCTTGTTTTTTTCTTTCTTGTTTTTTTCTTTTACATTTTTCTTTTCTTTTTGATTTGCCTTCGTCAACAAACACATTATTTGATTTCTTAGTTTTTTTAACAAAGCTGATCAAATTGAGATGAGAACTCAACATGTCAAGGAGGTGGCCTGATTTTTGTTGATAGAAATCTGGCCACAACACAATTTTAACCTACAGTATGTGCAACTTACTTCATTGTGCTTGCGGGATGAGAAGCAGAGACACAGCGAACACCTCATTATGTAGGCCTAAATGTTGTCCTATTTAGATTTTGGTTTAAAAGGTGTGGCCAGAGATTGTCATTGGAGGCTGCCTCTTGTTGTTCTGGTTCTCTATCATCATCGTCGTTGTGGTCATTGTGCCCACCACTGACACCAACCTGTGTTGAAGTGTCTCTGTGAAGCTGTACTACAGCAAACTGTTGTACCACATCAGTCTGGTTTGTTTAGATCTGCTTCACACAAGATCACGTGAAATCACTTTTCCTATGAGATCATGCTCCCCTCTGGTACATAATCTTATTCTAAGAAGGCCAGGTTGTAATCTAGAACAGTTTTGGTGGAAATATAAATGTTATTTTATACTCAATCATTCATTATAAACATCCAGTTTAATTTTAAATTAAAGAAATGTTTTTTGAACATTCAGTGATTTAAAAAAGGTTAAAATTGAGGCAAAGAGTAAACTCTGAAACCTTTCAGCTAAACATGGTGATGTAGCAGTAGTTTTTTTTGTTTGTTTGTTTGTTTTTTGTAATCTGATGGTGTGGAGATGTTTTCCTGGCACACATACTGCCCTTAACACTATTTGAGCACTATTCAGACACCACAACATACTTAGACATTGTTATTGACCAGGTGCATCCATTCATCGTCACAGTCTCCTCTTTTTCTAATGGATACTTGAAACAAGCCTTGTCACAAAGCCCTCATCATCCCAAAAGGGTTCTCGGAACATGACAGTGATCTTAATTTACCTCACTTCCCTGCACTTTCTCTAGTCCCTAGACCAACAGAGCACCTTTGAGATGTGGTGGCAAGGGATTTTCACAGTCTGAGAGAGCTGGCAAATACTGCTGTAACTGTGTGTACTGAGTCAGAATGAACCAAGAAGTGGGAACCATGATTTTGTTGAATCCATGCCTCAAAGAATTTAGGCTTTTTTCAAACACAAATCTCTTGCAAATGTAACACGGTGTATCTCATAAAGTGCTAACTGTATGTGACTGTGCTCTTCTTAAAATCCTTTGTTTTCTGTTCACTTCTGTTTACTCTAATGTATGGCTGTCCAGATTTGATTGCTTTAATCATGTGTTTAATTTCAACATTCCCCTGAATCCATTAATATCTGACAGAAACCACCAAGGATGGGAAGGAAACCATCACAGCCTCTTGTCAGATGTTTCAAATTGATTGCTTTCAAACGGAAATAAAATTAGATTACCATCACCAGAGAGTGGGATCAACCTGCAATTTTACATTTTTTTTGCACTATTTAAGCCCAGCAGGCATAATGGTACGAGATACAGTAATGCAGTAAGATCATGATGTAATACCCAAAGAGGTGTGCGATTAAAGCAGCTTAACTGCTTTGGCATAATTCAAGGTGAAGATGCAGGCATGAAAATGTTGTCCGTTGTCCAAGTGCATTGTCTTACACTACCATGGCTGTGCCCAGAGGACAAAAGATTCATCATAGTCCTGCATAAATTAGGTAACAAGTTTACAATGATTTATTGACTTAATATCTGGACGTGATTACAGCAAAGGAGCAGATTGGAGTCACGCATGGCTGGTTTTGGATTAGAGGCAAAAATGAGCGACACTGTACTTGAGAGTGTGTGTGTATGCGTGTGCACGCGTTTGAATTTGTGCTAGTATGTGTTCACAAAGCAGGGGAGTGCAGCCTATTCAACAAAGCACGGTGTTGGTATGCTAATAGCACAGCAGTGAGCTGTCCCTGAGGGTGAAATCATCTCTTATTCAGACTCTGGTTCAGCCATAGGTATTCTCACTACTCAACAGATAAAGAAACAGGTCTGCCTGTGCTGCTCTGTGTGACTACACCTTTTTGTGTGTATACATGTGTGCATTTGCTTTTTTTGTGTGTGAGTTCTTGGCTGTCGTTGGCGGTTGTGTGTGTTTGATCTGTTTCATGTCGCACAGAATAAGTAGTAAGGCACCCTTCTTAGAAAAACATAGAAAGTGCTACACATACCCCCACTTTTCCTCCTCCTCGCTCCATGTCTTCAGTACTGTCATCTGGTCCGCTACTAGGTGGTCAGTCCAAACTACCATCTCTTGGGACATAATGTGCAGCTTTGCCTCTAGTGGCTTTTAGGGGGCGTTTAGTCTCTCAGATTTGTTCTTTACCCTGCCTCTTATATTCCCACTCGCTGCGTCTTTCCTGGTTATGTGGTGGGTATAACCGTTTCACAGTGCTGTACTGTGAGACGACACGCCAGAAGAGATCCATACAGCTACAAAGTGAAGACGACAGGAAGCTACTCCATAATTCATAGCCAGAAGGACAAACATATGCTGCCTTTTTTTTTTTTTTTACCTTAAGCAATGGTCTCTTACCAGTGTTTCTTTTACACCTTTTCAGCTGGGTCTTGTGTGTATTTTGCCATGAGACACGTGGATGTAACTAACACATAATCGAAAGCTCTTACTGGCCAAAAGCTGTCTTGCTTTTCATTTAGTGGGTTTTAGCCATTTGAGGTGTTCTCTTCACGCTGTCACCCAATTATACTTAGCCTGCATGTCTTTGTACCAGTTAGAGCAGCCACTTTCACCAGTTTGAAACTTGTTACCAGCCAAAATACAAAAAAGTGGAAAAATCTGCTGGATTTAAAAGATTTAATGCTATTTTCTAGGTTAAAATTGGTATTTGTCCTATTTACAAAAATGATCAAGAATCAAGATAATTCTGCAAGCTTAATGCTTGATGAAGACGCACATAATTTAGTATTTAAGCTGAGATCCCCTTCTTTAGTAATGGTATTTCTCACACATTAAACCCACTTGACAAAAACAGGATTGTATTTCTTACTATTAATCTCTCTGTGCTGGAGCTATGGTGGTGTTAATTGTTCATTATTATTCTTTAAAATGAACTCTTTTCAAACCACTCCACACACTGAATCATTGAAACTGAGTGAGACAGTAGGGAATTCCTTTTCTTGGACAGCTAAAATATCAGTAGTTTCTATTTTCTTAACCTGTTACTCTTGTTAATCAAATTTTGTTATGGTCGTGATGCATGGCTCATAGCCGAACACAGGCAACTCAGTGCCCAGAGCCTATGACGCAGGTATGTTGCAAGTCCTTTTTCATTTGACAGGAATGGCACAGTGTAACCTTGGGGACATTTCTAAACAGTAGTAAGAACCTGTCATGCACACCAGCTCATTTAACCACCAATACTGTGGTTGTTACTGCCTGATTTTTAACAGATATTAGTTGGTGTTTTGGCTGAGTTCAGCCCCCAAAATAAACTTATTGCAGTAATGCAGTAACTGTAGGACTGGGTGCCAACTTTCAATACTTTGATGGTACTGATCAAATGGCTTCAATACTGTAGAGTATTTAAAAATACTTTGTCATTCGGTACCATATTTTGATATCTTAGGAATAAATCTCATCAGCTACAGTGAGCCATTAAGCATGTAGCTTGTATCATTGCTGTCTGTTACGTCACAGAGGCATAAATAAAGACATGGGGATATTGTTTCATTTTACCGCCTGCTACATGTCTGCACAGATAGCAGTGCTGCTTGTTAGCTATCCAGTGCAGCTAACCTAAATTCCTCATTGGTGAATCTGTTTACCACATTGTCCACCAGGATGGAAGCCCTGGTGTATCCTCTCCTCGCCACTGCAGTCTTTGATAACTGAGGCGAGGCGGAGGGCCTCTCTGACTGCAAGCATGGTGTTGATTGCAGAATGACACGTAAAAGGAGAGAAACAGCTGAAGGTGATATAATGGATGGTTGTCAGACCTGGGCTAGCTTCTCCTTAGCATAGAAAAAGTAAGAGGTCTCATTTTGTCTCTCCCAGTAACACAAACACCCCACCCACAGTTATCCCCTTCTTCTTCTTTGGATTTGGCAATATAGATTCTACAAAGGCATGCGGCTGCCGGTTTGTTATTACTGATCCAATTCTCTTAATAATTATTTGTATTTTTTATATAATCTAATATTTTACAGATGTCCATCAGTTTCTTCATTTTAGTCCAGTAAAAACTGTTCATCCAGCTGCTCCCAGGCATTTGGAAAGCTCACTCCTTTGAAGTGAGCAATTGTATCATAATTTGTAATGCAATTTTATTTTTTAAAAAGTGGTTTTAAAAAAAATGGTACTAAAAAAAGTGTTGTTTTGGAACCAGTATCGAAGTCAAGGTACAGGTGCTGCTGTTGAAAATTAATTATCGAAATGGTATGCAGCCCCATTTCCATCTTCATTGGGATGAAATATACAGAAAGAGGGAGAGAGCAGGATAAAATAGAAGTGTGAAAAGATGCCTGTATACCAGAGTACCTGGTATTGAAGCTGTAATTGTACCACTGGTAATGCATACATACAGTACTTTTATGCACACTGGTATGCACAACTGCACAGACACAAAAACACATGGTATCACAGAGGTAGTGATCCAGTTGACCATGTCTATTCATTTGGTTTGAGAAAGATCAGATTATTTTCAAGGGCATGTACACATTGATATAATCAGGAGTGCTTAATTGGAAATATTCATGCAGGACATTATTTAAATAATTCTCTATTCATTATCATAAGTTCTCAGTAGCTTCCCTCACTGCTTTTTTACTCAGGATAATTCTTCATTATTACTTCTGTGATGCATTAATGTTCACACGTGACATGCTGTTAGGTAAAGACTGTTTAATTAAATCAAAGGCCAGGCTCTACATAAAGATTGTCCACATGCCCTCGTCATGCACTACACACAGCGTGACAATATATAAGCCTTGTTGCCTTTTCTAGTAACTTTCAAAGTGATCTTATATTTAGTCCAACTGAAATTTTTACATTATCTCTGACTCTTCTGCTATGGTTCAGCCTCCAGCAGCTGAGAGGAAAAAGGCAATTTCTGATATTTCCCCAAATAAATTTACAATATATTTTAAATAATACTGACATTATCATTTATTTGTGACAGCAAAAAGGATGACTGCATGTAACTTAAGTTTACCTTGAGCACACTCTTTACTGTGTGAAGGTTATTCTCCACATGTTAAATGCCACAGCACAGCAAAGCGTTATCAAATTCAGTGGAATACCTAATTATTGGTTATTAAGAAAATGTCACATACTGTAAAAGTTTATAGTTTGTGAGCAGATACTTCTTTGGTTGAGGAAATGTGACCTATAAAATGCTACGGTTCAGGAGGCATACTGCACCAAAAGTCAATCTTTATATTGCAGCTGTTGCTGCTGTACTGCACATTTGTAATTTCTTGTAACACTGGAGTGAAATAAATCATTATTTTGAGGACTAAACAAGTACAAACCTCATCTAGGTGTGTGTGTGCATATTAAGTGCATGGCTCATTTACAGCTCAGTACAGCAAAATGGCAGAGTGAGATGAAATAGCTTCATTTAAGGCTTTTATAAAGAAAAACAGCCTAAATGCTGATTAAATCTGAACTAACCTGTACAAATTGTATTTCCTTTAACATTATTAATTATTCTTAATTATGCTGTAGACAAAAAATGGTTAAAAATACAAATTTAGCATCAAAATTAAAAGGTTATGGCTAAGTGGCTGCACTGCAACACTCCAGAAAGTACTGATTTGACAACGCTAAAAAAACAATCAACACAAGCTGACAACCATGAACTTGGTTGTGTTTTCCTGTTTCTTCTCAAATATTTGAAGAATTGCTCTAATGCTTTTTTATTACCAAAACATTACAAAGACAACATTGACATTAATTTTAACTGCTGACTTATCTGTGGACAACAGTTCTCAAAAATCCCTGTATCTCAGATTCTCTCACGCACAAAAGTGGCCGAGCTGCAGCAGCAGTCATTACATGGCTGATTTTCCACTTTGTTGTTTGTTTTTTGTTTGTTTGTTTTGTTCTGTCATCATTTAACATATGAATCTTATATTTTGTCAAATGACTTGAACCAAATGTGCATCATGCTTCTGGTAAATGTGCATATATTTAAGATACTGAACTGGAAGTGCCGAATTTTGCCTTTTCGTTCACCAAATAATAGCAAATAGATAATGGTAATATATGTAAGTTAGAGATGCGAATGGTTTGCTTTGGTCTGCTTTGTTAGTCTTGAAATGGCTGTGCTGCATTTGACATCATTTTGTATGGGGACAACATTTGTTGATAAGGACAGTCTGACAAGAGGAGCCATTTGGGAGCCTTAATGTTTTTTTAAATAAATATATAATAAATAAATAATTTTTTTCATGCTTGTTGAAATTGCTGCTAGAAATGTTTCAGCAAAACGTAATATGAGAAAAAGAGTTGCATTTTGTATCTTAATAATGATGAACAATTAATTAATTGATAATGTTTTTCACTTTCAGTTAAGGAAAATGCTCACCCTAATGTAAATATTTGCTTTTTCATCTGACCCAATAGATGATATCAGATATGTTAATGTTATGAATGACTGAAAGCAGGAGTGGCTAAATGAAATGAAAATATCACTTAAAATAAGAGAAATAAGGGAATCATGATATTAAAAAAGTTTCCCTTCTGTATGGAAAAATAACTGTCTCAGTACAGTCAGGACAGTCAGTCTACACTACATGCTCTCATTGCATCCATCCAGTGTCCCTGAATGAGCAAGTGTGGCATCAGTACATGTTATATATCAGAAATGCTTTTACTGTAAGTGAATCAGTCATATTACCACTTTAAAGCCTAATTTGCTCTAGTGCTCCAGAGATTCAGTCCATAAAGTCTGCCAGTCATATGTTATTTAAAGTCTTTTCGAGTGTTTTGACTAATTGTTGGGTAGAAATTTGTCCATCTGTGGAAAGGCATGCAAATTAGATTGGATACATGACCCTTCGAGCAAAAGGGAGTATTTCAGTCAAAACAACATTAACCTCTGTGTTGTTGGTTTAAGTTGTCAGCTTTGTCAAAGCCGCAGCCAGACTCTTGAAAGACTGAAATTATATAATTTTAATTCTCAGCAGCGCATACCTGATAACTGCCTCCCCGTAACTATAAAAACCTGAGTAAATGCGCTGAATGTTTGATTGCCACAACACCCGCCAACATGTTTTGACTGTATTTTCATCTGTTCTCTGTCCTCTACTGTTTCTTTCTTTGCAGTGCTCTTTGGTCAGTTTGTGGTATTCCAGACTTTGCCCAGTGATGTGGTCGAGATCTATGACGGATCCTCCACAGATTCAGCTCTTCTCTCCTCCATATATGGATCACACTCAGGTAAAAACATTACTCTGCAACCCTTAAGCGTAGTGCCTTATTTTATTTATGCTACTAGCTCCTGGGTGTGAGTAGTTCTGTCAAGCACAGCATTTTGCACTGCAAGCAAGACGGCACATCCTCTCAGTTCAATTCAAATCAAATAACTTTTTTTTCCCAGACAAATTAGAAATCTAAAATCCTTTATTCTGCCAAGGATAAAGATTTTTTTCCCTTCTTACATTTCTATAATAATGACAAAATGAAACACAATGATGATACATAATACATTATGATTACAATTGAATACAGGTACAAGGTTCATTTATCATTATTCGTCACAGGGTTGTGTAACGAAATGCTAGTTGTAGTCCCTTCATACTACTGACAAAACAAAAATTATATAAATGGATGAATAAATAATAAGTCATAGCTATTTTTCATGGTGGAGTGCTGAGGTTGAATATACTGTAGGAGTCTCACAGCCTGAGGAAAGAAGCTCTAGCCTGATAATACAGCAGCAGATACTTCTATATCACTTGCCAGACGGCAGCAGGGTGAATAGGCCAGTGCCAAGTTGAGATGTATCCAGTCTGGATGCTTTCTATTTCTCCTCAATGAAAGTTAACAAGAATTGGCACAGGAATCCTGCCTTCTGAATTTCCCTTAAGAACTAGAGACGTTTCCGAGCTTTCTTTACCAGAGTGGAGATGTGTGATGTCCATGACAGGTTCTCTGTGATGTTGATTCCCAGGAACCAAAAACTGTTCACCCACTCTGTCTCAGCTCCACTGATGTAGACAGGGGTGTATGTCTTTGCCTTCTTTTTTTCTGAAATCAACAATCAGCTCTTTGGTTTTGCTGATGTCGAGCTATAGGTAGTTTTCTGTGCATCATTCTGCAAAGTTGTTGATTTCCTCCCAGTATGAATTCTCATTGTTGTTTAAAACTCACAATAGAGCTCTCTCCATGTCATGGGTGTACATTTTGTATAGGAGGGGGCTGAGCACACAGCCCTGGGGGGCTCTGGTGTTGAGTAGTAGAGTAGAGGAGGTGTTTTTTTGTGAGGAAGTCCAATATCCAGTTGCAGAGTATGAAACTCAAACCCAGATTGCTTAATTTGCCAACCAGTTTCACTGGGGAGATTGTGTCGAATGGTGAGCTGAAAACAGCATTCTGATGTGGGTATTGTTATTCCTAAGGGCAGTAGAGGCACACTCTCTAGATCTGTTCGTTCTGAATGCAAACTTGACTGTGACTTGACTGTGACACAATGTAAAAACTAATACTAAAAACTAATAAGATCTGTTATTTCAAGCTACAGCATTGAGGATTTGCAATACATCAGATCATACATACATTTAAGTTACATGAAAAATTGCTTATATGAAACAAACAGCCACTTGTTGCAGAGAACCAAATCAATATTTTTCCTTCTTTGTCCTAATTGATTTATAGTTGATAAGGTCCTGCAGACCTCATGTTGATAATATGTTACCATCGTCTTAAAGAGTTGATAATGTCTCATTCCTTTTGCAATTCAGGCGAGACACTCCCTTTGAGTTCAGGAAACAAGATAACACTCAAGTTCACCACAAACGGAACAGAAACAGCCAAAGGATTTCATTTTGTTTACCAAGGTAAGAGTGCTTTTTTTTTTTCTGATACGTCTCCAGAATTCTGATGTGAAAACTTATTTGGTGCATTGAGTGTGTTTTGCTTGCATTTGAGAAAAGATACTTTAGTCTTGCACTCATCACATAAGAGACTGTTGAGCATAGCGCCATTGGCTTTGGCCAGACATGGCTGAGCAAAGCAGGATGATGTGGAGTCAAACAGCCTATCCTGGCACAGGAGACGAGAGTGACTAATGACGTGCGAGGAGATTCACAAGGGCTTTACCGTTCCTCTCTGCCTCTTTTGTCTTGCCATCTCTCCTTCTCCCTCTTGTCTTTCTGCCTACCACACCCACCAACACTCTTTGTCTTTGTCTTTCTTCTTCTCATGCTTGATTCCTCCCCTCTTTATCCCTAGCTGTACCCAGGACAAGTGCCATTCAGTGTAACTCGGTCCCTGAGCCCCGGTTTGGGAAGCGGATAGGGAACGACTTTGGCATCGGCATGGCAGTACTGTTTGAATGCAATCCAGGCTACACGCTGCATGGCTCCAACGCCATCAGGTGTGAGGCCGTGCCCAATGCCCTGGCCCAGTGGAACGGCACTGTGCCCACGTGTGTTGGTAAGCGTCCTCGTCCTCCAACCTTCGTTTCACCCCCTGCAAACACACACATTCACACACGCACACAGATCCAAAAAGATGGAGCAGGTGCACAAAAACAGTTGGTGTCTGTTTTTCATAGTCATTACTTATCCTAATGTCTGTCACACATAGCAAAGCATCCGCCTATCTCTGGTCTTGATAGTTCAGACAGCAAGAAAGAGGCAAGGACAAAAAGAAAAACAAAGTGTCACATAAATTTTCTGCCTAGACAGGGGATTTCGCTTCCTCTGCCTTGCCAGACAAATGGGAAAATAAATAGCAGTGTAAAGTGAATATGTCCAACAACAACATGCACACAACTTTTTTGTACTTTTTGTACTCAGTTAATGGTTAATCATTTAATGCAAAAGACTTGCAATAGAAGGTGTTTCTAGTTTTCTCTCAGAAAGAGAGAAAGAGAGCAAAACATTAGAAATATCAGAATGATTTATGAATGTGATAAGACATAATGCGCAATAAAGGTTTATTCTCTATGCATTATGCAGGCATTGTAATGATATATATTTGCATTTAAACTCCGAGTTACTAGTTTATCAGATACCCCGTAAAATCCAATAAAATTCATGTGCCTGAAATGTATGTGCACAATACAATACCCAGTGATAAATACAAGCTTTATACAATACTATACCTGTAATAAAACCAAGCTGTGTGGGGCTAAGCATGATACTTCACTGTATACACTTTACAAGGTTAAAGTGGCTATAGTTGATGCTTGTATACCACCAGTAGTGATGAACCTACAAAGAATTATCACTTGGATCTGTAGTTCTCCTTGGCTTTATGGTGCTTCGTGGCAAGTTTGAGCTCATTGTTTAGCTTTCTGGACCACAACTTTGCTGTCACTGCTCTCATATTTGAGTGTAGCAGGCAGGTGCGTTGAACCAAAAGGTTCTATAAACGTACTGCACACTACCTGCTGAGCACTGAAAAGACAGACACAGTACACTGCAGTAGTTATTGAACATAATGCTGCATTTAGCAGCTAAAAATACAGTCAGTAATTGGTAGGGCTAAGTACCAAACTTTGATGCTTTCTGGCACAAACTGAACTGCTTTTATCTTATCAGGTATTGAAATATGCCTTGTCATTTGGTACCAAATTTCGACATCTATGGAGTAAATCTCATTAGTGTCAGTCAGCCATGAAGCACACAACATAATTGTACAAAGATCTAATAATGCTAGTGACTGGCTGTTTAATGTTACATGTTACAGTGGCATACAAGACAGTAAAAACAAGACAGACAGGGGTTCATTGTTTGCTTGGTTTTGTACCACACACTGCTTATCTGCAACAAAAATCCACACATATCTCTGTGAACTAAGTCTTGCTTGTTAACTAGGCAGTGCAACTAACCTGTTAGCTCATCGGTTTACATAATGTGCTCTCAGATGAAAGTCCTGCTGTGTCCTCTTTTTGCCGCTGCTGGGATAGGTGATATGGAACCAAGGAGCAGAACATTTCTGTCGGCAAATGTGGTGTTCTTCACAGACCACAGAATAAAGGTAGAGAAACACCTTGTGGTGAAACACCTGAAGTTGACAATCAGACTCAGGCTAGCTGCTCTTTGAGTAAGAGGTCTCACTCTATTTCCTAGTATCACAAATATCACCTACACAGTCATTCCCTTCTTCCTTTGACTGGGCAGACTACTGTTTGTTATTAATGTTCCTTTTGACAGTTTGTACGGAGTCCAGTACTGTACAGATATTCCATCAGTTTCTTCATTTTGATCCAAATGTTCAGAGGAAAAACGGCTTCTTCAGGTGCTCCCAGGTCTTTGAACAGCTTCCTCCTTTGTAATTTTACTGTGACGTGTAATGTAATTTCCTCTTTCTTGAAATGGATTTTATAAAATTGGAAGCCAAAAAACACGGCATTAACAGGACTCGCTTTTCCTGTTTCTTTGCTTTAGCGGGTGTTTTAATTCCACTGCTGACACAGTTGAAATGACAGGTCTTTTATGGATCTCTAAAAGCAGGATGTCAAAATCCAAACTCACAAAGGTCTTCTGTTTTCTTTGATGCCATTTTCATGACTGAACACTTCCTGACATATGGAGCAGGAAGCAAAGCCATATATGGTATTATTGGGGCGTTAATTAATTTTAATTTATACAGTTTTTTGAACAATGAAAGAATACAAAATGTTCTTGCATGAGATCCATTGTTCACAACTTGTTTCTGCTGACTCAAAGGGGCTGAAAAAAAAAGCAGAACAATCTTTGCAGGTTTAAGTATCCCAGTTGTTTACATTGCTCTATTCATTTTCAATATCTTTGAGTGTTTTATGAATCTCAGCAATATCTGTAACCATAAAGGATGTAGAATATGAGTGTGGCAAGGCCCAGTGTGTTTACAGAGGTGCATTGTCTATTTTAAATAAAGTAAATAGTTATATATTTTAGCTTCATATAAAGTGTCATCAGTCTTTTTGATTTGTCTAGCTGGGTGCAAGTAAATTTTGATGCCCCAGGGAAAAATAGAAGGAAATGGAAGAACACTACTGCTGCAAATATTGTCTTAGAGCTAGTCAAGAGTTCATTTGCAAAAACAGATAAATGCTATTCTTGAAAATTAATAAAGCAAGACCAGTGTGATGGATATTCCCTGGAGTACACAAAAAAGAAATCTCTTAAACAATATTACACATGTAATATTGGCGATGTACTTGTTTTGTATAAGAGATTAAAAAGTAAAAACCACAGGAACACATGAAACAGAAATCTGAGTCCTTTTTGACAAAGAGACAATACAGAGAAATGGTCATAATCCAGGAAGCCTATAACAGCATCTTTTGATGGTTTATGCAAGAAGCAAGCTATCTACTTTGGGGACCAGCATCGCTTTCTACATGGTTATTATTTCACAGAATCATGCATGCATAAATATACCTGCATACATATGCATAGACACGCACAGATACTTACAGATGAACAGATTTACATGTCTTGCCTGCACATGCTGGTTACCCAAACATATCCACGTGCAAGAGGACATGCACCGGGTCTCACAAAGACACCCACATGTCTACCTTGGGAAGATAAAGAACTAGAGATGAAGTTGGGAGAAATCTATTGAAGTCAGGCCTTGTGCCAGCCAGCAAATAGTCCCAGCCGGTGAGTGCAGGAGATTTCAAGCCAGGGTTCATCCGAGTTTACTGCCAAGTGTTAAGGGAATAGCAGTGGCACGCGCAGTTCCATTTTAAACACAGTGATTTTTATCTGGAGATTGAATCTGGCTGCAGCATCTCCTCCAGCGGCAGTGTACTCGTCCAGAATAATGGATATAGTTTCATGGAAGCTTCAACAAAAACACTATGCTCAATTACTCAAGCCCTCTTTATGGCACATGACGGCATCAGACACTGCTCTCTTGTGAGGTACCTGTGTATCAGAAGGTACAGTTCCAGCTGTCTGTCCAGCTGTGATTGACCTGGCTCGTCATGCAATACTCATTTTGGTTTGGATTTCTCTATTACAAAGCTGCTGAATTAAGGCTTTGCTGTTGCGTTGCGCCAGCACGCCATTCTAGCTTGATTTAATTAGCCTCGCCTCAATGGATGCATAATGTTTGGGTGGCCTTTTTATGGAAAACAGTTGACTTTAATAAATAGATGTTTTTGTTTGTTTTCAGATGGAGTTTGACTTAAAGTACTTCACAGTGAGCTTTTGAAATATATAATAATGCAGATTATCTCAATTTCTCAGTGTTATATGCAAATAGTGCAGTCTCTTAAGCATCTGCTTATGTTACCATTAGATTATGGAGATGAACAAAGGTATTTTACAGGTTACAGTCAAAGTAAAGTAAAGGTAAATATTTTTAAATGAGCACCTTTTTCTGTCAGTTTGTTCCATGCACAACTGAAAGCAAGGCAGCTGAATCTCAGACACAAACTAAATCATTTCTGTTTGTAGAAAAATCATGACTGCCCAATATTACATAAGCTCACAGATTGCTGTGATTCAGAATGCCCACACCACGGAGCTCACTGTTGGCTTAAACACTTTTTCGAAGGTGTCAACAAGTAAACAGTGTTGCACTGAGCTTGTTTTTAAACAGCAGATTCTTGTTTTGAAATCGCCTCCCAAGACCAATTACAGTGTCTCAGTCTGGGGGTGTGTGGTAAGGCCAGGCCATAGTTCTTCTCTGGAGCAAAAAAACCTGCTCCTAAGGCCATGATACTTTTGTCAGTTTACCCAAGTTTCTATAATGAAAGTGGACAGTGCTGCCAGTTTGACTAATAGTGTATTTTTAGCACTTAATTTAGGCATTACAGATTCTTTAGCACCATACCTAATATGAATGTTTTTGAAAATCCAACCACGCACCTCTCAATTTGTGTTTTATGAACAGTTTTTTTTTGTCATTATATTGTGATGATGTTCTATTTTTCTCACTATATAGTATTGTCCATAATGACTTTGACCAACTGGTTCATGACAGTCATTTCTTCTAGCCTCCAAAAAATGCAATTTTGCCTCGAGAATGGGAGAAGCATCATTTTCTCCAAATGCAGTTCCGATTAGACTGACTAGGAGAGCTGAGTTAGTCATAGTTGTTTTCGCTCTTTCTTGAAGTAAACCGACCTTGAAAAATTGGCAGCAGTGTCCGCTTTGGACTTCAATTATTCTAAGAAAGCTTGAGGTTTGCATTTAGAATGAAGAGTTAAACTCTACTGCTTATGATGAAGAGAAAAGTAAGATAACAGACATTAGAGAACATGATTCCAGGATGTTGTCACACTGGTGCTGGATGAAAATAATTATCAGAGAGCTGAGTGTAGGATAGTTTTGGCTGTATAATTTACATATTAATCTAATGTATTATAAATATAACATTTAGCATATTTATGTGTCCTAAAAACAAACAAGAGAGCCATTTAGGAATATATGCTTGATATATTACATTTAAAGCTACTGCAACCTGCATATTTTGTTGGTTTTTGTGTCCCCTGTGGTCAAAAGTGGTAGTATTTCCACAGCCATAAGACCAAAATATATCATCAGAAATAACATTTTGGAAATAAAAATATTCTGCTTCATTTTAATTGAGTAATGTACTATTCACTGCCTTGGAAAATGTAAACACAGGCTTGTTTTGTCTGATTTCAAAGAGAATCCAACCTATTGGCAGCCATTAAGAATAATTGTAAAGAAGTAGCCGATCCTCTCACAGATGGTCATATAGAGCCATCAGAATAACACTGAGATGGTTTCATAACCAGTTAAAACTCCTCGTAGCACCATTAAGTAGTGTGTGTGATACGAAACACATACTGTATATGGTACACACATAATATGCTGATAGATTTTTGATATCTTGTTCAAAACACTCATAATTAAAAGTTGCAGTGAATTCCCTATGAATCAGATGGTGCTAAATGGTGTCTCATAATGTGTGCGGTCCCCGGCGCTTGTCTACCTGCGGTAACTCTGACATATGAGCCTGCCACTGATTGAGACGGGTGTGGAGCATTCATGCTTTTATGAGTGTCATGATTTCTAATCTTGCTCGACCAATTACATTAACTGACAGCTCAGGGGACTCAAAGGAGCTGTTAAATTATGCTGAAATACTGGGCCTGTTGTTTGTTGTCAAGATCCTGGTCTCTTGGCGGAAGAATTTAAGCTCTGAAAAAAAAACAAAAAAAAAAACGAACAGCACTAGCCCTATATTTTATTATTCTTAAAATGATTTAATTATTCCTCAGACCTCTTTTCCAGTAATGAAGGTTGGAACTGATAAAGATCTAATGATGAAAAGCAATTATTTTTATAATGTGTTCATCTTTGTTTTACGCTTAATTTTGTCTTAAGGAGATTTTGGAGCGCAGGAGGAAACAATTAAATATAGATTGAGGTTATTGAGGGTGATAGTCAGGCACTCACCATGTTATTTAGTCTACAGGCAACACATGTCTTACAGAATCCTCTAACCACAGGACCCGGTATGATTACAGAACTAGATTTCATTGGCATTGACCTTCAGGTTTTTTTTTTTCAATTGCAGAGCTGAATTCCAAATGTTTAGACAAACTGTTCTCCTTCAGTTTTGTTGAAGAAGTTAATCGATTTCAATACTGAACACTGTCCATGTGACGTTAGCTGGAGATAACATTACTGTGGCAGGTATATGAAAGTGTGATTGCTCCGCTGCATGATTGCTGTTAGGTACAGTATAGAAGTCATTTTCTCTAATGTGTCACTTGAAGTGAAAGGAACAGAATAGTCACTTTGGCATGATTCTCCAATCATGTGTAGGAGGGGTAGCTATTACCTATAAAATATTGATGAGTTTGAAATAGTGGAAAGCTGACAGCTGAAAATGTGTGGGGGTTTTTTTTTTTCACTTTTTCTGTCAGCCATTTTTCCTTTGTCATAAGTAGCATATTTTCTTTTTCTCTCGTTTTTTGTCTCCCCTTGTCTTCCACATCCTATCCTCCAGTGGCTGATGGATATCGAAAAACTATGATTGTCATTGACCTGTACAGGGTAAACCGTTGTCCTTGACAAATGGCATCTGGTTCTTCGTTGTAGAAACACTTGTACTAGTATGTTGAACATCTGAAGGGCCCCCTGCGCCCTGAGCTTTGCCTATGGTCCTATAGGAAAACTGTTAGATACAAATGCTGCAGTAGGTTATCTTGAATAGCAGAGGATTGATAAACCAAGCAAAAGAAGATAGAAGGGCTGCTGTTCCTCTACCTTTCATTTCAGAGGAAAAGAAAGCTTGTTTCTACATCAGGAGTGATGGAACAAAAGGAATAAAGAAGTTGGTGCATCTAATCACTGGGCTTGGATATAGACTTTTATACCACTTCTTTTTGTAGAATACAGTATCTGTCATTAATGTTGAAATACATGCAGTGGCTTAACAGATTTGTGACAAACACATTCCAGCTGGTGACAGCAGAACAATGGATCTCAACAGAGCAAAGCAACAATGAAAAAGTAAACACATTTTTCCATTAGACTTCTGTGAAAGATTTTGCTGAGTAAAATCTCATCAGCTTAATAGGTCATTGCTTCTTTCCGTACTAGCCAAGTACTACATTTCAAAATGAAGGAAATGCATTCTGTTCTGTGTTTTGTTGTGTGTAATAATCCAAAGGATTCTGGTCTGCAAGGCTGGCTTACCACAATCCTTAATGGAAAAAAAGTGGAGCCAAACACTGTGTAGAACGTAGCTGGCCGGATACAAGGCCAATTGGCACCCGTCTGAGAAGCAATAAAGAAATTGTAGCTGTTATTGCGCTTTTTTCATTTTGATTTTTACCCATGCTCAAATATATCACAGTGGCTGACAGTGTCAGCACAACCTGGCCAGTGACTCCAATTCAACATTCATCTGAGAGCTGAGAGACTTGATAAATATGTTCCTTGTGGGACTGGAAGAAACAAGGTGCACTTTGAAAGGAATAGCATGCACAACTGAGAGATGTGCTTTGTACGACCTGCAAGAGATTCTATCACACATCAGGACTGAACTTTTTACTATTCACGCAAGGCGAGTGAGTGCAGCCATGCAGAGCTTCACTGAATATTAACTGACAATGATATCATGTGGACAAGGATGCATGTTCTGTCAGTAGAAGCTGTCATTATCATGACAGGCTTTGTAATAAAATTCTAATTTCTCCTTAGAGTCTAAGAATCACATCACATGAAGAGATTTTACAAATGCCCATTTAAAATCCATGTATCCGTGGTCATTTATAGTAGGTGTAATGATGCTTTTAAAGACTTGAAGGTTTGCCACTGTGACCCCGGCCCACTCCTGGCTCTGCAGGTGTGTGTGTGTGTGTGTGGGGACCTGAAATTTGTAAGGCTGACTCTCTCCATCTTTCTTTTTCTCCATCCCTTGTCCTTTGTTTAGTTCCCTGTGGCGGCGTGTTAACTGAACGCAGAGGCACTATCCTCTCTCCTGGATACCCAGAGCCGTACGCCAACTATTTGAACTGTGCCTGGAAAATCTCTGTTCCGGAGGGAGCCGGCATCCAAGTGAGAGGACACAGATGCAGATCTTAGTAGTATAATGTTTGATGAGAGATTAAAAGATTTTTTGGGTGGATTCATTCTTTATGCATGGTCTAATTATTAAACAACGAGCCACTTTGCCATCCAATCCATTTGTTTTCTAGTTTTTGTATGCAAGTATTTGTCCTGCTTTCTTTTCCATTTGTATTGAGGCATCTTTCTTTTTCAGATTCAAGTTGTGACCTTCGCCACAGAACACAACTGGGACTCGCTGGATTTTTTTGACGGGGTTGATGGCAATGCTCCAAGGCTTGGTAGCTACTCAGGTAAAACTGATACAACTGAATTTTAGTTGTCAGGTCCCTCTTGAATTTCAATCAGACGTCACAGGGCCCCAGCAGCAGACTGATGTGGTGATGGAGCTGATGACATTTGGCATGTCCTTTGAGAATCCTGTCTAAAAACCAGTTAAAGAAGTCAAAAAAAGAAAAAAATATGCCTTGTCTTTCAGACAATATCCATGTCCCTGCATTAGAGGTCTTCATAATGTAGCTCTTGTTTCAGTCTGGAATTTTATAAATGTAGTGTTCCCTTAGGGCTCATGCTTATGGAAATGGTGCTCTTGCCACATGGTAACCTACTAGAAACAGACCATCACATCATTTTAGATGCTGAATTTTAGTGTAAGAGGAACTGGTGTAGTATAATGACGTCTGCTTCTGTACTGAATATCAGTTTTAGGAGACTAGGTGTCAAATTTCTCAGGTGGTGGATATCTCATTTTGGAGCAAAACTCTTATATATTGTAATCGCTCCAGGGTGCAGCTCTCACTGTGCAGGGCACCGTGCAATGTGAAAAGGCTAAGGCATTTTAAATGGCTAGCTATCAATTTTATCTTGGACTAAACTGATGAAGGTGATTATGAATATATCTTCATCTTGATGCAAATTGCAGAAGACATACACCTGGAATAGAGAAGCCCCTCAGTACTGCCTCACATGCAGGATATCCTGCAGTGCAGCGCAGTTAGCATTATAGACCATGCTCAAGGTCATGAGTTTGATTTTGTGGGTCTGACTGAAGGTCCAAAGGAAGCGTGTTGAACATGATTTACACCTTAAAATGTGTAGCAGAGACAGCATGCATGATCCGTATTAATGTCTCCACCCAAAAGATCAGAGAATTTGGCTGCTGGCTTGAAAATATAATCTGTTTTTCACTGCATATCATTCATTATTGTAATGCTCCCTTTTCTGTTCGGCTCAAAAAGCCTTTCATAGATTGCAAATTATCCAAAATGCAGAAGGTTTTCTGACGAAGGATGGCACAAAATGTCTCTACTACCTGCTTTAAATTCTTAAAATGGACTCTGCACCTGATTTGTCATTTTATTTCTTTGTTAGAGTGGTTTTCTGTGATTTATTGTATTGTGTGAGGCACTTTGTAGTTTAGTTTTGCACCATAATTTCATTTACACCTGCTGATATACTCAGCAACTCTCATTTACCAAGGTTATAGAGGTGAAATGGCTGCCTGCTGACAGGCACAGTGTCCAACCTCTCAGAATTTGGTTCTGGCCAAAATAAATATGTGTAATCCAGATATAATATAATGCTGATACATAAACAATAACTACAGTACAAATATTGCTGTATTTGTTGTGTGTATGTGTTGTACATGTGCCCATGTCTTTGAGAGGCTTAAATCTGAAATATAGACTGCACATTATCTTGACAGTCTTCTGTATGTTGTGTAATACAGGTACAACAATTCCCCAACTGCTGAACAGCACGTCCAACAACCTGTACTTGACCTTCCAGTCTGACATCAGTGTGTCCGCTGCCGGCTTCCACTTGGAGTACACAGGTATGAGGAGAGACGGCTTGTCTGCTTGCCTGTCACTCTGTCCGTTGTCACTTTGTGTCTATGTGTCCATCTTCCATGGCTTCCAGCTGCTGCACGGGGCTGTCAAGAGGACCTGCTGGTCTTGATGGCACAGTAAGGAGTATGAGGGAGTGAGCAAGTGGACTTTTTTTTTTTTCTTTTTCTGGAGCTCTTCTAATTTTCTTTGTATCTGCTTTTCTGGCATGGTATTCCCCAATGGAGTCATTTTTTAAGTCCCTCCATTGCTTCAAGTTACTGGACCCACATCCTTTCTCATTTAGGTACTAAATATACTCATCTCTCAGTGGGCTTTTCGCTTAGGGGCATATTTGCTAAGGAGCATGCTAAACATTTACCTTGCGCTGAAATTTAAGGAGTGTAGCTGGCCCCAGTGGAGTGCCTGATTTACTAAGTCATCCCAGTTCAAAAATAGTGTAAATGAAAATAGGGGTGCTGATCTGCAGGTAATGCATGGAGCTTTTCTTCATATATTTAATAATGCAGTCCTTTGTGACTAATTTCCCCACTGTTATTTACATCTCAGGCACTTCCCCTTTGTTTCTGTTAATGTTAGGGTAATTTTCCTCTGTTTCTCTCTAAGGTTAGATGGATTTTAAGTTGGTTCTTTTTTGGTCTTCTCCTCACAATTGTCTTTCTGAAAGTTTGTTATTTAACACTCGCCTACACATTAAGGCAGTTTTCTTACCAAAATGTGTCTATGGGCCTGTTGTCAGTCATTTTTAGTGAAGCTCATTAAGGGCAGTGAAAAAGCACAACCACAGACAAAGTAAGAGTGGAGAAGACATGAACTCCATAATGTTAAGATACAGTAGAACGGGAGGATGAGGATGGCACAAAGCCAGGAAAGAAAGACCATGATAAAAGCCCTGCTATCATAACGAGCATTGAGATCTGATACACACAGCAACTGAAGAACAACGTTTTTGACTCGTCAAGTTTCCACAAATGTGTTGCAAAACAAAAGAAGCATGAAAAAAAGTTGTCACTGAATCTGTCCTTGCTGTCAGTCGTGTCAGTCTGCGAGCATCATGCTACCGCTGTTGAGAACGACTTCACAGCCATGTCTCTCGCAGTCAGCACTCCGTTTCCACAACACCCTCCCCTCGCTTGGAACCACAACGTAGCCGTGTCTCTCTGTGGGCTTTTTCCTTTCTGCTCTAACCCCCCTCCTCCACCAGTGCTACCTACTGCTGAGAATCACTTCGGTGCCATGTCTCGCAGTCAGCTCTTTCCTCTATGTCTGTCTTACACTTTGCCACTGTTGCCCTAGTAAAGCGCATTCCCAGATGCTTTGTGTGAGCCGCGCTCTAGCTAAACTCCTTTCTTCTCTTCCTGTTGCTTTTCATATTTGTTAGCTTGCCTGCCATATGCTTCTACTGTCTGCCTATTGGCAAACATTTGTGTATGTGTGATCAAGCCATGTTGCTTCTCTGTGAAACTGCTCATTAAGTGTTTGTGTTTGTGTGGTCTGTTGTTTCTCATTTGGTTCTAGTCTACTGCTTATAGCAAAGTTCAGATTTTGATTTATTTGGTCAAATTATAGCAGCCCTCTTTTCTGTCCTTGAGTTGGTTGTATCTTTTCATGTTATTTCCAGCCTGTGGTTGGCTTGAACTACCCATTTATTTTTTTGCACACTCCAGTTTTTAGCTACAAATTAATGCTCTGCAAGCTCAGTACAGTGGGTAGAAAAAAGCAAGAGGGATTGTTACAGACCCAGCCAGTCAACCATCTGTTTTAGAATGTTTCCTTTGGGTGATTGTTGCAGTCCATTGAGACCACTCATAGAAATCCTGTATAGCCCCTTCACTACAACGTCTTAAGAGGCAAACATTTAACCAGCTCTCCTAAGGCAGACAGTATGCTATAGTTGAAAACAAATTTGGTGTCTTCTCACAGGCAGTATGGCTGCTGCATCCTAAATAAAAAGTCCCACACTGGGCTTCAATCGCCGCAGTCTGCAGAGGCCCATATTATTTCCACATGAGCTACATGGAGCGACTGCCGCAACAAAATGAATCAATTCTAGACAAGTTGGAAAGAAATTCATCTTCTGAATCAGCCCCAAGATCTGTCAGTACATTTTTTTTTTTTACTCCACATCTAATTTCTGTCGCACCACTCAAAGGAGCTTGCATATGACACATGGTGACTGCGTTTGGTAATTGCAGTAAGTATATTTAAATGCTAAGAATACTACAGCCACTCTTGATAAGTTCCTGCAATTACACACCTTTTCAAGTAAATTATTATTGTATGTATAATGGCTGAACCTTGCACAATTGTTGGAGAACAAGACCAGTAATCACCTGTTCAGTATCTGTAATCAAGTTTAGCATATTCTCACTACACTTGCTTCTCTAGCAGAAAACCACACTGTATGCTGTGTTGCAGTAAAATGACTATGATGTGATCTTTCTCTCAAGTGTCAGTCAGCATCTACTATACAATTCTTATGACTCTAATTTCATTCTAGTACCAACCCACCAGAAGTGTCGCGTACATCTTGATGCAAATCTCTTTATTTGCGCAGGCAGCTGTCAAAAGGCAGAGTGCAAATTTGGTGCTCTTTTCTCTCAGTGTCAAAAAAAATAATTTCTCTGTAATTTCTGCCTGCTCAGACCACATTGTTTCACAAGGCAAGCACAATCAGCAATACATCTTTGTAGCTTTAGTTAGCAGAAGCACTCACACTGCACTAAGATGACCTAACACCCTAGCTTCTTTCATACAGCTATACATTTTTTCATCAGTGCAGAAAGAAAAGCAAATTGAAGTATATTTTTTAATGTGTTAAAGGCAGTGTACTGTGGATTAATGAGTCATTCTTAGTAATAATGCCACTCGTAGTTGATCGTAGAACATATTGCCCTTCTCATTAAGTCAATTAAATACTTAAAACACGAGCAACAGGAAAATATGTGTATTCCAGCTGCAGTGTCCTTTGCATGGAATGCATTGCATGTAACTATGGACACGTTCAGTAGTCTGTGCATGTTAATTAACACTGTATTACATGAATCCAACACAATTCAGGTATTTCTTGCTTTGAGAATGCACACACAGAAGGTGTAGACCAGCATGAGCCACACAGTGCAAGTCCATCAAAATTAAAAACAGTCGCGCAACTCTCCTTCAGCTTCCTTACATATAATATTGATCCGTCACGTGATGGATATATCACCATAGAAACCATACATATAAACCAACATCCTTTTCTCCAAAATATCCATGCCATAAGCTGATGCAAAAATTAAACAAAAAATGCTTCCGACTATAGAGCATGAAATGATAATCAGCCTTTCACAATATTGTCTTAAAAATACGCTTTTTCATCATCGTACAGGAGCTCTGAGATGCAAGTGAGAGAAACAAATCTGGTGATCAATTTTCTGATGTAAGTTGTTTTCTCTCCTGTATTTATGACTTTTTCACTTAAGTGAATAAAAGGTTTTGCCGGGATAATCTTTCTACTACTACTACTTTTTTTTTTCATTACTAAAACAGTTGAAAAGTTTATTTTTTGTCAGAGTAATTTTTTTTTTATGTTTGTAATCTTCATTTCAACTATAAGGGCGTTAAGTGCATGAATAAAAAAAAAACCTTCAAAAGACTATCCTGGCAAAAGCTTTTCTAACCTGTTCTCAAGGCATAAATACAGCAAAGAAACAATTTAGATCAGACGTAGAAAGTTGAACACCAGGATTTTTTTCACTTTCCTCTCTGGAATGCATATAATTGGGTAAAAGATTCAAATATTTATTCTTCAATACACGTGAAAATGTATTCTTTCAATCCAGTCATTTACTGCTGTATGAAAATTCAGTATATTCGACTCACCTCCATCACTTACTATTATGAATAACTCTAACTAATTTCTAAGTCCATCTGCATTTGAACCTGACAAATCCGTCCGAGAACTAAATTTCCAATAGTCCTCAAAGAAATCCTGTTAAAGGAGAACATATATAATCCAGTAGACTCATTCCTCATTTAACTCTCTTGGGCTTAAAGCGCCCAGTTTAGATATCCAGAATGTCTCCCCCCTCTCTTTAACAATCATAAATTCTCAATTCCCATATTTTTAGGGGAAGAGACTGGATGATTAATTTCAATGAAATGTGCTGCAACTGAACAGATCATTTTTTTCCTCCTATAGTACTTTCATGGTCTGCTATACCTTGTTTTAGTTCTCTTGATGTTTTTCCTCTATATCGTCTTCCACAAGGACATGTTGATGGATGAATTACATCCTTTGTACAGCATGAAGTCAGACCTTTTTGTAGTTTTTTTTAACCTACATGTGGCACACCCAAGTTTGTCTAGTTATGTGGATATATTGTGTACAATCCCTGCATTTATAGTCCCCATCTGGGATTCGTTTTTGGGGAGGAACTATTCAGAATGTACCAATTTGTTCCTGACATTATCTCCTCTTTTGAATATTACTGTTGGCTTTTCACCAGACTGTAAGCTTGGTGCACAGCTGGTACCCTCACAATACATTCTTAGTTAAGAGATATCTCCTCCTGAGCCACTGCTATTAAACAGATGAAAGAAGCTGATGTGTTTGATGACTTTTTTAATGGAGCTGTAGTTGTCCTGCAGCCCAACAAGAAGGCTTTTGTGCTTCTGGTCATCAAAGTACAGTATCGACAATTACTTACTGGCACATGTGCATTTGCACCCCACAAGAAACAGTCCTTGTCCCCCAGTTTCGGGAGATTTGTTATTATGACTGATACATACATATCATGATGGTAAAATCAACAATATTGATTATGTAGCAAATTAATATGACCCTGTTGTTGGTATTATCAGGTAATGATGCAGATGGTTGTCAAACTGATTTGGTTGTTTTATTCAAGAAGGTAGCAAAATTATGTTCATGCTCAAGGATGACGATGATGATGATCCGAATAAAGAGGAAGATAATTATGTGATAATTGGGATGATAATCATCACAGTTAATATTTTTATAATTAGTAGAGATAATGTTAATGTTATAACAATTCAAATTAGATGACTGAGACAGAGACGTGTATTTGATGTACCTTAAATTCTCAGCTCTGATCCACTCTTTGCGCATGGTACCACCCACCTGAAGTATCTCCTCCTTTTCCTGAAATCTCAGTTGCCTGTGCTCGTGACAATGTATAACCACATTACCTTGCTTTGTAAACATGAACCTTCAGTTTGCTGTTGTTATTTTTTTGTATACTCTTTCTACACAGTAATATGTTCCCTATTTTGTGACCTGCATGTTTTGCTTTGGCATCTGCTAAGGAACTTTCATATCATGGTATATTTTGCGACCAACATCTTCCTATCTTTGTAAATGCTAAACTCTTGCTGTTTTCTTTGCAGGTCCAATTTACATTTTTAATAATTAATGAAATGATTAAATTTATGTAAATGAACACTGCATAGAGTAGGAGTGCTGTAGATAAAACTCAGCGATGCAGAGATAGTAACTGGTGACGCACACTACTGACACTTCAGTGGCCAGATAGAACTGGAAAGGCATCCTGTTGAAAATAATCAAGCATGTTTGATAAGGACGGGACTCCCTCCAGACGTGGTTGTGCTCCCAGGAGCAGTGGGTGTCGACCTTCTCGCAGCAGGGTGACAGCAGTCCTTGCCAAAAACGTGTATTCTGGCGGTTTGACTGGTACCCATCTGGAGCGTAACAGGAGTCGGTGCTGTCTGTTAGTGGGCGCCCACTCCTAACCTGACCGGATCGCAAAGGTCTGCTTGTGCCCAGTTATGAACTGGTGTTCTGCCTCTGGCTGTTTAAAGGAGTAAAATAAAAGAGAATGCACTGCTTTATGAAATAGTTGACTAGTTTTACAAGACACTGCAAGCAGAAGGCTGATTGTTCCCTGCAACACATGATATTTTCATGAAACTGATTAATTTATAGCTGCATCATGCTTTGATGTCAAACTTACCTCATGACAGCTTTTCACTACAGGAACAAACACTCCTTTCATGAATTACGTCACCTAATCTCCTTGAAATCAAATACAAATTTCACAATGTTTAAACCCACATATGACAAAACTTCACAGCTTCAAAGCTTCAATCCACCCACCCCCCCTTCTGTACAGTATCTCTTCTTTAGTTGTTGTATCTATGGCTGCTCTCATATTGCTTCCTTCTCTGCACCTCTTAGGTTAGCGTCTCCTCCCACTCAGATATCCTCTTTAACGTTCACTAGATGCTGAGTTGAGTGGCCATTCAGCCCTCTGAAGAGTTGCCTATACTGTAAATTATTCTGAATCTTCTCTGGCCATTTCTGCTGTCATGTTTACATTCATCCACCCACCTACTTGTTTGGAACTGTTAACACATTTCGTGGGCTTGTGTGTGAGTGGTGTGTGTTTGTGCTATCTGTGCCTACACATACTGTAGGTGAGGATGCATTGTGTTTTTTCGTTACTGTATTCGTATGTCCTCCTTCCCACTACCTCTCACACTACAGCCTGCTTGCTAATTAATTAGTCAGGGAGGAAAAATATGCCTGAATGTACATGTTGCTTTTCAAAGTTACTACAAAAGTCCCCTTTTCTTTCATTTCATTTGCATTACACCTGCAGCACAGGAGCCGGTTTTAGTGCAGTTTTGTGCATTCAAATGAGCATTCAAACAACCTACTGACAGATGACTTGTGTCAGTTGAAAAACATACAAAAAAGCAATGCCAATGCTACTTTTCATCGAGAAACACTGTGATGGATTTATCAGTGATGATGTAAAAATGTGAGCGTAATTTTTAGAAATATATTTTTAGTCATTTCTAGGACAAATGAAAATGAAACTTTACTATATGTGTGTATATGTCTGTCTACTTTTTTTAATGTAAAACTGAATATACCTTAATTTTATGTCAAATATGCTTCATTCATATCGCCCTAAGCTGGAATCACCATTTCTTCTAAGCCATTAAAAAAACAATATCAGGCCTCTCTGTACCTGGCAAGTGGCACTGTAATCACTTGGTTCCAATGAAGCTCTATGCTTCTGTCAAGTAATACTTCAGGGATTGCTTTGTAATTTCACAGTGATTGCTTCCGATCACAGTCAGAAGGATTTTGCGATTACAGCCACCAGTAGAATAGCTTTGTGACTTGTCCCAGTTTGTAAATGTTATGATGAGAGGAAAGAGAAAAACTCGATGCAATTACTGTACAAGCACATTAAAATGGGGCACTGTGTAATTACATGTTAAACGTTTTGTTCTAATTTAATTATTCCCTTTGCTCCATAGGTATTTGGTGATTAAATGTAAATGTTGTCATTAAATATACAATGGATGCTCAACAATTAAACAGTATCAAATGTGTTGAGCAGTTTCAGTTTTGCATTCTTCTCATGTTGTGCAGAAGAATGATCGCTGTCCACACTTGTGTGTTGTGACTCTGTCCTAAGCAATAGGTTTGGATTCGTGCCCAGAGCCGCTGCCTCCCAGTAATGGACAAAAAGTGGGCGACCGCTACACTGTGGGTGATATGGTGTCCTTCCAGTGTGATCAAGGCTTCTCGTTACAGGTAGGTGAAAGTGTGCAGTGCTGCTAAAGTAGATATCTAGTTC
This sequence comes from Lutjanus erythropterus, assembly GCF_056507025.1. Taxonomy (NCBI): domain Eukaryota; kingdom Metazoa; phylum Chordata; class Actinopteri; order Lutjaniformes; family Lutjanidae; genus Lutjanus; species Lutjanus erythropterus. The sequence continues at coordinate 14,710,416 of NC_139325.1, forward strand.
TGTTGTGGTCATGATGCATGAATCATATCTACCTGCCTGTAATGGCAATTTCAGGGAATACCCCCAAAGGATGAGTCTGTCAAGGCAGCATTACTAAATACTCTTCTTTGACATTAGTGTTTATGCGAGCAAGTGAGTAAGTGCAGAAATATAGGGATGCACAGCTGTTGGGTAACTCTCCATGTATTTATGCTCGCATCTTTAGTTGATGAATATTTTAAGTGCATGTGTACTTCGCTTGCTTGAGTGTGTGTTTGTTACAAAAGCAGCTTTAACTTCCTCCAATCCTCCTTGAGTAGATATCGTAGCTGTGGCGTTTTGAGTCTCAGAACCCTCCAACGCCACGGGCAATGGATTGTGTTAACAGTCGCCTCACTAATCCCACACCGATTTTTTTTTTTTTTTTTTTTCCCCGGCTCGGGCATTCACTTCTTTTCACATTCTCTCCGGACTAACCAGCAACTTCTTACACACATCTTCAGGCTGAGTGTCTGAACGCCAGAAATAGACCAGAGGCCATGGTAGAAACAAGAGCACAAGAATGGCTTAGTTCAGGTGTTGGTGTGTGTAGGTGTGTGATACAACTCTGCATACACACACATGCTTTGGTAGATGTCTGTTTTCATGTTTGGCATCAGTCCGTGTGCAAGCTGGAGAATGTACATGTATATGTGTATGTATGTATGTATGTATGTATGTATGTATGTATGTATGTATGTATGTATGTATGTATGTATGTATGTGTTAGGGATGAAATGATTACCGGTTTCAAGATAAACCAGGTAAAATTCCTGCTAATTAGTTTTTAGTCAAATTCCACTCATCATTAAAACCTTGTTTGATTACTGAGCATTGAGAAGCATATGGCAATTAATAGGAGTGTTACATTTCTCTAAATCCACAATTCAATTTAACTTTCTTTCTTTTTAGGGTCATGATTTGATGTTTGATGTAAACACTTTTTTTTAGCACAGATATTTATGTCATTGTTTGATGAAGAGTCTTGATTTAAAAAGATCAGTTATTTTGGTTTATGCCTTGACACTTGTCATTTACATTTTCAAGTTCTACTTTAAAAAGACAGACAAGTGCAGCTGCAGGCTATCAGTAAGCTACACTGTGTCGTCTTTGAAGTGTTGTTTTGTTTTTTTCATCAGACAAATGCAAATAGATGTGGAGAGAAAAACAGAGTGAGAATCATCAATCGTGCTTTTGATTTTGATTTTTCAATTTAGCTCATTTTGATCAATTTTTCAATATAGAATTGAAATCATGACACCTCCGGTAAATATTGTCCCGCATCAACCGAAGTTAGAAATAGTCTCCCAGTATGCAAGGTGATGCTGATGTTGTCAGTGAAAACACTGACACCACAAATAACATGATGCAATTTCAAATCATTGAGTTGTTCAATATGTAACCTGGGTAAATTAAATCAGATTGCATATCAGTCCTTTTCATATAGTTGTGATATGAAATTTTTTCATATCATCCATCTTTAGTATGTATTTATTTTACATTTACTTTTGCATTTTGATAGAAGGAAACTTCTAGGCTGCACTAAATTTTGCATGTATTAAAGCAACAATGCAATGAATATTTGAAAGAGGTTTGACCTGTAATATCCATCACTTTCAAGTTGTTTTGCATCTCACAGAAAACAAATCTAGAAGCAGGATGTTTGACTTTTCTTGTTCTCTCAGGCTGTAGCACATCTCTCTGTAGTCAGACCCCAGGTGGTACTCCTGCTGCCCAACTAGCAGCAAGGGGTCCCTCTCCTAGTCTTGATACCATCAAATATTTACGCACAAGGCCTCGAGAAGAGGATTTTGAGAAATCCAAAAATCTGACTGTTAAACTAATTCCAAAGATCCACAGGACAGAGATAAAAATCTGCTGCTCGCACCTGTCGGTTTGATCTCTTGGTGTTGCTTTTCTTCATTGCACAGTACTTTGGAGGCGTTGAATATATTGTTTTTGTCTGTTTTCCTGAACAGGGTAATGCATATATTACCTGCATGCCTGGTCCCGTCAGAAGGTGGAATTACCCCGTACCTCTGTGTTTAGGTAATGTATTATTTTCTAGTCATTGCCAGCATGCAGGGTTTCAATGAGGTGATAACAACAACAAAACCATATTTGTTGCATCAAACATAGAGTCAGTCTCTTTCTTTTGTCAGTTGCCATTCACCTTTTCTGATTGACTTCTTCCATGTTTATCTTTTCTTTTGTTATCTTCTTTCTTATACCAGTACTTACTCATACACAGCCACACAATAGAGCAGTGGCCTCACAGAAGACTTGTTATTGTATTAGGGAAAGCAATAATTTCATTGGAGGACCAGGGGAGGGGATGATGGGTGGGCGTGGAGGGCTTGGAGGATGGGATTTATGAATTTTTCTGCTTTCCCCTTTAGTTTAAAATCAATGAGGCTTACCACTATCTCAGTGTGGCGTTTGATTTCTGATACCCCTGATGAGAGTCTCTAGTCTGCCCTGACACTTCCTCTGATGTTGATTGCCACAGTGATAGATTTCAGAGATTGCAAAGGAAGCGTTCCACTTTCCTTTCCACTTTAAGCACCTCACTGTTCTGTTGCCCCCAATTACACATGCACGCAAACACACTCATGCACACGTTAGAGTGAACACACCCTCATAGCGAACGTAAACAGACAAAAATGCTCAACGCACTCACAGCGCTCCTCATGTAAATGTGCTGTCCCTGTGGTGTTCACAGTTCACTGCAGACATAAATCCCAGCTTTACTGTTGACAGGCCTGTTCTTGGACGTGTGTGTTCGCTCGTTAACTCAACTCCTCGCTCGTTTACAGTACACACGCTCGCCCTAACACCCCGGGATCTGTATTCACTTTGTTGCTGATAAACTCACATCAAAGTGGTTGCATGCCCCTGCACAAACAGTGTAACATCCTCATAAGTGCCTCTCTTCTCCACTTCTTCTCTTTCATTCCACATGCAAACAGGTCAAGCAGGTTTCCCCCACCAGCTGCACAATTAAACCCATGATATTTTTGTCTCATTCTGGCCTTGGTTGGTAGTCCCCAAAGACATGGCAGCAACACCCACTGGGATTCTAACCATTTGCCACATAAATTGGCCTGTTGGGGTTGGGATGGGGAAAAAGAGGAACGATTTAACGACAAGTTAACATGGATGCCTCTGGTGGTTGCTTTCGCATTACACCTGGGTGTTTATGTAAGACTAGGATATGTGCCACAGGAGAGGGGGATGAGTGTAACCTTCACAGCAAGCTGATGTGTTCTCTTAGCGCGCAGTCAAAGAAGAGACGTGGGGTGTTGCAGAGGGAGGGCGAAGTAATCACCGCCACCGCTGAGCAAAACTGTGGTGCTGTATTGAATATTGACTCCCTCATTTATTTTAATTTAAAGCACCACCAAACAAGGAATGTGCCAGAGTGTGTTATCTTTCCACGGATGCCCTTATGGAGTATTATCCACACAGTCGAGCAGAGATATACATGCACAAGTCACAGACATGCTCAAACACAGAGGCATAAGCGCCCCCCCACCCCCACCCCAATCCTAAGCTCATAAAGCCCACTCACAGCACTTCATCTTCTCTCTCACCCACAAAAACCGCCCCTCTTTTACAGTCTGCATACAAACACACGAGAGCATATGAAACACATGATTATGAGCACACGTGGCAAACACATAAACAGCACTGCTACTCTTCCTCCTTTCTGTGTACATACTCAATAATTATGCGTGTACAATAACCAATTCATACACAAAGACACAATGCTCTTTGCCCTCCCTCTGTATTCAGCCCCTAGTTGTTGTTTTTCTTTGTTTTCCCATTGAGCCGTTCTGAGGAGAAGTGACATGTTCTTTCTCCTTGGTTGGTCTCCCTCAGCTCAGTGTGGCGGCTCTATGACAGACTTCAGCGGCGTCATCCTCAGCCCAGGCTTCCCAGGGAATTACCAGAGCAGCCTGGACTGCAGCTGGAGAGTTCAACTCCCCATCGGCTTCGGTCTGTTGTCCCCCTCTGTCTTTCCTTTCTTCTCCTCCTCCTCTTGTCTCTTGTTTCTTTTTTGTTCTGCTCTGCTCTGATGTTGTCTCTGCTGCTTTCCTCTGCAATTTTCTGTTTATTCCTCTCCTCTCCTGTCCTCTCCTCCCCTCCTTCTAAGTTATGCTTATTGCATTAAAAAAAGAGCCTTATAGTTTTATGCATGCTTTAATGTATATGTTCACCCTAAAATCAAAAGTACATATTTTTCTCCTCTCCAGTAGTGCTATTTATATAGATCATTGTGGTTGTTGCCAAGTTTTAGAGATGTCTGTCTTCTCTCTAATATAATGGAACTAGATTGCACTTTGCTTGATGCTTAAAGTGCCAAAAAAAAAATTGAAAACCACAACATCAATGTCACTTTCCAGAACACTTGATCTTGTTACTCAAGATAATCCACAGACCTTGTTGTGAGCAGTTTCATATAGGAACTACTTTGTTTCTACTGAACAACACATGCCATCCATATCACAGCACAGAAGGGAGTGTGCATCTACTCATCATCGAGAGGCTTGAAATCATGACAGTGCAGGATATAAACATTAATGGCATCCTCCTCGTCCATCAATAGAAACTCGGCATCTCTCATGAAAACAGTGTAGAACACGGGTCTCAAATTAAAATCGGCCTGGGAGAAGCAACATTCAAGTACTACAAAAAAAATGCGCAATATTTCAGAAAATTTACTTTTTATTTCAATTGATAACATATTTTAATCATACTTAACAGAAAATGCAGTGCAATGACACAGCAGTTTTGGCGCAATTTTTTTGGTCAGCTCTGCATTTGACACAAGCTCAGCAACTCTTGTGTCGCTTCAACGTCATCATTAATACCCCTGATGAAATCAGCTAGCTGAGCATTGCCAGTTTTTGCCTGTGCTTTCGTCAAGATCCAAATTGTGATTTTATTTCAATTGTATGTGACGGGTTTTGTAATTTGGTATAAAACAACAACAAAATAATTATGCAGGCCAGATTGTATTAGATATTTGACATGTCTCAGGCTGGAGGGAGAGGGAGCTGGTATCCAATCTGGATGGATAAATCGCACTACAAGCCAGAGGAAATGTATCTGTTTTTGATTTTGGGGTGAGCTGTTTCTTTAACATTGAGTTTGAAGTAGCGTCCTACTACAGCTCTTTAAAGGATTATAGACGCTCACTTTTCTTCTACATTAAATGTTTCTTTCTGCTTTCTAGGGATCCATCTGCAGTTCCTGAACTTCTCCACAGAGCCTGTCCATGACTATCTGGAGGTGCGCAGTGGGAGCCTTGAGACAGGAACAGTGATTGATCGGTTCAGTGGCCCTGTGGTGCCAAACTCCCTCTTTAGCACCACCCACGAGACCACTCTCTTCTTCCACAGCGACTACTCCCAGAACAAGCCGGGCTTCCACATTGTCTACCAGGGTGAGGAGCAAAGATTGATTCTTATGGAAGAGTTAAAAATGGGGTGTTAAAGTAGCAGCTGAAAAAGTGGTAGAAGACTGAAGAATTGCTAATAGAATACTTAAATCCAGACCAGGGACAGCGATTAGCTTTCACGCTTTCACTGAGGTTGTTGAAGATTACAAAAGGTTAAAGAATAAAGAAAACAAAATCAATGCTGACCTCCGCTGAGATGTTCAATAGCACATAACTTTGAATAATAGTAGTGTTGACTACGTCAGTGAGGGATTTTGTGCATTAAAGCCAATGTAGAAAAGAAGTATTAGTGACAGACTAACAGCAATACTTTGAATTGGAACCATGTCAAAATGTTCAATGTTTAATGAAGCAAGGAAAATGACCAGATTTAGATTTTTTTTTCAGTTTATCAAGGTTAAGAAAGGGCTTTAGCCTCAATAGGAAAGAAGGATATATTCAACCAGTAAAAGAGCAGTGAAAGAGCTCACAACTCAGGCTCTGGTTCTTAAAAGGACATAACAACCTTTGGCCTTATTAGAAAAGTCAAACAGTCAACTGAAAACCATTTTATCTGTGTTCAAAATTAAATGATGCTTTAAGATTATACCAGTGACTACACACAATATGAAAACGTACTATTTCTATAGCTACATGACATGTAGCTATAGAAATGTATTTATTTATTGCATGAAAACATTGTGTATGATTATATTCATACATTCATAATTTGTAAGTTAACCTCATGCAACTTAGCAATGAACATGTTGCATCCTGCAAGTCATTCTGCGGTAGCATCACGTCTCCACACCTATCACTATAAGCCAATTAATTTAGATCAATGAGAATTTAGTTCAGAGGAATTTAGTGTTTTAGCCATCAAAAAAATGTATAGTGATAACATGTTGTTATTTGATTCATGCAGTTTGTGTTTTATAAACCTCCTCTTCTGTGTGTTTTTTTTCCCCCAGCATATGAGCTGCAGAGGTGTCCGGACCCACGACCGTTTCGTAATGGCATTGTGATTGGTCAGGACTACAGTGTTGGGATGACCATTTCCTTTGAGTGCCTCCCGGGTTACACTCTGCTTGGAGAGCCATCTCTCACATGTCTGCATGGAGTCAGCAGAAACTGGAATCACCCCATACCTCGCTGCGAAGGTGACTGGCTACTGCCTTTTGTAAAGACAACGGGTGTTTTCCTGCCTGTGTTGTTCATGTGCAGCAAAAAATGTGGGAAAAAAAAACATCACTGAATCCTCTTACTATTGCTCCACCAAGACCAAAATATTCCCTCCAAATAGCCTACATTTACAGTATGCATCCTCTTTGGTATTTTATGCCACTTTTCCCCCCAAACTCAATGGGAAAATATAGAAATAAATGTGTGCTAACAAATCTTTGAGAAAGTCACGCATTCTACTTTCTGAGAAGCTGACTAAAGTGAAGACGGAGATGCTTTTCCATCATCATTACCCAGTAAAAATAAGCTCTTTGAAGTTATTTTGAATAGAGGAATATAGGTTTTTCAGCCTGCTTGTAGTCCTGTCCTTTATTCCAACACATTAAAGCATCTAACTCGCTTTTACCGCCAACGTAGAACCACTTTACTGAACTATAAACTGATAGAGCCCATTATAATGATATATGGAGCATTTGCAAGTCTTTATTACAAAGCTGATTACGCCCGTCTTTGTTGTAAATCTCAAGGAGACTCCTCAGATGTTGCTCAGGTATGATAAATTATGACTTTCCCCTCATCAGTTAAGTAAAGCAGTGACATACGTTTCAAGTCAACAGCAGAGTTTGGTGTTCGTTGGAGAAAGTGGTAAATAGTTTTGTTTTGCTCCATAGACACCGTATTGTCCCTGTCGAGTTTACGGTCCTTTCTTTGATCCTGAGGGCAGCGCTTCGGCTTTGACTCCCAGTTCAAAGTCAAATTTTAACACATTCTCTCTGAAGAGGTATGACGGGGGAGTTTTAGTGTCTGAACCGCTCAGTGTCATCAAGTTCACGGGAGCCAGTAACCATCCCCTGCAGTTGTATCTAACAGGTGCACCCTTCCCTCAGTATCTCAGTGATAACCCAATAACACGCAGTTCTGGTTTGTTTTATCAACAGTTAGTAGCGACGCCGCCATAAAAGCAACTTTTATGACTTGAGGTAAATCAAAGACCGGCTTTCTATTTTTATCCAGCCCCCCTTCTTACTTTCTTCCCTCCTTCCAGCTCTCTGTGGTGGGAATATAACATCCATGAATGGCACAATTTACTCTCCTGGACACCCAGCTGAGTATCCACACTTCCAGGACTGCATGTGGACTGTCAGAGTCCCTCCTGGGTATGGCATCTACATCAATTTCTCTGTTATCAATACAGAGCCAATCTACGACTACATCACTGTGTGGTAAGTTCTCATTCTCTCACAGTATGACATTATTCATCAATCATCAGCTTATGGCACATATTAAACACATGCTGTCTTCTGTATACAGAGCTGCAGTTATATCAGCAATTAACGGGAAGCAGTCATTCACAATTAATAGTGATGATGGTTTAAGCTTTGCAAATCAGAGACACAGACTTTAAAGAAAAAGACTAACCGGTGAGCCACATAACATATCCTTGTTAAAATTTCTACCAAGTGTGCGTCATATACAGTGCATTGCTAATGCAGCAGCTCCCAAAAGGTTTGACAACTGAAGTTTTTAACTTTACTCAAGAAGAAACTGAGGAGTGTATGTTTTTAAGAGTAATATTCTGTGCTGGGGCAGGTATTTCAATGTCTCATTGCAAAAGCTGCACACAATGGAGTTAGAAGTTGACAAAATGTTAGGGCCATGGGCCAGTTAGACAAGTTTTACTCACAGCTTTTGATATGACATCCGTATTAGATGAGCCAACAACCAAATTTCAGATATGTTGACCTTTATCTGGACATTTGTGGATTCATTTTTCTTTGCCTGACAACTTTCCAGACAGTCCCCTGCTAAAACAAAATAGATTGTAGTACGTGATGAAATCCAAAGAAGTGAAGTTAAGTCTGAGTCACAGTGTGTCCCTTTCCCACTGCTCACTATACTTGTGGTGGATGTGAAACTCCAGCTCTCCAGTGACTGTTACATAAAAAAGACAAAAATGTGTACAAGCACAAAACATCATCTCTGAGTGGATGTTTGTTAGGGTGTAAAAACTTTTGACAGATAATTGTACAGCAGTAAACAGTTTTACACTACCTGCTTGTTATCACTCCAACAGCTGTCTCTGTCTTCCTTCCTCTACCTTTCTGTAGCTTCTCTCTAGTATAGTAAGCCTCAGGCAGTCATGGAGCTGTCCTCATGGGTGACAGAGGACGGAAATGCCTTCTAGCGTCTGGGGCTACCATTCATAGTATGGGAGGAGGGAGCTACTGGCACGACTGTTTCCAAATGAAATAGCGCATAAACAATCTGTCCCCTGATGGTAACATTTCATTTCTCTGCCTGACTGCCGTCTCCCATTCTGCTGATCACTCTGAAATGAAACTGTAATAAGACTTTTTTTTAATATATAAGACATTAAAGGTACACACACATAACAATAAAATCATTTAGTGTACATCATTCAGGTGAATAGGCCTGGAGCTACCTGAAAGTGCCAGTAATGAAATACTTTTCTCTTGTACGGAAATAGCATTTATATATAATAAAAGAATGCTGTCTCCTTGCATTAATCTTTCTTTTTATCCTCAGACGTAGTGCCATGTGGTTCCCCCCAGATTCTACAACCAAAAATTGCTATCCAACTTATTTGGGCTACTTATTTCAGATACAGATGATGGCAATATTCTTAACAAGGATTTGACAGTTCTCCCCTGCTCTCATTAGCAGAGGTGCTTCTGTGTTCTGTGCAGTCAGCAGCTAATGCATGCTTCATAAATGGCTTGACTGCAAAGGACAAGTTCTATTATCACCCCACAGCCATCCGCTCATCTATCTATTTATCTCAAGGTCGAGGATAGCTCTGCACAATTAATTGAAATATTATCGAAATTGCAGTATGACCAAGTGCAATATCCAAATCGCAGAGGCTGCAGTGTTTCGCTAAACTTAAAATGTGTGACAAAACAGCATTATAATGAAGTACTAACGGGCTGCAGAGATGCCCTGCCCTCCAAATCTTGTTCCCCAGATAATTGTGAATCATATCCTAATCGCAGTATCTGTCAAATTAGTTACAAGATGATTTTTTTTTACCACATTGTACAGCCCTCATCAGGGATATAGAGAAATATTCATGGTAAATGTAGTTTTATGATGCAATAGGTATACCTTGTGTTATTGTATATTTGCTGAATAATTCAACAATTTATATATAGAGTATAACAACCACATTATCACATGTATGCAACATCTTATAATTCCAATATAGACTTTTTTCAAAGCAACCATATTAATATGAAATAGCAGGATAAGTGCTGAGCCCTCCCAGTGAGCCAATATGCACAATATCAGCACCCTGACTCTGTTTGACCTGAATATGACAGAACCTTAATTAGTATCATTGTTAACATTCGTGTTTACCCTTCTTTTTCATATCAGAATGGCTCCTGTGAAAAAGGTCTGTTGCCATTGATTAGTCATGCCTATTGAAATCTAACATTGCCCTCAATAACCCCACAGAGCTAAAGATAATAATGGACTGTATGCAGTTTATTTGATTTCATTTATCTTTTTCTTGATCTATTTTATTTTAATGCGATGTACTTTATTTATGTAACTGTTGTCATCATTGTAATTGTGTTTAGGCAACACACGTCAAATGGCATGCCAATAATGCCTATTGAAAAATTTAATTGAATTTAATGGGCTTAGCTACCTCAGTATAAACGGTATAGAAAATCTCTACAGGTTGCCAAATCTCAGTCATGTCACTGGATGCATTTTATCCTATTGGACAACCTTACATCTATTTGTCATTCCATTTCCAGACACTTTTTTCCTTCAAGCTCCACCTGGGGGACCCTGAGGTTCATCCAGCCTCGCTGGAATATATAAGCATGTCCTGGGTCTGCCCCCAGGTCTCCTCCCAGTTGTCTGTGCTTGATGTAGCTCCACTGGAAGGCTCTCCAGAGTCATCCTAATTAAATGTCTGAACTACCTCAATGGGCTCTTTTCAGGAGCAGCAGTCGAGCAGAGAGTCTACCCTGAGCTCCTCCCACACACACACACACACACACACACACACACACACACACACACACGTATGTGTGTGTGTGTGTGTGTGTACATATATATATATATATATATATATAATATACACATATATATAAAATGCTCCAACAGCTGAGCTACCAGGCCACCACCAAATATCTAGCTTTTCACTGTGACCCCAACCTACACAGGCAGTTAATTTCAGCTCTTGCTATCTGTAAATTGAGAACTTCACCTTCAGACATTTCAGTACTATGCCCATTGTCAGTTTCACTTTATATCGTACACTAATCTGGAACAAGGCCTATCGATACTTAAACTCTTAAATTAGGGGATGTAGCCCCAACTGCCAAATGTGGACGTTGTCCAAGATATCTGTCACATACGAAGGGCTGTCAACATTCTGGGCCTTCAGCATCTCATTCACCGTTGGCAACATGCCAGTGGAGGATTGGCTGCCGTGGCCTCTTATCTTTTCTAGTTGCCTGAAGCAGTTGGTTGACTTTTTTTTTTTTTTTCATCACTGGAAACATATTACTGTTGCCACATTTTGTGCCATGACCTTTAATGTAGATCAAGTTTGATTTTTCAGTGTGGACATCATTGAACTGGAAATAAACTACCATGTAGTGTAGCTGTAGTAATGTAGATATAGGAATGGTACTCCCATGGACATATCCACCCCTCAGAGACATCAGCCAACTCTCTCTACCCTCTGTTAAGGGTGAAGATCAAAGAGGTCATTACGATTCAATTAAATTCTGATTCCCAGGGCTACAGTTCCTTATATGTCATGTTATTCAGTTAAGAGCTTTAGGATTTGTGATAACCATCCATACATTTTCTAAATGCGTTTATCCCTCCAGGGTCACGGGGGCTGAAGCCTAGTGATAACCATACACTCATTATGCATGTGCACATACAGAATATTAACAGCCTCAACTAAATTTAAAGAAATGTTTTGCAAGGGAAAAAAAGCACAAAAGCTGTGGATTTTGCACATTTGTCAGAATTTTGTACCATTGATTTTTTTTTTCCACCACAAACTATTCCCCATCAACATGGCTAGAGGGGGCAAAAGTTTCTATACTATACTGCTTCATCAGTTAACATATACTCAACCTTTCCTTTGACACTATTGATTAATGTGAAACTTTTTTCTTAGATCGTCAGAATGACTGCTGGGTCCACAAGACTGCTTGAGGATACCCAGACATGCTCTTTGATCCCAGCAAGTTATTACTGGTGTTTACTCATAAATCATTTGCTCTCTTTCTGTCTTCGCTCCTCCTCCCTTCACTCTTTCAATCCTGCCCACCCCCCACAACACCAACTCTTCTGTGTCTCTGTATCTCTATATCTCACTGTATCAGGGATGGACCCGACCAGGCCTCGCCTCAAATTGGACAATTCAGTGGCAACTCCATGCAGGAGGGTGTGTCCACCACCGCCAATCAAGTCCTCATCAAATTCCACAGCGACTTCAGCACAAGTGGCTTCTTTGTGCTGCATTATTTCGGTAACCTCCCCTTTGATAGCTGCTAAGTAAAGACACTGCTGTAATGACCCTTACTTATTTGATCTTCAGTTCTCCACAATGCTGGGACCTTGCTGTAGTAACAAGGATTGAAGAATAACAGAGTGATATTGTCACAGTGGTTCTATATTGGAACGGCTTTAATTTTCCCTCTTTTATGAGTTATTATTTGGCCTTTCTCATTTTGCTACGTGGTATTGCTTCCAGTTCCATGTGATGATAAATGATGAATGCCCTCTTATGCCTATTTTTCTTCTGCACTATTAAAACGCCCCTTTGAAAAGAAGCTGATTAATAATAAAATGTCCTCCATCTCAGCTAAATTAGTGATTGTTTTTTGATGATCATGAACAGTGATAGGTGGCAATTTATGATCTAATCAAGTTTTGGTATGACAGGAGCGTAAAGAATGTGCTGCCGTTGCAAATAAAATGCACGCACACTCTCTCTTTCTCTCACTTGAGTGCGCACATACACTGTTGCAGATTTCACTGTTTGTCCTCTCCCCAACAGCATACCAGCTGAGAACGTGTCAGCCACCCCCTCCTGTTGCCAATGCCACAATCCTAACCGATGATGACGAGTTTGAAATAGGTTTGTCTTATTTTATTTTGCTTGTTTACTGGTCGGGGACAATGCATAATAAAATAAATTTGCACCAGACATAAGATAATTTGCTTGGACAGCCCTGGGCAGAGGAAAAAATAGGAATGGACGTATCAGCTGGTTTAAGCCATTAATTCATTCATTCATTCCCCTGCAAGTTTAATCCTTTATTTGATGTTTATATTTTTGCCATTAGTTAGTTTTATTACCCGTTTTTGTGTGAATTTATTAATACATCTGTTTCATTTCACAAATGAAACAGCTTGTTCTGTAGTTCAGATTCATTCAAACACATTTTTCTTTAATACTGCCAGTGGACAGATGTCTTGCAATGTGCTCTTTGTCTCCCTCTGTCTCTTTCTTTCTTGCTCTTTGCACTTTCTTCTTATATTTCCATATCCCTTTTGAGTTTTTTCATCTGTTTGTGCTTCATGCAATACAGCAAGATATTAGTTTGAGGGCATGGCTAATTAGCTCTCAATATAAGCTGTTTGTATTTTCAGTGTTCAGATGTGAATCAGAAAGGGAAATTGTGTGGCTAGTGGCTGCCTCATTTTGCATCTTTGAAATTGAATGTGATTTTGATTTTGTGTGAGCATGCATGTGCACGCGTGTGCTTGTGTGCATGTTTGTGGCTCTGTAATGTAATGAAGTGCCTTCACTACTTCAACTAGCTAAGGGGATGTCAATCTTCATTAGGAAATGTGTTGTTGATTACTGTTTCAAGTGCTCGTACTGAGAAGGCTTTTATTAACATAGCTCGCTCTCTCTCTCTCTCTCTGTGTGTGTGTGTGTGTGCGTGCATGCGTGTGTGTGTTTGTTCATGGTTGGGTGGGTGGATGAATGGATGGATATGTTTTGTATGTCTGCTCCTGGCCCGTGTGTATGTGTGTCTGTATGATTGCGGGTATAAATGACCTCACAGGGGACATTATTCGGTACTCGTGCCTGCCAGGCTTCACCTTGGTGGGCAGTGAGATTCTGACATGTCGACTTGGAGAGCGGCTACAAATGGATGGACCCCCACCAGTCTGTCAAGGTTGGTTTTATTCACTGTTTGAGTCTGTGAGTATGTTTTCATGTTTTTGTGTAGCTTCATGAATGACTCTGCAATTGTATTTTTGTCAGCTCCAGCTCATATCATAAGTGATAGAAACATGACACCCGGGTGGGTATGCCCCTTTTTGGTGGAGGCAATGAGGGTTGTCACCTCCGTGGGTAACTACTGCAACTCTTTTGCTTCGTAACTTGATTTGCTTTGACTCTGTGCTTTAGCCTAGCACAGCAGAGTTATCACTAGCAAGGAGGCGTGTATGACTGCGCAAAATCAAGAAATGTTGGGTTTTCATCAGCAGTAATACAACTCCTATCAGCTGAAAATTTACATGACACAGTAGAATAAAGCAGATACCTGAAAGTACAAACAGCTAAGAGAAACTTAACTTCAAACCACAGAGATTTAGGCAGAAGCTACAAAAGTACTGAGAGCTGAGATCTGTCTCTGCTTTCCAGCAAAGACAAGCTGAGTCTTGGCTTTCCAGCGCACATTTTAAAAAATAGAGAGGCAAACTTGTATACTGGTACTGCAACAAAGGTCAGTCGGCTATTTTTAGTGGGTTTAGTCACAGAAACAAAGCTGCGTTTATGCACTAGTTTTAGTGTTAAAACAGTATCAGTATTCCTGTTAGTGTGCTTGTGTGTGCACATGCACACACATTTGTGTGTACGTGTATTCATGTTCAGTTATGTGTGCCTTTTATGTGTGAGCTTGATGCCACTCTGCCAAGGTTGGGTGCAGTCAGCAGCTCCACTGTTGATGCATCATTTAACAGACTGGCAGCAGGGCCCCTTCTAGCAGGCTCCTGGTGGCAAACAGCATCTCTGTTCTAATTCATCAAGCTTCACAGAGTCGGAATACTACTGACCCAATATCATAGAGCTGCGCTCCCCCAGAACCAACACTTGACTGTGAGGGATCAGTGTGAAAAAGATAACACATCAGCAGGTTTCATCGACAAGTGTGTTTGTGCAATGTAACAAGGTAGACAGAGGCCAGTCATAGCTAGGATTCTTTCACAGAAAGAGATGGGAGCTTATATTTTACCCCTTAATCCCTGCTCAAATGGCCCCATGGGTTTGATTGATGTAAATGTCTTCCTAGCCATGTTTATTCAGAAGGTGGATTTTCAAACAAGAGGCAAAGGAAAAGAAATGTCTCTGTTATTTGCATCAGAGATTTTGTTTAGACCCAAAAACAGATGCCATCAGCCTGGCTGTCGTGCCAATGCATCTCTGCTGCAGACATCAGAGCGCTCTGAAACCTTCTATTCCCAGTGGATAGGCGTCTTTTGAAGTGCCCTGAAGTCCTTTGTCTACAAGTCTTGAGTTGATGAGAATTTCTGTCTTTTTATTTCTAGAAACTATGAGTAATCGCATTGGGCGTGCGATCAAGGCATGACAGATACGAGACAAACCCAGAGCCTGCATTCATAAAGCATCTTAGAATAGGACTAGTGATTTGGAACCTATTTGCTCATCCCTGGCTGTTATTATTTGATGTCTGACTTGATACCTTGGTTCTTCCCCTGTAGCGTCTTTGCAGCAGACATTGTTTTGCACTTACAAGTAAGAATTTGGCTTATTCAATTTTAGCATATAGAAAGAGCCACAAGTAAAAGTAACAAAGGCCAAGTGGCCCAGGTTATGGAAGCTACTCATATTCTTATACTTTATTCATAAAGGCTGCATGCAGCATGCAAGTGAATAGGTCTATTAGTGTATGCACAAAGGTCAAAGAGACCCAAATCAGGCAACTACAGGGCCCACCTTTACTTGTGCTGCATTGGGCCTACCTAGCATTTTTCAAAATTAATAATTTAGAAGTGCACAAGGGCTATGAAGTCCTGCAGCATTTTATTTGCTTGTTAGACTATGCAGAGTAAAGAGAAACAGGAAACAGAGGAGATAAAAGCTTCATTTCATACTGCGTCATACCTGTGTCGCATACAAATGTACAATCATATTAAGCCTGACATCAACTGAAATACAGTGAAATGCTTTCCAATGCTTTATTTCATAGTTTTTTTTATAAGTGACCAGTTTTGTGGATCAGCAGCAATAGGATTAATTTGGAATAATTTTATCTGCTTTTTTGTGCCAAGTGAGGGCAGTCATTCACTTGAGAGTACTGGAAGATATTTCCAGCTCTCTTGTTATGTTGGTCTTGCCAGCTCACCTTCTCATGTGTTACTGACTACACTGAGCTCTGCCAAGACCGACTAGTTCACATACTGTACTTGAAATATTTTCACAGGCTTTAATACAAATGACTAACTTAACCTGCCAAATCCAGATGGGCAAAGCATGTTGAAACTATTCTGGTGGAACACAACATTGTTTTCTTCGGTTAATTTCTTGTGCAAGGCAATCACTCATACACCAGAGTTTGAAATGTTTTAAACTACTTTGGAATTGGACAGCGCAGACTCTCATACATCATAGTAAATTGTGTTGTGTACTGACAGGACAATAGGTGCTCTTTGTCAGGCTATGCTAAAAGGAGAAGTAAGCAAATGAAATATTTTCTATAAAAACATATGACTACGTGAGAAGAGACTACATCTAATAAAGAGGTTGTTCTTCTTAAAATTATTCCAAAAATGAGCAGTAAAATCACAGTGAATCAAATACTGTATGTGATATGTGTATTTGAAGTGTGCAACAAAATGTGTCAAATGATTAAACATCAAACATATCTCTGTCGAACTCCTACTTAAAAACCTGCCGAGAGCATTAAATTGTCATACTTAGGACTATTTTAGGACGTCTGGATTTGTAATTCGTTGTTTGACATTTTCACGGATCACCTCATTATTGTAGTCAAGAATTCATTACATTTCCTGGTCCTGGATATGCTACGTCCTTGTGCCACCACTAGCAGGAAACTAATTGCTCTCCTTGGGACATGTAAAGTTGAACTTAATTTGAGTTGACCTGCTATTCACAGCCAAGAGACTGCTACAGTAAGCTTGTAAAACGGGACATTTCCTGTCGGCAGCTTGCCGATAGTGCAGGAAAAAGCATTCTCCTGTGTTCCCCCGATTCTGCTTTTGTTTGCTGTCAACCCTTCTGTTAATTGTCATTTTATGCTGCTAAGATAACACTGAAATGTCCTTGCGTGGCTGTGCAATTTCACCCCCAGATACCCCTAGTTTTTAAGATATTTCCCCAGGCACTGTCTTTATGAAAGCCCATGAGGAAGGTTATGCAGTAGCTTTGATCAAGGATAGAGCTGCAATTGAGTTGACTGCTGTGTTTGCTTGGTAAACCATCTGCCATATTGAGCTTGAGTCTAACCCATTAAATGTTGTCATATTGATCTTCACATTCCTATTGATTTTCATGTGTCTGGCAGAGAATCTAATGAACGAATTTCTGCTCTACCTTTATCTTCACTATTGTATGTGAACTTTATCATATGATGTCTCTGTAGCCAACAATATGTCACAGTCTTTGTCCTGATATTGTCATTCCATACACACAGTGCGGCAAGTAAAATAATAAACGGCAGTTTTGCACACGTCTTGCCGTTTGCAAGATTTAACAAATACCAATGCCAGTCCTGTTTAAACAGATCATGTTGACATGCTTGGCACTGCAAATAACAGCTAGATACTATATGTAAGAGCCTTAAGCCGCAGTGCATAATCCTATCAAAATGCTTTCAGAGACATCATTTCGTGTAATATGAGGAAGTTACTTACCAGGCTGCCATGTTCAAAATGAGTGTGGGGAGGACAGAGAGGGACTAACATGCACTAAAATGCACACACAGCCATCCCAAATAAACAGACAAGTTTGGATAACGGCACACACAGAAGAAGTGTGACTTCATTCTCTGCCCAGGACATAGCAAATAATAATTTGCTGACATCTAGTGAGGATGAATGTTGCATATTGTACCTTTAATGCTGATACCCTTGAAATAGGATGCTGATGCTTCCATTTACAAGCTAAAATGAAATTAGAAATACCAGTAGCTTATATTTTGTCATAGTTACTGCATTTGTTTAACAACAAATGTGTTAAAAATATTTTTATTTTTAGTTTTAGATATGTATTTTTATTAAGTTACTCAACTCCTACTATTACTTTAACATGGACTAATATTGTAATATTTGAGCCATAAATGTACTTTGGCTCCCTTACATTTTTGTTATACTGAGGCACAGAGGTCTACATGTGTGCTACAGACAAACCACCCTGTGAATACATTGTAAGCTTCAGAGTAGCTTCCTATTCTTATCATGGTCCTCTAAAACCCATCCTAAAAAAGTAGCAGTATTGAGGTGTCTGAAACAGTTTTAAGCTTCTCATGATTCATTTTTTAATCCCAGCGCCCTAAAGTTGGAGGCAAAGCAGTTTAAGGCACAACTGTGCGTACTGGATAGACTTGTGTTTGTTGCCTGGCAACGTTAGCTTATTAAACAAGTATTGGGGGCTCAATTATTTCAGTAACAACACTCTTACCAGATATATGGCTCTATGTACAGAGCATTAGATTTTGTCAAGTGAGTGAATTTCCTGTATATCTTAAAAGTTGTTCAACACTGAGAAGTGCTGCAGGGAATGAGAATCTGTGCAGTGTTAAAATGTTTTTTTTTTTTTTTGTTAAGTAACCCTAGTGTAATAATATGTTGGAGAAAGATGTTGAAGTGAAAATTAGAAATTGATAGTAGCAATTACTTACAAATTTCACACGTTTCTTTTAAGATGAGTTTGTGCTCATTATGTGTCAAATATTCCCCTTGGCATCAGTAGAAGCAGAGGCTCCTACTGACGACGGAACGGAGGAAGCAGCCGTCTGAACTGATGTAGCTGCACCAGCTGAAGACCCCATTCTGAACTCCATCATATCAGCAGTGAGAGTCATAACACTCCTGCTAAAACTGAACGCTACAGACCTTGTTTTTATCTCCAATGCAAAACCAAGTCTCTCAACTATGTTGAAAAGCACTTAGGCTTCTTTTTCTTTTTGCAAAGTGTGGACAATTTGGAATCGCTACCTGTTTAAAAAGCAGTCAAATCAAAACTGAAACGGACTAAAAACGACAGACTGACGACTGACCTGACTCACCCACTACAGGGCAGTATGCCCTTGTGACAGCAACGTGAAAAAAATCTGCTTGTAGCGGGCATAGCTTGAAATTTCTTTTTTTGTTGTGTACTTTACCCTTGTAGCCTGTAAGGCGTATAAATATGCATTTCTATCATTTCTTGAAGCAACACAGCCTGCACAATGCTTAGTGAGTTTGCTCTTTAGCACTGACTCATGTGCAGCAGGAAGCAGGTCAGCTCTTTTTAAAAAGTTTCCAACATGTATGCCCATCACAGAGCCTGTAACAAGAGAGCATAGTGATTGGAAATATATAAAAATGTAGCACTGTTCTGAAAAATGCAAAAAACAAAAGTAACTTGGCAGGAAAATGTTGATGCATGTATATTTCTCATAACCTGTCAAGCAATGATGGTGAGGACATGATGCTGTTTTATATTAAATGCTGTGTTAATTGCTGTTGGGAACTGATATGTTCGGTGACATAATTTTTCCTCATTGTGCCCTACATTAAAATCAGCCCTACAGGCTTTGTAAAAGTCATGACCACTATCCTGGTGACTGGCACAGAGAAAAAGAAACTGTTCAGTCTAGAATTAAACATTGTGTGCATTTTCCTTAGCCAACTGAAAATGTTAACAATTGATTAATCATTAATATTTAATGAGATGCAAAACACATATCTTTTTCTTATTTCAAGTTTTAATGAAACAAGTCTAGTGGCACAATTTCATGAAGCACAAACAATTTAAACAGACAGAATAATGAAACAATCAGGTTGTCACCTAAAACGGCTGCTCTTGTCTGCCTATCCTTATTTAACAACGGCTCACAACAATGTCAAGAGCAGCACAATTACTGCCATTTCTAGACTAACAAGGCAGATCAAACCAAACTGTAAGAAACTGTGGGCTCTGGAGAAATGGTTGACAATTAGTTAATTAATTTTTTTTTATTTGTTTAGATTCTAAGGGCAATTGATCGATTAATTATTAATCACAAACATCCGGATTTCATTTTACTCTGCTTAAATAGTTATATTAGGTGGAACACCTTTTTGCCCTGACATTTTAACAACAGCTAACATTATATTTGACTGTGCAACAAACCAGCTGCACGCATCTCTCAAATTGGGTTGTGGGTTTCCACATAGTGTGTGGATTGTGTGTGCAGATTGTATGTCATTGAAAATCTGCCAACTTGGGTGACGTCAAACATACAAGAGTGTTGGAAAATAAAATGAAAATATAATCAGAAACTTGACCTTGATAGCCACAGAGTGCTTTTGGTGTATTGTGTTAGGGTGTGTGTTGTGTTATTTTAACTAAAAAACATTCAAATGTTTATGATGTGCAGATAGGTTTTCTTAAGTCTGTAGAATATGATGTGTAGGCCAGGACATCTCTGCAGCACAAAAATATTTAATTAAAAATGGTATGTTGACTGACATCTCACCTTTAACAAATATTGCGCATCCCATGAATTGAAAATTGCAGTAATCCACTTAGTGATTTCAATAAATTCTCAATTTCAGCTCTATATTGTGGCCTTTAAGAAACACATTATTATTTAGAAATTCACTGACTTTGACTTTTTGGATATCATATCTGCCTGTTGTCTTTGAGCCAAAGGCTGTTGTAGTTGAAACTTCTGCGGGAATATTCGCACTGCTTTGTGTTACAACTCTTTCCCCCTGCCTTTTGCTCTTGATATATGTCCGTTTGTTTCCAGTGACCTTTTTATCTGGAACAGTTGTTCGCATTAACCTTTTATGTGCGTCATGTTTCTTCACTAGCGGCCCAGAAGAGAAACTTACCAGCAGAAAGGGAAAAGAAGGAAACGAGGCCTGTCATTATTTCAGACATACCAGCCTACAGGAAATGAAGGGAATGCTCTGAGCCGTTTCACATGAACTCACACACACACACAAAAATACACGCACCCATACACACACCCCATTTTTCCATACAAAGTAAGCTGTCTCACCTACTGAGTATTATTATTTGATAGATTGATATCGGGGGAGCCTGGTGACAACAGCAGACTCACCAGCTCAGCCCTTAGGTGAAATATCAGTCTGGCTGAAATGTAATTGTTTCAGGACTAGTTATTTTTTCAATGTAATTTCTGCTGTCAAAGAGTTGAAGTGAGGAAAGGGAAGACAGCCCTCTCCTCACCTCATCTTGCTCTGTCCTATACCTCTGTTTCTTTGCTTTCTGCCTCCACTGGGTTTTCATCTTCCTCTTTCACCTCCTCTCTGGTTTCCCTCCTCAGCCTCTTTGTCTTCATCTAATGCTGTCCTGCCTTTTTCCTGTTTCTCTTTTCCCAGTGCAATGTCCTGCCCATGAGGTGCGTTTCGACTCAACGGGGGTCATATTGAGTCCAGGCTATCCTGAACACTACCCCAACCTCCAGATGTGCTCCTGGCTAATCAACGTGGAGAAGGGCTACAACATCACTTTGCACTTTGAACTCTTCCAGACAGAGAAAGAGTTTGACATCTTGGAAATATTTGATGGTGGGTTCTGCTGGAAGTTTGGTGTCTGTGTTCTTTGGTGAAAATGCTGTAAGCAAAGTACAAAAAATCTTACTTACTGAAATTATTGATGTGTTCGTCTTGTGTTGTGAATTTTAGTGCTTCCCAGTAAAACATTCATACTTTCTTATTCTTTTGTTTCGCGTCACTATTTCAGCTTTCGTTCACATTCTGAATGTGGTTAGGCTACGTTCAGACTGCAGGCTTAAGTGGCCAAAATTTTTTCATAACACTGTGAACAGCACAAATTCAATGGAATCTGATCTTTTCATCGCTGATCACTACTTTCATACGTGATCCTAAATCAGATACAGGTCTGATTTTTTTGCAATGCGACCTCAGGGGAATTCATGCGACCTTTAAATCACTCTAAATCATCTTTCGTATCAGTTGTACACTGGCAGGAGTCACTTGGTGAATACAAAGAGGATACAGCTGTGATGGTGGTTGTCAGTAGACAGACAGTGAGTTGTTAGACCTCCTAAATATTTCTGTACATTTTTCTACAAGAGGGATCATATCGTAACTGGTCTGTGAAGCCATTCACATCACAATCCCACCACTCCTGGCTCCCACTCAGCATCCACACACACTTCTGTACAGAAGTAGAAGCCATTGTTCCTCAAAAGCCTTAATTATCTCTGCTAGGCAGGTGAGAGTGTGTGTGTGTGTGTGTGTGTGTGTGTGTGAGAGAGTGACCTGGAGCTGGTATGCAGCTAATCTTGCATACTGCTGGATGCATCCGCCTACAATTTGAACACTGATCTCTTATGCTTGCAGTGATTGATATTTTTTTTTAAATATATGTAAAACCTATATGTATAACTTATACCCTCTGTTCACCCCTCACTCCTCTTAACTGGCCAGTAGGGGCAGCAAGTCATCAACAACTGCTGGGCTAAAAACAAGGCTTAACTACTTGCAGCATTAGGGAGTAATTACATCTAACTAAAGTACAAAATAAATGTAATTGTAGTCGAGGGATTACATCCAGATATTCTTTTTGGGTTGCCTGGTGGAGGTCTGCACTGTACTGACGTCTCCTAGTTAAGAAATAAGGCTCCCTTTCTTCTCATCCTTGTCATCTGCTCCCAAATTTGCTGGTTTCCACTGCACATCGACTCATACCTGAAACCATAAACACTCACTTCAGTGGCCTCCATGTTCTGTACAACAGTGTTGAATTTTTTATTTGTGCATGCAGGTCAGCTCAGGACCATAACAAATTTACACTGGAATCAGAAATTGGCCACATTTTAAAAACAGACAGACAAGTAGGCAGCCAAACAAAGAAAATCGGATCTGAACAATAAATCCGAATCGACCACTAAGGCTTGCAGTGTGAACGTAAAATCTGATTTTGGGTTCCAATCATTTGTTCTGTAAAATAACTTTTACTGTGTGGTTGATGCCATGATTGGATGTAATTTAGAAATGTTACTGATTTTTGGTTTGTCGTCCTGACTAGCATATCTGTAATTAATACTATTTATTTTTTAAACAAAAGTAGAAAGTGCATGTCCACGACTGTCTGCATTAATGCTTGTTTTTGTCATGGATCTTTTCCTGGGAAACTGTATGTGTGTGTTGCTGTGTTTCTGCCTCTGTGTTCAGGTCCCAACATCTACAGCCAGAGCATGGCCTCACTCAGTGGTGACATTGAAACACCCTTCAGCCTGACCACCACAGGCCACCAGCTCCTGCTGCGCTGGTCCTCTGACCACGGCACCAACCGACGTGGCTTCCACATCAGATACGTGGGTGAGTATCAAAGTATGTATCCAGCTTATAATCATATTCTCTTTTTTTTATAGCTATTTGAATATATTTAGTCTCTAAACTACAGAAAAGTGATGAAAGTCATGGGTTTACAATTCAGGCATTTATATTGACATTGAGGCACCATGTACAGACAATTCAATTTAACCAGTGTTAACACCACGTAATGGCAAATATTCAATGAATCTTCTCTGCTGCAGCTCCTGTATTTTACTGTGGATACAATGTGACCCCATGATTTTTATCAAAGTGTGTTTTGATTGTTTCGGGGTATTATTTATTTTTTAACATCAGTTAATTTAGAAAAAATACTTTGAATTTCCACAGAAATGATAATGACTCACAACAGGAGATGTTTTTCACACGCGAAAACCATGAGGCAGGAAGAAAGTCACTGGGAGGCTTCCATGCTGTTTTGCACTCCTTAATTTAAAAAGGTTTTAAATTCTTAATTGGCTCTTTAATAAAGCAAGTGGTGCTAAGCAAGAGCAGCATAGGGAATCTTCTTCCATTTGAAATGCATCAATAATAATGAAAAAAGCACAAAAGACATTCATTTTTCATGTTGTGGCTCTCCATTATATTTAATACACGAGAGTGTTACTGCGAAAGCAAGTCGGTGTGATGAATTTTGTAAAGACGACTCCTCTTTGACTTGATTGACTTGAACAGGAACTGACTTTAACTCCAGAGTGTGTCTTTTCTTCTTAAATCCCTACTATCTCCCAGTCATGCTGATTTGAGGGAATGTTTGACAGCAGTTGTGAAGCACACAGCCCTCCCTCAGATCACCCGTCCCATCGGCTATTCGGTGCTCATATTCTGGAAATCAAATTTACCTTTTTTGTGTTCGATGGGCTGTAAGACGAGGGGAAGGAAGGCTATGGAACAAATAACTGGAGGATGCACCAGTAACGCATGTGTTAAAGCAAATTGAATGTGCAGGTGCCCATAGGCCAGAGAAGAATAGTAATAAAGTGATTTTTAGGACTTCCTTTGCTGTGTGGCACACAGCCCGAGTGCTAAATAGATGTGACACTCCTCAGGCATTTTCCCTCATTATCTTTCTGCATTTAAAATGGAGCCTTACTGTGACTAAAAATGTTCACCTGAGTCTTTCTCTAGAGGAGCTTTGTTAATGCCTCTCACCCTTTTCTTTATTTCCCCTACTTTTCCCCCTGTTAATATTTGCTGTTCTCGATCCTTTTTTTTTTTTTTACTTTTTTTCTCACCCTTTCTCCTGTTATCTCTCCTCTCCCTTGCTTTTCCACTCATCCCCCACCCCCTCCCCTGCTCCTTCATTCCTCCATCTATTACAGCGATGTACTGTAGTACTCCAGACTCCCCACAACACGGCTTTGTAGTGAGCCAGACCGGGGGTCATCTTAACAGCATGGTGCGCTGGGCCTGCGACAGGGGGTACAAGCTGATCGGAAAGGGCACAGCTGTGTGCAAGAAGACCACCTATGGCTTCTACTCCTGGGACGCACCAGTTCCCGCGTGTCAAGGTGAGCACATCGGCCCTGGCAGCCTTTTATTTCCAACTTCAGCCTGCTTCTTTTCGTGTTCTTCTGGTCAGTGCCTCTGCCCTCCGCTCAGCAGGCAAACAGGCAGACGCTTAAGGCACCCAAGTATCTGAGCCCAAGCTCTATTCTTGTGCTAGCAGCCGAACTGAATCCAGCCTGATTGGGAGCCAGCACCCTGTCAGGTGGAAAGGAACCAGAAATCAATCCTCCCTTCTTCTGTCAATTTCCACTTCTTCAAATTACTTTGGCTAACTCGCCATTAGCATGCGATGTCTGCTGCTGTTGGGTCTCACTCAACTAATTGGGTTCTTTGATGCGCACATGTGAAATGTGTGCATTTACGTGTCTGCATGATTGTATGCACTAGCACAAACACACACTCACACACACTCATGTGGCAGCAAACAGCAACAGATGGTGTGCTCAATTGCATATTATCATGATGCAGTGGAATCAAAATATGTATGTCAGATACTTTAAAATGATTTAAAAACACTTCACACCTGTGATTAATTCCGTCAGTTTGGTAATTGAACACAGCATTTCCGAAGCACATAAACTCAACCAGGGTTGCTAATGAACTAATATATTCATACAGATGCTGTCCATCTGCTATCCGCTAGATGGTGGAGATTACATTGCAGTATGTTCAATCCTTCATTCTTAGCAATCTATATTTCATAATATATTGACAATGGACAGAATATGAATCTATCTGTGTTATTCATGCATCTCAGGGAAAGAGCAGTGACCTAAAGTAATGTTTCAGGCCCACTGACCTTGTAAGCATTGAAGAATTCCCTCCTGCAATACTGAAACTTTCCATCTGCAGTATAGAAAAGAGTTTGTGATTAGTGTCAGTTAAATTGGGAGTTAGTGGTTCTTACAAATGAATGTTGACAGATTCTCTCTTGGGGTGATACGGGCCAATGTAGTGGCCCCAGGCCATATTGGTCCTACCTTTTGATGTTTCACAGTATGTGCAGCTGCTATTGGTGCTCCATTTTGTGATGTCTGCGTGTCTGCATGCCCATTCCCATTTAGTGTGGCACAGCAGAAGTTGGTTTCCTGCTCTGTTTACTCTCTCTGACTTGGCTGTCATGATAAGCACCTTGAAACCTACTCGCTTGAGCTTTCTGTCTGGTTTAAGCTCTGCCATGGTAACCCAGATTCAGTGTATGAAGGGGCAAGGACACAGTGCTGTGTGTGTTTTTCCATGTGATAGTGTGTCATACTTCTATAAGAGTTACTGTTGAAACTAGTTACACTGGCTGTGTTAACGTGCACACTCATTTTCCACTTTTATTCAGAATCTGATACAGGTCATGTAAACAGCATGTTGCATTTGGATATTCTGAATTATACCCTATTCTGAACAGAGCATATTCTAATATTTAAGATATGTGGGGAAAGTCTCAGACATCAACGGGGGTTTGAATATGCGCAAATATTACAATGCTGACCTTTTCAAGAAGGTGGTTAAATAAATGAAAGTGGGAAGGTGCATCCATACAGTAAAACAAGTCCAACACCAATGGAAAACCTGGAAACCTGGACCTATTTTGCAGCAAAGAATTCAGAGCATGACAAGCTGTATGTAATTGGGAATCTTGGCAGAATATTCATTTTCATTAGCCATGTTAACAGCTTAGTAAGAATAATTTCTTTTTAAGAATAAGAGTAAAAAAACGTTTTCATTTACTTGGTTGAATAGCTACTTGTGAAGTCAGTAGGGTAACTGTCCTTACATTAAAATATTTTAAAACCTTGAAAGATTTATGGAAGACAAGAATTAAATGACATACCACTTTACAGAGTGTTAGACTACTTTCATTCTGTGGTAGCTGGATACGTTTTTCCTCAAGGGGTCAGTCCTATATATAATACTTTCATAGATTTCTCCAGTGAGATTTCAAAAACTGTAGAATGGATTCAGTGGCCTGTAATATATACAGTACAAGTAAATGGCTTGACTTCAAGTGTTGACATGGCAGGAACAGTTCTGTCTCATTATTATAAATGCATTAGATGTAAATGTTTAAAAACTAATGCCTAAAATGTTTACCGGTGGGAGATGTATTGCTGTGCAATTTAGGAAATATTGCACTTTTGCTGTGACCCTGTAACAGACTTTTTGACTTGTTGTAGAGGGAAAAGCACAGGTGCAACTCATTTTGTTAATGATGGCTCAGTTCCATTAAGTGCTCCAGTAAGCCATTTCAGTCAGCTAGCATTCACAATAAGAGGGCTCTGGCACTGGCTCAACCCAATTCAATGCAGTGGTTATTAATGTTATTAATTATACCTGTGCTTCCCCTGCTGTGACATGTCAAAGTGTCTGCCATGAATAAGGTGTGTTAGAATACTACAGGGGGCGTTCAGTATTGAGCAAGTATTTCATTTTGGGTTTTTACTTAGTAAAACTATGACTATTTGAAAGGAACAAAAAGCCGCCTGCATACATTGTAAAGCTAATGACATTGCTTGTGTACCACAAAGGGGTGTTAATCCAAATGCTAGTAGAAGTGAAGTGTACTTGTTCACAATGTGACTGTTTAGTGAATGTGTGCCTGCCTGCCATGCCTGTGTTAACTAGACGTCTCTCTGCAAACCTCTCGAGTATGTGTCTTGTACTGCCCAAAAACATGTGTGTCAACAATCGTCCTCTTGCCGCCTGCAGCTGTGTCATGCGGTGTGCCCAGCGCGCCAGTGAACGGAGGTGTGCTCGCTGCTGATTACTCCGTCGGCACACGGGTGACCTACTTCTGCAACAGCGGCTACCGGCTCTCCTCCAAAGAGCTGACGACCACAGTCTGCCAGCCAGACGGCACCTGGAGCAACCACAACAAGATACCCCGGTGCATCGGTGAGTAGAGGATGCTGGGGTAGGAGGCAAGATGTAAAGGGAGGAGGGAGAAATGGGGGGATTGTAAGAACCTATAGCATGGTTGAGCAGTTCGAAGCTGAAAGATGAGAGATAGGAAAGAGGTATGGAGAAGGCACTGATTTTGAAATTTTGACAGCTGTACTGCAGACAGGAGAGCGTTTGAAAATATCCTCTGGAGAAGCTGGAGAATATCAAACAGTTTTAAGAAGACGCTGTACTGTAATGGAAGGTGTCATGAAATATGGACTGCAGTCCCAGCAGAACCTCGAGTTGTGGTTTCAGCACAGAAATGGAAACTTGTTGGGTTGCGATGATTAGACGGATGGATGAAAGGGAGAATAATAGTTGAGAGGAAAGCTGTAGCTGGCGCTTGAGTGAGTGTTTTACATGCTAGAGCAACTCCTCCACGTCTGCAAGTCAGTGTAACGAGTGATTGACAACATTGTTTACTATTGAGACCAGTGTTTATTCCCTGCTGTATATGTGTCTCACAGCGAAACAGTGTTTGTTTTGAGACTCATTTGGTTTTAGAGAGTGCCAATTCATAAACAACTTTGTTGTGGAAGATGATTTGTATACCGTAAGTGCAGGAAAGTTGCTATTTACATTTTACATGGGTTGTTGGTGTATTCTACTGATTAAAATGTTTTCTTGCAACTATTTGTATTTCCTCAACACAGTTTGGTTGTTACATATGTTTAGAAGTTTTAACTTAGCTGTGTGTGCACAAGGGATAAGTGAAGAAATTGAAAAAGAAGAAATTAAAATAGCAGTCTGTCCATTTGAATAATCCAAAACTAACAATGTCCACTCCCCTCCGAATCCCCTCTTTGTGTTTTTTGGCACAGTCATTATGTGCCCGAGTCTCAGCTCCTTCTCTCTGGACCACGGGAAATGGAGGATTGTCAACGGTTCGCACTATGAGTATGGAACTAAAATCATCTTCACTTGCAATCCCGGATACTATCGAGTTGGCCCTGCCCACATCCAGTGCCTGGCCAATGGGGTATGGAGCTGGAGGAGTGAGAGGCCTCGGTGTAGAAGTGAGTAACTCATAAAAGCAACAGCACTTTTAGATCACATGAATTAATAAATGCAGTTTGCGTCAAAATTTAACTGAACCAAAAGGATAAGATACAAGATGTAGGATCAATTTATTTATAAGTATATAACAAGGTTGTATAGCAACAAAAATGTGGTAATATTTTGTACTAACAATAATTAAATGGTGAATTAGTGGTTAATTAAACTTAAGTTAGGGGTTATTTTATGTTAATAAATGATCAAATAATAATTCATTATGTTTACTAATTATTAGGAATTTATCATTAGTTTGTGTAATATAATTTTTTTTTTCTAAATTATGTATTGTATCATAGCTGAAAAGAGATTAGTAGTTTATTAGTTGTTTACATATTTGAACTGTTGCATAACATACTTATTTTAACCCCAAGCATGATCTTTTTCTAAACCTACTCAAGTAGCTTTGTTTCCTAAAATGAATTTTACAGTTGCTTGTATAAAAACATATACAAACATTATTTGAACATTTGGAAACAGAAAAATAGCTATTATTAGACGTTATCTGAACTACCCATTTATTAATGGTGGTTATTACTGTGTTACAGATGCATGTAGCATAGAGTCCCATCCCAGAAACACACTGCATATGTGTTTCATTAGTTTCCTAGAAAAGCTAGAATAGAAAATAACTGAACATTGACATCCAGCAAAATTGAAAAATCTATGTCCTTCCTTGCCTCACGTACACTTGATTCATAGATAGTAACAATGCAAGACTTGGAAGAATGAATATCTTATTCGCAGCTCACTTAATCAGCAGTTCGATGCATCACTTCTGTGCTATTCGCCTTTTCCCATCTCAGCCTAGGTTAGATATTGTTTATTGTAGGAATTGGAAATAACAGCTTTTCTATGCTGCCATGGGAACTACTTTTTGAGAAGCAAAAGAGCTGAATAGCCTGTGTAATGGCAAAAAGAGATGCAAGCCAGCATGATGAAAGATGTTGGGACAAAGGCAAACACCATCATTATCCTCCCCATGAAATAGTACAGGTCACTCTTTTATCACATTAAGGTCGCTAAGATGGGTGTAAATGACTGTGCTCTCCCATTGACTCTGAAGATGTAAGCCAACTTCCATCTCCTCTTCCTTTCTCTCTCGTTGTCTCCCCCTCTCACTCTCCTGGTGTCTTGTTCTTTCATTCCTTGCCATCTCCATCTCCTCCTTCTTCCTTTGACTCTACTCTTCATCTTATTGCAGTTATTTCCTGTGGTGATCTGCCCACTCCTCCTAATGGCAAGAAAATTGGGACCCAAACTACCTTTGGAGCATCAGCCATTTTCAGCTGTAACCTTGGTTATGTTTTAAGTGGATCTATAGTCAGAGAGTGTCTCCTGTCCGGCCTTTGGAGTGGGACGGAGACTCACTGCCTGGGTAAGCAGGGTCTAAATGTTCTCTTTAACTTTATAAAGGGCAGCCTTGACCTAGGTCAAACACTGCTGGCAAGCTGTCCAGACAGAATATGAACCCTTTTTTTTGGCTGGGGCCAACATGCCCAGAATAAAACCAGATGGGGAAGCAGAGGGTGGCTATAATTGGTGCTGTAGCCAAGTGTGTATGGCCAATTACTGTAAACCAGTGATACTCCAGTGGCTTTGCCTGGGGGCTACTTTTGCAAAATGACAGGAGGTCAGGGGCAAATATTAAACAAACGTTAATAATAACATTACTTATCAGATGAAGTCAATATTACATAGACAGATAAATCAGATACTATAGTGCTTTTAATGATTGCAACTGGATTTCAGTTATAACATTTGAAAGAGTTTATACAACATAAAGCACAACTGGAACATGCAATCACTGAAATCTTGAAATGACTCATTAACATAAACTGCACTTACCAGGGACAGAAGGAAGGGTATATTTAATAGGGGTAGAGGATCTGCTGATACTGATACCAATTTGATACCATATGCCCTCTCTTAAACAACTAATATGTCAATAATACATTTGTATGGATGGACTTTGCTTAACCTAGCCATTTAAAAAGCACCATGCTCAAACTATGAACTGCATATTTATGCCCATGAAAGAAGAAATGTGCAGTCCACAACACAACTCAGTTATACAATACTGCTGCTGCTTTTTATTTAAAATTTTCACACAGAGAACCTTTAGCAGAATTGTGATTGATCAACACCATTCAAACATTCAAAATTAAAATGTATTTTATCTGTGTTGCAGGTGACACATCTCACTCTACGGCATGTCAGACAAAGTTTAGTTCCCCTGATTTGGTCACTGACACTGTCTGATCCTACTGCTCTTTACGCAGCATTAAACGCAATCATGCAAAGATCAGCCCTCTTTCTCTAACTGACAGCTTAATTGATCCCGTCATACAAAACTGACATATGTGTCTCTCCATCCTGGGAAAAATGGTATGAATCAGTTTATTGCCACTGTGAATTAGAAAATTGGCGGAGGGTCACCTGAGTATCACTGCTGTAAACGTTCAGAGAGATACTTTTTTTTTTTTGTCATTGAGTTCTGTCATCATGATGCTACTCAGCCTTGCCTTTTTATGTTTTCCTTTTGGCTGCCACACATCAGACATTTGTCTGTTTCAGACATTTCAGAGATCATAAGGTAAAAAAAAAAGGTCGTGCCAGAGTGCAATCACATTTGGCAGCTAGCTTTAGTTGACTAGAGCCCAGCGCCATACTATGAAGCCTCCGAGTCAGTGTGATTTGGTATTTGTAAAACATTAAATGTGAGAGAGCAGCTATAGAGCCACAGCTGGCTTGAAACTATGAGATACTTGCCAAGCTGTACCAGCACAATTTTGGCTGTTGTTAAGATATATAAACAAGAAAATATGCTACAGCTTAGCTTACCACAGCTCATCACAGCTACCGCTCTGTGGAAGAAAATGAGACATACGTAATTACTTGAGCCGCATTCAAACCCACACAGCAGCAGAATGTGACAGTTTCCCTGGCAGATGCATTAGTCCGTTTATCAACCCTGTGGCACCAGCACTCTGAGCTGAGCTCCGGAGTGGTACAGTTCATTAAAAGAAGGGCACCTCTCTCTTGTTTAGTAATATGACTGTCAGGGTTAACATAGCTGAGGACCTCTCGGTACAGTTGCCTACTTCAGCGCTATCTTCATAGAATCTGGCTGCTCTCAACTGGAGTGCGATAAAATGCTCGGCTGAGTTTCTGGGTGCAGGAGTGAATTAGGGAAATCAGACTCGCAGTCAGTGGCAATTTCCCAGGTTTTAAGTGGCAGTGGAAATCTCAGCAAGATTCCTCCTCTCTGAAAGGGATTTATTGTAGCTGAAAGTAATACGATTACGTGCATGAGCGTATTGCACAGATTTTGAGGAGTTTCACATGGTCTCTCCGTCTACTGTAGATGAGAAAAGCTGAGTTATCACCACGAGTGAAGCCAAGGCCAATATGAATTTAGAAATAATAATTCAGAGATAATGAGCTGAAAAATGCTTTCCAAATCCAATATGTTTCATGAATACACTAACTAATTTTGTTTGCCAGTATTATAATTCCAAGACCTTTTAAATCACCAGTTTCCTCATTCCATTTTATAATACAGTTGTCAAAATGCAAAGTTATTCAAACATGATAACACAATCAAAATTGTGTTTCTGCCCTCCAACTACAGGCCATTAGTTCAGTGGGCACCACTGCAAGCTATTTATTCCCAAACACTAGTAGCTTGAACTAAAGTGTTGCCCCACATGAGTGATTGACTGAGATAATTCATTGTGATTTGTAATGCAAAAAATTGGACTACAACTGAATATCATTCTGACAGCAGAATGTTATAAATACCACACACCACAAGTGTCTTTGTCATGGTCAAGTCTCTGTTACTTACGAAATTTACAATCTTGTTTAAAGCATTATGCAAAAGGAAATAGTAATACATGTACTGTATGTTTTTTTTCCATCTTTGTACAGCTGGTCACTGTGGTGTTCCAGAGCAGATTGTAAATGGGCAGGTGATCGGCGAAAACTTTGGCTATAGAGACACAGTGGTTTACCAGTGCAACCCTGGATTCCGGCTTATTGGCTCCTCAGTACGGATCTGCCAGCAGGACCACAACTGGTCCGGACTTCTCCCAGTTTGTATCTGTAAGTACTGTAACACCGGTTCTCACTGCCTGATTGACTGCAAAAAAAAAGGAGAATGTGTGTGTCTGCATGTGTTAAAGTTTGAGATTGCATTTATGTGATAAACCATAGACGCTACTGTTCAGATGGAAAACAGCTGATGGGGACAGTTACATTACATTACAAAGTCAATGTAATAGTCAAGTCTGCCATGTATACAGAACATGTAGATGATTGAAATACCAAATCCGTCAGACTCCTCAGTGTCGACATACAACTGTTACAAAATAAGAGGATAGAAAAAAATACCAAAAAAGTAACAAACAAAAACAGTAAATATAAAAAGCACAGATAAAAAATAACTGTAATTGTTATATGAAATCCAATGAATAATTATAGTGCAGACCGAGAGGAGCCATTGTGTCCGTACGCACCACTGTCTGATTTGAAGCATTTAATATGTAAATTTGTATTTACAGGAAACAAGGGTTTCATCAAAAACATGATGGTTTGATTACATTGTTAAAGAAACCAATTAATAAAAATACTTTTAGCATTCTGAAATTTTTAAATTACTGTTTAAAAGCTTCCTGCTTCTGTAGTTTGAGAAGCGCTGAAGTCAGTAGTCAATACATATTTTCATAATGTGATTCTCAGTCCCCTAGTCGCTGAAATGTGCTCTTTACCCTTTCCTAATCTATCGTGTCTTGATTCTTAATTCCCCATTGTCCTCTGAGGTTAATTATATGATAATGATATTCCTATGATAGGTGTCACTGTAAGTCGCCTATTGATCATTGTTATTGAATTTTCCCTCTCTGCATTATTCTTTCCATCTCTCTCTCTTTCCACGCACTCTTTATCTTTTTCACCCTCCTCTCTCTTTCGTCTCCTGTTCTCCTCTCTGCCTCCTCCTTTCTGACATGTGCGGGGGCGATGCGTGCCAACTTCAGCTGTCACATGTGGCCACCCCGGTAGCCCTATCTATGGCCGCACCACAGGCGATGGCTTCAACTACAACGACGTGGTGCGCTTCTCCTGCAACAAAGGCTACACCCTGGAAGGACCCTCGACAGCCCAGTGCCAGGCCAACCGCCAGTGGAGCCAGCAGCCACCAACATGCCGTGGTAAGGTCCGGCTGCAGAGCTCCTGCAGAATGGATAAATGATTGGCAGCTGGGCTGACTTAAAGTATCAGATGGATACAGATGTATCTTGACAGTTGAACTAAAAAGCTGCTTGTCTCTGCCAGCATGTTTAGCTAACGCTCAGACCACAGACGTCGCCCCTAGAGGCAAAGTCAGACAGAAATGAAAAGCAAGAATTTGGAGCCAGCAGATGCATCACATTCATATGCATCTCATTAACCATCTGCAATGATAATTTCTGAGGAGGGTGCCTCTTAGTGTATCACTACACCTAAAGGTGTTTGAATGTTTGATAACAGAAGCCACTTCCATCTAAATCTGCTCCCATGAATCAGGCTAGCCATCAGTGGAGCTGGTAGCTGCCAACGAGCAGAGATAGGATCCAGCCAAAGTGTTGGAGCAGAATGAAATGGTTTTTTGCAGGTGCTTTGTGATGGTTCAGGAATCAGAAACTATGATGACCACAAGAATTCAGCAGCCAGCAGATGTATCATGATCATTCAGAAATCAGTAGCCAGTGACCGCCAGCATGCACCGGCATGGACACAGAAACAGAACAGATAGAGGTAGTGTTCACATATCTATTGATTTTAAGGAGAAATGTCACTATCTGCTCTACTTCTCTGGGTGGAGCATTAGGCAACATCATCTGGAGCCCTGGCCTCAGAGCGAAAGTAGGGAGACAGCAATAATGAGCTTGCAGCAGAATGTATGGAAACAGAAGAGTAAATGGGGATTTGTTTCTACAATTTTACTGCTAGTGATTTTACTGCTAGAGCCAAGAGGCTCCCTGCAATGAGAGATTACTTTTGAAGGAAGGAAAGCTCATAGTATACTTTCTGGAAGACATCTAAGTGGGAGTGTCAGATGGTGGTTGTGTTTTAGTTGTATCCAGTTTTAGTTTGCCCAGGTTATCCTCATTAGTGGTGTGTTTACAATTGCCAGCAATCCAGACGTTTTTGTGTGTGACCATACCAAAGAAATGTTAACTTGTTTTCCCAAAATAATTCTGACAGTTTGACAGTATTTTTTTTCAGGAAGTATTTTCCTACATTTACATTTTTGTCTCCAAAGTAGAGTGAAAACAGACAATAGATATATGGTGCAGTATGACGGAAGTTCAGAATGAGTTTTTTGGGGGGGGTTGCCTTTGAAAATACTTCAATCTTAAGGCAGATTTTTGTCGTGGCGATGTGGTAAATATAAAAATCTAAAATCTTTAAAACAAGGTAAGAAATCAGGAAGCAATCATTAAAATGAATTTGAGCGTAATTCAGTGTGTTTTTAATTGGTCCGATACGTCTGGATCTAGTCGGCCCAAGCTTGATATGCCAGACTTTGCCCGTTTAAAAAATCTCTCTCCTCTTGGCATGAATTTTGTTGGCAGTCAGATGTGAAGAGACACAGTTTTCATTACTATGAATAGTACCGTAGAGACAGACCTGGTAAAAGATCAAAAGAGTAAAAACATATTAAACTGTCATGACTCCCTTTGTCAAAATATGTTTGTTTCCACTTAAATTTTCTCACATTAAGCCAGCATTTTCGCACATTTGCATTATTGATTTAATTTGATGTTGTTCTGAACTTAATTTCACCCTCAACTACTTTCAGCTGTTTAAAACCACCTTGTCAGCAGTGTGTTTTTTTGTGACTTTTAACTGCTTCTGAAATGGATGCTTGTTAATTTTTAGACAGTAGACGTGCCTTTAGTTCTGCTGTTTTGAGGAGGGAGCGTTGGATGTTGTTGTTATTATTGACGACGCTTAAATATAGCCTTGACTCACTTGTCTCTCTGTTTATAGAATAAACAGAAAAAGCCACCGATCAGGTCATATCAACATTTCTATTATTAACTCACAAGTGAACATGCTGACAGACAGCGTTTATTCAAATGAGGCTCCAACCAAAGAAAAAAAAGACAGCACGGCTCCCAGGGAAGAAAAGTCAGATCCCCAGTGATGATACTGGGTAGAGTTAATTAGGCAGAATGCCACATGACTGGTACATGTTGTCTTGTTACTCTGTTTACTCCATGTCATTTTGATGTAAAATTAATTCTTGACAGAATGCAACTTGTCCAGATACTGTTAACTTGATGTATAGTGTATGCATGACTACAGTCGATATAATTTAGGCAAATGCTCTTACTGAAACCCCAAAACACATAAATAATCTAAACCTGTGCAGTGCAGTATAAACTATCGAGTAACTTATTATCATTATACAGGACAGAGTTTCACAACGAAAATAAAGTTTTAGTCATGTTACACATACATACAGCAATTAAAACCAGAAAAAGATGAAAAGAAAATGCAATAAAATTTAAAAAGTTATTTGTATACGTATATACATATACGTATATAAACTCAGGAAATAATTTTGTAGTGCATTTTTTGAATATGCGTCTGAGGGAATGTAAGCAGCAGGAACAAGATGCTGACGACAATATGTTTGACATCTTCACATGCAAAGTTTCGACATCTGGGAAACATTATCCATCAATTTGGACTGCATTTGCACACTAGGTATCATCAATGTAAATACAGAGTCTGCCTCCTCTTATCCTGCAGGAGTCTTGCGTGTTGCATCCTGTCAGCTTAGAGTACAGCCCCCTGTCAGGACTCTATAACATGTGGGCACAACACCTCTGATTTCCTGTTGCTTTGCCATGTTTTCTGTTTAATTTTCCTGACTGGACTTTAGCCAATAACAAGTTTAAGTCCAAGATGGATTAGCATGACTCTTATCCCCACTGCTGTTGCTATAACATGTACTGTATGGTAGCATAGCACAGTTAAGAATCATTGTATGTTACTTTTAATCTCTTTCTGTGCAGCAGTGTGATGTATACTATGCCATAGCAGCCCTATGGGCACAGATGACTGTAAATACAGACTTCATCATAAGATGGGTTTGGAAACGCTGCCAAGAAGCGAATATTCACTTTGGCTCAAGTAAACATTACTGTCCTGCAATGCACATCAATAATGCATTTACATTATCGCTGAAAACCACAATAAATTGATGCGGATGAAACTATTAACCAACCATTATTACAGTATCACA
This sequence comes from Lutjanus erythropterus, assembly GCF_056507025.1. Lineage (NCBI taxonomy): Eukaryota > Metazoa > Chordata > Actinopteri > Lutjaniformes > Lutjanidae > Lutjanus > Lutjanus erythropterus. The sequence goes on from NC_139325.1 coordinate 14,747,435, forward strand.
CCTTGCTTATGATAAAGAGTATATAGATAAGACAGCGAATCCATGAATAGATATTATAAGACTGCACTCAGGGCTACAGAAATACTGGGTAAAGGATAAGGCCTTTTTTCAACCTTAAGTTCAACAAGTAATCATGTGACTGTGCTGTTCCAGCAGTAATTTGCCTGAAATAACAACGAAAACGTCTGTCTTTTCTGAAACATCCTTCCAGCAATAAAAATTAATTGGACTGCTGTCAGTGTTCTACTGTCTGTATATCTCCCATTATGATTAAACTAATTGAATAATTCATGTAGGCGTAACTGTGTTTTTTTTTTCTTTTCTTTTCTTTTTCATTCAGTGGTAAACTGCACAGATCCAGGTATCCCTGCCAATTCTATCCGGGAGAGTAAGATTGAGCACGGTAACTTCACATTCGGCAGCGTGGTCTTTTACGACTGTAACCCGGGATATTACTTGTTCGGCTCGTCAGTGCTCACCTGCCAGCCGGCGGGCCACTGGGACAAACCTCTACCGGAATGCATCGGTACAGTACTCACTTTTAATATTAGCTTGGAAACCAACTGATAATAACATAATCTTATTCATGTTATGATGGTGGGTGTTTATTTTTCCTACTCCTGTCCACTTTTCAGTTCAATCAGCCTGTTCAGCTTTCTATGTAATTAGTGCATTTTTAATTTAATTAGTTGATACAATTAAAAATGAATGTAAGTACAGAATTAAGAGAAAAGTTTCACTCTTGATTGAGTGTCCACAACCTTGTTTGTGTCCTCATTTGTTTCTCATTTAAATGGTACAAGTTGCTAAATGCTGTGACTGAGAGCATCTGTGTAATGTTCGATGCCCCAGTGGCTTACGGTTATGTTGTACTGTGCCTAATTGAGAAATGGGGAAACCGTCACAGGACCAGTTGTTCAGGCTATGGCTAATGTCCCCCCTTCAAAACCAAGCACTCAAATTGTAACAACAATCATCTATGAACTGTGGGGGTTATCTGAGGTTGTAATGCTGCTCTCAAACACCTGGCTCATCGTGCACACTTCTTTTGTGTGAGGCCACCGACAGCGATGACCTATTTCTAGTGGAAATATCTAAAGCAAACCTCCACATTTTTGCACACAGGCTCAGAAAGCACTTCATTTCATGGTAGAGAGATGACGCACGGCATTTATTTTATCAAACAGAATAGTAATTAAAGAGATACACAGGACTGTCTGTCTCGAATGTTTATTCACGGCTCCAGGCATCACTAACTCTTTGTTAAGAAATTAGCTTTACAAAATTACAGAAACTTGCTTTGCATTATGAGACTAAGCTGATTAAATGACAGCTCCCACAAAACATACATTAAGGTCAAAAGAACAATAATGTGGCAGAGAAAGTGATTCACCAAATTATATTTTAGTCTGTAAACCATCTAGTGAGAATTATTTTAAGTGCATATACAATAGCACAACTAATTATCTTTTTATGAAACACAGTTATGACAATGGCAATTAAAACACAGTAATCTCCTCAAATGGTCTTTCAACACAACAGCATTAACAGCAGAAAACAATAGGGTTTCTCATCAGCAATGCGAGTGGTGATTTTTTTCGAGTGTGTTGAGGCATGCAACACTAATCCGTCCATCCATTCACTCATCCATTGATAATCTTATTTCCTCTCCTCACTTTCTGTCATGCAGAGGTGGACTGCGGCCACCCAGGCGCACCTCCCCATGGAGTGATGAGCGGGGAGAAGTTTACCTTTGGCTCCACGGTGCGCTATTCCTGCTCCGGAGACCGCCAGCTCATAGGGGACTCATCACTCACCTGTCAACTAAACGGACACTGGAGCGGTCCACTGCCCCACTGCTCTGGTACACACACAAATACACACACAAATATAGTCATGCACATACACAAGCTTGCTTGCCACACATTGAACACAAGTCTCTTTCCCACTTTAATTCTTTAATTATCATATTAGAAATAGGAGTAGTTTTGAATGAATAAATGTAACCTATACTTCCCCTAAGAGAATTTGTTCTGCATAAGGAGTGTAAAAACACACCATACATGACAGCACATAATATAACATTAAATATAAGCATGAGCATAAGCAAAAATGTGAGAAATTCAGACCATGTGATCAGAAAATGTTAAGCTGCTGAATGCTGAGCGGTACACAGGATATGATGCCTCTTTTAGTCCGCATCCTGAGTATGATATACCTTCACCCTGAAGATAAAATTGCATATTCACACCATAGAAGGAGAGTGGGTCTTCTGTGATTTTGTAAGCTAAATTCATGGTGTAATGGTCTGTCATGTAAGTTATACTGCACTTTGGGGTCGCACTTTAGTTTAGTGTACACTATAAAGATGTAACACATTGTACTTTGTATTAAATAAAACATAAATGATACTAGAAATATGCTCCTATTAGGCATTAAACGAACTCTACTGTACCTTAAGTAGACTCCATACATCAGTGGTACACTAATGAAATGTAACAGGCAGTACTCTGTATCAAATAATTGGACAAAAACTAGAATGAATATGTTCTTTATTAGACAGTATTAGATCATTATTAGACATAATGAAAATGTATCCAGGGACACATAACAACAAAACTGTGCTGTAAACGTAAGTGAAATCACATATCTGCTATCTGTGAACCAGATCTAACAAGTAAAGATCAACATTGTAGAGAATGAGGAATATTTTGTCTGAGTGACTGTAGAGACTTATCGTAGTGCTGTAGGCAGATAACGTGATTTGATCAAAGAAGTAGACAGAAGTCTACTCTGCCAGTTATGTGAGACCATCCAGAGTAGGTGGGTCTCAAGTCACAGATGTGTCATTTCATTTTAGTTTACAGTACAGTTATGTTGTAATGTGTCCCTAATTACCCTCTAAGAAAATTAATTTGATGCAAAGTACAGCTTGTTACATGTTATGAGAATACTGTAAAACAAAGTGTAACCCTCACTGGTTCCCAGTGATTGCCACCCAGTTTAAGAACCCTGTCCAGTTTGTTCTTGTTTTGTACAGTCAAAGCTTCCCCCAACACTGAATTTAAAATATCAGTATACTCATGAAATTCCTGTAAATCACTGTCAGAATAGTTCTGTCCGCTTTAAAACTTACAGAGTATCGTGTCATTTACAGTCTGTACTTCCTACACAGATATTCTCTAGATGAATGGAAAGAATTCTGTTTAAAGGTTTCGTTTCCCCAAATTACAAACAACACAGATCATATTTCTCTGCCTTCCTCAAGTAACTATCACACAGATAGTTTTAGCTTTATTTGCCCAGGCTTTGAGATATCATGGTCTGAGATCCCTGCTATCACCCGAGTCCTGAAGAGTTTAATTGAATTCTGTTTTTCTGGTGTTTTTTTGGTGTTCATGGCCTTAAAAACTTGTCCAGAAGCAGCATCTTTTTTTTTTTAGAAACAATGTCCCTGATAATAAGGACCATTTCTTCCAAAGAATACTGTCCACAGCAGCGTCTTTGGATTACACAAACAAAATTCAGTCTAATTCTATTCTGTTAGAGTGCCAGAAATATTTCAGAACATACTATATGTCTCTCAAAACCTGGGGAAATTAAACCAAAACTATATATATATATGGCTAGATAGTGAATACCACACCACAATGATGTAGTACCATGGAGTCCAGGCATTAATTAGATATTTTGCTAGAGCCTGTGTGAAGTTCAGAAAAAAACACAGCATAGGACTGTTAATCAGCCAACTGAGCCAATTTACTGCCCTCAAACAACTAGAGCCCTGTGGAGCTCTTACAGGAGTTTTTAATGGTATGTACGTGCCAAAATATCTGACGATTATTGTCCTCACATTCCCCATCCACCCAAAGCAGCTTCAGCATTTTTAGAACAGGCACTCTTGTGGTTTATCTGACGTATCTGTGTTTGGCTGATGAATGTTTTAAACAGTACACTGATGGTGGATCAGTACCAAACAACCCAAACAATAACCCTTACCCATCATTCCTCTTTGATTCCGCGATAGAGTTATGACTTCATGCCTCAGCCAAAGAACATATAGAAGCAAATGTTGCCTCCTGCATAAAACAATCAATCGAATGAACGATATCACCCCTGACATAAAAACTTTTTGTGTCCGGAGTTCAGTACATTCAGTCACAGACTCTACTCTTGACAATTTGTGAAAACCTGAAAAAAGTGTGTCTTACAGTGTATGTCTGCCGAACTACAAAGTGCCCCTCTTAATCCCCTCTGTGCTCTTCCTTCCCATCACACTTGAGCATTCCTGACCATTTAAGTGGATTCTCTTTACTGAATGTTCACTTGGTTTGTTCAACTCACTGACCCAGAAGTAATGTTTGTAAGCAGACTTGTATGACAGTGTTTTTTTTTTATTCTTCTTTAAATCGGGATCTGAACTCTCTACTCACCTTCAATATTTTGTATTTACTCAGACAGTTGGAAAGTAACAGGACAGGAGTGAAGTTGGACACCAAGGGGAGTAAGGAGATGCACATGATTGCAGAGGCTCAAATCTGTCTCCGGATCAGTTTCTATTAATTTTTCTATTCCTAGTTTTGCAGAATGGAGGGAGTTTCACGGAGGTGGGGTGGAACACTGTATTTCTCTTTTCACGCCCTCATAATTATCTGCTGTGTACAGCTTAATAGCTGTTATTAGGCCATAAATTATAGCTGTAGAATCTAATAAAGCATGTAATTTTAATGCTTATGGTGAAAAAAGAGTGTTTCCAGGTATTTTTCCTCTTTTTCACCTACTCTTTAAAAGCAATTTGGCTTCTATTATTGAGATGATTTGATCAGCACCCTGCTGTTATGACAAACGAGCCTCTTGGAACGTGATGATTTGCGATTTTGTATTATATTTCACATCATCACTCACTCTCTACTGTGTATCACCAGCATGAGCTCTGCTGCCTTTGTTTATCTGACAAAACCCAGCTAATAAACCCTGCTTTAATCTGGACAACAAAAAAAAAACATTTAATACCAAACTAGATTCAGTGCATTTAATTTCACTTGTCCAAAACCTAATCAACATCAACTCATCACTTGAAAAGTGAGATAAGTAAAGCTAACACGAATCTGTTTCCAACTATTTAAATTGTCAAAGAGCGATTGCTGTTTAGAGAGTAAACCCCTGTGGAGGAATTTGTGCAGCAGAATAAGAGTCCTGGGTCAGTGACCAGCGGATTTAATCATAATAAATGACGCTGTGACTTACCAAGCTGGAGAAAAAGGATGTGCTGAGGTGAGCTACAGCAGAGAATATGAATTTTGATTACATGCAATCACTTCACAAAAATGCAATATCAGTTTATTTTTTAGTGATACAACAGCACTCCTATAAAAGATGCTACTCGAAAAAAATGTAGTGTTGGACTTTTTTAAACAGACAAAGGTAATTGATGGCCATAACATTAGGGTATGTTTTGACCATACAACTTGAAGGTGCAGTAGTACAGAAATTGAGTAGAATTTGTTGTGACATATAGATATTAGTTTTTATTGATATTGGTTATAGTTGGATGTAGTGCGTTGTTCTCACATTGCTGCACAGGATTGCACTGCATCAGTGTTTCTGATTGACCATAAAATCAGCTACTTATAATGGAAGAAGGCATCTTTTGTACATCATTTGTTTATCACTAAGAAGCTTGATAAATTCAGACCCATGGCAGTAAACATCTGTTACAGCTGTAGCAGAAATTAGAACCACAACACAGCTGGAGCTCAGTTGTTGCTTACAAGGACCAAAGTTGTGATGCAGCAAACGCCTGGAGAGTTTTTAAATTAGTGAGAGTGTACATTTTAGCACCTACTTTTCACAGGCACATTAGCTAAAACTTCTGAAGTGATGCAATTAGTACTGCAGTGTTAGCAAGACAAATGAGCTATCTAGAAAGTGTTAATGTATGTTTAATGTTTCTGCCTTAGTGAAAATTCCCTGTGTCATGTCCCATAGCTTCTCTTAAAGTAATTTTAAAGTTTATTTGCTGAAAGGTTGCTGTGTGGTCTAGAGGCAGCTTTATCTGCAGGACTAGAAATTATGAAAATGCCACATTTGAATTCTCAGAGAGTGTTCATCACCAATAGCAACAGCATCATTTGGGCTATGAATTCCTCAGAAGTCCGGCCCAGCGTCAGCAACAGTTCTCATCCATGCATCCATCCATGCATCTATCCTTCCTCTCATCGGTCCTCCTTTGTTAATTAGTAAGAAGGGGCTTAAAACTGCTTGCCAAGCCATTCCCCTTTTGTCCTCGTCTGTTGCATGGCTGAGTTGAAGGCCTTATTATTTCCTCACAAAAGGAGCCTGGTGAACGGGCATTAACTCAGATTCAAACCAAATCCACCACCATCCCAATTAGTGAGATTATAGCTGTCACAGTGCATGCCGAGCTGGGCTGCCTCACCTAACCGAAGGAGACTAATGAAGTACCGACAGCTGCTGTGAGACATACACACATATATGCACACACAAGTGGACATGCACGCACACACAGGCAACAAATAAGTGTGTGTGAATGTTAACATTCAATTGCAAAGATAAGTGTATGTAAGTACAGACTCACAGGGAGTCGCACTCACATGCATCAAGTGGACTCTCTTACAGACACACACACACACACCTATGCAGTAAAAAGGTAGGCAAATCTGCACACACTGTACATGCTCACACTCATTGCTAACCACAGCCATGCACAAGCGAATCATCTCCAGCTGTGAGCCCTCGACCTGACAAATCCAGTTTGTGCACATGCGAGCAGCAGGATGTGTGTAGCAGATATGAGCTTGGTGTTTGTGCAGTACGGCTTTGTCAACAAGTCCAGTATTATTGCAGCTGTTTGCTGCTCTGCACAGGGTGTGTACACAGCTCAAGGAACAGGATTTCAAAGCCAATACAGCACAGATCCTTCAGTAGGAGGCAACACATACTGAACTGTACAGGCAACCACAGTGACATATAACCTTACACACAGCTAGCTATCTATCCAGCCATCTATCTGTCTATCGGTATTTCCGCTGTCTATCCCTCTCTTTCTGATATTCTGTCTTCTGATGCCAAACATTATTCTCTCTTCTTTCCCCTGCTGGTTTCATTTCTGTGAGAGAACAGAAACAGCACCAGCAGCACCAGCAGTGGAAGTGGTGCATGGAGGTCTGTGTGTTATGTGCATTTCCTTTTGTTCTGAGGATGTCCCCAGTAATACAAAACTAAAAACCACCCTTAGACTCCATTGCTGACTCACACACCAGTCTCCTTTGCTTGCTCTTCATCACAAAATAAAATGTTCAGTAGTCATGGCGCCACCCTGACTCCACACGTGTCATCTCTACTCTCATTTCCTATGGCTTTGATAGAAAACATTTTTTTCACTCAGTGGAGAGAATGGGTACATGTGAAGAGAATGAACAAGAGACACGACATCTTTTTGTTTGAGTTAATTCAAGGATGTGGAAGACAGGTTGTGCAAGAGACTAAAAGTGTACAGTATGTCCCTGCACAGAACAAAAGACAGGAGAGATAATTCAGGATAATGAAAATGCGTTTGACTTCAGAGGTCAAACTGTATTCATCATTTCTCATAACCACAGCTGGTTGCCTTTTAATGCTGGCCTCACTGTTTTTATGGACAGAAAGCTCCTGGTGTCAAAGCAGTGAAAGGTATTGGTCCTCCAGGTTGTTGGCGAGGTGACAACTGCTCATTGGTGCATTGTGTGTTTTATAGCTGCTTCCTGGAGGTCTCAAAAGATGTACAGTTTGGGTCTAAAGTCCTATCTGTCCTCTTGACAGACAGGAACACTGAGTTGTAATTCAGTGCCATACCAACTTAAAAGGGCCCATCTGTGAACACACACATAGACAGTTAAAGCTGATGGCATCCTCAGTTTCTTATTTTCATCACTCCTTGTCTGGTTATCTCCCATTGCAGGCGACTCGGCGGACACCTGCGGGGATCCTGGCACACCTGCCCACGCCAGCAGGGAGGCAGGAAACTTCAAAGTGCGGAGCAAGGTGCGCTTCACCTGCGCAGTGGGACATACACTGTATGGCTCAGCAGAGAGGATCTGCTTCCCCAATGGGACCTGGTCGGGCAGACAGCCATTCTGCAAACGTAAGAGAAATGTTTCTGTGATGTTATGTATGAAACAGTCAAAGAGGAATACTAGAAGCTAACATTGAAGGCTTAGTCTTGTGTACTTATTCTTGGAACAGATATTTCATATTTTAAACCTGATTTGAAAACGTGTTTAGACAGTATTTTATGTAGGTTTAGTTTACTCATCACACAGCACACTGATCAACCTGTGAAAGCAGTGATGATATTTTCAAGGGTGTTTTGGCTCTCAGACACTACACATTTAGCAGAAATTGCGTTTCAAACTGGGATGTAGTTTGATAAATATCCTGCAATCCGCAAGTCAAAAGTTGATAGTTCCATTTCAGTATTCCCCACTTCCATTCTAAATGCCACCCAGTACATCTGCTTGAGAAAACATGGACACCCCCTCCAAAATTATGTTTATATAGCAAGTCTCTGAACGTCACAGCAGATGATTTAACAGATTAACACACATAAAAAGAGAAAGGAGGAATAGGTTAGTACTGCATGCTGGCTTCTATCAAGCAAAAATAAACTAAATGAAAGTGGAAATGGAAACTAGTTGTCACAGCACATTTCATAACAGGAACACTATATAGTATATTTATATAGTAAAAATCGATGGGTAATTCTGCTTACTGTTCACTATGCATGCTGCCATGTTGGTGTGACATCAAGTTTATGACTTGAATGACCACCCTGTCGCACTTCTCCGTATCGGAGGTCATTTTTACGAGTTGATAATGCCTGTCATGGTGTTTATCCTACTATTTCATACCAATATGGCTGCCCTAATTAAGGTCAATGGATTGCAGCATTACATACCAGGAAAGGAAAAAAAAGATGCCATTGAGTTGCATTATGGGAGGGGTAGGATCCAGTGTTTTGGGGGCTTGAAATATACTTGAGAGTTGCAGACAGGATATCTCAGGCTCTCCATCAAGTTTGATGATTCCTTTCTGAAAATCTTCTTAAAGTCTGTTTTAAGGCACCCAAATTATGACAGCACAACACTGCACTTGAATGCCATATTAAAATTACACACCAATGACTTTACTCATTTTGATGAATTTGTTTTGTGTACTAAAGTGGTTTGTCAAAAACAAAGTATTGTTTCTGTATGGTACCAAATATTTTTTCAACAATAACAAGCCCAAATTTACATACACAAACATTGTATGCAACACATGGGCTTCATGCAGACATGAACGTACATTGAGTGTACAGATACAGATAGATGCTAATGTGAATCCACACCTACACACACACAAGTGATTGGAAAAGCTCACAAACACAGTACTGCACCAGATGGATAAGTATCTCTCTGCTGCAGTCTGGTATTTTCTGCCAGCACATGGTGCTGTGACTAGCTTCCAGATTGCAACCAAAAAATTCATTAATTCTAGACACCTAAAGCCAAGTTCCTTTTGGATTGTGATAAATGAATCATTGTGGATTTTGAAGATATTAGTTCGCAGAACGCCAGCTCTACATCTTGCATAAATTACCCCCAGGGGTCAACCGGATATTGAGGCAAATGTTTGACTGCTCCTGCTCTCCTCTACGTACTGTCCGCCAGCTTGGCACCGTGCCAATGTAATTTTTAATATGATAGGCCAATGCACAAACCCTCTGAACTATTCTCTGTATAGCTGCCTTTCATTACATCTCTCTTGTTTCCCCCTTTCTTTTCTTTTCTTTTGGTCTTTCTCCCTCCATCCTTCCTGTTCCCTGATGTCAGCCTTTTTTCTCGCTTCTACCCTGATTTCTCCCTGTCTTAATCTTGTTCTCTGGCTGTCTCTCCATCCCTGTCCATTCCTCCATCTGTCCCTTCTCTGTCTCACGTTTGCTCAGCCTCCCCCTCCCCCTTCTCCTTTTACCCCACATCCACTTCCACTACCTTTTTATCTCTCCATCTCCCCACTGAACTCCTGATTTAAAGATTGTTTTAGCCACCTCAGGAGGGAGGGGGCAGGAATTCACTGGAGCCTGAATGAGTTTCAGTGCTGTCTGTCTGTGATCTAAAGCCCTGTCTGCTGTTAAAGCCCATCCATCCGTTATCCACAACCTTTTACAGTCTCTGGGAAACAGTCGGTGTAGATATTCAGCTTAATATCCATCTCACAATACCATCAAGGTCTGTTTTGTGTTTCTGTCATCATGTCTGTCTTGAATTATTAAGAGAGGAAGCCAAAGAGCCTACCATACTTTATTTTTGGCAAGTGTGTGTGGGCACATATGCTCGTGTGTGTACTTACAGTACAGTAACGTGAACATGTTGGCACCTGGTGTGTTTGGGTTTCTGCCCGAGTGATGCATTGGCACTTCGATGAGTGTATGTGTGTGAACTTGTGTGTGTGTATGCACATGTGGTAATCGAGAAATTACCACCGCACATACAACATGTCTGTCTCCGACAAGAATCACTATTTCAGATTTTCCAGGCAATTAGGTGATTGAGAGAGCAAATCCGTTTCGTAATTAGACATGATTTGGAGCAGAAGAAAAACATGTGAAACAAGCTCTGTCCTTTCCCCTCATCAGGGATAAATGTTTTTTTGGCATATTCTTGAAATGGAAATGCCTGAGTGTAAGCCCAAACATTCAGTCTACAGAAGTGGTGCACAAATCCTCATCACACTTTTGATGAGTCATCAGCAAACGTACTGCAGTTTGTGCATTGTCAAATCCCACAGACCCTCCAAATGGACAGATGGTGGCCAGTTTGATGATGGGGAATACAGTACTGAGGTGGTTTTCTTGCAGGGTTAGTGCCCTGGCACCCCAGGGCTGAGCCAGTTAATAAGGCAACTAGCTCCACAGCTAACTGAGCTCACTGGCTAACGACAGCTACAGATAACCTAACCTTCCTACTTAAGTGATAAGTCAGTTAGCTATCTGTCTGTCAGCTACCTGTAGCTACACAACTGGCCTTATAACATTTAATGACATTATTCATGACATCCTTACAAAAGCCTTGGACAGTGTAATAAAACTTAATTATATCTTTATGACAAGTCTATACCTCTGACCTGTGAGGTCAAAGAAAATATTCATGTTTAAAATGATCTCTGACAGCGAGTGTCAAAACAACCACATATGTTAGTATAATGTAATGTTAAAACATAAAGCTAAACAGTTTCTTTAAGTTTGAAAATGTTAAGTTATCATAACGATGACCTTTTGCCATAGTTTATGTTATAACAAAGACTTGTCAAACCGTATCAACTTTGCATTAAAGATGACATAATTGATTGAATTACACTTAATGACAACTGTTATAAACATTCATAAAGGCTCCCTCATGTTCATGACAGCTGTCATGACATGGTAATGACAGTGTAATGACAGTTTTATGTACACTCTTTAAAATACAAGTTTTTTCTCCCTGGCGATTTTACATCTATAGTAATTCTTGTCATGAAATTCAGCCTCCTGGCTGAGTTCACATTGTGCTTTAAATTATATGGGATGAATATTTGATTAAATGATCTGGAAAGTTATTCCATATCATTGTAAAATAAAAGTATTAACTAGAAGTTCTGTTGTTGTAAAACTGAACCCTGAGTCCTTAGACCACAGCTGCAAATTTTCACATTATTCCCATGATCCTCTTCTTGTTTTTAGACAGCACTAAATGTCATCACCATGGCTGTACTATGGGACTTGACAATACACAAACTGCACTTTATTTACTGATGACTCGTCAATAGCGTGATGGGGATTTGTGTACCACTGCACCAGCTCTGCTCAATAGCCACTCTTAATAAAGCTGTGACGCTCTATAGATTAGTGGTTCTTTACTATTTAGGCTCACAGCTTCTTTAAAAAGAAAAACGATGCTTCCTTGCATTCCCTAATGTGAGCCACACATGCATGATGGGGAGCTCTGACACAAGCCAACGATTGCTATCTGCCCTTTTCAGATGGTTCAGCCTGAGCGCTAATCAGACCAAGTCAAGAAACTACAAATATTCAACAGCAAAACTGCAATTATTTCATAAACAAATATTATTATTCACACAATATGGAAGGAATATATTTTTCAAAGCCCTTTAATCAGCTCAAGACCTTCAGAAGTCATCTCGCAGCCACCTTGGGGGCTCCCAGTCCTCAGACTGTGAATCACTGATATGGAAAATAGAAAATCCATTACTATTTTACACCTCTGACCTTCAACTCCTCTCTTTTCTCCCCTGTCTTGCAGCGGTACAGTGTAGTAACCCAGCTACACCTGCTCACGGCCGTATCTCCCGCGTGGATGGCACAACTTTCTCCCACTCCATTGTGTATTCTTGCATGGAAGGATATTTCCTCACCGGCTCGCCCACACGCCAGTGTTTGGCAAATGGCACGTGGTCTGGCACGGCTCCAAACTGCACAAGTGAGTTTTATATAGACGGAAACATAAAGGGATAGCGGAGTCATGTTTCTTGGTCTGGTGGAATACGCTTGAAAGGCAACTCAGCTGCACAGTTTGCATGTGATGAAATGAATAAAGAGCAATACATTGTCTACTTACTGTCAAAGCAAATTGTGAAATGATCAGTGTCTGACCAGTGAGATGTGGTTAGGCATAGACCCAATTATACCAGTGCTATGAACAGAAAAACACAACAGAGTACAATTCAGTGTACACATCTAGCTCACATTTACACCAACACTGGAAGTCACAGAATTTGTTATCGTCGCTTTCAGAAAAATAAGACGACAAGGAAGATTGGACACTTCCTCGGGTGTCACTGGTGCACTCAAAATGAACTTGGTGTTATCCTGATAGTGAGTCACTGTTGACCAATTACACATGGCCAGGCTTGTCAGTCACAATGAACACTTTACTGTTAGTACAGCAGAATGAATCAGCCACTGTTCTTGTGTTCTGTGATGCTGTATGAACAAATTAAATGTATCATAAACTGTAAAGCAGACCCTTCTGAAAGGAATGAAGACAGAAAGAACTGAAGATGATTTTGCTCCCTATTTCTGCCAAAAGGAGGCGCTCTGTGTGATCAACAATGGTGCTAAAATAGGGTATAAGATTTCAAATAGCACATAAATCTCTTTGAGCCTCTCTCCCTGCAAAGCGTCAAAACTGTCAGGCAGTTTTTTATTGTCTGGATCTCAGCAAATGAGCCTTGCAGTAATTAAGAAGTATGCCAATCTATATTCAATTTGCACGAGGATGACTATCAAACAAAATTACACATTGTTCTTCTCTCTGAAAATCACCATATTCTCTCTTCCTCATTCTTTTTGCTTGTTATTGAATCACAAGAAAAGATAAATGGTATGGGCATAATTTTCAATTTTGGAATGAAATGAGTCTCTGGAGAGATATACACAGGGAAGGAGGAGGAAGACGAGAAAGATTGGAAATTGGATTGAATAATAATGATCAAACATGCAGAAGGGCAGAATAGCTTTCTTGCCTCTTTTCCCCACTTTGAAACCTGCTCATCACCAAACGTATTATTGTCATCCTCCTGTATGCTATCACTTCACATTAAATTTTAGTGGTCAGTTCAGGGACATCAACACTTAAGACGCCGAGATTGGCTCAGTGTGCCTTCATTAAGGAGGCAATCATTTTCACGGTTCATGGGTAATCGATCATGTAGGTTACCAGATCAAAGTCACACAACATTCTCAAGGGGAGTGAGAAAACTTCTGCTTTTATTTTTTTCTTAACACTCCTGATGGTTGATAAATGAAATTTATAGAGCATGTTAAAGAATTACAGAATTAGTAAAGTGCATGAGGAAACAGACTTGTTCGGTGAACCAAGAAGTAAAGCTAAAGAGCACTTTATGAAATAAACAGTAAACACTGATTATTCAGGGAGACTATTTGCCCTGCATGCTGTGATCATTTTGATTTATATTTACTGATTTTAGTATTCCTCCTTTTCTCCATTCCTTCCTCTCTCCCCTAGTATAAATGCCAACACAGTAATGTTGGATTCATCGTGGATGTGGGGAAAGGGGATGTGGATTTGGAGTTTACATTAGACATTAAGAAAATAACTGAATTCAGTCTGATTACAACTGAAATAAGTCTAAGGCCCCTTTACAGAGTCTACAGCTCATCATCTAAAGTGCATGGCACAAGTGTATTTAGGGCATGTCCAGCTCCACTTCTGCTAGTTGAACCACACATGATCTGGGAACAAAGTAAGCTGTTGCATTTAGTCTCTTAATTCTAGTTATGTTCTGGGAGTCACATGAATTAAAGCAATCAGTGTGTCATATTTCTTTCCCTTTAAAAAACAGGTGTTCCTGCATGGAAATGTTTAAAATTACTGAAATCAGCTTCTCTAATTGTTAAAGAAAACACATCAATACAACACAGAGAAGAAATCGCCTGGAAAGCCTGTGCTACTCAACATTATTTAATGATTTACTGATTAGAGAGGCTGCTTTCAGTCATTTTAAAAACATTTCCATGTGTGCAATGATATTACTTAAGCAAATATCATTAATACTTAAGCAAGAGGAAACAGGGGAAACTCTCCAGAGGAAACAGAAGACATAATTCTTTAGACAGCTCTGATGGAAGTTAGGTGGTTGTTTTGCTCAAAACAGTTTTACTATATGAACTGTGAAAGAGACTTTTTATATGTGTAGAGGAACACAGGGCATTAATTAACATTAGATCCTGACCAAACCTGTCAGTATGTCAGGATTGGTCGATGAAGCAAGGCTGCTGTGCCACATGTTTAAATGCGCAGTGTCTCTCTTAATGGGGAGACGCTTCACTTTATTTCACCCATTCAACCCGTCCGCTATCAATCAGAATTCTAGTTTTATGACCTGCAGATTAACTGCAGTACCCTTGAAGCAGAGTGTAAGTGCATTGTGAACCTGTGTATGTAGACACTCACTACTGTCTTACTATCTGAATAATGTGCCCTATAAATAGCAAGAAAATACTGTGCTATTGACTTTTGACCATTGTTGGTCGGTGGCACAATCAATTTCTGCTGCTCCAAAATAGCAATATGCTAACAACGCCCCTGACCACAGCTCATTTTAAAACCAACATGCCCATAGGTGTACAGATGGGCGCAAGCATGTCCACTACTTGCACAACATTGGTGCTAGGCAAGAAGATGACAATTGCGTCCGTTGCCAATTAGGAGTGACAGTTGCGCTGTACTTTGCACTGCTTTGCACCAGGTGTAAGACAGAGCCCTAATTCTGTTTCCTCTCTACAGATAATGTCATCTGGTTAAGTTGTAAGTCCTCCAGTGCTTGTGTGTATCACAACACAGCTAAAATATATCAACGTGGTTCAAAAATGTGATGCAGTAAGGGATAAAAAGAAATCTGGTTACTGTCCAACTGCATTTAAAAGCAGCTTTTATTGGGAGCAGGTTATTGCAGTGCATGTACATGTGCATGAACTCCTCTGATTTCCTGCCTTAACCTTATTTCTCCCAGTAACCCAGTTTTCCTGAGAGCAAGTAAATGTTACTGAATGAAAAAGCTGTAGAGTTAAGTTGAGTTGCTGAAGTCAACAGCCTGCAGCTTTTTGGCATTGTGCTGACTGACTGGGTTTTACACTCCAACAGATAGACGGGCACATGCAAACATTTACATTTATGTACCCACATACTTTTTCTTTCTCTCTCTTCTAGTAAGAGCACTTTTCCACTTCCTCACAACATGTTTAGTTGAACCCAATTGAAATGATTATGAGCTGTCTTTTGCTCATGCCAGGTGCACCTGACTGATGTGTGGAGAGACGTTAATTCAAGATATTGTGTGTCGGTGTCATTTTGGTGGCTTAGAGTCAGAATGAATTAAAGACCTTTGCAACACTCATGCACAGTCACTCAAAGATGCACATACACAAATACTGCAAATATATTTGCCTACAGAGACAAGTTGATCAGCTGCTGTTTTCTATAATCATAATTATACAGATACATGATTTTATTGCTCATAAAAGATCATATATTATCCCAATCTCTTTGTTTTTGGTTTTTGAGCTTGTCGTGACTTTAAAGTCTTAAGTAAAACCAAAAAAGTGCATCATTAATACAGAATGTCATTCCATTGTACTTGCCACGGTCTGACATGAACTTTTTTCTGTGCTTGGCCGATAGGTAACTTTTTCATTTTATCTGCCATTGAAATAAATGCGCTGAATGAATGCATAACACTGTCCCAAACTTTGGTTTACGACTAAACCTAATTACATTACCATCAACCTGTACGTTGTACAAATTGCAAATGTTAACATGTTAACATTCTAAAGTAAGAAGACGAACATGGCAAACAGTGTGCCTGCATTGCCATTGTGAGCTTGTTAGCGTGCCAACATTGTCAGCCAGCCCTAACCATGGTGCATGGTACCCTAAGCATGGTTCTAGACTCTTGATCTTGTTAAACTGTTAAAATATAAAGTTAAGTATTATTCTTCTCCGACATTGCTTGTTTTTCACCAATAATATATTGAAAACCAATTTTAGTGAATAACTGAGAAGATTTGACCAGTTAACAGACCAGCTCTTATGTTTTACCAGTTTGAAACTTTCTGAAATATTTCATATTGTGAAATGTTTTCATGACTTAAGGTTAAAGACTTAAGTGGGAGCTCAGGATGGAAATATGAGTGACCAGTGTGTAGGATTTAGTGGCATTTAGCTGTGAGTTTGCAGATTGCAAACACCTCATCCTCACTTTCCACTTAAAGTGGAAACCAGGATTATACCAAGAGGCAATCATACTATATATCTAATTAGAAAGGCTGTTGTTGAGATTTTGAATAAATTACTATGTGCTTGAATAGATACCACTCTAGGTGTGAGTGGATAAATGCCATCTTGTATGCTTTGGGTGAACTCTCCCAAAAAAGGAATTCATTATCCACAAGGCCTTTAAAGTACAAGTAATTTTATAAGACTGTCAGGTTAGCTTATTTATTACACAAACAGTATCCATAAAAGGCAGGCACCAGTACATATATATACACAAACATCAAATACATCAGTGCCAACTGTCCTGCAATTCAGTCATGTGATATAGATTACACTGTAATATAGGATACAGGGTGTAGGAATTGCTCTAAGTACACAGACAGCACACATAACAAATACCTATATAACCTGTGTCATTCATCAGACAAACATCAAGGCTGTACATTTAACGTCTCATTTCTATCTTACCTCTGAGTATTGTAGTTTTGTGCTGAGTATGAAAGTAGATACTGTATATCTAGAATTAGATTGGAGCAAGCAAGAACATACTGTCATCAATTCTAAACCTTGGTGGCAAAGTGAAGACCTCACTTTTTTTCTGTGCTCTCAACTAGCAGCTCTCAGATGTTCCTTGTCAGAATACAAAGTTAGTCTCACCCAGCAATGACGAATATGTCCAAGTGTTGAAGTCCTTGGCAGCAACTGAAAATAAACAAACAGGAATTTATTTACGGGAGCAGGCGTGGGCAGGGACAGCCATATGTATCAAACTGGCTTCTTACAATAAGGTGAACAAGCCAAGAAAAAAATTGTAATAAGCAGACACAAATTGGGGTTGTAAGATAAAACAAGGGCTATGTAAAAGCAGTCATGTAGAGGTTGGCAACTTAGAATTTCATCAGAGATAGCAATAGGTTAAGACCTGACAATGTAGTGGGCCAAAACTCAGCCATCTGTTTACTTTGGAGGAATTTTGCGTTGAGAAGAAGCCAAGAATAGCCATATGAAAAGAAGAGACAAAACAAATCACTGGGGGAGGGAAGTGTCCCAACATTATTATTATTTTCAATGGCCTCTCCTCTTTAGACTAAAATATAGCCAATATCTCAAAATCATATAAGCACTGATGTTTAGTTTAGAAGAGGATTATGTATATAAAACATGGTTAGTTTAGGATTGCTTTATTAATAAAAATGTCCTTCACATTTAGGGGGGATGTATAACAAAACAGATGCTGAAGCTTTGAGTGCATGGTAATATATTATTATGGTTACAGCTTTATCATCAATAGTTCTTATGTTCAGAAGACTGAGTCCACTTTATGTGCAGACACATATGTGTGTTATATCGTCAGTCTTTAAGGTTGCTACACAATATCACACAGTTTTGTGCTTCATGCACTTTGTTACCTTTTTGTGTGGAGGTGTCCATTGCCTTTTTAATATTCTGATTGAGCCATTGTATGTATTTCATTGCTCTCCAGTGATATTTAAGTTTTCTGATTGAATAAATGTTCCCTGTGGTTTAATAGAATTCTCCTATTAAGCAAAACCCATTTCATTATCTAAGAATTACATTGTCACGAAGTTGAAAGCAAGGCCGTTTTTCTTAGTCCATGAGTGAATGTCATTACAATGGCGCTCCTGTGTCTTTCACTAATGCCATTGTCATGTCATATAGGCTGGATAGTAGACATGGGAACGATTCCCATCCATACAACTTGTGAGTTGGATAAGAGGAGGTTGTATGATCACAGAGTTGTTTGAGTAAAGGTTAAAATACTGTACAGTGCTGTGCACTAGAGGTTTAACAATTTCTGCAACCAAATAAAAAAAATAAGTAAAAGACATCAGAATTTTTTTTGTAGCTTTAACTTCATTCTGTTGCACAATGTGCTTCTGTGCAGCAAATCATCACTATAATGAGTATGAACTACTGGTGAGAGGTTGTGGGTAGAGTTGTGATGGCACCCTGGGATTGTTTAATGTTTCATTTTGATCACACACAACTGTATTTGGCACAGCTGTTCAAAACTTTTGAATACTTTTGATATTTGGCTGAGAGCGTAATTATTAAGGCTGAGAAGATAATCATTGATCATCCCCCACTCTTGTTGACTGTACTGTAGCACAGCCATTCCCAAACTTAAGAATGTCATGGCCCAATATGAAATCTGAAGATCATCTGTTGCCCATCTAAACCTCTAATCACAACTCTGATCAAAACATGGGACCAATTGTACCAATGTCAAAGTATAAGATACCTTCCAATGTTAATGTAACAGGTTACTAACTTTTTTTTTTAAATTAATCAGAAATATTTGATGGTAATTTCTAGCTTTAAAATTTTAAACTTAAAGGTATTGATGTTTTATTCATTTATTTTTCATGATCCACCCTCAGGCCCTTCGCAGCCCACATTTTGGAAGTCACCGCTATAGCATATATCATAACACGTTCATGATTATTCCCTGATCATGCAAGTACAGGATAAGGAAACTAACCAGTTAACAAGAGAACACTGAAAATAGAATATTTAAAGGGGACAAAAATCTAACCTCTGTCTCTTCTGAATGCATAGGCATTACATCAGACAACTTGAATTGATGTAGAATTTTTAATATGCTGTACAGTATATTTCATGCTTTCTTATACAACTTTATGTTTGACTACCAATGACAGTGATCACCTGTGGCGATCCTGGGATTCCAGCAAATGGGCTTCGATTTGGCGATGACATCACGGTGGGCCAGAATGTGACATTCATGTGCCAGCCAGGGTATGTGATGATCGGAGGGGACAACGCCGTCACAAGGACCTGCACCAGCAATGGCACCTGGAGTGGCACCATGCCAGCATGCCAAGGTAAGTACCACCCACAAATGCACACACTCGCATACACTGCATTTGAAACACGTGCCCCAGTAGACAGTCAACCTTGATAACCATCAGACCGTGCTGTAACAACCTTGGCACGCTAGCACACTGTCACGTACAATATAAAGTACATGCTTACACCCTGAGATCTAATGAGATTAGCAAGGAAGGTGACACAGAGCTTCCTGTGTGGTCAGATAGTGTCATATTTAGTGTGCTGATAACGGAAGTGCCAACGATACATGAGGCTGGGTGTCTATGAGACACACACACACACACACATGCAGGTGCATATACTGTATTTGTGTGCAATGCCTAAGGATAAACACAGACACCCACATAAACACTATGTGCAGTTTTGAATCCGTTTATCTAAATTGTGTCCAGAGCATCCAAACATTATGAGTCCCCAGATAAGAGATGGCATCGCTCAGCTGGCTTTCAAAAAAAATTATATATAATACATTTTTAGAGCCCTTGATCTAGGACACAGTGATTTCACCCACACCTGCATCTAGAGTTGCACCTGTGGTGGCACAGAGCCAAGGCTAAAAGTTCCTCTGACACTTTATAATGGATGGCTAACAAGTCCCGTTCATCACAACAAGGATCCCTCTAATTGTTATCCCAACAGTTAATCACTGGGTCCTTCTCTCTAAAAGTTTGCGTGCACTCTATGGGCTTGATTAACATCAAAGTTAGAAAACCCACAGTGAGGACTTAGTTGTTGTACGCCCATCAGCGCTACATCACTCTATGATTTATGATGCTTGAGTGGAGGCATAGATTAGCAAGTCTGCCATCGACACCCAAAAGTAAGTATCGCAGGGAAGATTAACTTGTGCAGCGAACAGTTCAAAAGTACACCAGGAAAGGGAAGAGCCCACAAGGCAAACGGTGGCTCATCGTTGCTTAGGAACTGTTCTCAGGCTGCTGTCTCAGTCACTGAGAGGCAAGCTGGCATTGTGTTTGCCTCTTGAGAAATGGAAAAGGACAAATGAAATCTGAGAGAAAAAGAGGCAGAGTGTTAGAGACTGACATGCAGACAATCAGAACAACAGGTATGAGACATGCAGCCTGTCCCAGAGACTATAATGGGGGGCTCAATGAATGCAAATGAAAAAGTACATTAATTATTAAAAGGAGGTCACATAGAATAACCTAAATATGTGTGGTTTGGTTTAAGAAATAGTTCAGACATTACATTTAGGAACTGTAATTTTTTCCCACAATTAGAAACCAGTGAAAGCCAGAGGACCGACCTTTGCATGTATTTTTTAAAAAACAGCAATAAAACAGCAACATTAGGCCTCATAACCTCTATTGCTGTGTGTCAAATACAGTGTTGGAAGTTAACTTTCCTTCCATTAGTCAAAGTGGCTGGTGAATTCTAAATTCTACCAAACTACTCATAATTTTTACTTGCCATCACACACATTTTTGTGTTTAAAAAAAACAAAAACATATGTTTTCCATAAAAACTATTAACTTAATATTAATATTTATTCATCGGTTATCCATTTTCTCTACTTTCTCTCATGCCACACTCACACTCACTGTCTCTCTTCAAATGCAAAATACAAAATTCAGAGACCAAAACAGCACTGCACTATAGATCCATTTGAAGTCACAACTGTAACAGTCTTTCAATATCAAACTTTAACTTTAATGATCTACCAAAAACTACAAGGCTTTTTCACAGCTTTGTCTGGCCCACAGACTTTGAAAACCCCTCTTCTACACCAACAAGCTACAGAAAGTCAAATGAATGTAAAAACATAAAGCCTATTGATCTTTTTTCTTGTGTAAGGGCTGTTTTTATTTCTAGACTTACTCTGTGTATAAGATGCTGTTATAAACTCAAAAGTAGTAGTCATCACCTTCCCTTAGCTCAACTCTGTGAACTGTGGTTTTAAGCCACTCACTTCTTGCCCTCCTCAGGCTCCTGAGGACCTTGCCTAGAAGTTTACAACATCCAAACTGACACTGATTTGTAATATTTCATGGGTGCGTTTCATTATTAACGTGCCCTGTTCCGTGGTATGTTGAAGCTGTTGGTTGAATCAATGGTCACACAACTGTTACCCAAGGCATTTTAAATAGAGAGAGAGAGAAACACATGCAGATAAGCGTGGGTGTATGTGTGCGCGCATGTGTGTGTAAAAGTGTGTGAAGCTCCTAACCTCCGAGCTCTAATCCTTGACAGCTACTGCAACTTGGCCCCGATGCTGCTGTGCTTGATGGGGGTGGTGTGGAGAGGAGTGAAGCCCTAGAGCTTAGCCTTCCTCATCACACACTCACACACGTATACAACCCCATATGGGCATTCAATTACACAACTGTCTCTCTCATGCATACATAGACATAGACACTTACATACATTCAGCTTGTACTGACCTCTATGCATTAGTCAGTGTCCCTTCTCTCGCTCTTGCTATTCTCACTTTTCCGATGGAACTTTTCCCTCTCTGGGGTAAATGAATAAAAGAAAGTCAAGAGAGAGGGGTCTGATTACTAAGTGGGTGCTATATATTAATTTCGTGATTCCTCAGTGTGGATGGGCTATTAAGAAGGAATACAGATGTTTTATTCTTTATTTTCCCCTTGTCATTGCTCTCTTCCTCTCCCTTCCTCCCATTCTAGACTATCTAGGATGAGCAATAGAACGGTTCACTGGTAATTACAGCTTTTTTATCATCTCTCTTACTGACAGCCTATGAGGTCTCAAAAAAGGACTGAGGAAATATCTATTTTCTTTTCTTGTTTCTGAAACTGAAAACAGTGCCTCTTTCAATGCAATTGGGTGCCTTTTTCTTTTGCATGATTGGGTTCAAGTTGAAGGTGCAGCAGTTCAGCTGGGGTGAGCTGCTTGAAAATGGTCATGATGTGGAGCATCTGTCACCTTGTCATAGATTTGGATCATGTATTGCAGGGACATTCACAAATATTCCGTGGGGAGGGGGGCTAAAAAGGACAAAGAGGTTTATGTGTGCCGACTCTGTGCATAATTTTGCACTTATTATGTGTGGGTGTGTGTGTGTGTCAGTGCTAGCCATGTTGCTTGTGTGTGCATACACACACCACCGATGACACATCCTAAGCCTCGCCCGGCAAGGATTCAGTTTGAATCCCAGGTTTGGCGTGTTCAGCTAAGAGGCACTAATGCTGCTTAGAACTACTTAGGAAAATGGGGACACTCTCCGCTTCCCATTCAGTTCTGCCTGCCACCCATGCCTTTTTTTTTCATTTATTTGAAGTAATTTCTGATGCAGTGCTTATGGGATTAGTAGGCCTACTCCAATAATCAGCATAATTTGCCTACTTGCACGTGTATTCACACATTCTCCATCTATCTTTTACTCTCCCTCTTTTGTAGGGAGACAGATGCACACCCCAACTCTCTTTCTACTTTACAGCATCCAGCTTAGCATTTTAGTGAAGTATTTCAGAATGAAGTGCTTTTTTTGCAGGGCTCTAGAGCAACAACATGGAAATCCCAAATTGAAGGCCCTCTTTACTAATTCATTAACATCAAAGAGAAACAATTTCAAGTGAACTTGTTTCTCCTTGAGAACTTGAGAAACAAAATTGCATTACTGAACAAAACATTAAAAAACAGATTGCAACATCAGTATGGTTATTCCTTTACTTTTATTCACTATTCATCTTGGCCTAAATTTCTTTCCAAATATAGCATACATCTAAAGCATATATACTGTACACTGCTACGCAGTCCGCATGGAAATCTTTTTGGATTCACTGCCAACCAAGAACAAAAGATGGTTCCACCTTGGAGAGAATGTGTGAATATCCCACAGAGTGTTGCTCCATATACTGTAAGTCATTGTGTAGACAAAGAAAATCCAACTAAACTTTGCAAGTCACGAAAGTTGTCCATCAAGTGCCTCTTATATTAACACTATCATAATTACAAAACCTACACAGTTTCAAATTTTAGGCGTCATCATGTAAAAAGCAAAAAAATTCTTTGAACAGCTGAGCAGAAAAGTGCTTTCTGAACTGTGTAAATGTAAATTTATCAGTGTTCATTTTGACAGCTATTTTAGATTTGTTACTTAGATGCCAAATTAGTTGCATTTATTATCCTAATGCATCATAGTGTTTGTCTATTTTCATTTGATAATTTATTTCAGTCAATAGTTTAAGTCCCGTTCTGGTCATCAGTAACAGTGTTATAGCGTAGTAAAGCTGTCACTTGGTTAAAATCTATTGGATTTTAGGATTAAACTAAGACTAAATAACAGGTTGTATGACTCAAAAAAGGCTAACTAAAGATACATTATAGACTGTTTTGGGAGGATTATTTTTAAAATATTCCATTACAGATTATGCATGCCTTGAAATGTAATTTGTAACATATTTCATTAAATTAGTCAAGTTAAGAAACATGTTCCAAATAAATTGTATTACTGTTTGAATACATTAAAATAGTCTTGCTGAGCTCATTAAACTGAGTCATTCTGAATGCAGTTAACACTTGATTCTGGGAATGACCTCACTGGAGAGATCCATTTACTGCTCACTGAGTCACAGGCGGCCCTTTGCCACCAACATGGAACCAGTTCTGTTATGGTTAAAACGCCTAATTTAACCATTCTGGGCAGTTCCATCAAAAATCAATTGGTTTGGTGCCTGAAAAGTTGATTCTCCAGTTCAAAAACCAGAGCTTATTTGGTGGAAAAGGGCCCTAGGATAAGAGATGTGGGTGCTACCACAAAGAAGAACATCTTATGGACAGCACACAGTCCAAAAAATATAATGTAAATCACATGTTGAATAAATTTGTATTGTATTTGTGTCTAATTAGCAATTCTCAAGTTGCTTAGATAGAGCAACTTAATGTACAGTAGGAACATTGGTGGTTTGGTGGTGGGACGTTGAGCTCTGTAAATGAAAAGAAAGGTAACAGGCTTGAAGCTGATTGAGGTACGTAGGAAAAAGGCAATCATGGAAATGTCCAGCAGTCAGGTAATCACAAATCTGTGCCCCAAGTGGCAGCTAGTTTAACCAGCCTTATCTAAGTCTCTGTCTTTGTAATGATGCTAACAAATGTGCTGGGTACATGTGTCTCTCTCTATCAGTGGTCCTGCCCAGCAAAAAGATGTCCACAGAGCCTGCGTTCACACGTCTGCATCTGTTTATTTTTGTCATGTATTTAGTAAGTGAAAATGACTACGTTGTTGTACTGCCAAAACACTTAACCTTAACTTGAGAGCCATGGTGTTAACATGACAGTTTAAGTAACTGGATTTGTAAACTAAACATCTGATCTTGCCAGACAGTTGCGAGGCTGGGATATAGCCTTGCTTCAATTTGCAGGTCTTTGTTCAAGTGTTTCGGCGTGCGTGAGTAATTCTAAAAGAAAAAGAGACTTGGGGAAATCATGGGTGTTATGGGAGGATAGTAACGGTATAAAACAACTGCTATAATTTATTCACATCCCTAAAACCCATATCCCATCTGCGTCCCCACGGGTTCATCTCCAAGTGTGTCAGAACAAACTCTGAGCTTTATTATGCATTCATTTATTACATTTGTTGAGCAGAAAGTTTATGGCTTACACAGACGCAAGATGTCCCCTCATTTCTCGCAGAAATTATTCAGTATACTCCAAACAGAAACAGCAGAAAATTCCCACATAGTCACAGTCAAAACACAGGCCATTTCTCTGGGCTAAAGACCTAGTTCTCACTCAGTCGTAATCCACATTATGTAGAGTGGTGAATTTGTGCCACCCCTATTGCCTCTTGATATCTGTAAAATAGCACTATAATTTGAAGCATGCAGTGAAATAATAGATTTGACAAAATATGTTCATGTTTAACCTGCATGAAAAAGCTAACTAAGCTAAGCTTCAATCCTGTTGGTGTTTTAAAAAGAAGCAGTGCTTAGGCTCTTTGGGACGTTCAGATATTGTATAATTCTGGATATAAATGGGAAGATAAAAACCTGTAAGAATGACAATTTTTTGGGGGGCAAGAGTAGGTTTATTCCAATGTGAATACCTTTTAACACTACTACTCCCTCTTATCATCATTACCACCTCCATTTATCATCATTTTGATTTGAAATGCAAAGACCCAGGATATAGCCATATCTCCATAAATCCACATAAATCACAGTAATTATGTCCAACATCGTCTGTTATCCTTGAGTTACATCCAATAGCTGCTTTTTCAACTGAATCATTGTGGAAGACAGCAACAGTGTTTTCTGAGGGATCTTTTATGATCCTACATGCTTGTGTCCAGGGCTGCAGAACCAAATATTCTCTACACCATTGGATTAATGTCATAAAGTGTTCTTGCTTTCATTTATGTTTTGACTTCGGCACATACACGCAGCAGATATTTTGGGTGAGACTCATACATAGTATCTATGTACAGCACCCAAGGATTTAAATTCCACACTCAATTCTTACTCCTTCCTGTTTGATGTAGACCCCCCACTGCTGCAACAACATGCAGCAATTATAGATTCAGCCTTTTTAACATTAGGAATATGATTATGTGCTATTTCTTTGTATCACAGAGTTGAAATATTTAAAATGTCCTATCACTTATGCTAGATCTGGTTTCTGTAAAAATCCAATTGGCCATCAGCAGTAATTTCTCAACTTAGAACTTTTATTCTTGCTCTCAAGTAGGACCTCATTTGCTCTCACGTCTGTCTTGTTTTGGGCTGCCCCTGACTAAAGACTTTTCCAAAGGACTACTTGTCATTAGCTCAAGCCATTAGTGGTGTAGACGTCGCATGTTCATGATATTAATTTAATTATTTAAATATATTTTTGGGGGTGTATCACAAAATGGTTAAATTCCAGGGCTGAGAGAGAATGTTATAAGTAACATTGTTCACACAAAACCATTATAATGAGCCTTTAAGATATTTCACCAGTGGCACCTGTTAAAGACAAAAGCAATGAATAGTGTAACCTCGCACAAGGCATGCTGTTCAATACATGGCAATAAATAACTTCCAACTTCACAAAAACAAATACTCACAGAGTTATCAACACAATGGATGACCCTGTCCCTGCCTGACCCCATGGTGTCTTGGTCGTCCCCAAAGTCAGAGTCCTAGTCAGAGAAGCTGTAAATCACCTCGATACTGTATTCCCTGTTGTCAAACTGTACTGTGTCCTTGTCCAGGTAATCAGTTAGCAGTGCACTGGTAAGTGACCTCCGTGCTATAAGAGAAAAGGTCTTTGTTGCCACAATCCACAATTTTTTACTTTTGTTTTCCTGTGACTAACAGATAAATGAACATTAGTTCAACTAAGACTCTTCTCACTCACTAAGAGTTTAGTCAACTATTAGGAGGCAGTCCTACTTCACACAAATCTGACAGTATGCATATCTGCATCGATTGTACTCAGATAAACTTTCCTTAATACAGGGGTGGATTTAATCATTTTGGGGCATAAGGCAAATGCAGGCGTGGAGCCCTCTGTCTTATTCTCCCCCTTTTTCAATCCTTATTTAACTAAGAAAGTAGTAACTTCTTCTAATCACCAGTCTTCACACAGCAATTATGTCCAGACATCTGGGATTGCATAAATGGTTGAAAAACTATTTTTTATGGTGAAGTGCGGAAGATGAGTTAAGTAGACTCCCAGTCTGAGAAAAGAAGCTGCTCTGTAGTGTAGTGGTACAGCAGTGGATATTTTGGTATCTCTCGCCAGACAGCAACAGGGTGAACAGGCCATGGCTGGGTGGGTATTGTCTTTTAGTGTCCTTTTTAGTATCCTCCTGCTTACTTTTTTCAGCAGTGCTGGGGTATTGTCACTTCATTTTTCAACAGGCTTTACACCACTGGAGGCCATTTGTTTACATGAGTTGGCAACTGTCTTCCTGGATCATTTCTGCAGATTTGCAGTAAGATCATGAAATAGTCCAAAGTAGCGAGGACTGTGTGAGGTGAGGTGAGGACTCTCTTGAATTAAGCATTTGGAGGACATTTTAGTTCATGGATTTTTAAAAAGACATAACTAATTAGCGAAAAGTTAAAAACAAAAAAACTTTCTTGTGCTGTTTTATGGGTCCTTGGTTGTTTGTGGCCTAAGGCAATTGCCGACTTTTGCCGGTAGGTCCACCTGTGCTTTACTATGTCTGTGTCTTTGTTTTTCCCACAGTGGTGTCATGTCCTACACCTCCACCCATACCCAATGGTCTCCTGGAAGGCTCAGTCCTGGAGTGGGGCACCAGTGTGAGCTACAGCTGCCTACCTGGCTATGAGCTGTCCTTCCCTGCTGTGCTCACCTGCACGGGGAATGGGACATGGAGTGGAGACCTGCCTCAGTGCTTGCGTGAGTCACTGTTTCGTACTTTCAGGGTAATTGCTATGATAATTATAGATGCCTCTGGAGGAAGTCTCCCTGTGTTTAGACTGAAATGGTTGTGGTGACATTTCTGTTGCCATCGGAAACATGGTTATTTGCACAGTGGGCTAAATCAAGTCTTTTTTTGTCTTGATGCCCCTTTTCAAACATTATTTATCACATGAAATGTTGGACTCATAATTAAAATCCAGCATCCTGTTGCTTTTCCTCTTATTCATCTATTGATCATGAATTCATATTAAACCATTTGGAAGTAAAATTAAAAGATTCTACCTTGCCACATGTATTTGACTGTGAAATTTCCAGTGCTCCCACTGTGCCTTGAAATTGTGGAAAATACGGAATATAGAGCGGTGTAATAATCCAGTCAGGTAAAGTCATAACATTAAATAGATTTATTTGGGGAAGTCATGAAATGACGTGCCATTTCTCAAAGGTCTCCTAACAGGGATACACCTGCATGTTATTTTACATCTTGTCTCATACATTCAGTATATTGGTATTAAGTTTTTTCCTATGAGGCAAGCCTGCCTGTCCCTTTAGAGGTTATCTCAAGTTAATGAAATTAATGAAAGTCATGAATAAGTCATGGAATTTCACATCAGGGCTTAGGTGGAAAAGCTGAATTATGATACAAGAAGAACAGGATAATCATGCAGAGATGCAGTACAGGAATTATTAGTGTTGCTCAGAGTTGCAACTCCAAGATCTTTTTCTTTTTGAGCAGTGACTTGTACTAAATCCTAAAACCACCTTCAGTAGTTACTGAAAAATAATGCCAACAATGCTAAACATAAGAAGGGCGTTGTACATTATTTGCTCATAAACAACACAAATGACTATTTCATTATTCGTACATGAAATGGAACCTCCAGTTTACATTTTGATTGAATGAAAAGCAAAACGACCTCTAGCCCTGGAGTCAAAGCTACAATGTTAATGATTAGGATTGGGATGTGAGTGGAACCACAAGTGCTTCGTCTGATACTCTTTACTACGTGAAGACTTTCTCAGAATCATTTTTGCAGGCATAATAATAACCCCTTGGATGCATGACTGCTCAAGAGCATCTCACTGTCATCAGAATCATTGTTGCATTATATCAGTCAGACAGAGATGAAATATCAAGAAGGGTGAAGTACTTAAACATGTTTGTTCAGCTCTGAATGTTTGTCAGGACTAAGTGGAATGAAAACAAATGCCACTAAATAATATTAATGCACAACACTCCAAGCACTGAAAGATGCTTTCTGTCTGACTGCTGTAATGCACTAAAAGCATCACAACTTAAACCAGGGAATCTAGGCCGTCCTTTTATTTTGACTGTTGAATTCCTATATTTTGCGTCTGATTGATTATTGAAGCCTTCTTTAGAAGGGAATCTCAGCTTTCAGTAGGGTTGTTCCAATACCAGTATCATAAAATGCTTCTGATCTCTTGAAATGTGGTACTTGGTATTGGTGAATACACAAGTCTATGCACCGATCTGATTACATATAATTTATTAACTCTAAAATGGGGCTCTGCTACTTTCTCAACAGCACTATGTTTTTTTTTCTAGAATGGCGAGGTCAGTGTCATTCATTGTCTGTATGTGTACATGTTTTAAAAATGTGTTAACCTGATTCAGACCATACAACAGTGATATCGGAATTGGTATCAGAAAAGAAAAAATGGTAGTGGATCATCTCTAGCTATTTAATGGCTTAATGCATTACTTGTGCAGACAATAACTACACTGTGTTGATTGCTGACTTTAGATAATAGCTTATGAATTTGAGGGAAACAAAATGTTTTGCAGTATTTTTGGAACACATGCTGCCTCATGACAAAACGGTCAGAGACCCTGGAGTCTATTTAAAAAGAACTACATTCACTTGTGTGTTCTTTTGTAATTGAAGCAAATGACAGAATTTGGTGCTTGTGGCCATATTCAGTCATGCAAACACGGTCCCATTTGGGTATTTAGCATCTGAGATCCAGCTGACAGACTGCTAGTGTTTGTGACCATGCAACTAGAAGCACAGTCATGCAGCCATTTGCTCTTCTAAATGGCCACATTGCAGTCGTATATTGTAATTCATGTACGTCACTGTGCACACCGCTGTCTGATTTATATCCTGCTTAGCTTTAAAGGATGAAATTTGTCTGTTACGAGCAGATATGTGCTGTAGCACTAATAAGTGACCAACTGCCTGTTTTATTGAGGTGCACTGGTGTATCTGTGTTATGGTACTGAGTTGTTATGATGGGCAAAAAAATGTCATCTTGACATAAAATGGATAAGGTTCCACTTGGTAAATGTACCATTTCTACTTGCTGTCTACTGCAATTATGATGAGCACTGTCAACCCTCAACACTAAAACCATTTTTCCACTTCAGCACCTCCAAAACAACCTCCTGCAGATATGTGAGCGAGTAACCTTATGTACCATGATGTAACATTGGTGTTAAATGTGTCTCAGCACAGAATTGTTTTTGATGTAGTAATTACATTTACTAGCTTCCATTACTTACCTAACTTGCAGGTTTCATTACTAGTGCAAAATTGACACAACTTTAGAGTCAAATGCTATAAATATCATTCAGTGTGATCAATAACCAGCTCCCGTAAAGAGCCTGCCTCTCCTAAACACACTGTTGTAGCTAGCCTCCTGCTACAGTAACCAGAGTGGAAGCAAGTCTGTGATAAATCACCAAGGTTTACCAAGGCAAATAAATGAGACTGGAAAATGGAACAACAGGGAAGAAAGTGCTGATCATATTTGGTGTAGAAAAGGCTATTATCTATGCATTAAAGTGTCAGCACAACAGTATCTACAGCCATCTAGGTTCTAGTCCTTATAAATCGTCAAGTCATTATTAAGCGGTAAGGCTTTAGTTAGTGTCAGTGCTCACAATGTAGTAACATTGCTAACCAATACTGTACATACTCTGCATTATTTTATAAATGCGTACATTTGTTATGAAACAGCACTAAATGCACACATATCAAAAGTGTTTTTGTATCTGTGCATTGGATGCAACTCTAATGATATATTCCAAGCAATAGTCAATACATTTCATTATCTTGTAGACTGATGATATTTCCCTTTTAGCAACAACATTATGAGCTGAGTAGGAGGAACAGTCTGATTCATTTTGGGTCTATCATATACATTTGCTGCAAATTTAACCTGAAAACCTTATTAAGTTTGGTTTGGTGCATAATAATTTCGAGCTGCAGTGTTGCTGTTTATTAGACATACAGCAGAATTGCACTGCCGTAGACTTTAGAAATATGTTTGCAATTCATACTCAGCACTTTTGTTGAAATACAGCTCAGCAACTCTGCAGGAGATGCCATGCATCCGCAAAAGCAAATCCATCTGTGCATGTCTTAAAATCTGTACTTTTGTAAGCATCTGCAGCCAAGACGGGATTAAGTTGCATATTCATGTTCCTCAGCACAACACATGGGAGAGTAAGCAGCAAAATTCAGCGTCTGAGAATGCTAGTTCATGTGTCTGCAGGGATGAGACTGTGATTCCAACTTTGAATCTGGCCTCTGCATACTGATTACTTCAAAGCATTGATAATTCATCAAGGAAGGGGAGAAGCTGTGAGGGAGAGACTGAGAAAAAGTTTGACTACTCTCTCTCTCTCTCTCTCTCTCTCTCTCTCTCTCTCTCTCTCTCTCTCTCTCTCCCTCTCTCTCTCTCTCTCTCCACACACACACACACACACACACACACACACACACACACACACACACACACACACACATTAAATATGCTGAGCTTGGTTTGGCCCTGGGCCATTTCTCTTATATATCCATAAAGCAGAACATTATTTCCCTGCAGCTTGAAGCTTATGACTGATGTGCATGTCACCTGTTTGGCCTGTATTGTCAACCCTGCAAAAAAATGCCACCTGAATACTAAGTCTTACAATGCTATTTGAAAAGTGACAAGAATCCTTTTCAGATCCAGTCAGACATTTGCATCTTTATTTGTTGTCATATCAAACACGGTCAAACTATGGGGTGCTGGGGG
Source organism: Lutjanus erythropterus (assembly GCF_056507025.1). NCBI lineage: Eukaryota > Metazoa > Chordata > Actinopteri > Lutjaniformes > Lutjanidae > Lutjanus > Lutjanus erythropterus. Next base: position 14,779,540 of record NC_139325.1, read on the forward strand.
GTTGAAATACACAATGCATCATTTTCAGATGGGACCCACTGTAGTGGCAAACATATTTTCTAGGAGTAAGATACATCTCTGAATACAAGGATTTGTTTGTGAGATAACAGTATTTGCAGTAATGGCTTTATTCAGCCATTCCTGCATGGGCTGGATTCTAATCTGCTCTTTTACTAGATATCTATTATGTCAGGGACTGGCTGTGGGAAGCCCCTGTTAGTTCCTGACTTCTAGAAAGAGAGCAAGCAAGAACTTATCTCTGCCTCCAGACCTCCACACAGCAGCACATGTCAGGTCTGGAGAAGCAGCCTGCCTTATTATTGGCTTGATCCCACAGTGCTCTGGCTGCGTGACTGAATGCTGTGACTCTCGTCCTCGCCTCTGCTCTCGCTCCCACTGAGTATTACTGAACCTCCTACAGTGAATGAAAGTAACTTTTACTGATTCAGTGTGGTTATAGAGAAACAATGTACTTTATATATACGGTAAAGGTGGAAAGAAAGCTACATTACCAGACTGTAAAATGGCTGACTTGTCTGCCCATCAAACCCACTCAGCCTAAATTATTCCAGTCAATTTGATTAGATGTCTATAAGCAATAAACTGAAGGAGCAGCAGTGATAATCCAATGAGGTTCATCTGCAGAGGCTATGGCTGGAGTCCCATTAAAAAGGCGATATCATACAAGTGGCTTGGAGACTAACAGCAGCAGCAGATGGCTCCAGTTGTGCTAACCTCAAGGCCCTGTCAGAAAAATTAATATTTCACTTGCTAATTATTTTGATCAAAAATTGAGTGCCATGACCTCCCTCACTCCCTCTTTGCTGCCAGGATGAATATTCACATACCTACTGTAAACACTCACCAGCAAGGTTGATTGTCGCCAACAAAAAATGTTTAGAGAGTACAATTCAATCTTATAAAAGGATGTCAATGTATCTGCCCACATGCAATAAAAAAATGGCCAAAAGAAAGTGTATCAAGCACACTATCAGTGTAATTCAAATAATTCCGTCTATAAAGACTTTCTAAATCATATAGAAAGGCCTTTTTTAGTCAGGTACTCAAATAAATGGATTGTAATGAAAAGTCCATTGAGAACAGCAAAGCTTGCAGCGGCACTGGAAACCACTGTAGCACTCCTCATCATGCCCTGATCCTGTATGGGCACAGCAGCAGCCCACACAGCTTATTATGTCTGAATTACATGCTGAATAGTTGACTCAATGCTGTGTTCAGTTGACTAGCTGCAGTGTTCCTTATGAGTAATGAGGTTAAAAGAGATGAATTTTTGAATTGTAAAAATGGGTCAGTGCAATAGGGCATCAACGGTGACATGAACCGGAGAGCTGTGGTACACTGTTGCATGAATACTAGATGGAAAATGTGAAACGTCTGTGTTAGGATTTGTTGGCACTCGGCTTATCACATCAGCAATATTCCACATTTCTACTTCTGCAGCCAAGTTCTGCGGAGACCCTGGCACCCCTGCCAAAGGACGGAGAGAAGGGCGCAGTTTCATCTTCAAGTCCGAGGTTACGTTTAGCTGCAATGCCCTGTTTGTGCTGGTGGGTTCAACGACACGCATATGCCAGGAGGACGGCGCCTGGAGTGGATCTCAGCCTCGATGTATAGGTACTGAATATTAAGCCTGTGTTTTGATTCAACAATTTCCATGCAATTACATTATTGATATTTAAAGCTGCTACAAGGAACTGTCAATTTGTGGTGCCTGTGACCACAAGCGGTAGTGTTTCCACTGTAAAAAACACAAAATTTAAAGTAAAATATCAAATTATCTAAAGACAAATTTCCTCCTTCTTGTTAATAGGCTAATATACTACTCATTGGAAAGTTGCCTAGTTAAAGTGATAGTTCACCCAAAAATAAAATTTCACTCAATATCTACTCACCCCTGTGCTGATGTGACGATGGGTGAAGAATTCCAGTTCACAAAACACTCCCGGAGCTTCAGTGGAAAACAGTGTTGCAGCCAAATCCAGTACAACTGAACTGAATGGTGACCAGTTTAAAATGTAAAAAAAGAAGACAACTAAATGTCAACTGTAGCCTCTCAGACCTGATCCGCATGCACACGCTCTGTGTGTAACAAGTCATTATTTCTGAGCAGATCTTTCTCTGTTGTCTGAGTCACTTCCAGGTAGCATGTAAACACAGATGTGAAGGTATCACGAGATTTTGTATATATCTTGTGTTGCGCCGCTTGGGCGAGAGCTTGTGTACCCGCTTCAGGCGTGTGCATGTGGATCAGGTCTGAGAGGCTACAGTTGACATTTAGGCTAAAAACATGGTGTAAATGGCGTCTTTTGGGGTCAAATTTTAATGTCGCAGCTTACAGACACTTGGATTACACCACACAAGCAGTATGGAGACATTTTGTGCTTTTTTTGTGTTCTGTTTTAACATTTTAAAACTGGTCACCGTTCACTTCAATTGTACCGGATTTGCCTGCAACGTTGTTTTCCACTGAAGCTCCAGGAGTGTTTTGTGAACTGGAGATCTTCACCCATCCTCACATCAGCACAGGGGTGAGAGGATACTGAGTGAAATTTCAGTTTTGAGTGAACTATCACTTTAAATTCTAACACAGGCTCTTGTGGTCTGCATGCCATAAATCGTTTTATCTGATTTCAAGGAGAATCCAACCCAGTGGCAGGCAGTGGCAGGTAGCCAGTCCTTGCTGATAATGATACTGTTAATAATGTTAGTAATATTGTTTATAATAATAATAATAGATGTGTATATATAGATTTATCATAGCCACTCAAAGCTCCTCACAGTCAATGGGAAAAACTCCTCAACCATATATATGTCATGAAGGTCGTAGCATTACATTCAGACTGTTTTATAACTAGTTAGAAACAGTTTTTCATGATTTGACTTTTCTACATGCAAGAGATGAGTGTTTTAATTTGTAGAGTGAACTAACAGTTATTTATATTAAATCTAATTCAAAATTTCTGCCCGATACCGTCAAAAATGAAAGAACACAGAGCACTTCATTTAACTAATCTTCAAACTGATCATTTTCTGTTGGTTCTCTGGAAGCAGCGAACATAAATAACAAGACACACTTGAAGGTGAAGTAGAAGCTGTGCGTTGCCATCTGGCACTCATGTAAAACTAACTCACGAGAATGAAATACATTATTTATATTGTTATCTCAGGGGCAGTCCTTTATATTTGCAGCTCATTGTTGCTGGAAATATTAAGTGCTGAAGAAATGCTTCACCAAATGCATGTGTCTTCATTTAAATTTAGGCTCACCAATCATTAAACGTCTCAGAAGTCCATATCCCTGAGACTTTTAAAAAAACAAGGAAATAATCGTCAAAGAAACTAAAGATGGCAGAGTAATTCTTGCTCATGATACTACACCACTTCAGTAGTTGTCCTCTGGTGCATGGTACACCAGAGAGAAATTGCTTCGTCATTGTCAATGATTGCTCCTCTGTCATATTCTAATTTTTGCTCTCCTGCAATTCCCCCGCTCATCATGACAATGATTTCTTGTTTCAGAGCCCACAAGAACCACTTGTGAAAATCCAGGGACACCTGAGCACGGCTTCATGAATTACACAACTGGCTTTAAGGTAAAATGAGCAATGGATACATTTTATTGTTTGCGGTGTTATGTTAGGTGAATTTATAGCAGAAAATACATTTTAATTAAAGTTGTTATTCATTTGAATGTAGACAGACAGTAGTATTATCAGACAATAATATATCCAAAGGCATATAAAGGTAAATGCATATATTTGGAACCAAAATAATCACTATGCAAATACAGGGTTACAACCAGATTTTTACAGTGTCACAGCAATACTATGACCAAAAAAGTGGTCCCATGAGCAAATAATGCTTTTCAGATACCATAAAAATTACATTTCTGGTTGGTGACAGGTTTATTCAACAGGAATGTCACATAAAAACTAGAACAGCATATAATATTATACCCTACTATATACTGTGATATACCACACTTACATAATTCAGCTCTACTGATCTCCATATGATCAATATTTGAAGCCACTTGGCTCTTGTATCTGAGAGGCAGAGGTAGATGAGCGTGAACAAGAAGCACCAAATCAAAGTGGCACTCAAAGCGTGCAGCTCTACTGTGTTACCTGTACTTAGTCCTCTTTGAAATGAGCAGTTTCCAACAGATGTTCCAGGTAGATCATCATTTATTCCTTTTGGATGATGTTACATGGTTGCAAGGATGAAGCAGCGATGTGTGTATGTACTGTATCCATCCCGACTGGATTTTTTCACCACTGTGAATGTGTAAAGACATGGTGCACATCTAGATCCATTGTAATGTGCACTGTATGCAGCGTGAAAACGAGCAATGCTAAAATGCATCATAGTAAAAAAAAATTTATATCATGACCATTGGCGTGTGCTCAGTAGGTCCCTTGAGATGCTCTCAGCCAGTGTATTTCATTTTATTTCCTCCCTGTTGCTTTTAGAGTGTCGCTTACAAGTTAAGTGCAAACAATTTCTTCACGACGTTCAGCTGAGTATCAGATATGAAATGTGTCCCAAATGAAAGCAGAAGCAGCTTATTATTTGGATCACTGCTTGTAATGGCTGAAGTCTTGCATTTTTATGCATTAGTGAACAACTTCGGCAATATCTTGACATCAGCGAATGAGCAAGTTCTGTGTCGACGTCCTTAAACAGTCAACTGGTATGGTGGCTGAAAAGAAGTCATTTATAACAGATAACAGAAAACAGTTTGGCTCTGTATCTGTACCAGAGAATCAGCTCCCTCACTTTCTAATGTCTGTGCATCAGTTGAGAACACAAACATGGGCCATCGCCTCTAGGAATAGGCTCCATCTGCCTCCACACACTACAGATAATCATTAAAAAAGGGGAAAAAAAAACGTTAGTGTGCAGTATTTTTTTCCAGGCTCTTTAGATTTGATGCTGGGAGCCTATTGGCATTTGCATCAGTGTATTGACTCTATCCACTTTGTGTGCTGTCTGTTTGTGGCCAGGTGGGCAGCAGAGTAGACTTCCAGTGCCAACAGGGACACCTACTGCAGGGCTCCACCACCCGGCTCTGCTTGCCAGATCTCACCTGGACAGGCATCCAGCCTACCTGCATCCGTGAGTGCTTGTTCATCATGCTCCCCTGCTATATATCACTCTGCCTGTCTTTGTTTTTCACCTTCCCTTCTGGCATCTTGTCATCATTTAGCTGCATTGCTACCTACTCACACACTTTCTTTTCCTTTAGTCCCCCTCCTACTCAGTTGATGTCTTCTTCCAGTACAACTTCTCTCATTCGCAGAGTCCGGCCATAACTTTTGACCCCCCAGTAGATTGCTGCTTGCACCTCAATCAACCTTCCATCCCAGTCATTCTGAAAGAGAGGTGGTGATCATGATTACTGTCATTCTGTTTGAACCACCTGAACTGTCGACCAACGCCATCTCATCTTGGCCTATGCCAGTTTATCCCAGCCACTTTGCCAAGCCGAGTGCTTTTCTAAGTTCTAATGTAATCTCAGTGGAATCCCTTAGAGCTACGGCATGTTTCATGGAAATATTCCCAATTCAAGTCTCACTATAGTCTGCATTTTACTATGCACTTAGAGTGTAAACATTTGAGCTGTGTGATGATGAGGGGTTTCAAATGATATTTTGTAATCTTGATTTCATAACTACCCCAAGACGTAACACCCACTTGAATTTCCTGGAGACATTTGTGCTGAGGAAGCAGAAAAAAATGTAATACTTACCCTTCATTCTCTGCTGAATCTACACTCAGAACGGCTTTGTGTGTGCGCGCGCGTGTGTATGTGTGTGTGTTTTAGTGGGAGGAGAAGAGAAATTTTAAAGGGATTTTGAATCCTTAAAGGTGTGCATCATGCTGTTTTTTATTGTGCATACTCGGTTGTCAGTTTATTGGGTACACATATTTGAAACTAATGCAGTCTGATAAAAGATAACCGCATAAAATCCTACTTTCATGACAGTTAACATCTTCAATTGTTTGCTGTTTTAGAGAGGTGTTGATTCATCTGTATGGTCATTTTGGTGGATATGGTTGTGGTGCTGTTGAGTTCTGTTGTGTTATACTGAGAGCTGCACTGTAGACTCCAGGCCATTTTTTAATAAGCACCTTTATTCAAATACTTTTTGTAATGCTGTACTGTAAATAGGCTATATTGTACAGGGCAAATATACAATCAATATTTTTTTTTTCTTTTGATTTATTTAAATTTTTTACAGATGCATGACATTGTATAGAACACAACAACAAAATAATCAACATATTGTTTGTCATTTTCATGATCTTATTGTGATTCAATTCCAATCATCTAAAACCTTCATTTTAGCAGCTGTCAGCTGTAATCATAATCCAAAAATCATCCTGTCTACACTTCTGTCACCTGAGAGCTCCTCAGCCTTTCCTGCTCCATCTGTGTCTTCAAATCGTTGACCCCATCATCCCTGCACACTAAGGAATGATTCAGGAGGTTGCACATTCTCTCACTTCTAAATTGCACTTATTGTCACTGTGACAGGTCCCTTAAAATAAAAGAACAGTCAGAGTAGGTTTAAGTCACAGAATTATAGGTTAAAGCTGCAGCAAACTCGTGACACTTTTACTTTCAAATTGTGTTACAGGCAGAGAATTGACATATTCTATCCAGAGAGAAATGACAGATACAAAGTGAATCACGCACAGTGTCCTCCTCTCCAGAGCTGCATGCACTGCTGTCAAAATCTTTGAAAGGTTTAGATGGTACGGCCCTGTGAGAGCCACGCTTGGTCTTTGAGCTTCTATGGAAAAAGGAAAATATGAATATACATGATAATTCAACACAAATGGAAGATAAACCTCTAAACAAGACATCTATGTTTTGAAATTTTATTTTCTTAATTCATTTTCAAATTTTTGACAGTTTTATCCTCTATGGAAACCTAATGCATAATAATATAACTCTCATTATTATGGAAGTACGTTTCTTCTCGTTTTGTTTTGTTTTAAATGCTTCAGTATAAGGCTCTTTATCCAGTGCACAGACACAAGCTGAGGTCAAGAGGTAATTGCTTGGCAAATCCATTCTGTACTCATGATTGACACTGGTTGATATTTAACTTGCTACTTTCTTAAATATGATATTTAGAATAGTAGACTTGGGGTTAATAGATGTTACATTGCCCATGAACTGCCAAAAAAAACCAGCTAAAGTTACCTCAAACATCAAGCAAATGTCTAGATTTTATATTTAATTTAAAAAAAGATTCCAACCATCTTGTATCACTGTAAGAACATTATAGATTATTATGATGAAGTGTACTACAACCAGTGTCTCAGGCTGGAATTTGAAATTCCAGTGTATGCTTTACACTTGATTTCATGTGGTCCCTGTAAATATCTTCTTACACAGTAATTGGTACATTGAACCCCAGTGAATGGCCCCTGGAAGGCAACTCTCCTCAACATTTTTGGATTTGTGTATAAAACATCCCAACTGCCACATTCATTTTCACATAAAATAACATTTTTCATACCTTTTTGTGTAACCATGATGTTGTAAAACACCCACTGAAATGGCAGTCTGACAAACAATCCGGGTTTCATTCAGAGGCATCGTGTTTTGAGGCTTTTAACTTTCCTGACTCGCTCTGTTCCGCAGGTGCAGTTTCTTAGCCAGCTTTGTCTGTCTCTGCTGAGGTTGCAGCGTTTCACGAGCTGCTCTCTGGCTCTGGTCCATCGCCTGTGGTGGCTTGAAAAGCATATTGATTTTCCTCTGCCCTCGTCCTGTCATTGTTACTGCTGAAAATTAAAATTGAGAAATGTATCTCTGACGGTCAGATTGCAGATTGCCGGACCTTAGTTTTACATGAATAAATTCTCAAATTTGTGTGTGATGAAACTTTTACCCTAATGTTACATAGACACTTGTTCAGTTAAATATATTGGTGTTGATAATGGATAAGTTGCAAAGTGTCAAGTTTATTTTTCTTAATGCAAATATCCTTGAAATTAATTTAGCTTGCCCTGTATCTTTGCAAAACATTAGTTTATTAACTGGCAAGTGGTAGAAACATCCAGTACACGTTCTGCTTAAGTGCCGACTACTCTCAGAATCTTGTCAGTAAAAGACTTGTTACTTAAATTTTGTGGTCTGGTGTATTAATGTATCGTTATTTGTGCACTGAAGAAACCAACCATTTTTACAGCTCTGCTCATAAAACCATGCAATTAGCAGCATAACTGTTAAATCTCTAAAGTTGCACTGTAATAATGTCACTGAATAGCACATTTATATAACTATTACTATTTTAGTGAAACATTGAATTTGAGAGTATAATTATTACATCCTTGGGGATCCAAAAAGATCACAGGGTTACTGTGCATTTCTGCTTTAAAGCAAAACTGTGAATTTATTTTCAGTCCACTGATGTATAAACATTTTTTATTCATTTTTCATTGGTATAGCCCCGAAGGTGGTCATAGAGGCTCAGAGGACTGCCTGGCCCATAATACAAACTGTGGTTATGTATATGTATTTGAGTATGAACACTTTTGTATGGATCCAACATTCTGTGTTGACCTTCGGTCAAAACAGTCATAAATCCTCTAAAATACCTTTCTCTATGATTAAACAGTCCTCTGTTACTGTGAAGCCACTTAAATGGATTTAAAAGTGAAGCCAACCAATCTTGTAGTGCTGGCGAAAGCAAAAACCTTGGAGGGATTATCAGCACAATAGATGTAATAGCTGCAATGGACACAAGCATTTAATATCACAGGATCTTAATCACGTTATCTTTGTATCAGATTAAAATTTTTGCTTATAGGTTCACACCCCAAATCCCCAAATTTCTCTCCAGCTCACTTTGAAGTTTTGAAACTTCACAGTTAACAGTGTTGACTTCCAAAGCATACCAGTGAGTTTTTAAGAATTATAACAAGGTCAGCAAGTGTAATTTAGAGCAGTGGTTCTCAGCCTGGGGTTGCAAGATCATTTCTGGGGGTCACCAGATGGCTGTGGAGAATAAAATAAAATACCATATTGTACAACGCACTTCTCAGTGACATCAGCCCCTAAAAGACATTCAACACACAGGGCAAGTAATCAAAAATATATATGTTACAGTAATACTCAAACAGTCTCAGGCAACTTGAAAAGGACCTGTGTGTTAGGAATTACTGACATCTAGTGCTGGGCAGTTTATCAATATTATATTGAGATCTTGATATGGCACTAGATATACTTTTTATAATTTTGGATATTATCATATCTTGATATGACATATGTGTCTCTTCCTGGTTTCCATTACACTCAAGTGATAGAATTTTCTGAACCTAACAGACTATTTTAGCTGTTGTATCATTTGCCTTTACTCACTGAGTCATTATATCCACATTACTGATGATTATTTATCAAAATCTATGTTAATATAGTGTAATGTTGTGAATAGTTAGCCGTACAGTACTGCATTGGTCTAAAACATCCTGATAATTGCTTTTGTTCAGATTGCACAACCCTAGTAGCATCTACCTGCACCTCATCTCCCCTTCCAAGAGTGTAAGAGGAACCTACTATGACCGTGGAACTTAGGGAGAAAACATGAAAGGCCCTACCGAGAAGCAGTGTTTGGTTTTTCCAATCTTGGCAACATAGAAACATGCTGGTGCAACACAGCATCCCTCATGGAACAGGTCTCACAACCTGTGCAGTAGTGTTGTCAGAAATATCAATATATCATTAAATATTGATAGTGAGTATTTATTTCCACAGTAATGATACTCTGGCTCCAGCTGCACTTTCTCACTTTTTCTCTCTGACAGCAATTTGACACACATTCTGCTGCCACACTCACACAGCCCTGCCTCTGGCTGAATATTCATTGTCCTGTTGTAGCTGTGTTATCTTTAATCGTTAATATAAATTTAAAATTTTATGGCCTCGTTTTTTCCTGTGTTATCAAAAATGGTATTGAATGTTTATATTTTTCAAGGTGTTGTATCGATGTTAGAAATTCCAGTGTCATGACAACATTACTCTGTAGATATAAATGGCTCATTCAATTCTTAATTTCGGGTGATTATATACTAATTAAAACATATTTAGGAATATTATATTCAAAATTTACTGCAGACACTGCCAAGAAATGTTGCTTGACTGTCAAACCCTGCAACCTCTGTGCAGCTGCTCATTGTACAGCAAGGCAGAATTTTAAAAAGCTATAGGAAAAACATTATAACAATTCAAAAGTTAACTTTATCTTCTTGACCGTGACCTGCTGTTGCTGTCTGTAGCTGGCCAACCTCCTTGGCTAGAACAGAAATCTATCAGTGGGGCTGTCTCTGCGCGCCTGCCTCTATCTGTCTCTGTCTGTCTGTGTCCCTAACTAATGCACCCTGTCTTTATCAGAGATACCAACTTTGAACTAAGAACATTACATGCTGTTGTGTGACAGAAAAAGTGAAAGTGTCTTTTGAGGCCTGGTGTAATCTCAGGAGTAAAGCCCCGCTGTGCTGTTTGAAGTGTAAATAAACATGGCACTGTCAACAGAACTTGATGAGGAATATGACAAGTCTTTGATACAACAATTCATTGGCCTTGTAAGTGTCTTCAGTATTCATGGTCTACAAACTCTACAACCACTCTGGACATGCGCTGACAGTCTGTCATTTTAAATGGGTTACATAGTCTTGTGCTCAGGAAGCGAGAAGGGAGTTTATTTAATTATTCACCTATTCATTTATTTAGGTCTCCAGACTTTATATCTACAACTTACAGCATGAGGCAGTTTTTCTTCTTTCTTGCACTGTAAATAGATACCGCGTTAGATTTCCTCAGGGCAGATTTATCCATTTATTGCAAAAGTTCTGTGGCACACCCAGGTGACTTATACAGTTGTCCTTCTGCTTTCTTCATCAGTCTATTGTAATGTATACTAAATCTTTAAAGTATAAGATGATTAAAGTAAGTATCCTGCTGAATTTCAGTACCTGTTTTAATTTGTAGAACCCTGACAAATGTATGTCTACAGACTCACGCATATAATATTACATTATAATATTACATAGGATCAAACACCTGCAAAAGTAATATCCAACAAGAGGAATTCCCCAAAGTCTACTCATCTTTTATAAAGCACAGAAACTGGGTTTCATCCTGGCATCCCTTCCCACACCCTATTGCCACTAATGTCATTAAGTCGCCATGAAGGACCAATTTGGTACTGTGACGCAGTTGCAGCTGTCTCCTATTTGACAGCTGGCAACATATTCTTTCACTCACAAGCTGCAATATTATTTTGCTATTTTCACATTATTGTTGATGCCTCGGAGCCTGAATGTTCAACCCCTCAGTGTTTCGGTGGCACGGGGTGATTTGCATAAATTTTTGTTTTGCAGAGAGTTTGTTGATGTGAAAAATTAACTAAGTATACTCAACCCACTCATAAGAGAATGAAAACATTTAATATCATCTATAAGAGGCTGGTGTTTTGGCAATACAGCAATAATAGTTTTTGTCCCAAGTGTCTGATTCAGCCAAAGCCTTTCGACGCTATACTGAATCAGCATGTCACTAGCTTCCTGTTTTGTTTTTTGTTTTTGAGACAGAATAATTTAAGAAGCCAAGTAAGTCAAAGCCCAAAAGTCAAAACTGAATCACTGCATATTTCTAGCTCCAACAAGACAGATACATATATTTTATTTGCAGGTCACACTTGTCTGACTTCCTGAATGTGGGTTGCACTTAAAAGCCTCCTATTGGCCAATTATTTCAGGCAGCATTCTGCCTCCTTCCAGCGTCCATGAGTGGCCTTGCACCCTTTCTGCACATCCTGATGATGGAAAACACCCTAGCAAAGACCTACAGTAACATTCGGTTCAGCGCTGTTTTGCAAGGACACCGGTGAACTTAGTCTGGTTTGGTCCTATCCTCACCCTTGAAAATGTTTTTTATTAATTCAAGAAATACAAAAACAACTCAAAATGTTTTTTCTCCATTTTTTTGCTAATTGTAATCTGGTGCTTTGGGTAAATGATAAACAATTCATGCAGTTGTTGTTTTGACTTAATTTAGGCTTGCCTCATTTTGCAGGCTAATAAGTCTAAAATTAAGCAGTGTATTTCCCAAGCCACATGTCCATATTCATATCAGAAAGAAACTAGACATATTAAACTATCAATATGTTCCCTAATAGCTCCCTGTGCTCAGTTAAATTACAAAATCCAATACAAAATGTATGTGCTTCCTTTTTTTCCCTCTTTTTTTCTGACCTTCCTCTCGCTCTCCCTTTCTCTTCCCCCAGTGAGTCCTTAATTATCTTCCTGTCTATCTGTACGTCTCTGTGTGTGGGTGTGTATCTACATTTAGTCTGTGTGTGCACCTGAAGGTGTGTATCTGACTCCATTTGTATGAGCGTGTGAGCATAGCTGTCTGTGTAAACTAACGCGTCTGCCCTCTGCTTGCTCTCCAGCTCACTCCTGCAAGCAGCCGCGGAACCCGGCCAACGCTGACGTTGTGGGCCTGGACCTGCCCTCCTACGGTTACACCCTGGTGTACACCTGTCAGCCAGGTTATTTCCTTTCGGGGGGTTCAGAGCACCGTGTGTGCCGCTCTGACAGCAGCTGGACTGGCAAGGTGCCTGTCTGCAGAGGTACGTGGTCAGCGGAGGTCTGTGAGGGCAGATGATGGAGAAAATGGTAGGCGATGGAGTAAAAGTTAAAGTGTCAGAGAGGAGGGTAAGCGGGGTTCACTGATGGTTAAGTAAAAAAAAAACACCAATCAAATATAATGAGACATTGTGGTTTATGTGATGTTTTCTGTAAACCAACTGTGTCAATATACTATCAACTAATTGCAATATGACTAGTAAGATTTTTTTTTTTTTTAGTGTGTGTTGATTTGTAAATGTTTGTTCAAACTGAGGCTCCAGAGAGCTCACCAAAATGAGAAAAAGTTTAATGCAGGCAGCATGTTACAGTTTAGCAGTGTTTACTTTTCCGACGTTCTGCAGCTGATAAGCTGTGCTGTGAATCGCTACATCTTTGTGACATGCATATTTATGTTCTTCTGCAGCCGGTTCCAAATCACATGAGAAAACTGTCAAAACCGTACCAGGGACGCCAAGCCCGAAAATAAATGGTGAGTAATGAATTGCACAGGCTGTTCAACAAGTAGCCACAGAAGTCAGCAGGCTTACATATAAACTATACTATATTTTAATGGTATTAGCATTAGCTATATGAAAGTGTGTATGATAGTGCAAACTCTGTATGTCATTACTCTACTCAGTGTTGGAACTGCAGCTCTGTGGCTGTTTAGGTTTTGTCTTACATAGCGGAAAAATCTGTGTCATCAAAATCAAAAGTTTCATTGTATTCATAGATCCTCAGTCTTAGTTCTCTAGCTCAAACTCAGCATTTCTTACAGTAGAGGAAAATAATTAGCATATAAGGGAAATTATTAGCATAGTAGCTGGTGAGCATTGTTCGTATTATGGCTGTAACATGCTGCTGACCCCCTGTTTCCAGAAACTCGTTTACATGTAGTTTCTAACTAATTAAGAGTGAATAATTGGCACAAAAATATAATTAAATGTAATTAGTAGTGGGAAATATTAATGGCTTGTAAGTGCATAAGTGCAACATCTACTTAATACGTACAAAGCAATTGATCTATAATGAGCAGAAAATATTGGTGCAACAAGGTAATTATTTTCAGATTATATATGCATGTAAGTGGCAGAGATATCTATTTATGGTGTAGGCTAAATAATCAAAAGGCCCTTAATCTGTCTTGAGTGTGAACATTGAAATGCAATAAATAATCATTAAATATGAGTTTAGTATTTGATATAGTGCCTATTTATTAAAACGTCTGTTTCCTGAAATCTTTGAGTTTATTAATCACAAAAATCAACTTTGAATTAATTCCAGTTCAATCTCCATTTCTCCCCTGCTCCCCAATTTATCCCAGACTCCACCAGCTTTCTCTCAAGATGACCAAGACAGTGGCATGAAGCATAAATACATAACAGACATACAGCATCACTTAGATGGATGAGAAAATGAGAAAAATAAATGCAAGTATTTAAATACATTTATCCTCGTAAAATAACTTTTATTTAGACTGCTGCAGTGCTGTTATGAAGAGAGGTTATGAACTCTCCCAGTCTGTTATTTAGGTTGAGTTGTCATAGTAGGTAAGAATGGACCTTCAGACTCTTAGATTTATTTGTATTCCCCATTTAAATTTTCAAGCTTTTTTTTCCACACATTTTCAAGCTTTAAATAAAACATGATCTCTGAGCCATCTTGTATGAGATGGTGGCAACTGTAAGTTTAGTGCTACTTGGCTCAGTTTAGCATGCTAACACAGTAAACCAAGATAGTTAACATGCTAAACGTCAACATGTTAGCATTAACATTGTAAGTATGTTAGCATGCTTATAGGACAGTAAACACAAATATACAAGTCAAAGATATTCCCACGGTTTCACCAAGTTTGAAGACCAGCAGGACAGATGTGCTCAGCGGCACTAAATACATGCAGTCACCTTTTAGCAAGCATAATTATTTCACAATTTCCTTGTAAATAATTACCAGCAGATAATGACTGTGCTGTAAAAGTGCTACAAAAAGTTGTTATCACTGTAAAACTATTAGAAAAGTTGTGCCGAGTTCGCAGAGTGGGCCCAGAGTTATCTCTTCCAGATTGTATTTAATTATCATTAATTGAGATTGTCAAAGAATATAAGGAATATGATATTATTCAAATCGAATGAAAAGACTGTTATCAGCTGTTTGATATGTTGATTCCTCTGCACATCTAATTACCATTTTGCAGCGTGGGAGCAAGTAGTCAGCTTGCATTAAAACCATAATATTGATTTGATGTTTCTTAAGAAAGACATGTTAGACACTGCTGGTTAATAGGAAAGATAACTTTCACATTTTAATGCTTTTTTTTTTTTTTAAAGTTCTTCAGTACTATTATTTTAATAGCATTATTTAATGAGTTTTCTTTTTCTTTCCTGAAGTTCCTGACAACGTCTTCGCCCCTGATTTTGTCTGGAAGGGTTCCTACGATTACAAAGGCCAGAAACAGCCAATGACTTTGACAGTCACAAGCTTTAATGCCACAACAGGAAAAGTCAATGTAACTTTAACCGACAGTAGCATGGAGTTTCTGCTCTCTGGTGAGTCATCTATAAATCATCTGTCTTCTACTTCCTCCCCGCTGCCTCCCCTCTCCTCCTCTCACTACCTCTGTGTCACTTCCATTTATTTTGAGGGTGCCTCATGTCAATCAGTCAATCACCAAACGATCTCATGCATGAGAGTGGAAATTAACTATTGGCTCTAAAGACGGATGTATTAGTCTGCACTGACTGACTAACTGCCCACTCAAGAGTCACTCGTCTCCTCCCCTCCTCCCTCAGTGGTTTTCTCATCTATTCTCATCTTTTCTAACCGCTTCTCTTCTGCTTTTCTTTGTTTTCTCACGGCTTCTTTTCCTCCTTTTATCATTCCCCCGCACTGGTGCTGCCACATCTCTTTATTCACGTCATTTCTCGTATTGCCTCTCGTCCTTTACCTTGTAGGAGTGTACAAGCGCCAGGAGGCACGCTTAATGCTCTTGCTGTACCAGATGAGAGCACTGGCCCACAGCTCCTTGAGCAGGATTACTGATGAGACCTGGGCAATGGACGGATTTGTGAGTATACACAAGAATTTGACGCAGCTGGCCAGTGATCTTTTGAAAATAACCAAGAGCTGTGACAGTCCTTTATTTCATATTATTTATTTTTTCTTCATTTTGACACACAAGTAGAATATTAAAGGCAGTGGGGCTGTAACTCCTTAGGAGCCAAAAATAAGCCTTCCTCGAACTGAATCGAGCCAATGTTTCCTCATTATTAGTCTTTTTTCATCCTACATACTGTGCCAACAAAGAAAAAAATACAAGCAGAATAGTAATTTCCTGGCATATTGTCTGTTTTTGTTTACATATATTTACATTGGCTGTACATCAGTTGCACCAGACATTCTGTATGAGCCATTTCACGGTTCCCGCATTGACAATTTGCTGAATAAGCTCAGATACACATCTGACATCTAAGGGACCTGGAGTGACTGCAGAACAGTTTCTGTTGGTGGAATTGAAGTTCTTCTTCTAAAATAAACTTCAAAATCCACTTAATAACAACGTGTGACAGGTGACTGCACACAGCTGAGCTATTGATAGCATACTGCACGACTTCTGGAGTGGGGTTTCAAAAAAAACAAAGGTGTTATTTTTGAATGTAGCATGACAGAATGTGTTGTTTGTCATACTAAATACAGTATATGTAGTTTTTGAAGCAGTGTGGAATAGATGCGACAGACTCTTAGGTGCCAAGAAAAATCAGATTTTATTCATGCAATTGAAATGAAGCATACAGTTCCTCGAGCTGTTTGTGTTTTTTTTTCTACTAGGTTTCAGCTGAGCCTGAAGGCGGCAGCTATGTGTTCCAAGGCTTCATACAGGGTAAAGACTACGGACAGTTTGGACTACAGAGACTTGGTATGTGCCTTTTCAAACGCAGTAAATCCCATTGCCTTTTGTCATTGCTCCTCATCTTTTATTTTAAGAAAAATACAGGAAGAGGTGATATTTCAACCCCGACTCCACTTGAGTATGTGTTCTGCTGTTTTGTGAGTGAATGATGCATGTGTGTGAAGTTTGATACTTGAAGGCTGCTTTCATATTCATGTGCTGAGAGAGGAAGGTTCCTGGCACAATTTGTGACATCATAACCAGGACTGGGGTATGGACAAAATCAAATATCACAATATTTTCGACCAAATATCTGTAACAATATGTATTGACATTACAACAATATTGTAGGAATGAGGTAAAACCTTATTTGCACAGGACTAGTTTTACCAGGGGACCTCTTGTGATTTAGTTTCATTCAGTATTCACATTCACACAGGATAAGCAAAATTAATATTTTACTTGGATTTACACACACCATTGTCCAGATATGATGGCAAGCCTCTGTGTAACATCAACCTTTCAGGATCAGAGCTTTTGTTCTTTGGCTGCCACATCAGTAATATTCTTCCAATGCTTTGTGGCTTTACTTGAATATTACCACCGTTTGTTGCTCTCAACCTTATACGTCATCATCAGTCGTTAATCTCGCAGCACAGATGTTGGCTGCTGTTCAACATATTATGAGCAGCGATCAAATTTTATACTTGTTCAGCTGTCTGACAACAGATGAAAAAATTACAGCTCTTAATCAATGAAGTGCCGATCCTCATGGGATTAATATCATTACATGATCTCTGTGTTTGGAAAAATATGGTCGCTAATTTGCAATGGCATTTTTACTTTACAAATTACAGACATGGCAGCTTCGTACAGAATTGAGATCATAGACAACCTCCAGTATTTTTACAAATAACTTCAGGTTCCCAGGTTGTACCAGTCTACTGAGAATAGGGTTGAAGTGGGTAAAGGCAAATAATAGAGCAGCTAGAACAGTCTGGTATGTTCAGAAAATTACATTTTTACTGTCATGCAGCCTTTAAAGGCAGGACTGATATTGATATAATATGCTATATTGCCCAGCCCACAACTAGTTTGCCAATCGTATTCCAGTGTGGTGTTTTGGTCCACGTACACAAGTGTGATGTGGAAACTTGAAACCTTCAGCACACTTACTGAAAGCGGAGGCTCATTCTGAATTTTTCAATGAGGGAGACAAATAGATGAAATTTTTAGATTTTATTACAAGGTAATTGAATTTTTGCAGAAAGCCTAGAATTTTTAGATGTCTTAAAATGTGTCTGCAGGGCATCTTTCATTTCGGTCTCATGTGGAAACATCAGATTTTTATTAAGACAGATGTGAAAGCATGTTTGCCATATGCATATTCCTCAGTGTAAATAGAACAGGCATGGGCCATTTTATGAGAACACAGAAAATGTCATTCTTTCTATTAACGCCTACTATTACTGTGGAAACAGTATTTTCTCATATGTCTGGGTTAAATAGCAGCAGTCAATCCATAATCCTGTTATAACAACCCCATTCCAAACTGTAAAGCTATGAAGTACTTGCTCTGTACTGACAACATACATATATAGTGTGTTGCCCCTAATCCTCCCTGTCACCCACCTACAGTATTGCTGCAGTCGTATAGCACAAAGTGGATTATTCCCCTCCACATCATCGTCCTTTATTTCTTTGTGCTCAACATTCCTGTTGTCATCATCTCATGATTGTCTTCAACGAGATTATCACAGTCACGGTGATCATTATCAGAATGATCATTACCGTTGTCGTCTTTATCAACCGCTGCTGCGTCTCCGACTTGTCATCATTGTGATCGTCTTCCTCTTCATTATCATCACCATCATCATCGTCATCATCGTCACCAGCAAATGATATGTATCTTTCCATTATTCTATTTTGTTTCACCAGTGTTTGTTTGTGCCATTTTGTAAATCTGAATCTTTTGAATGTTCTGCATTCACTGACTATTTTGCATATCCTTTTGCTAAAAACAACATTTTTCTTCCAGGTTTGAGTGTGAGGGAGAATGTTACACTCACTGACCCGGAAACCAACGGCTCTACCAACAGCAGTTCTGTTGCTGTCGCTATCCTTGTGCCTTTCTTTGCCCTCATCTTTGCAGGCCTCGGTTTTTATCTCTACAAACAGCGGTATGTAGTGTATCCTTGTCGTCGTCCACAGTTCCCACTGGTTTGTTCCCACTTGAAAAAGAAAGTAGTACAATTCCATGAGCATGTCCCCCATGCCGAGTTTTAAAGTTAGCTACAACGCATCTGATTTTGAAAAACTTTTGGAAAAACCCATATTCATCTAGATGTTTGTACAGTTGCAGCCAGAGGAAATGCACATCAAGATGAGGTTGATAGTACACTGTGGCCCACTTCCACAGCCTGCTTTACTGCAGCTGAGGTTCCTCACTGGATACAGTAGCTTACTTGTGAGAGGCTTCAAAGCATGATGCAATACTGGTCAACATGTTGACATCCAAACCATGCTACACAGCAGGATATGTCATATTTAATGAGAATTATTTTAATGCAATATGTAAGGTAATGTATGTTCTCTTGCATAGTCACTGTATGCAAATACATTCTGTGTAGATGGGTGAATTTTGTCTTAATTTAAACAGAGTACCTCTCAGAGCAGTACATGGAGAGCCTGTGACATGCAAATTTTGCACTCATTATGTTAGTTACCAATGAACTGGCATAGGGCTCCTCTGACTGATCTTTTCAACAATAATTACCATTCAGCCTCATTTACCTACTGCAGCTGTCCACACCAAGATAATGGAAACATGTTTATTGGATTGGAAGGAGAGGAGATAATTGGGATACTGTCTCTCAACTAATATGCAACCTCATTTTTTTTTTTTCCCCCAGGAAAACAGATAAAGCGCAGTACACAGGATGTTCTGTCCACGAGAACAACAACGGACAGGCCACTTTTGAGAATCCCATGTACAACACAAACACGAAAGCCGCTGAGGGGAAAGTCGTCCGCTTTGACCCCAATCTCAACACCATCTGCACCATGGTTTGATGTCTACTGAGTGTAAGAGAAAGACAGAAGGAGAGAAAGACAATACGACTTCTCCTTGTTTGCTTAACATGAATATATACAGTATAGACATTTATATTTTCCCAGTTTCTGATGACATACGATAAAGACACAGAATTGCTCAGAAACATAAAGCACACTTTCAGCGGCACTTATGGCAGTCACAGTCAATCATGTCAATGATTAAGGAGAGAGGAAGGGAGGGTTCCACACCTTTCCTGATCTTCCCGTAGTTCGGTGAAGCGAAGAGTTCTTTACACTCTGTGAGTGTTGGCTTTATGAATAAAAGAGCCTCTGGCGTATAGATAAAATAGAGTATTATATGCTCTGTAGTATAAATAAAGAGGGGTTACTTCACAATGCCAAATGAAAAATTTAACAATTTTCTTTTCAACAAAAAAGCCCGGATCTAGACCCCTTTTTTTCTTTGGTGGTTTTTGTCTTAGTCTCGTGTTCATCCTGATGAGTTATTTTCTCTTATAGAGGTGAGGAGCCTCTCAGCTGTGAGTTGATCAATGTAATCTTTAGAGTCTTATTTTCCAAGCAGTGGGGTGTGTGAGAGGAGATGAGGAACGAGAGAAGAAACTGCCTCTCTTTGAGTAGTTTCGGTGCTGTTGTCTGTTCAAAGTTATACGGTCAATTATACCTCTTAATTGGATGGTACCTCCTACTGACGGAATATATGACCAGGGATTTAATAACTGAAGTGCAGTACAATTTTTTCGAGTGCCATTGGGAATGCTAGGGCTTTTATTGTTACAGTGCAGGTTCTCTGACAACAATAGAGTACATTTTCTGCACAAGAGATATGGTCAACATTTGGGTTTATTATCAAGTTTGTGCAATGAATTTGTTTATGACAGAAATGTTCTTTAAGTATGAGCGTTTAAGTCTAGTAAAGGTACACTGAACCTTTCAGTGTATTATGTTGGTCTGTCCTTAAATGATCCGTCTATTTAACCTGTTCTTAAGTTATTGAAACTGTTCCGGACGATTTATTTTTTAGGTTGTTTTTGTTTTTACTACGATTTTCCAGCTTGGAGTATTTTTGTGTCCCAAATAAACCAAAATTGAAGTGAATTAACCCCAGCCGTGAGCCTGTATATATCAAAAATCTCAAAGTAGGAGTTCCTTGCTGAATTATTTCAGGTTTTATTGAACAATAAAGTTGAGAAGACCTACAGTGCAGAGCATCTACAGCTGGCCAGGTTTCCCAGAAGTTTATTTAAGCCTGGATGTCAGTAAATCAAAGTGCAAAAATATGTTAGTGGGCAGTCTGAGATTGGAAGAAGCTTGTCGTCTTGTTTTATGTTGATACAAGTTTTAACATGCATCTGCTTTACTTTGGAGTAATTCCAAGACAGAGCAAGTGCAACTTCCACGCCATCTCTAGTTTTCATGAACTGAGCAGCGTTTGTGGTTCTGTTATTCTTTTGGGAAACCGTGCCTTAGTCAGTATGTAACCTGATCCATACTCCTACTCTGAGACCCTTGATAAATACGCGCCCTTGACTTATTTTATTGACACCCACTGATATAAATGGATATTTTATTGTCTTACTGAACCATCAGCTTCTGCCAACAAATGTACAGTATACATGAAAAAAAATTTGCACACTTTAACATGAGCCACCATTAGTATTGTACCATCATCTATCCATGTTTTAAAAATGAAAAATGAATTTGACACGGTCATCACATTTCTACATCATTGCAGTGCCTTGAATACTGTATGGGCATATGTTTTTAAGAAAGACATAACACTTATTGCATTAGTAAAACTGTACATCAGTGTAATTTATCTGCACAGTTAGCAATGATTTAGCTGAGTGATGTCAGCTCTGATGGTTTGTCTTAAGAAGAGGTGTTTGAAAAGCAGCTCATAGTTTCATACCTGTGCATGTTGGCGAAAAGTGATCCAGTATAGCACTACTGCTGCTATAGTACTTTGTACCACTATGTTGATTCCTGTCATTGCTGTTACATTTTGTACATTTATACAGTTTTGATACTTGATGGCATTCTTTGGCAAGATGTCTTGTGTTATCGATATGTAATATATTTTGCGAGTTCATATTTCTTATGGATGAGAAAAGAATGCATCTGGTAAAAACAGTATACGGCAAGTCAGTCTCACATCGGACTAGAGTAGAATGCTTTTAAATGTACCACACAATTGTTATCCCATTCGAAAATCTGTGTATATGAATATGTACATATTACAAAACTTTTGTAAAGAGATATATTTTTTATGCAAATAAAGCATTTGTAAGTTATTGAATATGTTGTGTAAAATTTCACATGTAAATGTCATGTAAGATCAAAAAATGTTTTGTATTTTTTCTTTATCAGCAATGTATAAATCCTTAATTTATATATAAAACATAAAATAATGAACTTCCATGTTGCAATTCTCTTTTATTAATCAAGGTTTTTATTTTATTACA
The DNA here is from genome assembly GCF_056507025.1 of Lutjanus erythropterus. Taxonomy (NCBI): domain Eukaryota; kingdom Metazoa; phylum Chordata; class Actinopteri; order Lutjaniformes; family Lutjanidae; genus Lutjanus; species Lutjanus erythropterus. The sequence continues at coordinate 14,801,632 of NC_139325.1, forward strand.
AACCCCAATTCCAAAAAAAGTTGGGACATTGTGTAAAACACAAATCAAAACAAAATGCAATGATTTGCAAAGACTTTTTGACCTATATTCAATTGAATAGAGTGCAAAGACAATGTATTTAATGTTCAAACTGATTGTTTTTTTCTGTAAATATACGCTCATTCTGAATTTGATATCTGTAACACATTACAAAAAAAACTGAACAGGGGCATGTTTACGACTGTCACATCACCTTTTGTTTTAACAACACTCTGTAACCGTTTGGGACTGAGGACATTAACTGTCTTACTGAACACTGACACTAAAACACTGACTGTGTTTGATTGATATACGACTTCAAGTGCTCAGCAGTTCAGCATCTCTCATATTTTAGTCATATTCTGGGCTTCATAATGCACAACGCATTTTCAGTGGTTGTCAAATGCAGAATCTGTGTCTGTGCATTGTATTGCTGAAATAAGCAGGCACGTCCCTGACATAGTTGCCTGGATGGCAGCAAATGTTGCTCCAAAACCTGTATGTGCCCTTCAGCATTAATGGGTCCTTGGGTGACAGTTAGTCATTGCAAGGGCACCAACACACCCACATACTCTCACAGACTTACATTTACAAAAATAAAAAAATCAGTAAATCAGTTTGTCGAAAGTATTTGCAAATCATTGCAAATGTTTTTATTTGCGTTTATATGTACATTAATTAGAAAAGTTGCCGCAGTGTAATAAGGAGAGAGCTTTTATCATTCAGCCTGCTGCTGCTTTCGGTTGCACCTTTACAGATTTTTTAATGAGTTCTCCCATCACTGGCCGCTGCTTGGTTTGCACTGATATTATCTCTGTCCAAGGAAACTGTAGATCTTTAAAGACCGCCTGTCGCAATGCATCGTGGCCAATAATCCCTGATAACATTAACACCTGGTGTGAGCAAAACTTCTGTCTCAACCTTAAAAACACACTTTGAAAGAAGTAAAATGGTGGTATAATTTGAAATCCCTTCATCCACGTGTCCACACATCAAGAGCAGTGAAACTGCAGCATTAGCTTTCCTCATCTCTGCTGTGATCTGCTGGAGTCTCATTTCAGCTGCCTCTCTCCGTCACTATCAGTGGTACAAATAGCTGAAATTTACTGTAGAAAATGAGGAGCAGTGGTACAAAATGACATTGACATGACATGAATGTACTCTGCTTTGCATGTGAGATGACTTACGGTTGTATTTTTCCCAAATCCTCCCAGTTTAAGGACTCTGGTAGAGATACAGAAAGTACTAGGAACATAAGACTATTTTTTACAGGCATTTTATGACCGACTGTTGATGCTTGTAGAGGAAACACTGACCTACATCAGTAAATCAGCTTGTTGAAGTTACCTTATTAAAGCTACTACAAGAAACTTTGTTGACTTTGGAGGTACGTGTGGACAAAAGTGGTGTTTCCACCATCATAATATCACAATATAATGTCAAATAAAATTGTTAAAAGTGTCCTCCTTTCTTTTAGGTGGCTAACATACTACTCACTGTAACTTTTCCTGGGAAAATGTAAGCAGAAGCTTGTTTCATCTGATTTCACAGAGAATCTTACCTTGTGGTAGGCATTAAGAACAACTATACAGGAATAGCCAGTCCTCTTGTGGATGGTCTTGTCTACTTATGTCGGTCATATAGAGGCAGACTGTTTCATAACCAGTTAAAAACTTCTTGAAGTAGCTTTAAAGTTGAATGTTCAGAGAAATCAAACAAATTAGAATAAAACAGACTAAAGGGGGAAATCACTAGTCTCCTGAATCACTGTGTAACAAACTGTCTTGAAGTAGGTGGATACCTGCCACAGACTTGGCAACATGAGGAGATGACAGTTTGTCAGGACATGATGTAGCTGACTTAGATGATCCTAATTGCAGCAATCAAAGTGGAGAAAATTCAAAGGAGTGTGTCAGAGATCACAGAACGTGCAATAAAGAAAATATGAAGAGGCTCCATAAAAATCAAACAACATGGTCCTGACTGGCAGGAACTGGTTTGATTTCCGACCCAGGTTAAGCATGTACTTTAAAGTCTAAGCCTGGGATTTATGTATGGATTAGAAATATTTGCCAGAAGGATTTTTCATTGAAGTTACTCCGAAGCTTCATCAAGCAGATTTTACCCAAAGGGTGATGATGTAACATAAGCTGGTGCTAGGCTGAGATGTCAAAGAGGCTCAGGGTGTTTGTTCAGTACGTGTAGTACACTAACAGTAACACCTTCTAAACAGTGGCTTGACCCCTTGTTTGCTCTTCAAAGCGTATTGCTTCATTAGAGCTCCGGATTTTGCATCAGAGAATCCTTTGAGAAACCCCGTCTGGTGTCCCTGCTGCCGTTCATACCATGTCATCCCAAAAATGCTCAATTGAGATCTGGTGACTGAGCAGGTTAGTGCAGTAAGCTGATTTCACTGTCCTGTTCATGGAGGCATTTGTGGTCTTGTGGCGTGGGCATGTGCCTGCTGTAGAAAATCAATTTGCAGAGGTGCATGCGCGGGTACAATGAAGGGATGTTCCTGGCTGCCTCTGATGTTCAGATACCCCGTGGCGCTCCTTCCACTTTCATCAAGGGGGCTGAATGTGTGCTGTAAAATCACACCCCACAACACTGACAGCCAGCAGTATTGACATGTTGCACGATAGATAGAGGCACATGCAGTTTTGTACATAATGCTAGTTCTCAGCAGCATAAAACAATGGAGACTCTTATTGATCTGAAGGAGCATCGCTGATTGAGTCCTCTAACAGGCTGAGTTTTTCACCGTGCGTTGTGTTTACCAAGAGCAGCAGAAGTCCATGAGGTTGTTGGTTTTCTTCCCCCTCACGTATCAAAGCATAATGAGTTGTGCATGCTTCCATGGATCTTTTGGCTCTAATGTGCTGGATTGTCAGTTGACTAACTAGCCTCTTGCTCACTGCATATTTCAGTCTTTCACTAATGAGCCGTTTTCAACCACCCTGCTCTCATTGGCCAGATGTCCTCAGGGTGGTGGATCGTTCTCGATACAGATGGGAAGCTGTTGAGAGATGAAAACCCCAAGGAAATACCAGTTATTGACATTTTCGTCTACAGGTTTTTGACTGAAGAAATCAGAGACAAACTCTTTTGACCTGGCAGATTCATGTACTAAATAGCGGCATTTTCACTGCTCATAATAACAATGAAATTCATGTAGAGGTTATGTCTTAGAAAATAGAGCAGGATTTAATATTCTGTGGAACGGTTTCTGAGAGCAGGACCTAGAAGAGTTATATAGTTTAATATACCCTTTTTAATCTTAAAGTGGATGAATAATGTAATTTCCTCTATAACCATTTCAGCAAAATAAATTTTTAACCCACAGTTAAATCACACGGGCATTGGGAAATAGCCCACAGTATGTCGAGGAAGTCTCTGCCTGATATGAATTGAAGGATGTTAAACGGAGGTCAATGAGCACTATCAACACTACCTATCATGAAAGCAACTGAGGAGGGAGAAGCATGTGTGATGGTGGTGGTGGGGGGTGCTGGATTTTGCTGATTCCTACAAAATGTTATGTTTATCAGGCAGTTTAATCATAAATCAGGAGTAGGATCCATAATGTAATATGATGTTCCCACTGCTGGGATATCGTACATTTAATGAGAATAATGTACATTTTAAAATGCATATACAGTATCTTTCTAACCTTTCCTAAAAGAGCCTTCAAGAAATACTTTGACATTTTGGGAAATATGCTTATTTCCTTTCTTGCTGAAAGTTAGATTAGAGGATAGAAGCCTCATGTCTATTTCTTTTACTCAATGTGAGGTTGCTAGGCAACCATCAGAGACACCAGGAAATCACAGTACCTGGCTAAGAGATAGTCTCAATTTGTCATTTTATTACTTTCATTACTTTTGCATAGACCCAGGCTAGCCTTTTTCACCTGTTTCCTGTATTTGTGCTAAGCTAAGTTAATGGGCTGTCGGCTGTAGTTTCATATTTAGCCAGTGGTGGAAGAAGTATAAGTCCACCATTCAAACCATTTGGAAGTATTATCAGGAAAATATACTCAAAATATACATAATAGTACTTATTATGCATTAAAATGGTCCCTGTCCATGTTTTACTATTATGTATGATGTGTTTAGGTTAATATTACTGCTGCTTTATTGCATATGTTGCATTGTACTGCTGTATATGTTTAAAGTACTTTTTATATTGTTGGGTGGTTTAACACAAGAACCACCAACATAACAAATCCCCCTAGACATCTGGAATCGCAAAAAGAGTCATTTACAGATGTTGCTTACTTTGAATAATAGGTATGACTTTAGAAAACAACCTTACAACAAGGCATCATATTCTATAAGAGCATCATATGCTTTTTAACTAATCTATTTAGTTTAAGCAGTAAGAGATTTTTCTCAGCTCATAAAAAAAACAGTCCATCCTTCAGTTTATCTCATTTTATTTCAAAAATCAACACATTTGGAGTTACATGGTTTTCCTTAGACATGAAGGGGTATGAAAAATGTAATCTAAAATTCATTTGTAACTAAAACTGTCAGACAAATGGAATAAATGGAGTAAAAAAAAGCTAAATTTGCTTGTATAGTATAAAGTTGCATGAAATGGAAAATACTCAAGTAAAGTGCAAGTACCTTGAATTTGTTGTTAAGTACAGTAGCTGAATAAATGTGCTTAGTTACATATCACCACTGTAGTAGTGTACCCACCATAAATGGTTAGTATGTACGACTATTCAATACAAATGTCATTTTACTGTAGAAGGTTGTGTATATCAACCATTGCATCTCAACATAATCACTGACACTTGCCGTGTGCACATCTAAGTGCTTGACAGTTACTATGAATGTATGATTTTTTTATAGTGCCGCGCAGACATATTGACAAATCATTTCATCTCTGAGTACACAGTAATGATGGACATTAAACTATAAATAATGTCAAAACATGCATTTTTGACAAGTTGACAGCTCTAGGCTAAATGCTTGATTAGAATATAACACATGCTAACACAAGAGCTTATGTAAGATTCACGCTGTAGTAGAACAAAATGTAAAATCATGGGAGAAATATTCATAAATGTCACCTAATCATGTCTCTATGTCCATATTTTCTTGGACATGCAGATCCAAGAGTACCTGAAAGGGGACTTATAAAAGCCAGCCTTGAGCGAGATCTGTATGACCTTGATATACGTCACAAACACAGTGTGAGTACTAAAGCTCTTCTTGACACATGACAACTTTGATCTAATTGCTCACAGGGTGTCCAACTTAATAGCCCCCCTGTCTTCAGCAATTAATCGTAGAAATTTTCTAAATTAGTTCCTGATGCCTTGTGACACACTCCTGAAGGAAGCAGATTCTGTTTGATGTAAAATATGCAGCTGCACACAACAGATTTTTTTTTTTCCCCCCCTTTCCTGTTCTTTGAAAAGAAAATGCTTTTGACCAGCCAATCACATCCGTCACATAAGGCATTCCTCACCACGGTAAATCACTTCTCCCACAAGGCAAATCCTTAAGACATCAAATTGAAGCTGGTAATGTACTCCGCTGTATGGAGGATGAGCCTCACGGAGAACATGAGTGCAGTTTTAAAAACACACAGCGCATTCTTGTAATTTCATCAGCTCTCAAAGCCTCAATCACAGCAGTCATAAAAAAAAAACTCCTACGCTCCCAAAAATTCCCCTCAGGAAAATCCAGAGAAAAGAAACCCCACAACAGAACAGAGAAGCCTGTTTTTGTGAGTGAGTAATTGGGCTTCATAATTGAAACAGCACGTGTAATATTTTATTCAGGGGGCTAAGCTACTGAACAACATTTCTTCTCTCCTTTTGTTTTCTTGGACTTTGTTAATACAGTAACAAACACAAAAGCAAAAACGTATCTCACCGGCTTTATTGCAGAACAGTCACGTAGTATTGGAAGGCAGTTTAAATGATACAAAATGAAGCACTTCAAGCAGGCACATAAAATATGACAGGGTAGTTGGCTTTAATGTGGCGTGTGGCCTAAATTTGTACAGTATGTACAGCCTCACACATTTTTACTTAGAAACCAAGAATATCACAATGAATGCAATGAAGGAAAAAAACTAAAAAATGTTACCTGATAGACTGAAGCAGTGATTCACTCTCCTGTGTTTCCCTGTCTTATAAATAGAGGTGTAACTATACCAAAAACTCAAGGTGAAATAATGCCACAATACTCCACAATATGATATTCATCATGATATTACAAAACAAGAAAAATGACTAGAAAAAATGTTGTTTATTTAACTATAAATCCGATGTGTTTGTATAAAATGTGTTTTTCCTTTTAACTTTACTTACTTAAAGCGATAGTTCCCCCAAAAATGAAATTTCACTCAATATCTATTCACCCCTGTGCTGATGTGATGATGGGTGAAGATCTCCAGTTCACAAAACACTCCCGGAGCTTCAGCGGAAAACAGCGTTGCAGCCAAATCCAGTACAATTGAACTGAATGGTGACCAGTTTTAAAATGTAAAAAAATGTCTCCATACTGCTTGTGTGGTGTAATCCAAGTGTCCATATTGGATTTGGCTGCAACGCTGTTTTCCGCTGAAGCTCCGGGAGTGTTTTTTGAACTGGCCAGTCCCCTCGCAGATGGTATCATTTGCTTATGCAGGTCATATATAGGCATCAGCGATAAAGTGAGAAGCTTTGATAACCAGTTAAAAATTATCTGTAGTAGCTTCAAGTGCTTCTGCAAAAAATGTTTTCCCATAACTCAAAAGTTCATATGCTAATTATGACAGACGTTCACACAAATTTTTTAACAAGATAAAATATTAAAGTGATGACATTTTATATCCAAAAAGATCAAAGGACAACTGTGACTTTCTATCAGTCTTCTGTGCTCCTCTGTGAAAATAGTCTCTAAATGAAGACAGCATGTTCTCATACTGGAATCATACATGTCAATATAGTGATTAAAAAATACACTTTTCACCTTTTATGAAATTTCTTCAAAGTCTTCATTACTTATGTTACGCAGATATAGATACAAACTGTTTGGGTGGAGGCATACAACTGAAGGCGGAAATTCTACTTTTATCTTGATATTGCCATATTCGATATAGTGTTATGTTCCTACTTATGAGTGAAACAACAAATAATAACACACCAAACGGTTTGCCGTCTTTGAATATCTCTTTAGATACACTTCCATAAAAGTAGCTTGCACATGAGGACACACTATGAAAAAGTTTGCACTCCTGTGCACTGATCAGACCATTTATACTGCAACATTTTGAGAGACACATGGAGGAGGAAAAAGCTGCAGTTATGAGCCATGAATAAGTATGTGACATTTCATCTTATCAATGAAATGTTTGGGCATGATATACAACCTTTCCGTTAAGGGCTGTGTTATAAATCATAGGACGCTGACATTTTGGATTTGTTATCATGCATGCTCTGCAGGAAGTGGAACCCATTTCAGCAAAAACCCGAAGGGGAGGGGAAAGTGTGCCACATATGATGGTATCTAAGCATATGATTGAGCACATTTGTCCTGTGAGGAATAATCACATAGTCTTCTGCTGATGCTAATGTGCCACAGTGCTGCCTGCAGCACCTTCTGAAAGAGAACAGCTTAAGTTGCCCATTAAGCAGCACACAGAGAGAACCTTGTGGCTGTGCATGGCAAGGATTTGTGTCAACTAAGTGGCAGGTCTAAGCACAGCTTTATTTATACATTTAGTATTTAGATTGTTTATTCTTTCCTAAGCTCCATTCAGTGTTTTGGTGACTAACCATGAACTTAATTATGACTCAGTGAGAGGAGAGGCACTAGATGTGGTGTGTGAGTAGCCATTAAGGGGTGGCATGCTATTTTGGAGTCAGGGATCATTGGATGAGTGTGCTTTGGATGCCCTCCTGCTCAGACCAGGTCAAAAGCACATAAACACAAAGCTACAGCTGCGTTCCGGGATTCACGAGCTTACAATCTTTTTGGATAATTTGGCAGATTTTATCTCTAAGTAGATAAATCCAGCTCACTCATGCGGTAAAACAGCATTTTTCATTCCGGCTGTTTACTGTACATAACGGCTGTGTATTATGGTGCTTGTGTGCAGCATATTGCGTGAAGAGGGGAGTCTGGAGGCGGATACATTCTCTTCAGATGTCAGAAACTGTTTGATGGATGACCCAAACTGTCCCTGCAGTCTGCTGCCACTTCTGTTTGGCTCTTTGCTAAATTTTGTTGAACCGTCTCTTTGGACAAGAACAACATCACAACGTGTGTTATCTCCTCCCAATTTAATTTACATGAGGGTTCCACCTATTGACTTATGGCAGTCCTTCAAATTCTACACAAGGACATTGGATTCCTCTTGGTGTACTACTTTTTTCTCCTTCTGCTATAGACTTACTGGTTTATAAAGGAAGGAATGATTTGCTTGGCTGTGAGTGGTCATTGCTGAGCTATGTGCCATTGTCTGGTTTTGCATCATTTACTATTGATTCGCTCAATTGAAGCCATATAATGAAGGTCACTTGGAGATGATTGTAAAGTCACTGGCATGGTCAGAATCCACTCAGTTTCTTTCTGCTGCTAAATTCTAATATAGTGTAGTGCAGCTTTCAACAGCTGCCCCTAAATAATCTCTTCTGCTGGATGAAAACACAGAACCATGATGTTCTTCAAGTGAAATATGTCCAATTGCGCAGTATGTGAAAAATAACTCCAAAACAAGTACAAAGATGAAGACAGAGTTGCATAATGCAGTGCTTTTAAAAATGATGTGATATACCACAATATATGAAATACATAGTGACAACAGAAATATCTGCACAGATAGCATACTGTTATAGCATAGTGGTTCTAAGCACAGAAATCTAAAATACAGTCCAGCATTTTTCACCCAGACTCTGCAGGTGCTCTGCTTTTGTTCTCTCACAGTTGGCATATGGCCGTTAGTACAAAAGAATATCTAAAAGCTGAGGTCACTCTGTGGTTGCACTACTGTGAATCCTCTGCTCTGCTTCAGCCCACTGTTGTCCTTTGTCATCAGGTTATTTATCCTTTCTGTCCTCCCTGTCTATATGCTGCCCTTCAGTTCAGCCAAAGAAAAGCACACACCAGCCACAAATGGCTGACAAGAAAAGAAGGGTGGTCTGTTGCATTTGTGGAAAAGCTGCCATCAAGCTGTTTTGAGGGTGCATCAAAAACACAGAAAGCACAGTCTGCAAAATGATTTTCCTCAGGGAGTTACAAGTGACATGTAATGTACATGTAAATGTTGGATCCAAAGGACAATAAGAAGAAGCATTATATGAGCTTTTAGCACCTGGTCTTAGGTAATGTCAGTCTATCAGACACTACATGTCCACCTGTCCACTAGTTTGCCAGTGTGTCCACTGACACTTAAGCAAAGATCTCAAAAAGAAAGGATAGCTTCCATTCTTCCTGTGTGTTTATTTCACATTGAAGATGATGTTAAAGTAGTTTCACTCAGCGTTGGTATGATATACAGTCAAACAATCATGCCTACATTGAGGGGGTACTACACCAGTGAAGAGCAAAATTGAGAAAAGTACCTCGTACCAAAGGAGGTCAATTTGAGCCGAGCCGTGCCGTGCAGGAAACACAGCATACAGTTACAAGACATATTCATGACTAAATAAGCTACAATCAAAGGTTAAGTTGTTAAAACATATTTACTGTAGGTATTATTAACTAGAGTTAAAAAAAAAATATAGAGATTAATATGCAAAAACCTGATATGGTTTTTCACTTTTGATTGACAAGTAGTCTGTGATCAAAGAACCCCACATTGTAAAAGAAGTGAGAAAGCCACAGATAAAAATGCAAATACAAAACTCCCTCTTGTGAAATAACTGCATCTGATCTAACTTTAACAGCAAATGCTGTGCACTTATCATAAGTAGCAGATTGAGAAAATAGATTTTCAGGAGCTTAAAAATCAAGTGCTCCAAGGTTTGGCATCATGATTTTCTGAGAAAACAAAAGCTCAAACAGAGCAAAACAGTTTATCACTGATCATATCTGGAGTGTTGTTTGAATGAAAAACCCAAGTCCTGAGATCTTTCATATATGTACAGTCTAAGGCAAAACACAATATAAAATTATACAGTATGATTTATTTAATCAGAGAATAATGTGAATATGTGGACAATTTATGTACATTATTATGTGCAATTGAAATCTTGTATCCCATATAATATAATTCTTACATGACTTCTGGCTAATTCAAGTTACTACAAGGAACTTAAATATTGTGTTGATTCTGGAGGCCCCTGTGGACAAAAGCAGTAGTATTTTCACCATAATAAACACAAAATATAACATTAAAAACAAAATTATCTGAGTAAAAATCTCCTCCGGCTTCATTTTAAACGGCTAACACACTACACACTTTAACTTTGGAAATGGATTAATTAAACACAGACTTGTTTCATCTGATTTCACACAGAATCTGGTGGCAGACATTAAGAATACCTCTACAGAAATAGCTAATATCCCCATGGTCTTGTTAAAATATGTAGGCCTTAAAGAAGCATCAGTAATAGACTGAAACTGTTTCATAACAATTTAAAAACTCCTTGTAGTAGCTTTAGGTGAATAAAAAGTAATCTATATTGTAGTAGTACTCATCCAGTCATATTCTCGCAATCACAGAAGTCTATGCACAAGATTATTAACCAAGCAGGCTGTGTCATGTAGCTGAAAGAGGAACAGGCTGACATTTGACCACAGGATGGTGGCGGCAGTGGTTCCTCTTGTCAGAGCCGTACCAGCAGTGAAATGCCACTGTCAGTTATTGTTCTGTGGTTGTCATGGCTTATGTGAAATCCATTTTCTCCGTTTGAATACATTCTGTCAGGGAAGAAAAGGCCCAAACTCAAATCTTCTCTGCCCAGTTTTTGACAGGGAGCATCTGACAGCAAATAGCTGCATGGCCTCTTCACAGATGAGACATCCATCTGTCCTTGGACTGTAGACTGTCTTTCACAATGGCTTCATTTTCTTTACACTTGCTTACAATTCTTTACTCCTATTGCTTTGATCAACTGCCAAGTCAGACTGGAGACTGTGATCTCAGGTATTCATGCACTTTATCATTACATTGATTTGTCTGTTTTATAGACAGATGAACATTGTTTTTGCATTTCATACGATAAATACAATTAAACATCAGTTGGCAGTACAGCATTGGCTCTGAGGCAGTTCTTCTTGTGCATATGTGATTTTTTTTTTTCCTGTAATTTCTGCAAAATCTGTGTTGGTTTCTATGGTGACAACTACATTACAACTACAACACTAACAAGTACTTTCCAAGGTACTTCAGAAGAATTTGTTGACGCACTTTCCACATGAAATTTCAACATTATTAGGTATTTCTGCAGCGGGGAAACGTAAAAAGGAGGAGACTTTTTCCATGATGACGGTTGCTTTCGACCCTGAGGGATTTCATAGAGCCCCAGCCTATATTTGACCTGGCAGCATGCACCCAGCCTGTCAGACAGTACCACGGCTTTGAAGAAACTTTCCCTCAATCCTTTCGCAGCATCATGACACTCCACTCCACTCTGAATCAGCTCCAACATCCCAAACCCAGCATCCTAACATTGTCAGAGAAGTGAGCAGTCAGAATGTGTTCAGATCCATCTGGGATGGTAAGATCAGAAGTCTGCAGACTCTAATTAACTGGCTTAGCTTCTGCAGACTTTTCATGTTTGGACAGAGAAAACGCATAACAGGGGTAATAAAATGAGATGCTTGTTAAGTAGAGTCGGCACAGTCAAAATTATTACCAAAACAGGATGTCTTATATAAATTCAGTTAATTAATTCAGCTATTTCGAAGTTGCTCTCCCTAATTCTAACAAAACCGTTTTATCATTGAAAACAAGACCTCAAAGCCTTTACAGATCTATCCAAGAAACAGATCAAGTTAGAGTAATTTGAGAGTAATTAGAGACTAGATGTTGGTGATGCTTTAGAAGCTGTCACACAGTTTTGGGTCTTGGTCAGCAGTATGTGTTAAACTGAATTAACTTGAAACAACTTTGAAAATTCAATTCGGTGACTCAGCTGTCTGAGTATTGTTGAACCATGGAAAAAAAGCTAGCAGAGTGCTATTTTCTAAGCTGGCAATGTGGGTGAATAATGCAATAATGGCTTTCATTATCAGTGCTGATGTTGTTATATATTCCAGTTTTTGTTGGTAAAAGTAGCACAATGGTGTGACAGCTTTATTTCAAACAAAATAAAAAGTTAATGTGGTGGAGTTTTAAAAGTAAAAATGAGTCAGAGATGAGTTAGAAAGGAACGATTACCAAAGGCCAACTGTGTGTATACACAGTAGGAGATAACTTAGCATATTGTTTTATTGTGTGCATCATTAACTTCGTCAGATCACCTTTAAACTGTCTTAACATAGTTTCCAAATTGATTTTAATACCTTGGTTGACACTTTATAATGTTTAACCATGACCCACCACAAACAACTGATCTCTACTTCAAACTAAAGTTCTCTTTCAATGTATGTAGGTATGTAGGCTGTGAGATTACCATAGGCATCCAGTGTCATTAGCTCGGTAGATGTAGCTTAACCAACAGCCAGTAGTGAAGCTGCAGTGGTTTTGGTTTTGGGTCGCCCATTCAGCAGGAAACAATGGCAGCCTGCCTGGACACAAGATTTCTCATATTACAGCAAAATAGTACACTAAAATATCTTTATGAACATATGTAAGTAAGAAATAGGTAATGTCGTAACACAGCCTAGTTTAACAGTTTAATCCAGGTTTCAGGAGGCTACATTGCTAACAGGAAACGGACAGTGGACACCTGGTCATAAGATGTCTGGTATTACAGCTAAACTGGTCGCGGATAGCCAGATCCGTCTCCACAGTGCTCAGAACTAGAGAAAGGTCTGGCTCCATGCCATTATCATTCTGCAATAAAGAAAAAAAAATGCCCTGTTGCATTTGTATTTCTCCATACAAATCGCATTTGTCTTTGGTGGCACTAAGCCCAGGACGCAGCGACGGTAACCCTGCAAAATAGTGTTGGAGGGACTACTAGTTTAAGTGGAACATTTGCAAATCAAAAGGCGATCACTGGCATCAAAATCACTACATCTTTAAAAAGGTAACAGCTGCTAGAATGTTTACATTGGTACCATAAGCATCCTTAGTCATTTTCATCGTGTAGGTGCTACCTAGGAGGTTATTGTTATTTCCTAGGGTACTAAATGCAGATAAAAGAGGCCACAATGCTTATTGAAAAAAGACGTCCAGTTGCAGGCTTATACCCATCAAGTGCATCTGATGAGTCAGAATACGTAATACAGCTAAACAGTATACAACATATAAAAATAAAGCATGTTTCTTACATTTTTACAATTACATTTAAGACATGAAATAGGCAATACAGTAACTAAATCTTGATTTATATTTGTTGAATACTGCCTAGTTTGACAGTTTCTGGGTTTAGTGAGACCAGTGGACCAACTCACTGAGAATGACAGGTCAATCACCCGGTGGCCCTGCCTTAAAGAGTTCCCTGCTCCATCATCTATTTTACACTAAATGGGAATATTGCAATCAAACGCAATATATTCTATCATCAAATATAGATGAAAGAAATGAAATCCTGCAGCTTATTGCATAATTGCAAGACCAAGATAGTGACAAACTAGCCTACTTTACAAGATCTGGTCTTGGAGCACAACGGATGAAAACCTTCTCACATATAAGAACTAACTAGTGACATCAGACCTGCAAACAGATGTAAATACCATAGGCTTAACAGGTGACGACACACCTCAACACAGATTAAAATATAATCGTGACGGTACACTTTCACATTGACATTACTCATGTCTACATGTAGGCTTTAACTTAAAAGCAAAAAAAAGTGTGTAGTTTAACTGTTAGATAAATTCTTTAACATGGCAGGCACACTCCATCTATGGGAACAACTTGAACAACTGCTTGTTATTTTGTCTTTCTGAAACTTTCTGAAAAAAATGCTCTCTTCTCACTTACTTGCTGTCTTAACATTTTGCTAGCTAACTTTTCTGTGATTGTTTTCTCTTGCAGTTTTGCAATAATTAATAATTGCTTATAATTAGAACTGCAATAACCCAGAATTCCACACAGGCATATTTTATACATTTTTGAACACCGCATCCCATCTCCAACAAAAAACAACTCCTAAGCCTAATAACCCTAGTTTAAACCTAATTTAGAAACATGACATGGCACGACATATTTTTGCACTTATTATGTGTTACTGTATTGTTATTTATTTGGTGAATGACATCACGTATGTGACATGGTGAGTTAAGTGTCTTGACTGATTGAGCACTATAAAAACCTACCGCACTATTAGAAAACAGTAAGTGATTGTCTTTGTTTATACAATGAGGGACAACAAGCTTTTAAAATGGAAGTGTGTGTGATTAACGAAGGATGAGGGCCCGTCCATGTAAAGTGAACTATTGGAGACTCGTGCATGTGGTCCCTGATTAATCACAGGCCCTAATGCAGCTGCATTACCTGCAGCTAACATATATAGTAGGTCTGCCACTGAACATCATGCTGTATAGACTTAAACTAGCGGCTGAGACCATAAACCATAGTATAGGAAACAGTACTGTGGTCATAAATCAGGTGAGAAGCAGGATAATTTTGTCATAAGGATGCAAACAATCACACTTCTTTTTGCTACCAGTGTAGTCACCCCCTGCTGGCTATTAGAGAGAAAGCAGCTTTAAAGTACTTCCGCACTGGCTTGACTTTTCAGACCAGGAAGCTGCAGGTCTTTCATATATGGTCTGTGACAGTGCCTGGCGACAGAAGCATCTATTCTGGTCTGAGGACAGTTTAGCTTATTTGCCTAAGGTCCGGTAAAGATTAGCCTGATGTCTGACAGCTCGCCCATCCCACTCAGAGAGCCAGGGTTACGTAAGGAACCTAAAGATATGTATTGCTGTGGTTGTTTTTAAAGGGAATGCATTATGTCATTCTCAAGTTGTTTGAGTTTTGACACTTTAAACCTGTGTATTTTGTTACATGTGCCAAAGCGTTCCACTCTAATAGCATTATTTAAAACTGGATCTGTGAGTTTTCTTTATTTCACAGTTCCACGGTGATGTCAGTAGATGTTTTAATTTGCCTTTAATATGATTATGTTGAAGACAAATTGTGACAGAGCCCCAGATGAAAATAACTCTATTATCCTGGACCATTTCAGGGAATGTAGTTCAGGTATGTCTGCAACACAGATAATGATACTCAGTCAATTAAGCTCCTCGATGAATAGATTTAGACAGAAGTTTCTTGGAGATTATTTATAATTTAGTAATGGAGTGCTCATTGTAGACACAGCTAATGTAAACTCTGACTCTAATAAGGATAAATTCATCTACAGTTTTGTGCTCTCTGCTACACTACTGTAATATATTAAATCAACTATGGATAACAGTCATTTATTCACTTAATTATGTCCATTGAGTTAGACAGAGTGCAGCTGTGCCTTTTGTATTGCACTCATTTGCTAAACAAGATAATGCAAGTCATTCTGAAAACCAATGCAACACTGATTTGGCCTTCACAGTAAGTCAAAATGTTGTCAGGATTGTTAATTTTACTTTTTTTATTGTTATTAATTTGTTTTCATGATAATTTACTGAAATAATACTCCTTACATGACACGGCTGGACTAGCTGATATTATTAAATTGAACCTGGTGCAGCCTGGCTGTCTCATTATTTACAGTAACACATGCAGTCCCACTGTGTGGTGAGAGCCATTGTAGCACTCTCCCATCAGCCATACATCCTGCTGAAATTCTGCATTAGCAGCTTCAGGAGGGTTGTAAATTAGAAATGAAGAGGCATCTAGTGACACAGACCTCCAGACCAGCACCGGGGCTCTCTGAGGCCCCACACAAGCCACCATTTCAATTCTCCAAATAAATCCTTCTGTGGCCAGAACGGCCGGGAAGCAGTAATTCACAGCTGCACGCAGTGGAAAGAGAGACTCACATGATGGCTACATCTCTCCTTCTCCAGTGACACCAGAACACTCCCCTCTGTGATCCTCAGTCCCCAAAGCCCCAAAGAGCATCGTATCAGTGTGACAAAACAGAGCTGTCACAGTCTGTCTGCTGCACTGAGACACAGAACAGACTGTCTGTCTGTCTGTCTGTCTGTCTGTCTGTCTGTCTGTTCTATCTGTCTGTCTTCATTGAGACACAGATCTATCTATCTATCTATCTATCTATCTATCTATCTATCTATCTATCTATCTATCTATCTATCTATCTATCTATCTATCTATCTGTGGTGTCTTCTTTTTTTTCCATCCTTCCTTTCTTCACATCTGTCTTTCTTCTCTTGCCTCCATCTCACCTTTCTTTGCCCCACCATTCCTTTCATCCCTCTCTTACCTTCCTTATTTCCATCCATGTTTCCCTCTGCCCTTCCTTTCTTCCTGCTGTCTGTCCTTCCTTCCTTCCTTCCTTCTGTCCATGCTTTCGTCCTTATTTTCCTTACATCTGCCCTTCCTTCCACCCCTTCTTTTTTTTATTCCCTGTGGTCTTTACATCTTACCTTTCATCTGCCCTGTCTGTCCTACTTTTCATACTTGTCTTTCCTTCCTTCCTTACCTCTCTCTGTCCATTTTCCTTTTTTTGTGTCTGTCCTTGCTTTATTCCTTCCATCCTTTCTTACCTTTCATCTATCTTTCCTTTATTCTTCCCACCCTTCTTTTCAACTGTCGTTCCTCTAATCCTTTCATCATTCCTTCCTTTTCTCTGTCCTTCCATTTTTACATTCTTTCTTACCTACAGCTTTCCTTTATTCTTTCTTTATTTCATTTCGTATGTGCGTTCTCTTTTTTCTTTCCTTCTTTCCTTTCGTCAGCTATTCCTTTCTTCCATCTTTCCTATCATACTTTCATCTTCTTTCTTCTGTTCTTCCTTACTGTCATCCCTCAATCTTTAATTTCTTCCATCCTTGCTTCCTTTCTTTACTCTTTGCTTCTTTACTTCTTCCTTCCTTCCTGCCTTCTTTCTTCTCTTCATTCCTCCATCCTCTGTGTGTGTATCATGGTCTGGACACAGTTCTGTGCTCTGCACACACTCTGCTCATGTGGCTTCAGCCTCATGTGTTGCTGCTGTTTGGACAGCGCCGAGACAATCAGATCTGTGTTAAATGCAGCCTCACACTGGGCTCCACACTGATTGGTGTGTCAACACAGGCTGGATTTCAACTGCCTGCTCAAATGTGACTTTGTTTGTTGTGTCGTCTATTCCATGTTGTGCTGAGCAAGCTCATCAGATTTGAGCAGGCAGTGTAAATCCACCCCATGTTGACTGGCACACCAATCAGCCGAGAACAGAGTGAGAATGTGTGTTTTTCACAGAAAAGCTGACTGTCTTTTCAAATATTCTCCTCATGCTACTGTGTGGCAAGTCTTTATTTTGTTCCTCTGTTTTAAATGATTATTTATTGCTGTCTGAACAGGAAAAACAATGTTTCCTTTTGTTTTAGCAACACTTTGAAAGAAACAAAAACATCACATGTCACATGTAGGTGAGGGAAATGAAGGATTTGATCCAGCAATTAAAATTAAAAAAACAGCCAGTTTTGAGAGAACTCTCTGGAGGATTTGGTGCTGCTGCTGGTTGGGTAGGGAGGTGGCAGCGGTAGAAGGGGGAGAGTCAAAACCAAATCACTGCAATTAGTAGAAGAAGTGCAGGAGACTAGTGCCCCCCAGTGTTTGCTTGATATACAGTGTGATTAGTTTCTGCATGCTGCTGTGAAATGATTAAAAAGTCTCCCGTAGTAGAAATTCTCTTTTTTGTGGTGTGCACTGATGCAGTGAATTTGGAATAGAATTTTTGGCATGAAACCTCATCTTTAACTGCTGATACAACCATTTACAAATCATTTGTATGTGTCTGCCTGCAGCTTCATTGTCTTTCAAATCAAAAGCCAGGCAGAGTGGCTGAGTGTTTGTACATGAGACAGGAGGTCCATCGTTCATCCATACCATGAAAGAAGGCTGGAATTCCATCTAGAGGCTGAGTATCGAATTATCTATCCGAAGCATAATCACTTTAAATATCATGTTAAAACACTTAATATTTAGTGTAATAAAGGCTAAGAAGTGGAAATTACAATTAAATTTAGCTGTGTTTTTTTTTTCTTTTTCAAAGAAAATGGATTCATGCTGGACTAGTTTCTCATTTATGGATGAAGTCTTCACAAGATCCCTTTCAGTGGCAATTCTCCATGGAGAAGCACTAAGACTGTATTGACCTACATTACTTCATGTATTTTCAGCATACAGTATGTCTTTAGCTATTCTTCCGTGCTGTGACTCAATACCCATAATCCCATTGTGTAGGTTGGATTGATAGCGTTCATCATTCATTTCCCCCTCACTGGTTGATTTCCGCAGGCTATCAATGTGTAACCAAGGTGAGTCAGGAAGGTCATGTGACACAGGATTTCACAGGGTGCCACTGCGCCACATTTACCTTTTTTGTATTACAAAGGATTAAATGTTACAGGTTTATCAGACATAGCAGGCCAGTGATATATCATTACAGGAAATTGAAATTAAATTCAACTTAGTTGAAGTGTGTAAAAGCACCAGTATTAACTTGTTCTAAAAGCCTGCGCGTGTGAATCCGCATTGGTAAAAGAAAAAGATTTGCTCTGACAAAGTGCCAGCCTGGGTGGTTTAATGACATTTTAAGAACTTCATCTGAATATCCCATTGAGCCTAATGAGGGATACATCCTTCCCCCTGGAGCTAAAGTCCTGTCTCTGTGGGAACCAACTGATAGCAGGTAGACTTTGCCCTAAAGGGGAACCAACACTAACACAGGAAGAGCAGCAGGGCAGATTCCTGGCCGTCACAGCGGAGGTAAGACACTTTATCATAGATTGCACCTGTAATGAATTGGTTTATGTGAACAGGCCTAAGTCAAACAGCAATTGATCACTTGGTAAAGACTTCAAAAATACAAGGAGGAACTTATAGCGCTCCATTCATCACATCTCTGAAGTGATGTTTGAGCTATATAGACGAACGGAAACAAAGTCCACTTCATGTCATTTCGATACAATTGTGTTTCCATGTGCGCAAGTATCCTGGTTTTGATCTTATTCAGGATATGGAACACGAGAAACCTGGTTATTCATATCCTTGTATACATGATATTAACAGTATCTGGGTTTCTGATCATCTGCATACAGCTGTATCTTGATCTGTCACCATCTCAACCACTCTGTTCTGTACCAACAAAGGCTGTTCAGAAGGATTAGGTGCCGCAGTATCCTGGTTTCTATTACAGTACTCCGTGTAGAATATCCAGGTTTCTGAAACCAGGATGTGTAAAACATAACCATAACATTGTTCTGGTTTTAGTTTGTGGTGTTGATTTAGAGTGGAAAAAGACAAAATTTTGCTTTAACCGATCATTTTGAAGTAAATATTGATTGCACATTCTATGTCTTTATTCTATAACCATTATGGTTATACATCCATGTTCAGACTGGTTCCCTATTCGCTTTCACTATACATATCTGTCTGCCACCAGGCAAAATTATGTCTCCATGATAGACTATATGAATGACCAAACTCAAACTTTTTCTTCTAATGTTTTCTTCTAATGTTACGCTCCCCTGTACCCCAACACCAACCCAAGCTCTAATTACTGGTTCGTGTGAAGCAATAACAGCTCAAACTATGTTATTACTATGTTATTACTGGGAGTGGGTACCGGTACTCAGTACTGAACAATACCTGCATTTAATCCTTTTTGAGTCCAGATTTAGAAGAAAATAACTTAATTGTATGCTTTGCTACCAAACTGTTTTAAGATCATGTCTATACTACAAAAAAAAAAGGTATCAAATTAAATACGCTATTGGGATTGATCTCTTTTGACACCGCACCTGATGTGTTTGACAACAATAATACCACATGGAAACGCTAGGGGGCTGAAAAGTCTCTGTCAATCAATCAATTATGAGCTACAGCTACACTTCTGTAAAAATAACTTTGTCATATTTGCTGAAACAGTCACTATAGTCTGGCAGTAATACATGAGGGAGATAATATTTGAAAAAATCTGGCTCCTTTGGCTCCTCTTTGTGCTCCTAATGGCATTTTCAAGAATCCATCACACCTGAACAAAAATAACCAATCAGATCCAGCCAGCGTCAGTATTTTAATGACTTGGGAATACGACTCGACTCGACTTGACTCGACTCGACTAGGTCAAAAAATGCCAACGTTTAGAGTTGGAAACTGGTTTTGACTGGTTTTGTTCAGGTGTGGTGGATTTTTGCAAATGCCAATAGAAGTACTAGGAGGAACCAGAGGAACCAGATTATCTGTCTCATATTACTGTCAGGATATAATTTCAGTTTCAGCAAATATGACAAAAAACGTCATTTTATAGAAGTTAACAACTGTAGCTTTGAGGAGGATGAAGCAGGAATCAGAGGTCAAAACGTGGTTGAAGTTGGCAGATGATTTATTATGGCAATGCATTCCACAGTCATTAGTATGTACTGATATTAGTATGTTTTGTTATTTATTAAACCTTAGATAGATTATTATGTAATCCTGATGTGTCTATAACTGCTGTGTGGAAAGTGTCATTGCTTTATTGCAGTTCTATATCAAACAAAATTGGTCATTGTGTAACAGTGATCATAACATCATTCATTTGTTTAATGATTAATCTTTAACAGGAATTTGTTACTCTCCTGTCGTCACTTTATATAAAATAGAGTCCCTAAGTTTCCTATCTGTTTGTCCTTCTTAATAACAAGTGAATTTCCTCTGAGATCAATTAGCCACAACCTATTTGGCCATTAAATATACATACAGCTATATTAAATGGAGGCTCAAGGCCATAATTATGGATGTTTGTCATGGATGGCTCCCTGTGTTTGTGTGATGCATCATTTTGTAATTACCCATTCATTTTTTTTTTTTCCCACACTGACATCGCCCCATTTGCCAAATTAACATCACTCATGAAAGCTCTGATGCTGTTCAAAAGAACGCTTTTATGTCTCAACTGTGACCTGAACTGTACCTGTAACTTTTAACTTTTTTTCACTTGTCAGTTTTGTGCCTCAATTGATAAAAAAAAAAATCTGCAAATAAAATGGATCCAACTCAAGGCAGCAGCAATGGTGGTTATGGACCTCGCCCTCCTCAGTACAGTCTTCAGGACTATGGACGCAGTCCTTACACAGGGATGAGCTATCAGGTTAGTAGCAATATTAGTACGTTTACGTCAGCCTCACAGGAGAAAAGTGAGTGAGGCAGCAAGCTAAAACCATGTTTTCTTCCAATTAATTTTGGATTTAATGTCCAACTATGAGTCAGGCTCACACACTAGGAGCCTTTGATCATCATAAAACCTTCTTAAAACAATTTTGATTCAACATGGATGATTGATTTTCTTTCATTAACACACTTCAAAAAGAAAACTAGGACCTTTTCATGATTTTTGTTCAAAAGTAGAATTTTCCCCAAGTGTTGCTTGATCTACCTGTGTTGTTGTTGTTGTTGTTGTTGCTTTGGATGAGTCAGGTAGGGAAGGGGAACGTTGCAGTGGTCTCCCCTCCTGGCACCTACGATAACATCCATCCTGAGGACATGGAAGCAGCTAGAGGCGTCCAGCAGTACGGTCAGACTCCACCTGACTACTCTCAAGGTTTAGAGGATAGCAGCTTCAGTGATGGTGCCATACGAAGAGGTGAGGGCTCGAGGGAGCAAGGAATGGGCAGAGGAAGCGATAGGAAGTGAGAAAAGATAATACATTTTTTGTTTGCATGGTCAGAGCTGAAAAGGGATAAGCAGTGTTTACTCCCTCATTTGCTTTGCAATGTTTTTCTTAAAATTGATTTCAAATTGAAAATAGTTTCCTGATCTCTGCTGTACCCTGCCTCAGCTCTTCAACTCCCACACAACACAAATCATTTTAAATGAGAGGATGAAATGTGGGTTTGATGAAAACAGAACCATTTTGAAATGTTGTGCAGCATAAACAACCTTCCCTGCCTGTCTGATTCACTCTGGCTGAGTTGCTGTTGTCTATCCTTCTCTTGTTTGACTACCTTTCTATGTGTCTGTGTCTTTGTTTCTGAACAGGTTTCATAAGGAAAGTCTACTTGACCTTGATGATTCAGCTGCTGGTGACTGTTGGGATTATCTGTGCTTTTCTTTACTGGTGAGGCACCTTTACATGAGGGTTTCCCCTCCAAAAAAGAGACAAATCCATGCCAGCCACCTATCCATCTATCCACATTTAGTATATTCTGTCAGTGTGTAAGTGCACCCAACATCCCACAGGACCACAAGTAACATAGTTGTCCTCACAAAACTTACAGCGTTCAGCCTAGCACATAAATATGTGAGGTGAGACAAGACGGTAGAGAATAAAAGTGCATTTCTGCCACATAATATTTTCGCTTGCAGTAGTTTGAAAGCTTTATGTTTTGTATAATGGATGTTGTAGAACACTGCTACAGTAATTTCTTTTCATAAATTGTATTCAGCTCCCATGTGCACAATGCCCTGTCCTCTGTTAATATTTAATAAAATCATTCTACTACCTATCAAATAAAAGGCGCCTCTATTAAACACTCCCCTCTCCCTTTCTCCCTTTTTCGTAACTAACAACAGGGAAACTCTCAAGAGATGGACGTGGGACAACTTCTGGTTCTCCTACACCATGATGTAAGCTATCGAACACATTCAGTTAGATTGTCTAGATGCTGCACAGTCTTGTTCTTTTGGTAACACTTTATAATAACCACCATTAATAAATGCTAAGTTGAAAGTTAATTAAACTTTAGTTAATATTTATTTTACTGTTATCAGACATTCAAATAATCTTTATATATGGTTTATAAACTGAACTTTTTAAGTAATTTATTCACCGCTGACAAAGTATTAGAGCTGTGAAACTTATAACCAGCAATAATAGATATGCAACATTTGGGTAGAGTTTCAAAATAAAGACACAAAAAGTACTTGGCTATGTTTAGGCAACAAATGTGCTTGGGAAGGTTAAAGAAAAGGTCATGCTTTAGGTTAAAATAAATTTGTTTCTTACATAAGTTCACATATGTAACATAACCTATGTAGTTTAGGTATCAGTTGCAGCTTTTTAATAGCCATCCAAAAATTCTTTATGGACGGTTTACAAACTAATTATGAATCATTACCAAAGTGCGACAAATATCTGGTCTGTCTGTGTATGTAATGATTTCTTACAAAGATTACAAATCATTTGGTAATCATTAACAAAGGCTTATATCATCTCTGTCTGGCAGAAACCTTAAATGTCCAAAATTGTTACTTAAATGAAAAAACCCTGCATTTTTCGTTTCATTAAATACTGTGTTGTCAAGACTACAAGCTTTTTAATACTTTTCATTGATTAAATATTTGTAAAACCCACAAACAGATGTAATGCATTACCAGTAGCATTTATTATTTCTGAAAACCAGACAACGTATGGAGATGCGAGATTTCTGCCCGACTGCAGTGATATTATATGTAAAACGTTATGATGCATACAACAATAAACTGTTAGTTTACCAGTGTAATCAGATGTAATTGTGATTGTATTTTATTAGCTATTAAACAATATACAATTTATTCAAGGATTCAAGAGCCTTTATTATCATCATGCAACGCAGGGCTGTGCAGTGAAATTAGAATTATAGTGCCTTCATAATACACATAAAATACAACACAGATGAATAATTAAATTCAGAGTGGCATAGGGTGAAAATAAATGCATATATATGTACATGTATATACCAAGGAAATAATTCTGTTGTGCCTTTTTTGAATTTGCATCAAGTTGAATAAAAAAAGCAGCAGCAAAATAGTGATGATAACATGTTCGACATCTTCACATTAAAAGTTCATAATCTGAGAAACACTGTCCATCACCTGTGACTGTGTTTAAGAACAGCGCGTCCTCCTCAGGTGTCCTGCCAGAGTCTAACATATTGCATTCTGTCAGCTCATTATTTTATATTGCACAAACTAATTATATAATAAGATAAACTATAGCATTACTAATTGTCAGTAAACATAATTAATTATGATTTAATTGTTTGTTGATGATGAGTGATGGTTATTATAAAGTGTTATCCTTCTTTAAATCAGTTTGTCCAGCGACAGATCTCCAGGTGGTGAGTCATCTGAATGAGAATCTTTCTTATGGAAATCCATACAAGTAAATCCCAAACTGTCACCCCAGTCCAAGAACCTGCCAGCTGCACTGTGCATAAATAATGCACTCAGTGAATTCACATATTGAATGCTGTGCTTTTTTCGGTTTATAGCCTGTTTATTTGCTATTTACGATACACTCTATATTCTCTGTGAAATAGGGCAGTGACAGTAGTGCTCATCCTGGTCTTGTCCTGCTGTGACAACCTCCGTCGTCAAGTCCCCCTCAATTTCATCACCCTGGGCCTGTTTGTGAGTAGAAGCAGTACCAGCCAGGCATCAAATTAAACCCCCACCACACCTGCTCTATTTTACTGTTTTGTTTTGTTTTTGGTCATGTATTTACTTTCCATTTGTCTTTCCCTCTTCCTCAGACTATTGCAGAGGGCCTGATGCTCGGCTCGGTGGCAGTGTGAGTGTTTGTTTCCAGGGTTGAATCCCCACCTGATTCTGACTCATTTACACAATAATAACCTATGTGATCTATATCTGATGACCTGTTGGATTTCAGCAATAAAGCCATCAAACCTGATAAGATGTTATCGTTGCTGGTTTACCAAATTAAAAAGGTTTTTCCGGCTGAAGATAAATCAGAAACATCACAAATAGCAATTTTTCTGTACCGGTGCCTGTGTAAACACGAGTTACCCCTTCCATCTGTGAGACGTTTCTTTTTTTAGCAGCTTGTCACTGTGACAGAAGAAGGTATCAGTTGAAGCCTGGCTATCAATAAAACATTCAAATTATCATATTTATAGGACATCGCCATAACTGAAGCTGTACTGTAACTGATATGAAATGAACGCAGGCAATACATTATGCAGTGCACGTCCAGAGGGGGGTCTCTGTCATCACTCTGGTTGAGACACATAACACAGACTATTAGATGAAAAAATACCACATTCCTTATAAGAAAATAATGTTTCCGTTTTAGGATAGAGCACCACCCTACTGTTTGTGTGTGCGCTTTGCCTGCTGACTCGTTAGACATGATGCTGTGGGGTGTCTTTTCCCTCTGAATATCTGTTTGATATTCCTGTCGGCAGGTACTTTCATGCCGAAGCAGTTATGTGGGCTGTGGGGGCCACGGCACTGGTGTCCTTCGCCTTGACGCTGTTTGCCATGCAGTCAAAGGTAAGATCTGTCACACACTCTGAACTCAGTTTGCAGTGCAGCCAAAAGTGAAATTTCATAAACTGCGGCGACTTTGCTTTGCAGTCGGCGGTGAATGTTCATACGCTGAGCTGTGTTTCCTGTGCACTCAAAGGAAAAGTGTTAAGCTGAGCTATTGGCCAGGTTTTCTCATGCAGTGTTTGCTATTTGCAGGTTTAAAACTCTGATGAGTTTGCTGCCCAGGCAAAAACTATGATTACTGCTGAGATCGGTGTATTTGTCAATCAAGTTAATTCCTTGTGTCCAGCGGTGGGACAGAGTTAAACCTCTGGGCTGTCCTCGTGCTGGCTGACGCTCATGCAACAAATCTTTGAGTTCAGAAATGGCCTGGAGCCTTTTGTCGTTTTGCTAAATACACCCTCTTCCTCTTTTCCTCCTGTCTCCTTTCACAATGACCTGTCTAATAAAGCAAGCATGCTCTGAGATTAATCTTTGAAAGATCCCTTTCAGGGAAACACTCAGACATGATGCCCGTCCAGAGAGATGTATTTTAATATTGAAAAGGTAATTTCTGGTGTGTTTGTGCAGCGGCACGCACATACTCTTAAAAAGAAAGAAAATCCAATTGACTTGCATTCCCAATCTCTCACCAAGAATCTAATCTAAAAATTACAATAATAATTGAACAGCTCTGAAATATAAAAGTAGACCCTAAAGTAGTTTCTCCAGCAAGATAGTTTTATTTTATTTTATGCTGTGTACAAAGTAGCCTGCTTTAGTGATGTCACTTGGTTTATATAAAACAGCTTGTGTAAGTGACATTTAAAAGTTGGGAGTTTTTATTAGCAAGAGTCAATGTGCACAAGTGAGGAGACCTTTCGAGAATGACTTCATAGATAGTTTGGCATGCTGCTTCAATTAAAGGCTCATATTCAGAACAAAAGTAATCATACAGTCAGCGGGGCAAAAAATTAGACAAGTGAAATAGATGTAGGCCAAATTCAAATTGCATTCTGAGTCCCTCTTAATTGCTTCTAAATGCAGTTTGGCATTTCACACATTTCGCCACTTATTACATCTGTAGGAGCTGCAGACATTTATTTCTCCTGCTTGGATAAAACCAGCAAGCAGGTGTCTAATGATTATGTTGAGAATATATCTTTGCTTAAATGCTCTCTGCTCATTAATCTGTAGAAAGAAGTCATAGGCATTAGGTTCATAGAGGAGAATGCTGTGATATATATAGATAAAGTGTCTGAACCAGTTTTACCAGTTTATTTTTTTCATGACTTCATGTTCATCTTGCTCTTCATTTGCTGTGTGCAGAGCTTTTTCTATCTCTGTGGTGTAGGTGTCACACAGACAGCCTTGGACAGTAAGCTCACAGCTCCTCTGGGGATCAGTGTTTCTTTGGTTGTTGGTCCAAAAAAATTTTTTATTATACTGTTTATGTTTTTTAGTATGTATTACACAAGTTGAAAGAGTTGAAAGGAGTAGATACACACACAGAGAAGTAGGATATCAATACAAAAACAAACAAAAACAGACAAGCAAAAAAAAAAAAAAAAAAAAAAAAAAAAAAAAAAAAAAAAATCAAATTAGGGGAGAGAAAGAAGACCAAAAAAGATAAACAAGTCTAAAATTAAAAGCTTACCATTGTATTGTCATTTTTTTGCTACATAAAAAAAACAATTTAGAACAAAAGGTAGCTTCATATTTATAGGCTTTATATGCAAATATGATTGTACATATTCAACCCCAATTCCAAGTTAGCACATTGTGTAAAATGTAAATGAAAAGAGAACGCAATAATTTGCAAAAACTTTTCAAGCTATATTCAGTTACATATAGACAAAAGACAAGATATGGAGTGCTCAAACTGATTAACTTCATTATTTTTTTGTAAATATGTATTAATTCTGAATGTGATGCCTGCAACTCATTCCAAAAGTGTCAGTAAGCGTTTGGGAACTGAGGACACTAATTGTTGAAGTTCTGAAAGTGAAATTTGTTTCCATTCTTGCTACAGTCTGGTTTCTCGATTGTCATATTTTACACTTCATAATGCACCACACATTTTCTTTGGGATACAGGTCTGAACTGCAGACAGGACAGTCTAGAACCTCAAGTGTTTTACAGTGAAGCCACAGTGTTGTAACACGTGCAGAATATGTCTTGGCATGGTCTTGCTGAAATAAGTAGTCATGTGTTTGAAAAAGACATTGACTGGATGACAGCATATGTCGTTCCAAAACCTGTATGTGCCTTTTAGCATCAACAGGGGCCTTCACAGATGTGACAGTTACCCATGATGCTATATGGACACAACCATAATATAACACACCCCCCATACTGTCACAGATGCTGACGTTTGATGTTAGTGCCGGTGACAATCTGGATGGCTCTTTTCCTCTTGAGCCCAGACGTCATGACATCCAAATCCATGATTTCTGAAAACAGTCTGAAATGTGGACTCGTCAGACCACAGCACACTTGTTCATTTTGCGTCAGTCCATCTCAGATGAACTCAGGCCCCAGAGAAGTCTACAGACTTTCTAGATGTTGTTGATATATGGCTTTTACTTTGCATGGTAGAATCTTAACTTGCATTTGTAGATGCAGCAACAAACTGCTTACTGACAACGGTTTTCCAAAGTGTTCCTCAACCTATGAAGTATCTTTTATACAATTATGTGGGTTTTTAATGTAGTTTTTCATGCAGCGCTGCTTCTTAATGCAGTTTGACATTTCACACATTTAGCCACTTATTGCTCTCTGAAGGAGCTGCAGACATTTATTTCTCCAGCTTGGATAAAACCAGCAAGCAGGTGTCTAATGATTATGTTGAGAATTTATCTTTTCTTAAATGCTCTCTGCTCATTAATCTGTAGAAAGAAGACATGCATCAGGTTTATAAAAGGGACTGCTGTGATTTAAATAGAAAAAGTGTCTGCACCAGCTTTAGTTTTATTTTTTTTTCCATGACTTCATGCGCATGATCTGTCATTGTGGTATAAATGTCATGCAGACGGCCTTGGATGTTAAGCTCACAGCTCCTCAGGTGATCGGAGTTAGTGATTCTCCTGTAGTAACTGCCATCTTTTTTCTCGCTATGTGAAAAGGGCACGCAGGCCAAAAGGCCACCTCCCCTCCCCTCTTCTGCGTTGCAGTTTGTTGATTAATTATCCGGCATCATTATATCCAGAATCATTAGATTTTCTTGTGTGTTGAGCTGCAATATGTCTTCATCATTTAGTAATCTGCGGCGCCTCACAGCACAGCTGCAATGCAGACGACCTTGAGCGCCCTGGCTTTTATGGCAATGATGAGTGTAAATGAGAGATGTTTTCTGTTTGAAAGGCTCATCACATTCACTGTCTCCCTCTTTCTTCTCCGTCTTTTCTTGCACCAGTGGGACTTCACCGGACTAAATGGGAGCCTGTGGGTGTTTGCGTGGACCCTCTTTTCGTTTGCATTGCTTTGTGCAATCCTCCAATCCAAGGTAGATCGAGGAGCCACAGTGTTTACACCTGTTTGCAGTGAGAACATGTTTGAAATGAACTGCAGTAGTGTGCAGTTGGAGGCAGACAGTACATACAGCCTCAAAGCTTTTATCCTCAGGATGTACTGGCACTGACCTGTGTGCAGAACAGACTATAAAGAAGAAAGCATGCACCCTCAAACCTCTCAGGAGTTGCACTGATCTCAGACTGATGTATTTAAATATACACGGCTGTTTATTCTGACGGCTGTTAGTGTTTCAGCCTTAAGCAGGGAATTTACAGATATAAGCATCCCACTGATTTTTAACTGCGATTTTTACACGGCAACAACTGAACTGGAACAAAAAATAAACACTGCTTTCTTAAAGCATATTGTGTGCACCCATTATCAGCCTTGATTATCATATTTACCTTACAGAACAACTAGAATGGAAAAATGGATAAAAGGAAGCAAAGTATACTCATTTTTTTAGCTACGGTTTAAGGGTGAGGCTGAATTATTGTGTCTGCAGGAAGCACACTTAATTGTTTCACTAAATAACAAACATTTAATTTAAATGGTAAAATAGAGATTTTTTAATTACACATTCCCCTTGTATAAAGTCACTTATGTTGCTGAATGCTGATTTTGTGTCTCTGATTCTTTCAACAGTATGTCCACATCACATATGCCTGCCTGGGAACCTTGCTGTTTTCTTTAGTAAGTACCCTTAAACTTTAAAAGTATAGTTCATATGATTTAATGTGGGGTTGTATGAGTTATTGATAGTAGTGTGTTAGCTACAGCAGATGGTGGTCGGCATGCCCCCAGTTTGGAGAAGCAGAAAGGGACACTGTCATGGAAGCTGGGTAATGTTTTGCTGGGGACGGGGTCAGCAAGAAAAGGTATTGTAGCCACCTAAAAAAGGTCAGCCTAAAAAACAGTTTAATTGTACACTATATTTTCACTGTTTCACCTTGCTGTCAGACAGGCTTTTCAGACAGGAAATTGCGGTTGTACCAGCCAGATGTCACTCTCTCCAAACAAACCAAACTCCTTGTGTGAAATCAGTAATTTTACCTCAAAGACCACAGGAGTTGCTGGTCTGTCGTTGCCTTGATATGGTAGTTAACTCTGTTAATTGCGTGAATCTCAAGTGTTCTTTTAAATCACAAAAGTCATGCAATAACACAGAAAAACGAACAAATCAAGGCTGCTTGTAACACGGTGGTTTCCTGCCAGGCTGTCTGACAGCAAGGTAAAGTGGTGAAAATACTCTAAATATAGCGTACACATAAACTGATATTGATGTTTTTAGCTGGATTCCTCTGAGGTGGTTAAAATAACTTTTGCTCCTGACCCTGTGCACAGCAGCACATTGCTTAGCTTCTGTGGTGATGCCCCTCTCTGCTTCTCCAAACAGGGGGTGCGTTGACCAAAATCTACGGGGGGTAATACACTAACTATCAATAAGCACCTCATAACTCCACTTTAAATAATCCAAACTATCAATTTATTGATACAATATGGTTTTCTGCAACTCAAGTTGAATGGAAAATATACTGAAAAATACCCCTTTAAATGAAAGAAACCATCATTACAGTAAAGAATGTGTGTGTTAATGTGAAGTTAATGTGAAGTGAATGTATGGGATGTGAGATGTGATCCCAGGGCCATGCAGCCTGCTTCCAGTGTCTGTCACAGTAGTTAGTGTAAAGAGAGAGACTCTGATGTCCTCGTGCCCTTTTAATTTCAATTATGCACCGCTTAACAGCAGTAGGCTTCATTTTCACAGCCACCTCTCCGCGTGCCATTGGCATTAACAGCAAATGTTGTGACCCATCTCGTCAGCTGGTGGAACAAACTGCGACTGCACACAGAGCTGAACAGGCTGTCAGCAGCGAGTCACAACTTATTTTCAGCTGCACAATTCCGACTACTCAAGTATTTACATGGCCTGTTTATCTCCACAGTCCCTTCTCCTTCAAAGATAAGAAATACTTCCCCTTGTTTCCTTTCAGACCGACTCTTGTAACCGGCTCTCCGTCTCTTTCATCACACTAACGCGCTGTCTTCAGATGTCAGTGTTGAAGCATCTCCTCGCTCTCTCTGTCTCTCTGCAGTATTTGGTGTTTGATACTCAGCTTATCCTGGGTGGGAAACATAGGAAGTATGAAATCTCTCCCGAGGAGTACGTGTTCGCTGCGCTCAGCCTCTATTTGGACATCATCAACCTGTTCCTCTTCCTGCTGCAGCTCATTGGCCTCTGCCGCTAACACTGAACCTCCATGACAGGCCACCATACAGAAGCACTGAAACTCTTCTGGCACACAATATCAAACTGTGTAGTAAATCATGCATCACATTTCTACAGAATGAAGATTCCCAGCCCACTGTTAATCCTACAGACATCTGCTGTCATACTTCAGTAAGCAGAGATGACTGTGATTTTTCCAAGATATAGGATTGGGTAACACTTTATTTTGAGGGGTCTGTGTAAGACTGACAAGACAATGTCATAAATATGAGATCACATCTGTCAAAAACATGCAGGAGTCTATGAATGTTTATGACTGTCTTTAAGTATAATTGGGTCAACTATGTCTTTTTAATGCAGTTTTTTTTTTTTTTTTTTTTTTTTTAGTTTTTTTTTGTTATGAAAACTAGACATTAACTAAGACAACATAACCTGTCATAATCATGCCATAGAGCACTTCAGTATCAATGTTTTTTAAAAAATAAATAAATTAAACTGCCTATATGTGGTTGAGTTTGACACTGGCTGTCATGAGACCATTATCATAAAATTTTCCTTGACGTCAACTACGGTAGTACACTTTGGATTTGGTCTGATGTCATTTAGTGTTATTACACTGTCATATAATTGTCTACCAGTGGCCTGGCATTAAGATGCCATAGCTAAATAGTTCAAGTTTGATCATTTGAAAAAGTAGAAGAGGAAGAGGAAGAACAAGGCATACTTTGTTAATCCCTGATGGGAAATTACATTTTTCACACAGTTGTAATTTTGTACATACATTCACAGGCACAAAATACACGTTTATGGCAGTTTATGTTTTCTTTGTTAATGTCAAGTTATCATAACAAAGACACTGGCAGGATGGGTTGTCTCTGTTAATGGTTGTCATAATAAATGTCAATTTAATGTTAACAATTACATAATTGACTGACTGGCATTTAATGGTAACAAATCCTTAACATTAAAGACTCCTTCATGTTCATGACAGGTGTTATGTCATGGTTATGATGGGGTTATGTCAATCTTATGCACACTGCTTCAAATAAAGTGTTACCCAGGTTTGTTTTCTCAGACCTCAGGTTTTATATTATGCACTGCATGCAAAATGCATTTTTAACTTCAGGGTACCATATTTGTGATTTTTGTACTGCACTAGCATGTAAATCTACCTACATTGATGTGCTTAATATTCTATTGTTTTAATATCACACTTGAACTTAGGTTCTATTGTTATATTCAGTTTTGTATAGTAAGAAATTAAAAGAAGTAAAGGCAAATAGAAATTGACTGAACAATTTAGCCACTGAACTATTAATTTACGGTATTACGGTCACATGTTCAGATATCCTTTGAGTTGTGCTGTATTTACAAAAGTTTTAACAGTCTTGCTGTTGAAAAGATCAAATTGTGTCATTTTCCCTCAAGTTTATGGGAAGCATAAAGATACTTTTGGAAAACCAGATTCCAGAAACCAAACTAACTCCATTAAAGGACAGAATCTGTCAGCTTCAGCACTCCCATAAAAACAGGTGGGTGAGTTTTTTTTTCTCCAAAATATTCTGTTTGCTCAGAATGTGCGTATCTCATTGACCAAAGTCAAACACACATTAAAACTTAACACATAGTTTATTGGCATCACACATCAAACATTTTTCATATAAAGAGGGAATGTATCAAGTATAGACTATGAAAGTGCAAATAGCATTTCAAGGATTAGTTGCTTTACAATAGAAAATCTCAACGAGTTACAAAATGTTATATGCCATTTTAAAATAAATCACCTGGACATTAGAGGTGAAATACAAAGGAAGTACAAATTCCATTTAGACTTAAACCCATTTCATGCACAGCGAACTGTTACACAAAATGTGTTATCTCCTCTGTTTAACCCACTTATATTAGCCAAGCTCCACTAACCATATGGCACTCACAGTTTCACAACTTCAAGACACTTGTCAAAGCATCGCTATCTTTAGGTTTAATGTGGCTCTATACATCTGCTAGAAAAGCAAAGGTAATTTACTTCAGTCAGACATTAGTCTGTACAAAAACACAATTAAACGTCTTAAAACACTGATCAATGTGTTCCATTTGATACTGATTACTGGTGATCCATTTTCAGATCTATTTCAAATAAATACCTACTTTATATTGCAACTTTCCTCCATTTTAGTGTCTTCAGGTAAGATACATGATACACATACAGTAGGTCAACTCATTCCAAAGTCAATACAGTGATTTTAGTTTCTAAACCACAGAAAAACCAACCATTTTGAAATGCAGACTAAGCCCCTCTGCACAAAAAAATGAAATAAAAACTTTTTCAAAATATTTGGGAACAAGATTTGAAAGTATGACATTAACCATTACCCATTAAACCAAACCATATAAAATCAGTATTATCCATTAACATAATACTACTAGAACCAACAAAAAGCCTCATGCTACAAATATTCTGATGGAAAAAGATCTCATGTTTGCACACTATAAACTTAATGAGAGAAAAAACTTTAAGGTAACAGGTGTTTGTCTTGTTTACATTGTAAATACTGTGTAATTAGCACTCAGAAAATGTGTGGAAAAAAATTAAATAATGGTGATTGACATAAAGGCACTGAATCTCTAACTGCGTAGAGAACTGTTACAAAGACATGGACTCCCCATGTGTTTGAGATGCAACACACATTCATGAATTCTCCATGCATTATACCCCACAGCCTGGGACTTCTGCAGAGCTCAAAGAAGGCTTTGCTTATGTTACACTTAAATAGAAACCAGAGATAAATTACAGTGACTTGGGCTTGATTAATTAATTCACCAAAGTCTGAATGTGATTGCCTGATTAGCTCTTTCACTGGCCTTTCCTGCAGTGTATAAACACGACTGCTCACTGTCTACTTAGTGTGTCACGCTCCACACTTCACTGCAGTAGTCTAACATTAATTTAAGCGAGCTACAATGGAATTCAGAATATAGTGAACTGAATGACACTGAGCAGCCCCTCTGGGCCTGTCAGCATTTGCCGTTTTTGAAGATCAGAAGACATTTTTCATTGAAAAGTGTGTTAGGATCGAGGCTTTGAGACGAATGAGCATTGTCAACTCAATTTTGAAATGTTTCCGAGCAGGCCACTGACTTCTCATGTGAATGATTAATCTAAATTGTTTTGTGTGAATGTTGAACAACCACTGTGGTCTTAAACTGCAGATTTACACAGCGCACTACAGCTTTCAGATTTGAAAATATCACTCAGCCACAACCACAAATAAAAATATGGCTCGTGACTTTCACATTTAAGTTCGGCTGAATGGTTGAGATTGTAACAAGCAGGCACAATTTGCTCTGAAGAATCCACTTGGTGACTGCAAATTGTGCTTTTGCTAGTCAGTGTTTGGCACCTAGAAAGTAGGCAGATTTGGACAGGAGCGAGAAACTATTTTCCAGCCTGTACCCCCACAGATTGAATATTAGAGCAAAATCTGCTCATCTGTACAGTTGAAAAACCTCTCTCAGACCTGACTCAGACACATACAGTAGGCTTTTACTCCAGTGGAAGAAAAAGAAAAAATACCTGCACTATGCTTAAGACTATAAATCTCCTCTAAAATTGATTTCAGAAAAAGCAAGTTACTCATATTTCTATCAGCACAGATTCACTGTAGGAACTTTATCCTTGAAAACTGCTATCAAATGTAATCTCTCCTTCAGTTAGTGTTTTCCTTGCAGGAGGGCTGGTTGTTGGGGGGATGACGATACAGTAAACGCAAGAAACCAATCTAACTGCAGTGCTAGACTAAGTCTAAATACTTCTTCCCCCATTTACCCATAAACACATTCTTCATTCTGTTTACATTCCACCTGAACAGCTACTACGCATATTCCTCAAATCTCTAGTGTTTTTTTGGCCTTTCTGAAAAATCTCCTTCCCCTCTCAGCCAATCACTTCATACCAAGTGCACTTGGTCCTCCCACTCAGACGAGCTGGTGCTGGGCAGCTGGTCAGATATGGAGTCACATTGTGGTGTGTCGACATGGCAGACCTTCGAGCCGCCCCGCTCAGCGTGGTCTCCGCTCATGTCGAGGGTGCCCATGTAAGGTAGTGGCACGGTGTCCACCCCAACCAGATCTAATTGCGTGGGCCTCTCGGCAACAGCACACTCCTTCTCCTCCATGTCGCTCAGTCTCTGAGAGCAGAAACCCACTTCTGACATCATTTCCTGAGGTTTCC
Source organism: Lutjanus erythropterus (assembly GCF_056507025.1). Lineage (NCBI taxonomy): Eukaryota > Metazoa > Chordata > Actinopteri > Lutjaniformes > Lutjanidae > Lutjanus > Lutjanus erythropterus. The sequence continues at coordinate 14,837,028 of NC_139325.1, forward strand.
TGGTTTCAGGTAGGACAGCGCCACCTTTCTCGTCATTCTGCAGGCACCCACCTCCACCTGCATGGAGCGTGCCGAGATTTGAGTCCGTGTCAGAGGAGGTTGAAGGGACCAGGGTAATACCTTGAGGATTCATGTCATGGAACCATGCCATTATGTTGCCCAGCAGGTTAGCGTTGGCTGCTAACGCAGAGGAAGAGGAGGGGTCGTGACTGCCGCATGTGGTAGAATCTATGGTGTCACTGGAAGAGGAGAAGAGGCCTGTCGAGGAGTTACTGCCGCCTGGAGCCACTGGTATCGGCACAGAAGCTCTATGGGCCCGGTGATGGCTGTCACAGTGCTGTACGGTGGTGTGTACAGCGGTGGTGGCCGAGTACTGGCTGCTGATGTTGATGTTGCCAAGTCGAGCCAAGTTATCTCCCAGCTCCAGCAGTTCTGAGCTGCTTAGGGAAGCTCTGGGGAGGACCTCCACACCTGGAGCGCTCTGTTCAAGCCTAGAAGGCAGGGAGGTGCCGATAGCGCCGAGTGAAGCTTCGTTGGCAAGAACATCATGGCTGGACCCGCTCCCTGCCATCCCCGAGTCCTGAAGTGACAGCTGAATGGCCAGGAGAATGTTCGGGTCATCGTCATCCAGAGAACCAAGACCCTGCAAGAAAATACAGTGTGTCAGTGACTCAGGCGAAACCAATATCATCCAGTTACAGACACCAGCAGTGTTCAACTTGCACCGCCTATTGGCAAAGAAAGTAAAAGCAGCAGCAGGTTAGAGCTGCAGATGTAGACAGGCTGTGTGTCATCTGCAGAAAACAATGGCTGCTGCTGTTTTGACACTTGTGCCACCTGCAGGCAATGGCAGTTTCTTTTTTTTTATATATATATATATAACTGCTGTGTTGCTGTCTGCTGTATGTATGTGTAAGGCTTTATCTATAAAAAATTCTACAGTGGTCAAAGATAAGGCTGATAATATGTTATGTGCATAATTTAACTGTGTGCAAATGACAATAACAGGAAGAAGTGTATTAGACTTTTAAAACATGTTGTCTTGAGACTGCCTTGACAATAAATAAATAAATAAATAAATAATAAAGTGTGACCCAACTGGTCAAGCAAAATGTTGTTAAAACAGCATTATCTAGCCACAGTGAGTGAAATGAAAAAAAGTCCTTCAATCACTTTAGCTAAATTAATGCAGCTCTTTTTTGACAAAGTCTGAAAAGTTTTAATGGCTGAAATGGTAACATTAACTCACCATCAGAGGACCTTGTCTGCGTCCACCTACAACATCCTGCGTGTCTTTGTAGAAAAGGAAATGGACAAAAACACGTACAGTCAAATACTGTCATTAGACGGAATACAATTTAACTCATTGCTAATTACCACTTTTAGGAAAATCATCTTCAGTTTGGTAAACGCTGCACAATAGTAAAGTCATAGCAACATGAAAGACTATGTGCCTTCAGCGTTTTCCCCAGAAATTCACTAATTTAGTATCTGAAATCAATTAATCCTCTTTGGCACAACAGAAGCCACTACCTGGCTTCAAAACTGCAAACTCTGTCCATCTTTGATTCCACACAGCCAAAAACAAAGCAGCACTCTGATGGACAAGTCTGATGGATTTGAAATATTGGCTTGCTGAACTTCAGCAGTTGTGGTTTTCCAAAGTTTGGGCCAGTAGCCTAATTAGGGCTCTGTGTGAATCAGTTAATCAAAACAGAGAGAGGATGACTGGATCAATGTAGTTTAATTTAATGGATATGTATTATTTTATCATTGATTAGAAAACCTGGCAATCGCACTAGGACAGTTTGCATTAACATTGTATTTAATTTGACATTTGCAGAGTTTCTGCAGGTTTCAACAAGTTAAATTCAAGACTTTTAAAAACATTTTTAAGACCATTATGAATGCAATTTAACCTATTTCATGTCCATACTACAAAATAATCTATGAAGGTTTTAGTGATGTCAGGGAAACAGGGAACATGCTTTGAAATAGCTCACGTCTTTTTTTCAAAAACAGTTAACAGCGAGACTGAACAATGAAACTTTATAGAAGTAATGTTAACTTAATCCAGTCAATTTTTAAAATCTGTCAAAATCATATGTAAGACATTTTAAGGCCTCAAATTCAGATTACTGGATGTTAAGACTTTTTAAGACCTCACAGACACCCTGATTTGTATGTGCGTGTGTATTCACACACGCACATACAATGAGGCTGGAGACTGTCTGCAGCTTATCATGCATACTACTGGACCCATTAGTCTAATATTTTTTATGTACATTTCTGACTATAAATTTAAAGACCTCTCATGTTTGCAGTGATTCACAATATAAAAAAATAATATAAAATCTTATTTAAAATCTCTATATATAACCTATTTGACTCCTCTCTCTTCTTAACTGGCCAGTAGGGGTTAGACTAAAACAAGGCTTACCTACTAGCAGTGCTAGGGAGTAACTATGTAATTAAATTACAAAACAAATGTAACTGTAATCTGTTAAAATATGTAATTAAATTACTGTTACTCGTCAAAGTGCTCAAGATTGCAAAGGGGTTACATCTGAATAATCTATTCAGGTTACCTGGTGGAGATCTGCACTCTGAGTGCACATATAGCCATATATGTTGTATTCATCCTCCTTATTTCCCTACATATCTCTACTTTCACGATCACAAAAAGGCAAAAATGTCTTTATATGCTGTGTATATATATGCACATATTTAAAAACAGGCCAATCAGAACTGAAATTGTAGTTTCACATCATCCACCTGTACAATATCATCGGGCTATAGAATTAGTTACTGGAGAATTTAACTGCAAATAACAAACTACCGACAAGTAACCCAGCTGATGAATGTCCACACGTGAGATTAAAGTCTACTACTGAGAACAAAAGTGAGTTACTCTCCCTCCCGAGGGAGAGTCCTGTACGTCCACTGCAGTACCTGAAGTGCTGTCGCTGGGGTCATCAGGATCAGGTGTGTTGCTCCGGAGGCTGGACATGTCTCCTCGCCTCCGCTGTCTATGTCTCCGTCTGTACTGGAACTCTGCATATTCCTTAAAACAACCATTACATCATCAATTAACACTTTATTTACATATTTACATCCTTTTTTTAAAAAATGCATGATTTTTTTTCCAGCCTATGCTGATAATTGCTTGCTTCTTATGGCTGATAACTTGTAGTTTATGCACACCTGAGGGTAGGAAAGGCTAAGATGTAATGAGCAAAGGTGGATGATTTAATATTCTATTGTTCTGACCAAACCAAATCTCACTGAAGTCATGATTACTTCAAAACAAAGAACAGTTCAAACTCTTCAATTGTCACTTCATATTGCTAATCTGAGGCTACAGTTGTACATTTACTTAGATTCATATATAAGTTTTTGTGTTAGAAACATTTAATAGCTTAAATATGTAAACTGGTAAATTTGATTCAAACAGTTTGTTTCAAATGTGATCTGAGTCTTATGTTATGATGTTTAGATCAGCACCTAAGGGACTAATTCAAACCCTTTAATCTCCAAACCAGGCGTTCAGTCTAGACTCAATCCAAGCGAAGTGTGTGCCTGTGCACGCACACACACTGGAAGGGAATGGGAAATGAAGCAATATGAGGCCTGAAGATCAGATATTTGAAAATACAACGTTTGTATGCCTGACTAATCTCAGAATCAATCAGAATACCTTATCAAACGAGAAAGTGATGCTAATAAAAAGTCAAGTCAATTAAATATTAATTTACTGGCAGGTTTTAAAAACACTCACCAAAATGAACTAAAAATACATAGTTTGTCCTGGTTCCGCTACAACTGGTATGAAATGATGTAACACCCCACATTTAACTTGACTAGAAGCCATGTTTATAATGCTGCACGTTCACTGCATTAGAAGTAGTGAGACCATGTAGAATATCTTTTCTTATTATGACAAACAGCGACACTCTAATTTGATATTTCTAGCACGTTGTCACTCAGGGGAGTTAAAATGAGGTAGAATCAATTAACACAGACTGTGTCTCACACAGCGTGTCCAAATGAAATGACAAAAAAAGCACTATAGAGTAGTTGGTCTTAGCATATGCATGTTTGTAATTATAGGATGTCTGGATATCTGAGTGTGTGTGACGGTCCCTTGTACTAATTTAACAATGTTGATATCAGTGACACAGATACAGATCAAGAGACTAAGATCCAATGATATGACTGCATCAGACAATGGATGATAGAATACGGCTTAAAAAAGTCATAAAAGAAGTTTTACAGATGTGAAAGTAAACTAGCATGAAACCAGAGTTGCAACAATTAATCGATTAGCTGTCCAAAACTATTCAAAATTAACCGAGAAAATGATCAACAAATTAATCGCCAGTAAAAATAATTGTTAGCTGCAGCCCTACCTTAAACATTAACATTTATTATTTTTTCACTTTGTATTTGTTTTATTAGATGTCTTTGGAACTGTCTTGATCCAAATGCCTCAGAAGGAACATGCTGTTTGGATGTGTAGCATAATGAAGTTGATATTGGAGTTGAAATCTGACTTTTGCTGGAATATGGAATTTTGGAAGCAGCAGGGAGCCAATCATGTATGGCTTCCATAGAAAACTATAAAAAAACAAGTGTTCTTTAGTTAGTTTAGTCATACTTCACTACATATGTAGTCTTTCAAGTTGAAAACAACACAGTGTGTGTCAGGAATCTAAGTTTGACTTCAAACCAGGCTCAAGTTATTTTGGAAATAATTCTACAAAATAAGAATCATAGTTTCAGGGTTCTGTTTCAAGCAGTCGGTACTTGTACTGGTCAACTGCAAAGTGAAAGTAAATGTCACTCTACTGCCAACCTAGTGTCTGTATCGCTGAATGCATGGCTATTCTAGGGTTTGATTGTAGACCAACATGAAAAGGTTACATACACTGAATTTGCACATCTGCATACCAATGCGTCCAGAAATAATCAAACTGCGTTCTCCTTTCAATCATCTCATACATTTGCAAAAGTCATTGAGTCACACTCGTATAATCAAAAGCCTGCCACCCAAACTCTGTCTTTCATGTTTCCAGCACTCTAAAAATAGCCCACTATGAAGTGATCTGCAGGCATTGTAAGAACCATGGAGCAGACCATCTGTAGCTGTGCCTGTGAGGCAGTGTCATCAGGCTTTGATTATTACTACGGCGTCCCCATTAACTACTGCAGCTGAGAGACAGAGGCCCTTAATTAGGGGACCAAAATAAAAATCTACTTTTTTAGAGTGGCACGTTGTTCAGCATCTGGTGTCAACATTTACTGTGAACATCCTCACAAATACACGTGCCAAAATAATTTTGTTGACAAGAGAATATTGCAGGCTTGTTTGTTATTTAAATCATGTAAGAGGAGACGGGGGTAGAGGTGAGACGAGCATCTCACCTGAGGTTTACTATGATAATTTGTTCTTTTGAAGATAAGCCATGTCTTTGTAGCGTGTGCTTAATTAAATCTTTTCTTGTGCCTCGTACACTTAAGTGGCTGTGTGTGCTTCAGTTTGCTTGTATACTACATTGTCAGAAGAATCAATAATGTTAAAGCACAGTGCAGCAAACAAACAGATAGATTAAGGTCTGACAGAGATGATCGTCGGCTAAAGAGACAGATGGAGTTTGCAGCTACTTCCAATTAGGATAAACATTGTGGTAAACTGTTTTACAAAGCTAAGTGCTTTTTCACTTTTCATGTGACAAGTGATCACTGAAAGAGCTGTACCTGTAACATCATGTCATGAGGAATAATAATTTATAATGTACAGACAACAGAGGATCTGCCTGGATCACATAGGAACTAGTTTCTGTTGCCTTGTCAAAGTATAGCTCCAATTCCAAAAAATTTGGCACTGCAATGAAAACATACAGAATGCAGTGACATGCAAAACCTTTTTAATCTATACTCAGTTAAATACAGTACAAAGACAAGACATTTAATGTTCAAACTGATAAATTTTGTGGTTTTTTTAAAATATACACTCATTCTGAATTTGATGCCTGCAAAACATTTAAAAAATTTGGGACATCTGCATGTTTACCATTGTGACGCATCACCTTTTTTTTTTTTTTCTTCTTCTTTTTTCTAAACAACACTCAGTAAGTGTTTGGGGTGTCTGAGGACACTAATTGTTGAAGTGAAAGTGAAATTCTTTCCAATCCTGGCTTGATATAGCTACTCAGACTAACAACCTATGGCAGGGATGTCAATAACAGAAGGGGCAAAATTTGCGGGCCAAACAGGATTAACATTTATTGATCTAAAACTATATTTTATTCAGAAATATGAATTTGAACAGCCAGACTGCAACAACTTTTTCCCCAATAAAATGAAATTTTAAATATTTTTTTTCTTCAACAATAACATAAAGCAAAATGAGAATACTTACGCTCAGAATATTTAAGCTCACATATTAAACTCACATATCCGATCAGCAACAGTATTTCTGCTGAGGCTTACTTTTGAAAATGCTTGCTTTTTGTCTGGACACGAGACGTCGCACACTTTAATTAGCTTCACTTTGTGATTTTGCTTTTATGAACATAGCCTGCTGTGACACCAGACTCTTTTTAAACTCTTCTGCCTTCTGTAGCTTCTGCTTTTGTACTTGTCCTGATGTTATGTCTCATAGTGCTGTTTTATATTATATTCTTTAATTATGGTCTTAGTAACTCCACAATCAAGGCACACAGGTTTACCTCTGATGTCGACAAACATGTATTCTGCCTCCCACCTACTTTGAAAGTCCCTGTTTTCAAAGTCCACTTTTTGTTTGGCCATTTATTTTGGGGGCTAGCTGAAGTGTCACTGTAAAAGTGCTGACTGATGCATTCATCTCCTGACCACTGATCCGTGTGTCATTAAAGCAGTGGGAGGGGTTGGTGCACAGGTCTTGACTTGTGCGGCAGCTGTTGTGGTGCATTGTGGGATCTGTAGTATGGGTGGTGGGAGTGCTATTTACCGGCGGGCCATTCATAATAGACACATGAAATTACCTTGCAGCCCTTAAATAATTGTATTGCAGGCGGGATGTGGCCTGTGGGCCTTGAGTTTGATATGTTTGATCTAGGGTCTCCGTTTTCATATTTTACATTTTATAATGCATTACACTTTGTGCATTAATTGGGCCTTCACAGATGTGATAATTAGCCATGCTCACACCCCTATGCCATCACAAATGATGGCGTTTGAACTTTGTGCTGGTAACAAGCTGGGTTAAGAAATGGTGAAGGTCTATCCATCATCTATCCTGAGAGCGTTTTTAGGATTTTGAGCTTCATAGTTCACTAGTCCAATGTTTTAGATCAAACTGCTATTTTGTCATAAACATGTTAAAAAATAATACATCCCTCTTCAACCGATATATTAAATATATTTTATATTTTATATTATTCTTATAAGCTTATATTTGGTTCACCAAAATTGACCACTTTGAGCGCAAAAAATCAGGAACAGTTGTGTTCAATATGGCCGACCTCCAAATTGATGATGTGCTTTAAAAAACACACTAAACATATATATACTTGTCCAGCAGCAGCCTTTTATTCAGTAACCCTTAAGTAAGCAAAAGCTTTACCTCTGCCTCACCGCATGATGCTGAGCAGGCAGAGGAGAAGGATTTTGAAAATTCATTTATCAAACTGACAGACTGATGTTGTCATTTGTTTTCCTGTCAATAGGGAAATGCCCGCTTTATGCTGTTAAAAGATGTGCACAGTAGCTCCAGAGGCTTAGGTTTGATGTAAGATTTGCATATTCGTGTCGTGTTTTTAACACTTCAGAGGGACTCAACAGTAAGAGCCTTAAGGAGTGATGGAGCTGTTGTGTTTCCGATGAAAAGCCTGTATGTTTACAAACTGCAGCAGTCGAGAAACTAAACACTAATGGAAACTTAGAGGAGTAACTGCAGTGTACTGACTTATGCACCGCTATTGAGTGCATGCATCAAGCTTTGCAGAAAAAGGAGGCAGGTCAATAATCAAACCATTATGTGGTCGACAGTTTTATGACTGTAAAAGTTAACTACAAATGCCTGTTGCTAATGCACAATGATCGGGAGCAACCTGCTTAGGTGTTTGCCAGAGAACTGTGCTTTAAATCATTCCAACTATGTGCACAGGGGAACACTGAACCATCTGGCTTGTTCTGGTGTGTTGAATAACATGGTGATCTTTGGATCATCATGGTTTGTCAGTGCTGCTGTAACACAGCCAAAGTAAAAACAGCAAAAAGATTTAGATCTACACACTGGCTTTTCTGAAAGGTATAATAGAGGGATACATCATTTAATTATAGAATGATCATGACTTAAGTTTTTGCAATTAATTATACCTGTTTATTACAGCATCAAATCAAGTGTTTACTAGTCACAGATAAACTATCTGACCAATCGCAGGTATCTGTTTGACTGATTAACCACTTTCAGCCTCAAACATCGGTATGATTACTGACCATTCCCTGGAGCTGACAGCAGCACACTGGCTGGACTATGGGAGGTAACTCTGGAACTGTCAGACAATCACTAAGCTCGTCTGTTAGACGTAAGAGGTATAACTTGGGTTTATTTTCGTTGGTGAGCAGACACATCGAGTCGCAAACTGAGTATTTTGGTTTGCTCCATGGGATCCTGAAGATGGTTCTTTTAAGAAACAGACTCATTCATTGTTAGTTAAACTGACTTCTTTTGAACTGGTTTTGTATTGAGTACTCACTGTATAATCCGCTGTGTTGAAATGCAAATTCTTGTGTTCTGTGTTGCTCGTTGATTACTGGTGCTTTTTGAAATACCAGCTTATTAGTGACTGTTACGGGGCCATGTATTTAAAGGCATGGTCCTCTGCAAGGTTGACTGGTACAAAACCAAAAATTTTACCTTTGTCAGATTTGCCCTCTTGACTGGAGACCCAGGTCCTTGTGAAACCACTACAGTACCTCACCATTTTGCATTCCATTATATTATCAGGCTTCTCAACTGGAATTACTTGCTTAGAGGGATAATAATAAAAATCACTCCCACCTAGATTTTTTTTTCTGGTTCATGATGTTTAGTTCCAGATTTATTTTGGCATTTATTGCTTTGACTTAGATCAGGTGTTTTCAAAGTACCAGCCAGTGGCCCTCAAATGTGACATGAAATGCGTGCGCTATATTTCATCATCCCATTTCAGCACTTTAACTTTCAATAGCCTACATTTAATGTACTGCTGAGCTACTGTGTCAAACTACACCCCCCTAAGAAGCGTCTGTCAGGTTAGGAATGACAACCTTTAGAAAGCTACTGCTTGCATAGCAACTAGTGGTGCAGGAATAACATTCACTTATCAATGCTGCTGCTGTATTTTGGTGGACAACTTGGCAGTTTAATGTAGAAGTGAGATGAAAAAGCCATCACAGAAAAACACTGTATGGTGGAGGTGAAAAGGGAGTGTCAGGAAAAATGGCTCAAATCTTACTTCTTACGACCTCTGGGAAGTGATCTGCTTTCAAGTTCACAGGTTTTCCTGAGTAGCCTGTGATCATATGCTGGCTCTCTTATTTGGCACTCAGTCAAAAAAAACATGAGAACCCCTGACTTATAAGCTCAGTTCAACTGTTATCCAGTTTAAAATAAAGTCAAGAGTTGGAGGGGGGTGTTGATATCAGCTCATTAACTGGCTATTAGCTTTTTCCTGCTCCAAATTATTGTTATTATATCTTAGCTATTATATCCCTGTAAAGATCCACCACAGTCAACCTGTATTATTGATGCTTGATTTGTACTGTAGATTTATCAAATCACATGTAAAAATTAAGGTACTTTTATGTCACTTTAAAATGTTTACCAGGCATTCCTCCCCTGCTCAGATCTGTCATCAGAATGTAATTTTGTCCTTAATTTGAAAATATGTATTTGAATCAAAATCTGATATCTGTCAGGATATAATACAGAGTGTCAAAAGATACATGCACTTTTGTTAAAGTGTGGGGTTCTAACAGCACAGCCAGCATTTAACTGTCAAGCCGTCACTGAAAATGAATGAAGTGCTTGTTCTGTTACCTCAGGTGATGCAAAGCCTAAATATTCCCAGTCCCACGTTCCACCAGCAAAACTGCAAGTGAGGAAGAGACAAAGAGGTCTTGTCAGCATAAAGATGTGACTGTGCTAAATTTTTATAGCCAATTAATCATTTCAAACAACTGTTATCCTGTTGCACTGTTTTTGCTTCTTATTGTAAAGATTACATTGACACATGTTTGTTACCTGCGCCTGGGAGCCTCAGGAGAGTCATTGGGGGCCACGCCCCTGGCTACTGAGGCCAGGAATTCCTGCCTCTTCTGCTGCACCAGACACGCCGCACGGATGATCTTGTGGCGTGGTGTCCGCAGATAAGGCCGGTTAACCTTTTGGGCTAGGTCCTCAGTCACCATCTCCAAGTCCGTCTGGGGACAGAAAGAGAGCTGGCTGGGCGATTTTTTATGAAACTCAGGAAAGTGATTTTAAAGCATGAATACACAATTTCAAGTTTAACTTTGTCTCATAAAACAATCTGTTCCCAAACTGTGATGTTCAAGGACTTTAGAAGAACCCCTACAAGTTAACTCCTTTCAAGGCTACCGTGTATACAAGCCTTTAAAACCTTATATAAGATCTACGGGAGCCATTCCCATTCATTTTACAGTATTTAAAAGGCCACAACATAAAAGATGGTGGATAAGTACATTCCTTGTCTATACCGGCGACCATGAATTATAAAACGCTAGATCTTAAACTAAAAGCTGAGATGTGCAGGTATAACTGGGGCACATTGTGAAGATCATGAGCTAGAAAGCTTTAGTCCCACACCTCTAATGTCCCATATAAAGACTAGCTGCTGTGAACATTTGTCTTTTTACTTAATAAGTAGGACTGAAACCTGCATAAGCTCGTAGATCTCTTTCTTTGTGCTTTTGGGCTCCAAAAAGAAGCCATAAGGATAAGAGCACTTGAGGATGCGGCGAGTCTTCAGTAGTTCTAGGACCGCATCTTCAATGAATGTAGTGTCAGGAGGGCCTCCTTTCCCTGGGAAAGAGAAGGAGAGAGTATGATAACACAAATATGTATTTGCTTTACTTTTTAAGGATACATCCTTTATTCCAGCCTAAATTACGTGAATCACCTCTTGAACAGCTTGTGAAAGTAAAACAACTCTTTGATCCAGGCTGAGTGTCATACTCATTGTGATCTGCTCTTTTCTATACAAAAAAAGCATCCAGATTGAGATTTGCATCAGAATACACAATAGTGTTAGTCAATCACAGCCAACTGAGTTTTGTTTTGTTTTGGTTTGGTTTTTTTTGGGAGAATTAGGCCTGTCTGCAAATGTTTTGTACAGGATGAATTGTGCACACTTTCAACTGAGCCAGACTCATAAATACTGAGTTATGGCTATTTCCATTTCTCTGTCAGCTGGCACACAGACCTATGCGAATACTACCGCAGCGATCAGAATCTACTGAAATTTAAACTGAGTGTTGTGTATCAGAAGAAAACTTGGCTATGCTAAATAGGTTGTAATTGCCTGTACAGATGGGGCTTTTCAGGATTTCAGACAAAGCTTATTCACAAAGCACAGCTTTCTTCTGACTCAGACGTGCCTGCTGAATAACTATACCATACCTTAATACATTATTAAAACACCTTTGTGTTTTTCCTCCCTCCTGCCTACTTCCAAAAGCTCAATATCAGAGGACTAGATTAAGATGTGTCTGAGTGTGTAATAAAGATTGACACCGCTATGGCAGACTGCACACTCACTTCCACTCAGGGCCCGACTAAGCTGCTCCATCTTCTCTTTGGCTGTTTTTAACAGGCGCTGCTCCAGCTATTGCGAGAAAGACAGAAGCTGTTAGGGTTTATTGTTGAGTAAAAATGTCTTGTGAAGACTACCTGACCAAACAATGAATCAAATGCTACAATATAAGGAGAAAAAAAAATTAACAAAGCTGGGAGCAGCAGACTTCAGAAATGTTATATATGTAAAGAATACAGAAATACCACACTTTCATTGTGTTATAGTATATTGCATTACAGCAGCTCTTCTCAGACTGTGGGCAGTGATACGGAAAAAGTTTAGATTAAAATTGAAATGGGGGGGGGGGTTGCAAAGTTAGATATTTTCATATCCAAATGTGCTCAAGTGTTGCCCAAATGTTTAATTTCAACGACCAGTTACATTTGACTATCGTGAACCACCATCCAGCATGACATGACATTGATCAGTTTTTGAAATGAAAAAGTGAAAAGATGTGGAGACAGTGCACCAGTAAAAGCTCCACAGCATGTGGTGAGGAAATATGACCATGAATACATTTAATCTGGATTCATTTAATAGCAGGCAGTGATGCTGAGCTGAAAGCAGTAGGTTGAAAGTGGTCAAAGTTTATTTTTCTCCTTGTCATGTCCTCTCCTTTTTTCCTCAATTATTTGGGAAGGTAGTCCTTGGAAACTATTGAACTATCAGAACTGGGCCTTAAAGGGATAGTTCAGATTATTTGATGGAGGGTTGTATAAAGTACTTATTGATAGTCTGTGTATTCCTGTTAGTTTGTTTATGTTATTGTGTGGCTTCAGTGTTTTAAAAAGATAGTTCAGATTCGCCAAAGTCACACAATAACACAAAAAAACTAAATGATCGAGGCAGCAGTAGACTGGCAACCCCATTGTTTGTGAGGTAAAATTACAGATTTCACCTTTGAGGTTTGGTTTGTTTGGAGAGATCAATATGTAGCATATGTAATGGTGGTTTTCTATCAGAGGAGGCTGTCTGATGGCAAGATAAAGCAGTGAAAATATTCTAAATATAGTGTACATTTAAAACTTGTTTAAATGGCTAAAATACCTTTTGTTGCTGACCCTGTCCACAACAGTGCATTACTCAGCTTCTTACACTGGTATGCCTGCTCCTTATTCATCTACTGTAGGTAATACACTGACTGTTAAGTACCTCACAAGTACCTCAACCCTACTTCAAATAATCCAAACTAGAGAGTATGTCCACCTATGAGGCCATGTGCCAGTTTGACACTAGATGACAAGTTCCCACTTGTTACATCAATAGTTGTTTGTACACCATGCAAAGTAGACATTATTGGAAAGCAAATCCAGGCCTGTTTCTTACCTGATAGCTGTGCTCATGATTCTTGAAGCGTGTGTAGTAGTGCATAAAACGGTCGAGTTCCTGAAAGCTCTTGTGCTTCTTCTCTGCCTGCAAAACCGTGATGAGACACCAGTCACAGTCAATAAACCCCTGAGCATGTTGTTCCCCCTCACAGAGGAAAGTGTAGCTCCTCTGGTTGAGGGCAGTCAGAGTAAGTGAATAGTGCCACAGGTGAAATCAGTACGTGTGATTGGGAGAAATGCTAGTGAAGGCTGAGAATGAACTTCTTTTCACCTTTGATGACAGTAGGCGGAATTGATTGTGGATGGTTCGCGGTCAGGACTCTAGACAAAGCTCAAGTCTGTGTGAGTGTGTGTACATATATATATATATATATATATATATTTATTTGTGTGTTTTCTAGCTTACTTATGTGAGCTCCATAGACTCAAGTGCTATCCTCTTAAGGATGTGCAAACCCGCAAACATAAGTACTGTTCTTGGCTCTTCACATATGTCTGTGTGGGCATGTTTGGATCAACATACTAATACAATGCTACATACTAATGTTTTAATGAGTTGCATATCTTGGTGGTTTGTCACACTATCTTATGTGTTTTTGCCCTTTTAAAGGAACAGTGAGTAGGATCTAGAGGTATCTAGTGGTGACCTTGCAGATTGCAAAAACATTATCAGTCTCCCCTTCCAAAGTGTGTAGGAGAACCTCTGATGGATGGTAATGCAACACTGCATAGAAAAGGTACACGCAGACTCAGAAGAATGTGTGAAATAAAAACAGATAATATCCCTGGTTCTGCTACATCAATTTTGAACCTTTTTTAAGTGTCCATTGTGAGTTTGAATGCGTTAACAGGGGTGCAATGATAAATCAGTGAAGTGCTCTTAACATTTAGCAACATACAGTGTAATATAAAACAGCCAAAGCTGTGCTCCCTTCAGCGTATTTCTTGTATGTCAATACCTTTGCAGAGCTTAACAAGGGGATCCCCACTACCAGCTACAACCACCTAACTCTGTCTGGTCGCATTTTGATAAGATGACGTGTTTGACAGTTAACTGGGCTAAAACACATAATGTTAATAAACACTCCGCTTCTTGGCTTTATTTAGTCTAATTAGATGGACAGGTGAGCTGTGGTAGTGCACTGTGACTACTGGCAAGTCTCCCCACCGCATGACCAAATTGGATATTTGCGATTTAACACACCTACAATGTGGATGCCAATGTGTGTGATGTGTGTGTGTGTGTGTGTGCGTGTGCGTGCGCGCCAACCTCTTCAGTCATCTCCTTTGACTGCTCCTCCACCTGCTGGATGACCTCGTAGCGGGTGCAGCGATAGTAACCTCCTGTTGATGAGCTGTGCTTTTTCCACTCCTCCAGACAGATCCAGCAGAAGTCATACTTACACTAAAATAAGAGGGTAGAAATATTAGACTTAAATCTGCTCTGGTTTACTGTCACATCAAAAACTGGATAGCCAAACACGAATGCTAGTCTGACTGGAGTGGGGTAATTCAGATTTTATGATCACTGAATACTGCTCAGAATTGCCATCAGAAAGTTTCACACAATAATAAATCAAAAATCAATCAAAATAAACTTTCAATTTCATTAATTTAAAGCAAAGGCAGGATGAGCCATTTACCCCAGTATTTTTTTCTCCATCTTCACCTACTTGCATGCATCTGGCATGTGTCCAAAAGAAAAAATACAACACATAAAAGACGACACAGTGCAGTGACAGGTTATCAGTAGACTTACTGATGCACTTTTCATTATCCAATTCTTTGATTGACCCTTGTTGTCTGTCACCCAGTGGTTATCTAACAGGTAACTAGAGTTTTTTAAATTTGTGTTTTACACAATTCTGCTGTGAAGAATGCAGGAGAACACCACAGGCGTTAAGTAACTACTATTATATGCTTATGTAGCCACATTATGGTTGACGTAAGTAACTTATCCACCCCTTATAGCATGAAGCACTTTTCTATTACTGTGGCAATGTGCTGGCACTGAGTAAATGACAGTTCAGGCATAAAATCAATGATCTGTTGATCTTTACAAATCAAGACTCAATAGTCTAACAACGGCACAGCTGAAAAAGAGACAAAATTCAAGCGGATTTGTGGATTTGGAGAATCGTGACACCCTTACGTGTCATTATATGTGATAGATAAAATCATCCCTCTCTGCACAAACACATACAGCTGTTTCTTGACTATTTTCACTAGATCCCCCCCCACCTCCCGAGTAAACAGACTTGCTCAGCTGATATTATGTAACTCATAATATTGACAAGTATGGACCTGTAAGGGTATGAAAGCTGAAAACACTCTGAAAGGATCAACAAGTCTAATCTATTTGAATATCCTTTTCACTGCTTTCAACATCACAGAAATATAATTAAGGGTGAAGGATGTCTTTAAGAGTCCTTAAACCTGGGACTCAAGATCAATTTACTTTTCTCTGAGTCGTCTCTACCTCAATCTTCTTCCCATCTCTTTTTCTTCTTTTACAAATGGCAGAGTTTAAAAGAAGTCACAACCAGTTGTTTGAACCTGGCGGTGAATCCTTGTGACCTGCTGCTTCTAGAAGGCACTCAGACAACATTTGAAACCAGCAAGTCCCATTGGGTATTGTAGAACAACAAAACTCTACAGCCACTCCAATCCGCAGCCTATTTGGGTGTAAGTGATTTCTCTCCCTGTGCCGCAAGTACTTCTGTGGGTGACAAGTTAGCCAGAGCAACGCAAACCCCTAAAGGCTAGGACCTCAGTTGTCTCTAAAACACCATGGTTACATGACACTTCAGAAAAATCAATACAAAATGAAAGAGTGGGAGGCAGGATGAATGGGACGACAGAGACACAAAAAGACAGCGTGTGAAATGGAGAAACTTAAGATAAAAAAGTGTGAAGCCAGACCGGAGGCAAGGAAATGGCAGTGAAAAGACAAAGAAATGTTCCTTGGCAACACTGAGTCCTGTGTTTCCAAGCAACAGGGGTAAAGCCATTTCTTACCAGGTAATAACAGGCCAAGAGGCTGAGCCCTCTGTGGCCTCTCAGCTTGCGAAAGCTGATCCATTCCTCCCAAACTAATCTCCATCTCTAGTCGGCCTCTTTAACCAGGATGGAGACAGTGAGAGTGCTGTCACAGAGACAAAAGGAGCCTGCTTGTGTGACTGCACTGTGCTCTTTTCATAGCCTGCCCTCCAGCGACAGTAGTAGCAACAGAGACACTGTCAGACAGCATGACTCTATGAGATTATCAGTCTCACACTCTCCCTCCACCACTGACTGTCTCAATCACCTCTGTATTACTCTCTCCTGTCCATCTTAATAAGACAGAAGCCGCTGACTAACTGCAGCACTTATTGGCTGTTTGATGGATTGTTTATGAGCATGACAGTATCATAAGCTGCCACTTCTTTTATAATGATAACAAAACTTGTCTGATAGCAGCTTGAATGTGATTAGACATATTTTGACCTTCACAGTGATGTTACACCACAACTGCTACAGTTACTTTCATCAGAACAAGAGTGCTTCTCACTCGCTCGAGTCTAGAGAATAATGTTGTCAGCAATTCAACACTACAGATGTTTCAGAGTCTATTATTTAATCATAAAAATCTGATGGGTCTAAGGTGTAAAGTATAACCCGACAAAAATAACACAGCCGCTGGAAAATCTTGAGTAATGAGCGAGGAAGAATTGCCCAAAATTGAATAACCTAGAGCAAATCATCAAGAGTGTTGTGAGATATTTGGAAGTTAAATAAGGCAAATCATCACAAGAATTCAAAATAGTGCTACAATACAATAGAAGCTGTCCTACAGGAAAATATTTAATTAGCCGCTATTTTACATCCTTTGTTTCCACAAGGCTTCTGAAGTTTAAAAGAAGCAACTTTTCATTGAGTTTGTTAGCAAGTCAAAACAACCATCTGTGTGCTTCTAAAAAATGATACAGGCGCTGTTCTTGAGCCTCCAACTTCCCTTTTTGAGTTAAACCAGCTTCTCTAGTGATGCTCGTCCCAAAGCCTCTGTTAAAGCCTGGGGAAACCTTAGTTAGGTTGAAGGCAGGAGGAAT
The DNA here is from genome assembly GCF_056507025.1 of Lutjanus erythropterus. Taxonomy (NCBI): domain Eukaryota; kingdom Metazoa; phylum Chordata; class Actinopteri; order Lutjaniformes; family Lutjanidae; genus Lutjanus; species Lutjanus erythropterus. The sequence continues at coordinate 14,854,287 of NC_139325.1, forward strand.
ATTCAGTGTGTCACCAGAAACATTACAGGACACCCAGTGAGGACGATGAATATCTTGACCAGGACCAAAGGTGATCAATGCACATTTTATGCTTTGTAATTTTATTTTTCTCAAGCATTTTGACGGTATCTGTAAATACACAAAACTTATTTTCCACCCAACGTTCTGCTCACACTGAGAACAGTATATAGCCAACAAATACTTGTCAATTGTAGGATAGCAGGATGTCAATCATGCAAACTATTCTTAGATGTTCACAAACACACACTTCCAGACAGATCCCAACAAAACTCATGCCATCATTTTTGTGTTTTTCAGTGGAAAAGGCAAAAATGCAAAAAATATCATTTCCACTAAATTGTGACTCATATCACAATCACAATCTGTCAAATTAATTGTCATGTGATATTGTTGAGTCCTACATCCCAATAACAAATAATTTTGATACTATTGCAATATATTAAAAAATGTGGGCATATTTTTAAGCAACTCTGGTGTCTGCACAAAATTAATTCACATCATGTCCAAAAATAGTGGCACTTCCCAGTCCTGCCTTGGCTGTACTGAAAATACTGTGTCTGGCAGAAGAGGTAATTAAACATAGTGTACCCAGTTATTTTATGAGATCTCAAAAACTGCATTTTGCACTGTACTGAATGATCGTAGTGTGATTTTTACAGGGATATTTGTTTTAAAGATGCTACATGCGATTCTGAGTTGCTTGTGAGTCACCAACACCAAAGCAATGGTATTTGACAACCTGGGAACAATACTCAACACTTAACTATTTTTGTTCCAGAATTGCTTGTCGCACCTTTAAATCTGCAGGATATGATGCATAGGACACAGTTAGGGTTAGGGTTAGACACCCCTGCTGAATGGCAATTGTCACTTAACAAATATATTTTTCCCAATCAGAAAACAATCTACTCATTATTAACTGGAAACATATTAGCCAGAGTAGTCTCTGAGATTAAATAGTCCCCTCATTACATAAGATGTTAGTAAGACAGGTGTGCATCACCTCCCAGCCTAACTTACCTTAGCACACTGCATGTGGTTGCAGCCCTCGTTTTTCTGTATTGGTGACTTGCAATTGGCGCAGGGTTTGGAGTTAGACAGCAACCACAGGCAGTTGGCTGCATCCTCGTAAGCTTCACTCACACCAGCCACTTCAATTGGAGGAGGAGGAGGTAAACAGAACAAATAAAGGCATAATGAGACAGAATGAGAATGGCTATTAACATCTAAACAGACCGCTGCACTGAGTGGGAAATTGTCCTGCCTGACTAATGTGTATTGCTTATATATTTTGCTAACATCTCCCAAGATGCTCATGCACCCACCCACCCCAGCCCCCCCTCCCCAACACACAAACAGAATAATTGGCTATTATCAAAGCACCTCTGATGTGCAGTTTGAAATGCCAAGATAAAACAGAATCTGGGGAAATCGAAAGGGAAGACAGTTCTCCAACAAAATAATTGCTTTTATCTTTCAACTGTCACATCACTGAAGTGGCACTTTGGAGCAACTTGGGCCATCATAAATCATCTATTAGATTGCCCACAGTCCAATTACTGCCTCTAAACATTGCATACTTTCAATGAGTGGGTTGTTCATTTTAATTAATAATTTATCATCAACATGGTGGATTTTAATTGTCTTAGCGCTAAACTGTTTGTAATTACTGTAGTTGACTTCCAGGCAATTTAGCTCCACATTAATCACTTGCCTGCAACCCAAAAAAGTCTTGGCAAGAAAGGTGATGACAGGTCTAGAGCTGCAACTAACAGTTATTTTCATTATTGATTAATCTGTTGATCATTTTCTCAATAAATTAATTTGTTGTTAGGCCCATGAAATGTTGGAAAATTATGAAAAATGGTGATCGATGTTTCTCACAGCCCAAGGCGACATCCTAAAATGTCTTATTTGTCCATGAAGATATTCAGTTTACTATCATAGAGAAGTAAAGATACCAGAAAACATTCACATTAGAGAAGATGAAATACAAGAATTTGGACATTTTCTCTTAAAAATGATTTAAAATGATTAATCAACTATCAAAATAGTTAAATGAAATAAAAATACACAGACTGTGCAACACTAAGTTGGTAAAAACAGCATAAACTGCAGAAATTCGTACTGTTTGTAAATTACGCTGAAGCTACAAGTCTGAAGCAAACCAAAAAAACTAAAATAAGTAAATTAATGTCAATACTCACATTCTTCAGGTTTCATCTCAGTGACTTTCTGTAGCCACAACTTCCAGGTCTCGCAGTCGCAGGGCTCGTGGGCCTCGCCTTGGCACTCCCTGGAATATGTGCAGACAGATGAAGGTGATGCAGACAGTTGAAATGAACTATTCAAACCGCCCATACTGTTCCCAGACTATGAACACACCAATCACAGTGCTGTCAGAGAGGCTGTCAAAACCGTCAACCACCATCCATTGGCCACATCTGCCTTTCAACTGCATGCCTTCCTCATGTCAAAGTAACTATAAAAGTCGGACCCATGTTACATCCAGTTCCATTAGGTGTCAGTTCCAGTGTCATGTCGGCTGAACTCTTGAGTAAACCTGACAAGTGAACCTAACACCCACTTTTAGGAACCATATAGTGAGGTGAGGTGCATTGAGGTGTGTAGTATTGGTTGGAGTGTGGTGGAGATCATGATGTGACATGGGGGAGAAGCCAGGGCATTCTTCAGGGCTCTGGGTGCATAAATACAGAGGACAGAAGGTGGAAGACCATACAGCATCTGGGCCCTTCTGCCCTTGAGCATGCTGCCAAGCTAGCGCGCGCACACACACACACACACACACACACACACAAATATAAACCTAGCCACAAGTACATGTACACAGAAAACTTGAGTAGAGAGCCAGGCAACCTGACAAGAATATGTGAATGTAACCGCTTTGAAATCGCCAACATTTTGATTAGTAAGTGCATTTTTTCTTTTTTCTCTGTAACCGTAATGAATTATAATAACATTTTAGCCAGACAGATATATTGGTCAGGCATTGGCGTATATGTTGTCCAATTATTTTCTACAGAACATAATGCAGATTGTTTTTATCAGTCGACATATCGATAAGATTTTTTTTACTGCCTAATACCAGTATTGGCCCCAAAATTCCAGTATAAGCCGCGCTTACACCTGGCAGAGTTAATGAATGGATACCCATGCAAACTAACACATACAAACAGCATGGGTGCTGGAATTTTGTATTCAAGGGAAAGAACCGTGCATTTTCACAAGAAAATGGTTAATACTTTATAAAATGGACAAAAAGGACTTTAGCCTAGTATAGCATAAAGACTGGTGCAATAATAGCCAGATCATGAGAGACCGCTGCTTTTCAGCAGGATTTTTTTTGTTCTCAAACTCAGGTCTCTCTTTTTGGAAAACTCCTGGTGGGCTGTCACACACGTTTTATGAGTGGCTTCCATCTAGCCACTCTATCATTACAAATAATCGATTGAGTGCTGTTTTTTGGAGAGATGGTTTGCACAGAGCTTCAGAGCTCTCTGCTGGAGAGGCCATTAGATTGTTGGTGGGCTCACTGTAAATGGTCCCTTTTTCCTTGTTACTGGGTTTGACTGGAAACCAAACTCTCAGGTGAGTCTTGGTGATTTCAGCCTCTTTTCTGTTTCGCAGTGATAGAGCACATGGGAACTTTAGATATAGATAAACACACTTCGAATGTTTCTGATGCTTTTCTGGAAGACACAAGACATGTCTACAATAAAAAAACTGTAATTAACAGCCTATCTGACTCGTAATCAAACTGATCAAGGCCCATTCTTTGCTTTTAGTGTTACTAGAGTATTTCAAAATGTGTCTAAATTTAAACTTAAATACATACAATTACAGTCATGTTTCATTGACAAATATACAGTATGGTACTGATTACTGACCAGCAAAAGAGGTGACCTTTGCCACAATCTACAGCAGGGGCCCGAAGGAGGGGAAAGCTGAGAGGGTCTGAGGAGGAAATCCCAGGGCCCTGGGTGTTCAGTCTCACCGCCCTTTCACACCCTGCCTCAGGACACCAGCGGATTGCTGGATTGTTTTCCACAAATGCCTATCAACAGAACAAACAAAGAGGAGTCTGTAATTCAACAATCCATTGTTAAACTCTGAGTATTTTAATAAGGGTGGCTTTATTACATTTAGTTCTGCCACAACACTATCTGTTACAGGTTTTGAGCAGTGAAACAACAGCAATACAATCCTTTTCTGCTTGGTATTACTTTACTTTTTAAAGGCTGGACAGGTGCACATAAAAATGACTTTAAAATCTAAAAAAAAAAAAGGATCATGACTTCTGTTTTTGAGCCCAGATATTCAATTGACTATATCAAGTCTTAAGTGCTGCCCTGTATTGTGTGCAATTCAATTGTGACCCAAAATTGGAAATAAAAATAGCCTGAATATGTTGTCAGTGACTGTGCCACTTAAATCGGAAGATGTTTATGTTTCTATGCTTAGTCAAACATAGAGGGTGGTCACTTATTTAGGATTTGTGTTTCTTTGGCATTTCAATCAAGACAAACTATAAGGGAGAAAAAGGTACTTATGTGCAAACCAAATTTAGGTCATTGTTGGCTGATTGGTAATGTCATCTGTCAATTTGATTATAGAAAAAAAGCTGCTTTCAAGTAAAGACCACTTCATTTCTGATTTATTGAGTTCAGCCAAACTACACAGCTTGCCTTTCAAGTCCAAGAAAACCTCTCTACTCTCATTAATGTTTGCTCCCTTTGTGGCCCTCCATGTTAGCTAACTGACATTTATATTCAGTGAAGTCTTTCCTTGACATTGAAACTGAACTGCAGGACTCATGTTTATGTCTGAAGGTTGCAATATCATTTTAATATTATTTGTAGACAGTTCAAATTTATCTGTTTAGTGCACATCCTTGTTTTGTTTTTATCTTGATACCTTGATGTCAAACTGGAGGTAGCGCTTGTCCATCTCTCTAGACACCACACTCTCAATGACTTCCACAGGCACTAGCTGGTAGCAGTCAAAGGCTGGGCAGAAGATATTGTGGGCTTCACCCTCTTGGATCTTTAGATTTAGAAACCTGAGGAAGCACAGAGACATCACAAACATTGATGAGGTATACAGAAACACACTGAAGAAGATCAGTGTAATGCTGCATTCGCATGGATTCAGGCAGATGGTAGGTGCCAGGCGAACGTTGTAATGTTTACGAAGAATGGATTAAAATATCTTAAATAAAAATATTTTGTGTTTACTGTGTTGAATCCATGTGAATGAAGCATAAGGAAATTAGCTACACCCTGAGCCAATCTGCAGAGTCCACAAGCCAAACCAAAACATGACTTACCCTTCCCAACATCCTCTGCAGAACTCATGGCCACAGGACATGTCAACAGGTTCCTCAAAGACGGAGATGGAAGACATGCAGATACCACACTGTGACACAAAAGAAAAGAGATACCATCTGTCTTACAGCCACAGCAAAAAATAGTTTCATGTCAGTCTAGACATATAAAGCCTGATGTATAAGATAATATCCTGGTTTCTAATTCTTAAAACTCTGTGTCTAAAGGCCCTCAAGTACAATTCATGTATTATTGCATCACCCTCTGAATGAAAACACATGCTGCTTTTGAATCTTGGGTACAGGCATGTCAAAATGTGGTGATGGGTGGCATAATTTTAAATATTTAATGGGACAACTAAGCTAGAAAAACTATGCCTAATAAGTTGATATGTCAATGTGTGTAAACTATGCACAATGGCAGCTCTTGATTAATGAAAAAACACAGTGTCAGAGGTCAGCCCAGGCTGAGATGATGACGTCTCATTAGCATGTGGATTACTGTTTTGTCATCAGTTGTATTTTCTCACATCCACAGAAAGTTGACACACAAACAGAAACACACAGGGACAAATACACACTCACACACACACAGGCCTTGTTACAGTGAAAGACTGACCCTAACAAAAGACACAGAGGAGGCAGTGTACTTCAACAATGTAAGTATTGATTTGTGAAAGAGCAGAATGTGATATAATCAACTGTAACCTTTAAATGGGCCCTTGAGTAGAGTGGGTCGATTGGCACAGTGCAGTTCAAGGCACGCCTTTTCAGAACCACAACAAAAGGTACTGTCAGACAAACGCAACCTATAATTTCTCATAAAGTAATTGATAAATCAAGCCTGTGTCAGCTTTCACTGTCACCTATCAACAGTTAAGTTCACATACCGAAACACTCTGGATTGAAATATCCACCCAAGGACAAATCATCATTCATGCAAAGACATTGTGTCTTCTAACACTAAACTTTTCAGAGACTGGCAAACACTGCTGGATTTTCCCCACAGGTAGCAATGTCATTTCAAGAGCTTAAGTCCCTCATCACCAATATTGTATAACTTCTGTAGAAGGGATTTACTGAAAGGATCAGCTTTACATCATTATTGTGTACATAAATCCTCATATGCATGTAATAGCCAAGGAAGTGCCACGTTTATGCTCACAGTGACATTCCACCTGTCGTATACAATACAATTCACACTATTTACTCAAACACAGCAGTCTGTATGTGTCACCACAAGTGCAGATATATATATATATATATATATAAATATATATATGTGTGTGTGTGTATAGCAGAATGTCTTTTGCTCACATTTAGCACGTCAAAAAGCTTTTAAATAGTTTTCCATACTGAATAAGGAAATAAATCGATAATTAACTGTAGAGCTGCAATGATTAGTCAATTAATTAATTAGTTGTCAGTTGTTATACTGACTACACTCTTTTGCTAACTGTTAGTTGTCCCCTATTACATTAACTGCCAACAATTTTTATAATTGATTAATCATTTGAGTCTTTTTTTGTTTTTTTAAGAAGAAATGTCCAAATTCTCTCATTTCAGCTTCTCAAATGTGACAGTTTCTGGTTTCTTTGGTCCTCTGACAGTAAAATGAATATCTTGGGTCGTGGACAAAACAAGACATTTGAGGATGTCGCTTGGGCTTTGGTTAACACTCATTTTTTGACCATTTTCTGACGTTTTATGTGGTAAACAACTAATCCATTAATCAAGAAAAAGATTAGATTAATTGATAATGAAAATAATTGTTGGTTGCAGCCCTAATTAACTAGATTTTTATTTAAGTTAACACATATCCTTAACACTAATTAGTAGATGCGGCAGCCAACTTTGCCTTTCTATGCACCTGACCTCCTCTGGGACACCCTGATTGTTATCAAACACACTTGATACCTTCATTGGCAGGTTTCTATAGTGAGGGGTCCAACTGCCAACAGCATAAACGACATATCACATTACCATGGTAATTTCCATCTTGACAACTGCTCACAAAGAAGACCGCTGAGGAAAATGTCAAGCATGTTTGATAATTATCAGAAAATCCCAGACAAGGTCAGGATAATAACAGGGCAATTAAGCAGGGGGTGCGCCGACCCTCTTGCAGCAAGGGGGCAATAAAGCTCCATAACGCTCCTGTAGACATGTAGACTGTCTAAGAACATCTGTAGAAAAACACACATTCCATGAGGATTTGACAGTACATGTCATGTTTATGACTCTTTGATACTGCAGTTGTTGCAAGCTGGAGGAGAAAATCGATAAAGCATAGGACTGGTAGGTTTTCATATCAATTTTGGTCAGTCTATCTGGTTGACAATCCCATTTTACTGCAATAAAAATTTGTTAAGTGAGATAAACAGGCTGAAAACTTATTATTACTTCTTATTAAACATTGTATTAGATAAAACAGATGTTGACAAAATTTTACTTTGGAGACACAATTCGCTGCAGAAAAAAGGTAATAAATTGCAATATATTACAATATATGTTATTGCAATACTCAGCATATTGCAAAATGTTTAAAAATCATAATAATATCGTATTGTGACTTGAATATTGTGATACTGTTGTATCATGGGTCCTCTAAAAACAAATATTTTGTTACTTGCAACTGGTCATGGGAAAGGGGCTTGAATTTTAATTTGCAGACAATACTTGATACTCAGAGTGGGCCATATGGATAAAATCAAATATCATAATTTTTTTGACCAAATACCTTGATATTGATATTGTGACAATTCTGTAGGGATGACTATTGGTGCTTTCACAACATATTAATACAATGAGGTGTTTGATAAATAATCAGTAATGCGGATAAAATGACTAAGTGGGTAAAGCAAATAATAGAGCAGCTAGAAAAGCCTGATAAGTTGAGAAACTTCACTTTACTGTAATGCAGCCCTTACAATTAGGAAAAGACAACATTTATACCATATCATGACACAACGATATCCAAGACGATATCTAGTCTTGTGTCACGATACTGGTACAATATTAATTGCCCAGCCCGTGATAAAGGAACATGTCTCCCAGTGCAATGGAGTGGCTCACTGATTTGTTTTTAGTAGCTTTTGGATAATAGTGTAGGTCTTAAAATCTGAAACGTAGGAACATTATCAATTTTCAATTATTATCAATATGCAATTACCTATAAACTGTCAACAATCTACCTGTTTATGTTAGCTGTGAGTGAAAATATGAGCATACAGCTACTGTGTATGCCACTTTGCATAAAAGTTATTTTGCCAGTATCCCTATGCCCTGTAAATACAGCATCCCATCAGGGGAGCAGCATGATGAGCATGACATTTCAAGACTGAACAAACAAATTTGGAGGTCTCTGTAGTTTGATTGCCAATTCCTTCGTGTGTAACACAGAAGCAAAAGGTCACTGTGGGATGTTCTACCTTTTTCAATCACTGGCCTATGGACAGTTGAAGTGTATACACTAAAGACATCTTTATTTTCTTTATACGTATTTCAATATTCTCTCATGTTCAGAGCTTGCCGACACCAAAATGAACAAACCACTTGGCCTCTCAGGAGTAGAGGAAGTCCTGCTTGTGTTTATGTTTGTGGGGCAGGCCGCTGGCATGAATACTAATGCTTGCTCGCAATATGATGCTGGGAAATAATGCAACATTATGCAGAAAGACAGGTGTGGCAGTGAAAATTTAAAGAATTCAGCAGAAACACTTGAGGAAATGTGTGGCACCGTAGGGACTTGATTTAAATAAACATTGGTGTACAGTTTTTATGGGTACACTGCCAGTTACTATTAGTCTGTGCGCTTCTGAGCTAGCTTTATCCTTTGCTGCTGTAGCAGCAGCTTCTTGGCCAGGAAAAGATGCAGCTCCCTGGGGCTACTCATCCTGTGGTTTAATTTCATCTGATGGCCCTCCACTGATAAGTACAGTTAAATGATCGACTTAACTAAAATGATGTTCTCATCTACCATATCTGCAGCTTACATTTAAAGTTTTCTCTTAACTTTTTAACCTAAAATTTATGACAACTAAACAGGAGTTTGGAGCCAAATGTCTAACTTATTTTTGGTCTAACTTGGACTACCAGTTCAATGTCAAATGGGGAGCTGAGCACCAATTTTGCTAGAAAAAGTGACTCTCAATTTTTTTCCTCATTCTCTTATTCGACTAATTTAATGTAACTGAAAGGGAACCCAAAGACATCTCTCACCAGAGACGACTCCTCGTCAGCAGGTATGAGGCTGATTTGGTCTGGAGAGGTGATGGAGGATCGGGTGGTGCGTGGCGTCCGGGGCGAGGGCAAAGTGTCCCAGGCGTTGCAGCCACTTGGAGGTGGGTTGGGCATCTGTACCCCTGAGCGTTGGCAGCATTCCTCTGCATTGGTCATCCAGGCCTCTAAGAGCTTCTCTCTGTCCCAATCTGATGCCAAAAAAGGAAGAGAGATATTTAAAGAGGAAGAAATGCTTACACATAAAACCAAAAAAGACAAATAATAGACATAAATGAGAAACCTGATAATTTTGTTATGAGCACAAAGGTATGACAAAAGAGTCTGGATGACTGTCAAAAAAAAATTAAGCTGAGACAGGGAGAAAAGAAAATAATTACAGTAGGAGAAGCGTACAATGTAGTAAAAATCCAATTCTCATAAAACCTGGAACATTAAGTTTGAATGGCCGACTGGGCTGGCCTTTTAAAGAAACAAAAGATCCTAACATATTTTATTTTTACCACAATCATTAAAAACCATGTGATAATCTAACAGACCAGGCCCAGTTACATAAAGCTTCTAACAGTGTTCCTATCTAGAATCACAGAGTTGATCATATAATCATAAAAACAAAAACCATTATGTATTTTGTGATCATATTTTATAAATCTTCATGAATCTAGGCCCTAAACAGGCATGGATAAACACCAAAGACAACATGGGACAGAAATCCTATTCAGGCTGATAAAACAAGAGTCCTTCTCAACTAAAATCTCATTTCATCCACACAAAATGATTTCAAATAAAAATGTTTTTTTTTCTGTCCATCTTGTCTCATATTTGTAAGAATCGGTAAGCGCATTGCTGAATCCTCCAAAGCCCACACAAATCCCACTTCTATGGCAACACCACCACCTAAGCCTTTCAAACAGCCAACAACATAGACCTGCTGCCATCTGGTTTTCTGTTTTAGAATAGCTGTTCAATCTCACATTAGCACAGGAACAGGGTTGAGAGCTTTTCGGTATAAATATTGAATGACTTGTGGACTGTGCCTGAGTCCAAATTTTTCTCTGACGAAAAAGTCCCCTCCTAAAATAAGGAACATGACCCGGTCAACTGTGCAATTAGGCCATTATCAGCCTCGAGACACGTTTCACCACCAATCAAATGCCTCAGACTCTAAATGGCCTCGTTTAGATAATGAATATTGCAACAATTTCCCCCATCTCCATTCAATTAAAACTCATCAATGAATATGACCCTATCTTCATGCTTTTGGGCATTAAAGGCAGCCTGAAATTAAAAGTCTTCACATTTAGTCTTAAATATCAAAAATGAGCTGGCAAACAGAAATTGTCAGAAGCACAGGCAGATTGACAGGCTGGCAGCTCGACAGGAAAGCACCAAGAATTTTGATGATAAGACAAGACTAATATGGAAATATAAAAGTTCAGAAATGCGTGAAAGTTTTCACAAGAAATGAATGATACATAAATCCAAAAACCCTTCTCACCAGGAAATTAACTAAAATCCTGAAATGGTCCATCCCTCTTAAACAGAGAGACAGCATTCCCATGACAGAGGTGAATAAATATAGCAAGAATCTGGGGTCATTCTCTCCCCTCTAAGCTCCCAAAAGTATGTCTAATATGTAGCACACACAGCTCAACAGCCAGGCACTCAGACCGCTGAATTAGTCAATGAGGTATTTAAAGCCTGAAAATCAACCACAAACTGTGACACATTTTTTGAAGTCCTCCACTAAAAATATCTAAGCCACATTTTAAATTAAGACGGGCGATAGTTTTTAAGGCTTCAAATTCAAAGGAATCATGTATGAAGTTTATCATACGTGCTACAGTATCTTAGCTGGGTTAAGTGAAGCTAGTTTGAAAATCCATGTCTTAAGGCTGCAAATCAAATCAAAACTGTGACACTTGGCCAAGCTTAAGTTATAAGAGCATCAGTGGAATCATTCAGGGCAAGTGACTGATGTCTGTGAGCATGAAGAATGTGGCAAAATGAATTTCCTTCACTCTCCTTGAGTTAAAAGGCTTTCACTGATTTGGTCTAATGGCAACATATGTCTTTTGGATGCACGTGTGCAAGATTGCTGTGACGACTTGAAGTTAGCTGGACGATCATACGTGCTATATTTCATATGCACTGAACTGTGCGGATGTGTACATTAAGTTTATTTGTGAATGTGGATATATTACACTCTTAATAAAGCTTGCAAATTGGTTTTTAATTCATAACTACCACCACTTCACACACCAACAGATTTAGTAAGGTGAATGACATGACTTAAAGAGGCTCTAAGAAACTGTTTGTTGATTTGAAAGCACGTTTGGACAAAAGCAGTAGTGTTTCCACCCAAATAATCACAAAATATAACACCAAAAATACAATAATCTAAAGAAAAATTCCCTCATGCTTCTTTGTAACTGACAAACATACTACTCACTGTAACTTTGCCTGTGAAAATGCAAACACAGACTCTTCCAGTTTGCACGCTAAAATCGTTGTGTTTGATTTCAAGGAGAATCTGACCCTGTGTCAGGCATTAAAGGGGTAGTTTGAATTATTTTAAGTGGGGTTGTGTGAGGTACTTATCAACAGTAAATGTATTGTCTACAGTAGATGTCAGCAGTATAGTATTTTTTGCACACAAGCTGTAGATCAGCTGTTTGGGTCAGAGTTACAGCTGTTAATTCAAAAGAAAAAAAAAGGACAAGAGGACACCTTCATGAGTATACAGAAGAAATTTTGCAGATGGAGACTTGGGGTGGTTTATCATAATCCTCTTCAGAAAAATGATCACTGCAAATGCAGAGTTATACCTGTTTTGCAGGTTGAGTGCTGATGTCTATATTCAGTGAAACTAGCTACAGCTAGCACACCCATGTCAATGCAAATGGAACTGCAACATGGGCAAAAAATTAGTTAATACACATATTAATTAATCGTACAGTCTTTTTGTGGACTTCCTTTAAAAAAGACAGTCTATGTTGTGGACAATGTTATTTATAATAAATGCCAAGTGTTTGAGTACACTGACTTGAGGAAATACAAGTAATTCCTCACATATTTGGTGGAAAGGACAAGCCCACTAAAATAGCATTTAAAGCATGTGATGACGACACTCTCCACTGAGAGCAATAAAAATGAAATTCTTTCAGATAACAAAGGCTGTTCACAACTCGCCTCTTTGACTGCAAAGAAATCACTGGAGTGTAGCATGAAGTTTATAGGAGATATGGCCTCTCAAATCCCAATACAAACAAAATATAAGACAGTTTAACAATAAGTGTTTTCTTTCTACAAGTAAACAGTGAAATAGAGTTTGTTTAATAAGTGCATGCTCTTTGTGGAAACAACTAGAACTACAAAGGAAAAAAACATTGTAAGATTTTTGTAAGCATATCTCTGTTTAAAAGGCAATATTTCTGTACAACCTTGATTTAATATACACTGCCTATTTTCTTTCTTTTTTACTTTTCTTTTTACTTTATTGGATAGTGGCCGTGTAGAAACACAAAGGAAACTTAGAGAGACAGAAAGTAGTGTCATGCAACAATGGTCCACAATCAAACATGGGATGTTGTGTATTTATGGTATCTGTTTAAACCACGGGATCATCAGGATGTTGCCAATGTCAGCCATTTTAAGGACAAGCAACTACTCTGAATGTGTGTAATTATGTGTTTGTGAGTTTAATAGTACCATGGGCACGTAGCAGCGCCTCTGCAGTGAAGAGAGGAGCCTGCAGCATGTCGGCGGTCTCCACTATCAGCATGTCCTTCAACCTCCGAAGATCCTGAGGCCGCAAGCCCTCATACAGCTAGAGGGGGGGGACCAGGGAGAGGAGAGGACAGAGACAAGAGTGAAGGAAAGGAGGATAATGACAAGAGGAGAATAAGAGAGGAGGGAATCAAGAAGGGTAAGGAAGAAAAAAGAGTAAGGCAGAGAAAAGAAATTAAAAGAGTAGAGGGAGTGACAGAGGGTGAGATCAGGGGAAAAGGGGGGAAGGAATTAGGGTGGGAGTAGAAAGAAAGATGGAACAAAGGGGAGGAAGAGAATTAAAGTATTAAAAACAAATACAGATGATTGCTGACGCATGACCAGGTCAGGCCAATGAGCTGACACACTGATGATGATAGGAGTCACATGCCTTATGACAGACTATTTTGTGTGACTACTTTGTATGTTTGTTTGTGTCTAACCAAAGCGTCTGCAATGTGATGTGGGGGCCTGGCCAGCAGAATTCCAGGAAAATTTTAAACACCAGGCTAAAGACAAATAGTGTCTCATTCCGAGAGAAAACTACAGACCTACAAACTCTGAATGACTGAAAAAGGTTCAGTTCTTACAAGATGTTTCTCTTCTATTCATTACTTATGAAACCTAAAGTGTGAGGTTTATCATTAAAATGTTGCTCTCAGGAGAAATGATACTTTAATTGTAGGTCTTATTTGGTAGCAATATTACAATACCGACAAATTATGAGTTATTTACAACCCTGTTCAAGTTTTGCTATGTAAAAGTATCTAGGGCAGCTCAATTTAAGGTTTTATTTGATTAAACAATAACAATGACAAAAAATGCCAAAGGCTTCACTCATTCAGCGGTTACTCTTTTAGGAACTACATGGAGGTTTGGTGCTGGTAATGTTGTACGTGACACCAGTTGAGAGTGACAGACTGAGAGCCGTACACCCTCTGCCTCTTGGTATGTTATTCTGTACCTCTCTTCGGTCGAGGGCTGCGTACTCTGCCTCTATACCCTCTGCCTCAGGGGCAAGCGAGAAGACCATCTGCGACTCCAGGCACAGAGCCAACTCCTTGTGGTGCTGCTTCTCTGCACAGTCACATGGAGTCTCGCGGTTTTCGTTCTCCGCAAACAGGTCCGCTTCTCTCTGCACCAGGAACTGAGAGAGTGAAAACAAGAGAAAAATTTGTCTTTGAATAATGGAGTGCATACTATATGCAGGGACAGGTAATAAAGCTCATGAGTTTACATTAGTGCTGCAACTGCCAGTTATTTTCATTATTGATTAATCTGTTGATCATTTTCTTGCCTAATCAATTAGCTGTTTGGTCCATAAAATGGTGAAAAATGTTGATCACCGTTTCCCGAAGCCCAAGGTCCACAACCCAAAGATATTCAGTTTACTGTCACAGAGGACTAAAGGAACAAGAAAATATTCACATTTGAAAAGCTGAAATCAAAGAATTTTGTTTGTTTCTTTTCTTTAAAAAAATGACTCAGTAGTTGCCTAACTGATTAATTGCTCAATCGTTGCAACTTTAATTTCTAAATGTATTTTAAAATCACAAACACAGTGTAGTTGCACCAGTAACAGGAGTGCCACTAACCCTGTGTTAGTATTTAATATAAAATACCATGTAATTATGGCAGACATGCTAGTCCAAATTATTTTTTTATTTACTGTGACTGCAGTTATGACTTACAATTTTTTAAGTTTTAGAACCCATAAGTAGATTGCACTTGTACATCTTAACATAAATTTTCACCTTCAGAGTCGCAGCATTTCTGAAAAGTAGCAGCAGAGAGAATGTCTCCTTTTGATTGTTACTGTGGTACATCTGAGTACAAAAAATTAAATAAGTGCTTTTCACAGTGGCTGAACCACTTAAAGAAAACTGAATGAACTGTTCTCTCAAGTATGAATATGCAATTTCTTCCATTCGTTCTTTTCCACTTTGCTATTTGCTACATTTTCCAAAGTCCTGTGCAGGGTTTCTATCTTTCTATCACAACAGACCTGCCTGCATCTCAACTTTGAGGTTTGGTTCTGTATGTGGTGTAAATTGCATTTTTGGACAGAATTAAATTCAAATAAAAGCTCTACAGTAGAAAATGACATAATTAAAAATCATAGATAGGGATGCTAAAACGCATTTTAATTTGATTGTCTACAGTTAGTTGTGACACCACGGTTGAATCCATCTGATAACTGTGGTTGTTTATCTTATGTACAATAAATCCTTCATCATGGAGATTACACAGCTAGGTTGTACACAAAATCCATTTCAAAATTAAACTCAGATCTTTACAAAGGCAGATATTCAGAATCACACAATGATCATTAATCTATGGGACTTTTGTATGTGATGCATCCTGCCCCAAGGACTAATAAAAGTGTTTTGTGTTGCACGGCATCTTTCCAGAACTCACAAGGGAGTGGTTTGATCAAACAAAACATAATGGATGTGATCATCATGCAAATTATTGTCCTTTACTCAGGGTTGTGACTGCATCCAACAAAAAAGCCACACACCAGCCACTATCCTACAATATTCATAGTTCAAGAGGGCAGATACTAAATAACTGCTGTCAACATTGGGGTTACTCTGGCCCCTTTTATCTTCCCTCCATTGAAATTGCTCCCCGCCCAAGTGAAATTCCTCAGTTTCAGTCTATGAAGCCTTTGATCTATACCTAAATTATTAATACTTGAGAATATATTACATTAGTCCGCAGTGAAAAATATCCACAGGGATTTTGGAATCTCACCTCGACACAAGTCTTCATGCCTGAGGCAGCAGCATAGTGCAGACAGGTGTTTTTCTTGTTGTCGGTAGCATTGATGTCAGCGGTCTCGTACTCTCCGTGGTCTAGCTTTGCTCCGGTCCATGCCAGGATGATTTGTAGACATTCTGCCCGCCGCTGCCTGTCTTCATACGGCCGTGAGATCCGGGGCTGCAGTGCCCCCTCTGAGGTCAGGATCTGGGGCCCCATGCAGAGAAGGTGCAGAGATGTCTCGTTGTGCACATTACGCTTGTTAGGATTCCCATCTTTGCTTAGGAGAAAAGACCTAAAAGAATAAGACAGGGACAGGAATAACATGTGATTTCAACTAAACTCGTTAATTAACCAAGTTAAGCTTAAACTTTTAATTCTAACTTTTTCAGGTTTGATCAACAAAGTAACTTACTGGAGTTTACATTTATTGGCCGATATTAGGGCTGCACAATCGAATTATTATCAGAACTGCAATATGCTCAAGTGCAATATCCAAATCACAGAGGCTGCATTTTTGATACGAGTAAAATGTGGCAGAGATGCTCTGGCCTACAAATCTTGTTCTCCACATGCAAGACAACATGTTTGGTACAGCAAATGTAATGTCATCATGATTTTAACTGTTATTTTTTTTTTTCTGTGAAAATGAAAATGATTACAATAATTCCCACTAATCATCAATCATATCACAATCACAATATCTAACAAAATAATTGTAACATGATCTTTTTTTAAATATATTGCACAACCCTGGCCTATATGAATTTACAGCATGTAAATAACATTAAAAGCATTTTATCTTCTGACAAACGAATTAAGAGTAGAAATAAGCAATTACCGATATCACTTATTTCTTTAATACATAACTGATTTGAGTTTTAGTGTAACTGTACTGTATATTCTAGAGCACTTTAAGTAGTGTACTAAGTAGTGTAGTGTACTACAGAATTAAAAAGTAAAGATCCGTGTGGAAATGCACAGTGCACTTCAGGTAAATTAATATCCAAATCAGTTCATCATTCTGAGTCTCAGAATTTCAATGCTCCACGTGGAAATTAGAATCATCAGAATCAAATCTATCCAGCTGTGTATTTTGCTTTACTTTGCCTTCTTATGTACTGACATTTAACAACCCTGAGGAAATCTGAGGAAGAGCCTTGAGCTCGAAATGTCACTAGCTGATAAAATCTGTTCAACTGGAGCATTTTAGTGTGCAGATCTATTGGTTTTAACTCTGTTAGACATCTTACAAGCCTCCTAGCATCTTTTTCGTGTCAGGTAGGAGGGCAAAATTGAGCAACCATCCTATTAGCAGAGAAACAAAAGGGCCTGACAGAAGTAAAGATGAATACATGCAAGGCTAATAGCTTGTGGGATGAGAAGCTCTTGGAGCCCCATCCTATTCCATCCCAGCATGTTGCATTCCTGAGAGGTGCTAACAGATGGCTATGTGGAGAGACAGATGGGACAGAGACATATAGAGACAAAACATGACATTTTTTCTGTTACGATGCAATAATACAGTACTAGATGGGATCAGCTGATTAGCCACAGAGTGCTAAAAAAATAGAGAGGTGATCAAAGTATACTTGCTATCTGCTCTATAAGAAATACGAAAAATAATTTAAGTAATAAATAACGTGATGAAAATAAAAAATAAATAAATAAATAAAATCAGGCCCTCATCTACCAACCCTTAGATATCTATTTCCCCCTAACTGACAGCAGCCAGCACAAAAACATGCAGCTCTGAATATGTACATTCTGTCTGCTTGCTTCCTTGTTTGTTTGATTTTATCTCAGCAATATTCTGACCTGAGTAGGCGTGTCATGGCGTGCCGGGCAGCATAGTGCAGTGGAGTGTTGTGCTGGTAGGACTCTCCATATGTAGCGTTGGGATCCAGAGCCTCCTTGAACTGCTGGTTGCTCTCGTACAGTTGGCAGGCCAGCACCTCATCCCCGTTGATGAGAGCCTTACGGAACTTGGTCGCTGTGTTGCCCATCTCGTCCAATAACGTAGGTTCAAGCTGTCTGACACAGCAGCTTCTTAAGTCGTCTTCAATCTGTTCAAGTCCAACAGGCCAGCATACTGAATGTCCTAAAGAAAGAAACAAGAACAAGAATTTAATTCCTTTATGGCTCTGTCCAGTTCCATCAAGGCCTTGCTAACTAAAAAATGGTGACTGTCTTGTCATTAAAAAAATGTAAGTCTATTTTCCCCATAAGCCAAACACAATGTCACCATTGTTTCAAGAAATCAGGGCTGCATTTAAAAGTATTATTCACTTCCACTCACTCTGAATCACAAGGATGAGAGCTGCATCTCCAAGGCTGCTCAGGCTGCTCTGCCACAAGCCCCTGTGTCAGCATCACCACTGCACTGTAAACCACCTCTCCCTGTGTTTCTCTTTTTATTTTTTGTTTTGAATAACTAAACATGGTGCCAACAAAGCTCAAACAGAGAGAGGGACAAGACTTCCTTTGGCATCACCAGGAGCTTCCGCCTCTCCATGCCAACACTGCCCATCCCACTGAGGCCAGGAGTCATTGTGAAGCAAGATATGGTCAACTCAAGAGCAACACGCAGCGAGTCAGCATTTCGCTTCCACCAGAGCACCATATGGTCATGACTGTTTGGGCAATGTGATGCTTTTATATGTTTCTGGTCAGCTACAGCACAAATCAACAGAACACAAAATCATGTCCTTCAGCACAATATTTTCATCTTCATGACACTAAAATTTATTCATACTGAATTCACTGCTCACTATCATGCATATCCTTCACTAGAATAGTGTAATCAAATTTTGACATTCCTTTATAAGACAATTGACACTATTTCACAGTTTATGTACACAAAGTCAAGTATGTGGCTGAATCTGACTCCATGGGCTAATCTTCACACAAAGTCAGCAATCTAAAAATACATAAACAACTGTGTGTGTGTAACAAATAGGAATGGAACAGGAGGGCTTTCCAGGTAATTTTCTAATTATCTCATGTTCCAGGGAAAAGTATTACTCACTATAACTTGGGGAATTCACAACATCTTACTAAGAAAAACATGAACAGAATAAGAAGTTGAAGAAAAAATACACATATACATGGATACATACATGTAGACAGCGAGACTGCTGTGGTGATTTTAGTTATTATATCAAACACAATAGCTTTACACTCAATTTCTAGATTGTTAGGTAGCTCAAACTATTTCAGTATAACAACAGCCCTGCAATTAATCTTCCCTTGTTTTTGTTAAAACCAGGAAACTCAAGCAAGAAAGAATTGTGAGCCTGGCAGGTTGTCCAGAAGGAAATATGTACAATGTATTGAATTAATTATTATATGAATTTGAAACTCCACTATACCTGAAATTAGGCCTGAGAACTTAAAGCCATGTGTGTCTCAGAGGTCTTGATTCAACTTAGGCAGCTGCTACCTAAACAGATAAACTGGCAACTACGTACACAGTATATCTTAAAGATGGTTTGATATCACTTTTTCATGCCCAATGCTGATGCCAATCACATAGCCTTGAGTATCTGCTGACATAGATACCAATTCAATACAGTTAAACCAATCCAACGCATTTTTAATCTCTCTTAAATACTTCCCCTCTTCCCCCCTCTCTTAAACAACTAAGATGTTAATGATACATTTGTGTATGAATGCTTTTTGCTTAACCCAGGCATCTAAAAAAAACATTATACTCAAACTGTGGAACAAATACGGTGTGTTACTTGTGACACATCTCTCTTACAGCATGTTGCTAAAGGTTTAGTTAAGCATTTAAGAGACATTTTAGACTAAAGAACTGTTTCGTATTATACCCATTTTCCTCCTGATATGCGAGCCAGTAATTTTGGCCATTATCAGACTGATACCAATGTTGAGTATCATAGTGGCACATCCCTAGTATATCTTTAGTTAAGTTATGAGGTGCTCACATACTACAATTAAATGAAGATCAAGTGCAGTAGTCAATTGCCCATGGTCATGTTCAACTTTTTAGGAAGCTTGGTGAGAGAAATCCTCAACGAAAACACCCATTGTGGAATGGAGGAACAGAGGCTGGACCAGAAAGGGATGGGGCATGAACTCGTCCTTCTCTGACACCCTGCAACAGACTTAAGTCAATTAACATGCATGACTTACCATTTGCTCTTTATTCAGCCGACCCACCTAACTAAATACTGTATACTTTTTTCACATTTTGTGAATCAAACGTGTTAATTGAGTGCCAATACGAGGAGAGGTTATAATCTCCAGCCACACTTGCAATAGGAACCATAACATTAATACGATACACATACACCACTTACACGTTATAAAATTATACATCATTTAATTAGTGATAAGGCCAGTCAACTTCCCCTGCATCACTAAATCCGTATCAAGTTCGTGCTATGTAAGAAGGACAGACACAGTCATAACCACACACAGTTGGAGAGAAACACGGACTATGTCCCACCTTGGTGAACACTTTTAAACACCTTATCTTGAGTTATACAGTCTCACAGTTGGTAACACATACTACTCGATAAGGTTAACTTGCTCTCTCACTGAATAACTAATTAACGTGCCTGGTAATAGTTAACGACACTTCTCCACGACAGATCCAAACAACATCTAATTATAACGTAGCCATCCAACACTAGCAGCTAATGATATAACTAAAAATTTAACAGTTTGTGCGCGTAGCTTGCCACTTGTCACTAAACTCCTTCATGCAGGCCTTTCCCCATGTTGTGTGCTGTTTACCGTTTTCGCTAGCTCAACCCGACGCCTGCCCTGTGTTGTGTTTTGTTAATGAACAGTCCGCAATAACGCTTTGTTATATGTCTGGTTAATGAAAACACTCACCAGCCGACTGACCTTAGATAACGCGAGCTGCAAACCATTCCGTTTGTTGATAGGACCCGTGCTAATCACAATGCACAGGATTGCTTGCTAGCTATATGTTATTCAAAAACATAAAAACATCATGACGCTACCATCTGCGTTGGCTAACGTCAATGCATTACGCTAGCGGGTCAGCTAGCAAGCTAACCGCGCTGCTAGCCAACTTAGCTAGCACAGTTGATAAACTCACAGTAAACAATGAGTAACAAGTATTCATACTTACACAGACGGTTCATCTCGCTGTTATAGATCTTGTGAATTAAGTGTCACTCGCTGGCGGAATAAACAGAGGCTTTTCTTGTTACGTGAGGCGTTTCGTGTTAAGTGAGGCTATCCATAAATAATGTGTGCTCAGAGCAGTGATGTTGTTCCTGTCAACTCTCCGTTGACTCTCTGCTGGCTGCGAGAGGGGTTGCCAGGTTTCAGCACAACCCCCGAAACAAGCGGAGAAAGATGTGGTTCTTTTAGCAGTTCTCAGTTTTTTCTCGACCAAGGATACAATAAGATAGAAAATACACCGGGAACTCCCTCATTTTTACGTGGCCTATTTTTCGTACACTTCTACTTATTAATGTTATGTGAAATAACAGCACAAAAGAAATGTCTTAAAGGGATATTAGACTTTTATTAAATATTTGTACAAAACAATAGGCCAAGCCTGGAACTTGATATGCCTCGAACGTAATCTATGCACTATTTTGAATTTAAAAAATAAAAATATTATTTGTTAAACCACAGACTTGAGCATTTTGTAAAATAAATAAATAAATAAAATAGAATATAAAGTAAATAAATAAATACGTAATTAATTTGGAAACTTTTCAAAGACCCCTGACAGAGTGTCACGGATCCCTGAGGGTCTCTGGAACTCTATTTTAAGCACACACTGACACCACTGACGAATTTTTACATCCCAGCGTTGAAATATCGGACTGCTGACATGCAATGACCATGTGCATGTTTTTGTTGGTTTGTTTGTTTCATGTAGCCTTTTTGGAGGCTCACTTTATGGGACTTCCTATTTATCACACTATTTATCTCAAAGACTATGCATGATGATAAATATGCAGGATTCTGCATATTTATGGTGCAATATGGGAATATGAAGGACATATAAGCTTATCCTATTCAACGTGTCAAATCTACAGGTTCCCATGTACAGAAAAGAAATTGAGTCTTCAATATAAACTAAAATAAAAACTTCAAAACTTCAAACCACTTTTTGGCTGACGGCTGTTTTGCATTAATTGTCAGATAAAATGAAGAATTAAGTCAATATCATGTCAGATGCATTCTGTCACTATTCCAACCATAGACTGTAGATTTCAACAGGCTACTGTGGTGATTTAATTTGGTAGCTGTGAGTGCAACAAAAAGCCACTAGAGTGCGACAGAGTCCACAAAAACAAATGATGCTTTTAGATGGACTTGAAGCTGTGCATTTTATCCCCTGAACAGTCGAGGGTTAATATGCCTTCAGTCAGTTTTGACTCTGCCTTTATTGCACATTTAAAAAGACACAAAAATACTCAAAAAGGTGGGTTAGCTGAATTTTATTGGCTTTACCTGTTTTCACACTCCTAAGCATTTAGTGGTTCTTATGTACAATGAACCAGTCAAAATGTATGTAAGTATCAAACCTGTGAGTAATAACAGATAGTAATTTTAACTGGTGCATTCATATACAAACAATTTATTTTATTTAATGCACACCTTAGCCCATCATATGTAACGTATGGGAAACAGTGACAAAAGCTGTCTTAAGTTGAAATAACCACTCAGATACTAAATAGAACACATATGCCTTTTATTATCAAATAGTTCAACATTGCCATGAAGGTATATACAGCTATTATTTTCACGTTTATGAGTGCACAAATTTCATATCAACAGGCCTTCAATAAATAATCTGTAAACACACAACCTCAATGTGAAGGCAGATCCAGTAATGTATGAACAATAAAACATACATAACACTGTTTAAAAAAACATAAGCGTAACTTAAATGCTTTGGCACTTTCAAAATTTCAAATACAGAGGTTGTTCAAAAGTATGTGTAGTCCAGGAGGACAGAATAGATGGAATAAGTCAATATCTCAGGCTGCTGCTGATGTTTATCGTCACACACACACCCCTTGACTTGATGTCATTATTTTAATGTGTTTTTGATATTTCCCGTGTCACCACAAAAAAACAAAACAAAACAAAACAAAACAAAAAACATTCATCACCACCATGATTAATTCTGGGTGCACAAAACAACAAAAGCAAAATAATATTTTTATTCATGATGGCAAATGGAGAACAACCAAAATGACAAAATGAAAAACACTTCAGAGACGACATTTTCAAGGGTTTGTGTAAAAGGAATAGTACGTTGCCATGCCTTTGGATGAGGAGGCTTCTTTGCTATAGGAGCTGCTGTTGGTAACAGCAGAGGCCAAGTCTTCACACTTGATATTAGTGTGCGAGTCCTCTGAGCCAGGAGCATTAAGAGACAAGCGCCTTCGTTTGCAGGCTGAGGAATAAGAATCAGCCTTGTCTAGAGACAGAGCTGATGGCTGTGTCTCTGTCCAAGAGGAGATCAGCCCTCCGCTGCCGTTAACCTCCTCCTCTATCTGTGTTTTAGTTTTGTTTGAGTCCTCTGGAAAACTGGCAGTGGGACTGGGCCTGGGTGACCAAGGCAGGCTGGGGGTAACCTTTCTCTGATATGCTGCTCTGGACCCCCAGCCTGCAGACATGGTGGTGAAAGGAGAGTCTGGGTAATAGCTGAGAGCATGAGATGTTTGCATGGAGAGGGATTTGATGCCATAAGGTAGCAGGGAGCTTGAGTATTCCCCTTCATAGGGTGTGAGATCTAGTTTGTTGCTGGTGCTACTGCTATTTCCTCCTTGCTGCATGGAGGTGACAAACCACCTCTGCGATGCTCCGTCTTCTGTCTGAGGTGAGAGGAGGCTGTTAGTCTGCGGCACCGCTCTCTCGCTGTTGTAGAAGCGATTCTGGGGAAGGTTGTTGACAAATTGGTCCTGGAAGAGGGGCTGCATGGTGTAGCGGGTGCTGGGGACAATCTGGTGGGCGCGGGGAGAGTCGGTTGGAGATGGGGTGAGACGGTCATGCTCTGGAGCTGTGTACATCCTGAAAAAAAAATACATGTATATATGAGCATGAGGTCAAGTGTGGGCTGTGTGTGAGTGAATAAAAAAAGTGTGAAATGTCTGAACTTGCACAGACATGAACAAAAGATCATAAGCTGCTAGATACAAAAAAACAAACAAACAGACAATACAATAGAGCAATAAAACATAGAATTTGATGTATTCTTGTGTTGTAAAAATATAATATTTATACACAATTGATGACTTTTGTGAATATGACTATGAAGTAAAATACTCACGAATCATAATTATCTCTGAATCCTTTGGCAAAGGGGTTATGATCAATTTTCAGCTGTGTGATCTAAAACAGGGCAAAAAGGAAAAATAAGATACACATTCATATATAAAGATGAAGAGAGAACAAATGTAAAGAAGCTTCATGCAGTTACATGTCTATTATCCATTTGCATGTCAGACTACACAAGGAAATAGGACATAGCTGATTAACATTAACATTAACTGAGTTTCAATAAAAAGAAATTACAAATGGATCAAAACAAGACATAACATGCAATTTATGCATATATAGCAAATATTTGGTTTGAGTATATAATAAGAGCAACCTAACTCAAAACCATATTGTGGTATATAAGGGAAGTAAAGTTGAATGCTTCCTGCTTACATCAGTGTTCTGGTAAGCAGTCACAGCTATGAACTGGGTCTCTGGAAAGGTGAAGCTCTGAGTCTTTACGTCACTGCTAATGTCCTCCACGCCATCCTCCGTCATCTCCACGATGTGCAGCCTTGGCTGATACTTGTGCAGCGATTGCAAGACAATCATCTGCATGAATTAAAAAACAAAAACATCCAATAATGTAAAAAAAATAGTTGATAAGCCTAATAAATTGTTTTCTAATTTTCTGAACACGCAAAAAATTGTATTGATTCTCTTGAATTTATGTGCTTCATTTTATTCGATCGTAGTATTTATTTGCATGACTTCTGTTCACAGCAAAAGCATCATGCAATCAGGCGTTGCATATAAAACCCTGCAATTTAAAAATTAATGTCCGTCCAAACATTAATTTTTAAAAATGAAAGAAGGAAAATTTACCCTAATTGTGCTCTATGATGTTCCGCTTTGATCTGAACTGTTACGCAGTATTTACCAGCGTAACGACTGGCAAATATCTAAAATACTAAAAATAACCACAGTTCAATGCAACGAATATTACGTTGACAATTTAATACTATTAATTCATATTAAAACTAGTGAGGGTTAAATGCGTTAATGTTTATTTATCATGCTCTTTTATTGTTACCTGTGAAGTACTGTGACTGGTTCCTTTGTTGTTGGTGAGTTTCAGTTTGCTGAAAGAGATTTCTTGTCTCATCCAATGGGCCCCCGTGTTTGGAGACTCTGGATGAATGTACACTTTGTTCCCTGAAATAAGGAAATATATTTTCAAACATAAACACAACTCCAGTAAAACCCCCAACTGGAGTATGTAAGTGGGCTACTGAAATATGTGCTATAACATGCAAAAATATTTACTTATTTATTTACTTATTTACTTATAGAAGGTATAAGGCAAAAAATAAGCTCAATTTTGCATCGAATAATTTTATTCTTTCAATTAGAAAATCTGAAATAATTTTTCCAATTGTATTTTATTTCCAAGGTTTCTTTAATTGAGGGGTAAATTAATTTATGGAACATGGAACAAAATTAAATGATAAAAATGTCAAATATCGACCTGTTTCAGTACCTTGGCTACTGTTGTCCGCCTTCCCACAGGTCACCCACTTGCCACCTTGAAATCTCCAGTGGTTTGGATCCGCCAGCACCACCTCCACAAACACGTTGTAGTGCGTTGTCAGGTTGAGACCAGCTATGTTAAAACTGAGGAATGGGAACATCCGTCTGCAAACACAAGACATATTCAAATTAATAACAAACTGTACTGGAATTGGCTATTTTTATTTTTTTTTATATACATATATAGAGAGAGAGTAATGGAAATTATCTTACAGCAAATAAAAATGTCACACACACGAATTGAGGCAGTTTCACTTAATGATTGCGTCAAGGTGAAGTTACATCCTCTTTATTCTCACCTGCCCTGCTTGGTGATGATCATCTCGGTCTGGTGTCGGTGGAACTTGAGCCACAGCGGCCGGTTGCAGAGGTAGACCTGGGGCCTCATCCCGGGCCCGCCGGTGGGGAGAGATATGTTGCCAAGAGCGGACCCGGAGCCGGTGTAGGGCGGGTAGATGCACCCCGGGCTCTGCCCGAGCTGGTAAGCCGAACTGAAGTGACTGCGGCCGGCGGCGGAGGGGGAAAATCCCGCGGGAGGCAACACGGAGCCCAAGTGGAGAGATGAGGGGTACCTAGCAGCGCTGGACGGGGTGTAAACCGTCCCACTGGGAGTGTAAGGGATAAAGGAACAGGGGCTTGGTGCTTCTGGGCTTTGTTTGGAAACTGTGGGAGGGATGTAGTACCGGTCAGCAGCACCCATCCCGTGCTCCGTGTACCTGCTGCCAGCAGCCGGATCGTCTCCATCCACAGCCGGCGACTTGCACCTCTCATCTGCTGCTTCCTTCGAAGAAGAGAAAGTACTGCTTTCTCCTTCACCACCGAGCATGACTGCTCTTCTCGTCTTCTCAGTCTTGTCACAGAGGCTGTTCACTTTCTTTGACTCCACTTGAGGGATATTCCTTCCCTCTTCAGGAATCACCGGTGCACTTTTTTATGCAAAAAAAAAAAAAAAGTTCTTGTGGCAACATCCACCGCAGTCTGAATTCTGGAGACAGAAACAGATTATGGTTAAAATCAACCTAGATTACAGTCATTACACTACCTGAGTTACCGACACAAGAAAGGCCTAAAACAAGCTAGCAACCTGTGCGTAAAGGGAGATAACACTGAGATGGTGGAGAAAGTGACTGTCATATCAGAGCCGAAAATTTCTGTGGGCGTATTAGGGTGTGGCTGTGAAGTTTATCAAACTTGAACTGCTGCATTTCAGTCATTGCCCTCTTTTGAAAATCAGAGTAACTCAAATCAAGTCATATTTGGCATATGTATTCCTTTCCCTTTCTCTTTTAATTCGCTTCTCTGTGAAATCAAATTTAGGAGTATTATTCCATTAAATTAAGTCTATTGAAATAAGGCAACGTGCTTTATTAGTTTAGAAGCTAAAATAAAGATGCGATTCACGCCAAAAGTAAGATTGCGGTCATTATGCTCAATACATGGGTGAACTGAGGACCTGTATTTGGATGATACTGGAGGGGAGCCGCCTGAGAGGTAAGAGACAGTTTCTTGTAAATCATATGACAAACTTCAAGTGTGGCACTGATTTTTTGGGGGGTAGTTTTGTGGTGTAAAACTAAAATGAAAGCTCGCCCACGGCACCTGAAATTACGTCCAGTGAACAGTGTTATATAAACCACAGCATTTTCGGTGAAAACAAACTGTGCTATTTTTACTTGTCATATTTTAAAACGAGATAAACCCACGCCTTTACAAAAAAATTAAACAACCTACAAAATGTAAAATAATAATAACAATTCATTTACATTTATTTATTTATTTATTTATTTTATTTATTTATAATTCTTTGTGGGGGGAAACGATCAAATTTACTTACTCTACAAGTAATAGATGGGGTCCTGTTAATCCTATATTATTATTCAGAGTTAATGAATTTGCATTCAATTCTGACGCGGCTTCATGTCCCAACGGGATACCCGACGTGAAAAAGGGAAAAAGCCAATTATTTTTCCGTTTGAAGAAACCGGTGATGCTTCTTGGATCAGACAGTATGATGTGAGAAACCACAACAAACAACTCTAAAATGATAATATAATAATAAACTAAATACATCTGTGTAAGGACATATGCGATTATTTTACCTGGCTTAATTGTCTGTAAATAATCCCAAAGGGTAAAAATATTTTTAGTCGTATTTCGGGGCAAGAAATGTTTTAATTTCTCATTTATTGCAATGTTAAATGAAACAAATATTTAATCAGATACTTTGATAAGACGCACGCGTAAAAACATAAACAAAACATATATTGAACATAAACTTACCAAGCGATTCTCCCTTCTGTTTCAGTTTGCAAATCAGATACAAGGTGCACGGAAATCATTTAAACGAAATAAAGTCTGTGATGAGCGCGTTAAATGAGCTGCGAGGCTGAGCCCGTACCGGTACATGCCATCATGTTGTGTTTGGGGTTCAGGAGGGAGTGTAAGATAAAGCCTGAGCCATGTGGAGGCGGACTGATCGGCGCGTAGCTTTCACCGCTGCTCTCTCGGTGTGGTCGTGACGTACAGATAGCAGCCTATTAACAGTTTCTCGTCTGATCTCCAGGGGAGGGGCAGGGGATCCTCAGCATCATAAGCCAAGGTGTACTATAAGAGCGAGCTCCCCAGTCCATCTGTGAATTGTTTCCATCTCATCATCCTCACAAAGATATCACTATAATAACATTACATAACATCAGGTCTGAGAGGGGGTCTGTGGGGGTCAGTGGTGCAGAGTTTATGGTGACCTTATATTGTTGTGTAACCTGTGTCATTAAGCATGTAGAGCCCTGATGTCTAGAAATAAAAAAAAAAAACCCTATTTGAACAAACAGAGAAAGTTCGGATTTAGTCGTTGCGCAGATCTGGAGTTGGCCTCTAGATTTGCGTCTACCTTTTAAAACTTTTAGATAAAAATTATTCCCAAAAATGCTTAAAATCAACATGAAAGTTGCTGCTAATTTCAATTTCAAGTACAACCCAGGTAACTCAGACAGATAGTGACTCAGTCATTGTGATTCTTTACCTACAATAACACGTTGTACAAAATGTGGCAGACTGTGAAATAAAAACTTGGAAAGTAAATGTACCTTACTGACAATAAGACATAAAATATAAAAATAATAACCACAATTATTTAATTTTCAGGTCAGTTTTGCTACAATAGCTGCAAGATGGAACCTGTCATGATTGAGACTCAGCTGTATCACTGTCTTTGTAGAGGTGGTTAAAGACTAGCTCGGATATACAATCAATATGATCCCTCATATCAATGCTAATAGTAATGGGGCTGAAGAAGGATGAAAAGGAATTGTCATGAGATGGTTAGATTGCTACTCTGTGAGTCATAATTGGGCTGAAATGAGTAAATTCCCTTCGAAGAAACACATCTGTCTCAGTTACCATTAATGATAGTGACAGAGAAACAAAAGACATTTCATTTTCAATATTTATATGACTAAATCAACAAGTTAACTCTAGAACTCACATACAAACTAGTGTATCTGTTGACTGTCTTTGCACCAGTGAAAAGGTACAATGCTCTTGTGGGCAATCACAGGGGTGTTAACCCATCCAACTTGACATGAGGTTGTCACCCCCAATAAACTGTTTCTAAATAAATTATATAATTGAAAATATATGTTTAAACACAACAAATTCAGTGGGAATTGGGGAAATGAAATTAATGCTTTGCTGATTATCCTGATACCTTTGAGGGTACTTCTTGTGTTTTTAAATCTGGGCCCTATTTTTTGTAGATATATTTTTATTTAAATATATATGGCAAAATACAATGTACAGTGTATACTTAAATTTGCTCATTGCAGAAACTGCCACCATGATGACTAATAGGTCCAAAAGTTTTTTGAATTGGTCCAGTAGATCTGGTGGTGAAATGGGCTGCAATGGTTGCAATGTAACCCTTAATGGCAACTGTGTCAACGTCTACTAAAAGTTCTTGTTTTGCCACTGACAGGCAAAACAGATTCTGACAACAGTATAGAAAGGATATAGTGTGAGATTGAAACCCTTCAAAGACACCAGACACATTTAAAAAAATAATAATTTTGGTTACTGGTCTACTGCTGCCTCCATCAGTTATGTTGTTTGTGTTATTGTGTTTGAAGGCACTACTACACCCCCCGCCCAGTTGCAATGAGATCTGAGCCTTTGAATGCTGATGATGAATGTTGTCCGTTAGTTCTCCCAATATACATCTAAGTTTGTTGCAAAAGTGACAAGAATTCATAGATGATTTTGGCTTTAAGGGGACTATCAGATTGTTTTCTCCTTTACTCCTTCAACTTGTTCAGTTCAAAGGAAACCAAATTCAGACTCTAAGAGATGCTGCATTACTGCGTTAATGGCCCGCCGTTTAACAGCTTAAAGACCAGCTCTTCTCTCAGGACCAGACGATGCTCAGCTGCTGCTTGGTCACTCAAGGAAGACTTTGCATGATAAAGACAGTGAGAGGATTAATGAAGCAGGTTGCCACCTCTGAAATAAACACACCGCACATCAAACAAGACAAATCAACTTTTTGGGTAAACTATTTGAACAGCAAACAGTCCAAAGCTAATGCACCACTGCTAATTTGCACTGATAAACTGATTGAGTTGTTTGATTGTTTCAGGAAGTCATGAATATTGAGTAGAGTCTGTGTGTGTTTCGGTGCTCCTAAATTTACTTAGAATGAGAAGTTTTTTTTCCTCTGCGTGCCTGTTTCCCCCTTCCATGCATTATGACAGACTTTTTGTGCTGTTATTCTTATATTACTGAGTTTATTTACATGTAACAAAATGCTCACTCTCTTTTTCTGATTTGTAATGAATTGAAATTCAAGCATATTAAACTCTCTGCCTCTCTTCATCTAGCTTTCTCTTTCTTTATTTAGCAGCAAACTACCCATATGACACACAAACACCTATGGTCACACACTTTGATGGTAAAACCAGTGAGTCAGAAGTGAGAATTTGCGGAGTTTCTATATAAGCTTCCATTTGTCCCAGTGTCGTAGGGGCTCACATGCTCACTCACACTGTGGAAGATTTAATGCATTCACCCTCATTCAGGCATGTCTTTCTAAGTTCCCCTTCCACTCAAAAATGTCTTCTCCTTGGAAGATGTTGATGTTTGACCTTTGGTGTGCAGAATGATGCATGTTTTACACAGTTTTCACATTAATTTTCTGAAAATCTGAAAGTTTCTCTTTGCTCACCATCATCATCTGAGTTGAATGTAGGCATGTGCAAGAATAATCTTGTGACATCACAAGTTCAGAGCCAATCATGGTCAGATATGCAACTTTACGCCTGTTGTGGAAACTTGAAACCTGCCAGTGCACATTAACTGAGAATGGATTTGTCAGTCAAATAGGAAATGTCTTATGACTAGTAGGGGAGACTGACTGTTGCATCACCTGATTACTTGTAATACTGTCAGGTTTACCAATTAGAAAAGTGCTTTAGATTTTTCACATTATTCAAAAATGTTCATTCTTCATTAGTCAATGAAGTTCTTTTGCAAATTGGAGAAAAGTATCTCTCATTGTTGCATCTAACCTCAGCTAGTGTTACAACTCGCAGCAGTAGTGCAGTAGGTTGCTACAGCAAAACTGTTCGTATTTAACTTTAATTTACATAAGCTGTGGTTGTATAGTAGATGTAGTCGATGTAGTAGATGTAGTAGATGTAGTAGATGTTAAACTGACTTTTGTTTGCAGTGGACGCAAATATACCATCTATCAGTTTGACAGATCAAGTGTGAACAACCACTGAGTTACTGATGCTCAAAAAAAATGTTACGACCATCCCTGGTCTCTCCTAGTTGAACTTTTCAAATAAACACAATCTACAAACCTATAATTGCATTCTACCAGACTCTTCAGTTTAAACAGGCATATAGACCCATTGCTTATATACTTTAGCCTTCTGTGATGATGAAAACATACATTTTCCAGCTTAAATCAGCTTATCTTATCACCAAATATGTACAAAAAAGCAAAATTCCCTGCATAAACATCACGCAATGTTGGTTCTCATGTGTTTATTGGGCAGCCTGTCTGTATAATGGCCTCTCTCTCTTCTCTCTGTCACGCTCGATGAGCAGCTTCCCCTAGCTGTGCCTGCTTTTTGACACGTCTAAAGGGCTGTTTCTGACATCTTGCCATCCTGCCGGCCACCCCTCCCACAGCGCTCATGCCAGGCAGGAGGAAAAAGCTGGTGACCTGGCCACCGCCGCCCTGCCCTAGGCCACTGCCACCCTGCTGGCAGCAGAAGGTCTGTTGGTCTGAAGCCATGCCAGGAACTCTGGTCGCCGCAGCTCGTGATGTCACGACAGACACGCTCCAGGGCGAGAGCTCTGATTGGCTATGAGGATTTGCTTTTCTCACTTCCTGGGAAATGCCCTCTCAATAATTACAGACACACAAATGTAATTAATTAACAATTAATAAGCTTTAATTGAATGTGATCTCAGCTCTCTGCCCTCATAGCTGATGAGCTGCCTTCACAGATCATACAGAAAACCAGAGACACGTCCTCTCCTTTTCTGATGTAATTTGAACCTTTTTAATTAAAAATTTTACAACTCATCTTTTACTTCCTTTTGTTAATTAGTTGCCAGTGCATAAAGAACAGACTTCATTTGTGCAGTTTTTCTTGCCAGATCAAAACTAAACTTTCATGTTCAGACAAACTTGAAGAGTTTTGCATTTGAAAATGATTTTCTGTTTTTGACACTCTAGACCGTGAGTGTAACAATATACTGGATTCTTGAGGCCGATACTGATATTACAGAGTAAAAAAATTGCATATCAGCCACTGAAACAATTAACTTCCATTTGCATTTTTAATAATTATAAATAACTGAAATTTACTTGAATTAAGAAAAAGAATAAAATATGCATACAATATTGCTTATAAAACAATAAAGGAATTTAAGAAAAATAAATTGATAAAAAACAATCTACATCAGTTTCTGCAAAAAATACAAAAACAACAAAACAATATCATATGCCAATACCAATATAGATTATAATATTAGAATATATTTGTCTGGCTCTATGATGTACATTTTTATATGAAGCAAACATGTAAACAGTATTGAACACATAAGGAATAATGTACAGTGAGCAGGTTGTTACTGTGAAATAAACCCTGGTGGTGAATGACCCTAATGGGGTTTAACTCACAATAATGACCTGCTCACTATACACTGTTGTTTTCTCACGTATTGCACGGCTAAAGACTTAACAAAAAACAATAATTTCACACAATACATCCATTTAAAAATTATTTTATTGCTCCTACAGTGTCCATGATCAGAACTGTGTTCCTAGCTGTTATAAAGAAATAACAGACCTTAGACTGCTTTAATTGACAGATCAGAATCGAGTATTTAATGAAGCTGTGTAATAAATCATTAGAACACCTTGCTTGACTGCTATAACAGACGCCATCCTTATTCCACAAACCAGTAGTCACCCATTAGAGGTTTTAGAGCAGGGCTTCAAATGGCAGAAGGTGAAGGCCTCTAGTGACCCACTTCCTCGTCTCCCCCCCTACGCTTACATTTATGGTTTGGTCCTACATCCTGTTAAGAGTAGCAGCAGGAGCGGACCATCACATTTGGTGCTCAGCGTGGGGGCGGTTGGTGAGCTGTCATGTTCCAGCTATCCCATGGAGATACACTTCTGCCTCTCTGCGAAGATTTGGTGTTTTCTCATTTGCATTTGCTAATGAGATCCTGTTTGCATGACTTTATAGGGGAGGCTATCTCTCTGAATATCTCTTTACAAATACAGTCAGCAGATGAAGTCCTATTTATTTAACCTTTAATTAACCAATTAGTCCCACTGAGATTAAGTGTGTTTTTCAGGGGAGTTTTGGCCAAGAGAGAATCATTATGGTGATGTAATGTTGCACAAAGGTACAATGATACATTCAAAAACATCTTGTTAGTGGCAGTGAAAGTGTAAGTTTGGGATTGTCAAATCTGATGCAACAAAGGAGCCAAGTTGGCATTCTGAGGTACCTACAGTCATTAGTGAAGCAACAGTTGCAGCAACTTCACAGTGATACTATAAAAGCTCCTATGCTGACTGATCAACAAAGGCAAAGGTCAGATTTTATGCCATCATATGATTTTTGAAATTTGTTCAAACCCAAAACACAACACCTCTTATTTTATCTATCTATCTATCTATCTATCTATCTATCTATCTATCTATCTATCTATCTATCTATTTTTTACTGTCTGTGCTGTCTGTTCTCTGATGACCAAGCGTCATAGCCTGCCCTCACCAGTTCACCCTCATCACAACTTCACACAAGAGATTCATCTTCCTGGGAGCTTTCCTCAGCCAAGACCCATAACTCCCAAAATCGCTTATCCGAAGGGAAGTTTTGGAAGTCTTTGGCCAATTAGGGTCTGTTTAGAGCACTTCCTCGTTATCACCCAATCTGTACTGTTAAAAATTCCTGCCTACCAATCTGCCAGTGTCAGCAGCCCCCCACCCCCTTAATCAATCACAATTTCAAACCAGGTCACAGTAAAGAGCTATTGCTAAAACCAGGTTCATCCTCTGAGACAGTGATATGTTTAAGGCCATAATAGTGAAAAGTGAGATGATCACACCCTTAAAAAGCTTCAAACACATGCTGGATTCAAATGATTTCTAAGGCCCCCTTTGCTTTATTCTCATGGGCTATCACATACTTACCACTGGTAGGTTGTTTTTCCTCCTGACCTCTGACCTCCCCGTAAAACAGGGTTATCACTTTGGAGAATTTCCTGCAGGCTTCCAAAAATACATATGTATTCAAAAATACATGCTTTCCCCTGGCCTGTAGAGTTATTTATCCATCTATCTTTTTTATTGCCGTTAATTACAGATCCTTGGATGCATTGGCCGTAGAGACGTCTGCCCTCTAATGGGACTAGATGGCACTTGGCTTGTGGTGCTCAAAATATAAAAAACTACATGTGAACATTTTAAAACCAGTATCTCTTTCCAAAAATCACGACCCAGTTACTTAAGATAGTTTCATGTCGGAAAGAAAAGAAGGTAGTTTTGGCAGATTCTACTGCAGAAAGAAAATAGTTCTTACATTTATTTCTTATTTTTAATACCAGTCTTACACAGATGTTTGCAGGATGTATATCAATAAGAGAATTAATCTATTTGTGCAAACATTTAGATTAAAAAAATATATAGCGTGGTGACAACATGCCTGTGCTAATTATAGTAAAAAAACAATACCTTTTTCAAGTTTTTAAAGATGCACTCCCTCATGCATTGGTTTGATCCACTGTCACTGATAGCTATGTGTCCCTCTTTACCAACAAAATATTTCATTTATGAATAAGCAACTTGTGACATCCAGTGAGTTATATAGACCATCAGGGAGAAAGTGAGAAATCTACAGCAACCTATAATTATTTCATGATATATTTCCATGCATGCTGTAATATTAGTCAGTGGTCCTCTGGCAGCGGCACAACAAAGTTTGCACCTCCTGGTGCTCAAATTTCCCTCCATCATAGAAGGTCAATTCTCCAGCCAGTAACCCTGAATATGGTGCTGGCTTAGAACCAGAGCTGGTCCTTAGGTGCTGCACACAAAAAACATTCTAATGATATAGTATGATTGTGTGATCACAATGAAGACGGCCTTTACTTTTAGGGGAATCAGAATTAAACTGAAACGGATTCATAGCCAGTTAAAAATTCTTTAAAGCTATTTTAAGACAATATTTCCAAAACGGTTCACACTCATTCTTGTCATAAATCTTATAAATATATATTAAGATGAGATTTTGTGAGACTACACTGATTATGTATCAATCACTGTAATGTACCAATTTTCTCATTACAATTGGCTCTGAATATGCCTTTTCCCCACACCGATTGCACACAGATTTATATCTATATATTGACCTCACAGTAATACACCATCGATATAATAACCCAGCAGTAACAAAAGAACAAATACATTCTCTGTATTGTCTAGAAGAGTGTCCCTCTCTCCATTGGGGTGGAAAGAATATTTTCTGCATTATGTCCTCTCTTGGAGCCGATAGGCAGGACCCTGGGCATGTTTTTCTCATATGGGGAATCTGCTGACTGTGGTATCACATTATGATTAACAATTTAACTATGATCCTCTTCTTTCCCATTGTTATTCCACAGATGACTGAGAGTAAGAGCGAAATGCCACCAACGGCACGCAGGCTTCATTAGATTCATTGATTGATTTATTGTTTTCCATGGTTGTAATCACTTCCCCCAAGGTAATTTGTAAGCTCTTTATGGTTCAGAGGTATAAGCCTGAGAGTTAATTAATCGGCTTTGTTTAGAAGTTTGAAAGTAGAAATGCCCGTCTGAATTAGTAACCGCTAGGAAGGCAACACTCCTAGAATCCCTTGTTTACCACTACAAAAGATCAAAACTAAGCAGGTAAACAGACATAATTATGTCTGGATGATTGCTGGATATTTTGCATTTACCTCAGTTCATCTTTACTCTGTTAATTTTCCTCTTGTCAAATGCAAATTTAGGATTTTGTCATGTTTCAGGGGACACAGCCTTCAGTGAAAGCTGCAAAAATTTGGCATTATAAGTTATGATTTAAGTAAAAATTTCAAATTCCAGCCAGTGGTCACCAAAAAATAAAGAATCCAACTGGCACTGACACTTTAACACCAAATCAGTGTAAAATGTTAAAGAAGTAAATTGTAACATTTAAACGCAAGACATGTTATATATTTTGCTGAGCTGTGCACTTGCACTTGTTTCCTTCCATTGCCAGCTAGTGGCTATAACTTCAGGGAAAATATGCAAATGTGACTAAGCATCAAATGAATAAAACCACAAAATGACCTCATCCATGAACATGACTTCTGCCTGAGTCATATCAGATAGATTTTCATCAGCTGTGGTCATTGTTTAGCAGTGAGGACCATGACTCCCATGATCCCATGCTACTTCACAATGTCATCAAACTACCTCTTTTATTATTGTTATAATGTGACCAGCAGAATTTACATATTTCCTAATGAAACTAACATGCAGTGAAAATTTTAAGGCAATTAAAACAATTTTTTTCAGTGTGCTCTCACTCCTTGACCAATTGTACTTTATTCCTGTGGTAGCCACTTCAACTGAAAAAAGCCAAAAGTATTGCCCCTCTCAACTTAAGTAACGTATTATCACCCCAGAATTTGATAATACTACTTTTATATTCTGACAAAACCTTTGCTCTTGGCAGAGGCTAAAATGACACAGTCCTCCATGCTCCCCTCCACCCAAAAACAAAACCTCTGGTATTGTCTGGCCTTTGTCAGTCTTAATTGAAGTCTCGGCCTGCTTTAATTGGCTTTTCGACGGTATGTGAATGGGGACTGCTGTTTATGGGTTAAGTGCATCTTAATCAGAGCTTTAATCCAGTCATTAACAGAGAAACATGAGGTGTTGAGAGGAGTGGAGAGAGGTTGATAATTGAGAGGCTGCTTCCTTGCTCCCTGTGCTGTGTGTGTGTGTATGTGTGTATGTGTGAGTGTATGCTTACTTTAGCAGATCTAGGAGTTATTTAGGAGAAACTGGCAAGCCAATATGAAGAAAAATCTTCCAAAAAGTTAGCAACATCAGCGAATGTTTTACAGTGTATGTAGGGATAGAAACATTTTCTTTTCAGACTTTACTATACCCTCACATTTTCCCTATGATTATACTGTAGCAGAACAAAAATGCAAAGGATTTTGAAGATGAATGATATGCTGCAGCAGCCAGTACTTTCAGAGGAAAATAAAAATCACCAGGGAAAACATTTGAACAAAGAAAGATTTCTTTATTTCAGACCATGCATTGAATTCTGATGAAAATATACACCACTACTGATAGTAAAAATAGATTGTTGTTGTCTACAAAACACAACTCTTCCTTACCCGCCCCATTCCTCCCTATTGCTCAGCTGTCACATTCTCACTGAGTTTTTCTCGCTGTATATTTTAACACCTATCCCCGGTGTGAGGCCTGTGTTCTTCCGTACCCCCGCTCTTGTCCCCGTCTCACACACACACACGCACACATACACGCACACACACGCACACACACACACACACACACACACACACACACACACACACACACACACACACACACACAAACAAACGAGCACACACACACACACACACACACACACACACACAGATGCACAGAGCATTGAATCAACGCGTCTATATTGAATAAACATGCTGCTTTTAGATAGGTTCCTGATTTGCATCATCCTTTGTGAGGTGTACTTTTCACCATTTTTAGTGTAATTTATTACAGACATACACACACCTACTGATCCTATAAAAGCACTGTCAATTGCTCAGAAACCTTCAGCGCTAGTCACCTGCTCAGAGAGGATCATTGACAAATAAAACCAGGCTACAGAGAGGGAATATTTAATATGTTTGTGCTCTATGATTGAGATCGGATAATAATGCATTGTGAATTGAGTACTGAATTATGAATCCTATCCCTTAATCACTTAATTTCAACTTTAAAAAGTGCCTATTTTTCCTGTGGCTTGTATGTATTCATCTAGATTGTTTTGGTGTGAGTTGTCTAGTTTGGGAGATATCAGCTGTAGAGATATCAGCCTAAACACATTTGAAAACCCCAACAGTTATGTGTGTTTCTAGAAATCCTGATCCAGTACTCAAGGTTCTGCAGTATAGTAGTCCATAGGGCCATTCAGGAGTTAAAGCTATCTAGCAGGGATTCAGGAGCAGGACCATACCTAAACCATACCTCTTCTGGCATAAATACCCACCTAACACTCTCCTCTCCTGTACTCCTCACAACAATTTTGTGGGTAACTGTCCAAGTACCCAAGTGACATAACTTAACAGTGAAGAACTATGACTCAAGACTGACAATATAAGAAATAACATTCCAACTTTTGACAAAATACATATTTGAAAATGTTTAAAATTGCATCTTAAAGTGGCCAAATTATGCTTTTTGGGGTTTTCCCTCTCTGTTAATGTATCATATAGATTTGTGGGCATTTAAAAGGTCTGCAAAGTTACAAGGACCAAATCAAGCAGACTACACCAGACCAGACCACGCCAAAGGGCGTTACACAGTCCTACAGAAAACACTGCTCCTGAACTGCTTTGTACTTGGTGCATCACCTTGCACATCCGTGAGTCCATGTGTGAGTGTATTTTATTTGTGTATTATTTTAAGGTGTGAAAGGCCTGATGACAAGGTGAATGCTGTCAGCCCAGCTTTACCTCTCCCCAAGCTTCACCACACATGACTCTCCCTGTGAAAGTGTGAAAACATTTACAGGCCATTTACAGCGTGAGATGACACTTCCTCCCAGGTCAGCGGGGTCACCAAACACACACACACACACGAACACACACAGTTCGCTGTCAGTCTTATAGCAACATCTCTCTCTAATGCTGACAGGAAGGAAAAAGGATGCAGCCGTCTTGTTTCAGGGATTAAATTTATTAGATAAAGTGAAGAAAAGAAAAAGAGAAGAATATGCCTGCATATTGTGAGAGCAGCTGCTGAAGATATTTGACTATTGCATGCAAAAAGCATAGATTCATATGGCTGTATCTGCAGCATGACTCTACTAAAGCATACTGACTGTAGGACTGATAGAGTGAAGACATAATGGCGTCTGGACAGTGCTTTTGTACATTTAAAAGTCACAAATGTGATTTTACTTGAGCACACACATACTGTAAGCACACTCTCACACACACACGCACTGATGCACATACATCGTTACTTCTGAGATGTTATAAAAACTTCTCTTTTATCCATTAAAAACTATCGATCTTGTGCTTTGCCTTCTC
This sequence comes from Lutjanus erythropterus, assembly GCF_056507025.1. Classification (NCBI taxonomy): domain Eukaryota; kingdom Metazoa; phylum Chordata; class Actinopteri; order Lutjaniformes; family Lutjanidae; genus Lutjanus; species Lutjanus erythropterus. Next base: position 14,894,106 of record NC_139325.1, read on the forward strand.
TACTTGATGGGTTTTTTTTTTCCGTCATAATGGAAAGTCTCCTGGGCCATTTCTTCAGCCTATTCTTCATTTGGAGTAATTATAGATGGAGAGGTAAAAGATGTTTTTTCCCCTTTCTTTTCTTTTCTCCTTCCTACCTATCTTCCTCTCCCCTGCGTGCATTCAGAGGAGCTCTCACCACTGCATTCTTATTAGGGACATGTCTGAAAGGCTCCCGCAGCATGTGGTGTCCTCTGACCATCCGCTATGGCTGCTTTTTGTTGGCATTAACAAGCCAAGCAACCAAGGATAGCTTTTCAACAGGTACAAACTTTTCCTTTTAGATAATTAACCGCATTCAGACACTCAGTGCAGCGTAGGCAATGTGGGTACAGAAGCCTAGAGAGGATCATATGCTAGAAAAAAAAGGATAGAGAAAAGGGGAGAGAGATAGAGAAAAAAAACTTGATCAAAAGACAAGATGTTCTCTTTGGTGTTGTTTAGTGCGAGTGGATTCTATACCAAACCCCTATTCAAATGGTGCGGTCTTCATTTCTGCTCTCCTTGTTGTCCTCATCTCTGTCCTCTTCATCTTTTCATCAAGATGGACCATGTAATGAGGGAAAACTCTGGTCATTGTAGAGTGGTCAAAGGTTCGCCGCCTTAATGAATGGGAGAAACACAAGAAGGGATGAATGCTCTCCCTCGTTCCTGTTTGCCGCGCTGCAAAAGCCCCAGGATGCCTCCTGAAGAAGGCCTCCTCCATCCATTGCCGTCTCATCTCTTGTTAAAGGGGGCATAAAGCGAAGGCAGAGGGGAAAAGTAATTTTCTTCTCCTGTCTCTCCATTCTTTTGGTGGGTTTCTTCCACTTTTTGCTGTGTACTTTCATAAAGCTTATAATTATCTTGGCGAGAGCTCCTCAAGTGAGAACGAATGGGGTCTTTGTACCCTTCTCTCTTCAGCCCTCTCCTGTTTCTGGAAAGAAGGAAGTCGTATTAACATTTGGTCTTCCCCTTTTACAGATGCAGTGAGAAAGACAGATGGGCCTCCTCTAAAAAAAGCCCTTTCAACAACTTAATTTTACAAACGTATTTTCTGAATCACTCTCTTCTGAAGGAGAGATGGGAGGATAATGCAGTAACTGGAGGAACTCATATTTTCTGTTTACTCCATTCTAATTAGTGAATTCTCCATTTGCACAATGTAGTATGACATAAATCCATTTTATGAGCTGCACGTCTGTTTACTTTCTGTCAACGCTATTGTAACATTGCCTTCACCTACAAACTCATTTTTTCATCCTGAAGATACTTCACTTTTCACACGTAGCTTGGTAAATATTTTTTTACCATTCATTTTCTAAATAGTCTAGTATTTTTGAGCATTTTGATAATCATGTCAGTGTCTACGATATTCATAACCAACGTAAGCTAGCTATCTAGCATCATCATCCTCATTCAAACTGGACAGAAACAAAATAAAACCCACTTCTTGACCCATCTTTCCACTGCTCCAACAATCAGCAAATCTGGTTTGGTCAAAATAAACTCTTAATTCACCTCCTTAGATGTGAAAATATCTCGAGAGGGGCGATAGGGAGGTTGGACTTCAGAGAAGCAGCAGGGAGAAACAGTGTGCACAGCCAGAATATTTCCACACGTAACAAAGTGAATTCAGGGTTTATTTCAACTAAACCAGAGTTGGTGATTGTTGGAACAGTGGAAAGACGAACCAAGATGTTTTTGTTGAGTTTCATTTTGTTTCTTTCAAGTCTGAATGAAGATGGAGATTACAGTCTCCATCTGCAGTCTATGTTGCAACCCTGAGCTCATCTGGTTACTTGTACTAACACCTATCACTCACTGCTTGTAGCATGTAGCATGTACTCAACATGCAGACAGCACCAACACACACAACACTCTGTTATGACACACAAATGTTTCCTACATGATAACATTGCTAACAGTTATCTAAGACACCGATTTTCAATATCAAAATGTTAAAAAAAATAAAATAATAATAATAGTAAATACCATTAACAATACATATCTACCAAGTTGAATGTGAAAAGTGAAGTAACTACAGGATGAAAAATCACTTAAGTTTGTCAGCAGTGTTAATATAGAGAGGACAGGAGACAGGAAGTAAACAAACGTGCAGTGTGTACAACAGATGTATGTCACACTACATTGTGGAAGGGGAGAATTGGCTCGTTGAAATATTTAAAAAAATATATAAATGAGAAGTGCCATTGGTATTTTCTTGCTGTACTGTCACTCCTTTTTTAAATCTATATAGAGTCCCAGAAAATCCTCAACAGTACACAAACAACTTCAAGCTGATCAGACATGGCAATAACAACATCTCTCCTGACCTGGCAGCAGAGATCACTGATTTAGGGTCAAACTCGCTCTCCCTCCATCATCCATGCAAACCATACCTCGGCTCACCTACCCCTCCCTCGATCCCTCTGACCTCCATCCCCTACTCTTCCGGCTGATTACCCCTAATGTAATTTTAATTAAAAACTGTGGTGTCAAAGGGTTTAGCCTGCCTGAGAAGCGGGTGCAGATTGTGGCACAGTGGCAGACCCCTTCACTTGCTTGAGAGGAAATGCATCCTGACATTGCCCGGGTGGTGCCAACACAACCAGAGCCAGTTTAAGCAAAAAGGCTTTCTGGCCGATTTGAATATCACGGTGTAACATTTTTTTTTCTCCAGAGATGCTGGGTGATCTATGTTATCTCTCATATTTTTAAAATTTGGGTTGTATATATTTTACCTATAGGTGCCTGTTGATATAATTTGGTTCACACAACTGCCATTATTGCTTCAGACCTGTATTAGTTGAGCTGGAGCAAGTTGTTAAAATCTGAGCATGTCCAGAAGGGAACCCCAGACCAGCGAAAGATCTCTTGAGAGTGATCATTTTAACCCAAACTATGATCTTTTCCTAACCCTAACCAAGTGTAACCAAGTGTTTTCTGTCCTTAAACCTACCCACATTTTAACCACAGCATTTCAGATTGTATCACATATTCAGGTGCAAAATCTTGCAAGATTTTCATAAACAAGGGTTGCCTTCTAGACACAACCTTAAAATCTTAATAAAATAGGATGGGAGAGGGGTTACTAATAAGTTAAAAATGTTTGATTTGGGGGGAGACAGTAAAAGCTTGTGCTTTCCTTCATCATCAGTCATTCTCCATCAATCCACCAGATATCACCAGTGCAAAAAGACAGCAAGAAGAAAAGGTAAAGCCTCCTGTGACTCCTTCTAATCTCAGGATAGTCCAAGATATACTTAGTTGACATTGACAATAATCGCCACTGCCAAATTTCACAGGGGTGACCTGCGGAAGGTGCCCCACAGCGGGACTCAACAGCAGAGGTCTGCCTGTAGGTTTGTAATCCCCTCACCCGAGCCGTTGGATTATCTGCTCTCCATCGACCCTGAAGAGGCTCCCCATGGCTCAGGCTTAAACACTCTGTAAAATCTCATCTCCACACCCCATCTGCCGGTCGTACGACGTCTTGGAAGACATGGATACGGAGGAGTGGGGAGCAGACGAGGAAATCAGAAAAAATCTCCTCCGTCTTGCTGTGGCTGTGCGCAGCAGAGAGGAGCCCTTAGTGAGACACACACAGTCTGACTCGGGTGCTTCTGCTCACAGAAATTACTTTTAGGATCAGTTTCATTTTTTCTTTCCTCTGTTGTACAAGTTAAAATCTGTCCTGTAGCTACTTGTTGCAGATAAAAGTGTTATCAACCTTGGTGCAACATATTTTTCTCCTCTTTTAATAGTGGATTCTACATCAATATTATGTAAAGAACACACATAAATCAAAGATCAATAATCAGTTTTCTAAAGGCTCACAAGTGCAAGTGGTGTCAGTGTCAATGACCCTTTAACATTCTCTGACAGGGGCCGTGTTTTGTGGCCGTCAGTGGACAGTTGGAGGAGCTGGTGGTTGGCCCTGAGCAGTGAGGCATGTAGTAAGAGGGTTTAACTTTGCTAACCTCCTTCTGCCAGGTTCATGGGGTCCTGCTGCTTGGGTAATATTGGATCAGTGTTGGGAGCCCGTGCCCCTGCCATATCAGCCAGCATGCTACCTGGGGTAGTGAGCAGTTTCCACTATAGAGCCAACTGGGCTTGATACGTGCTTACTTGCTCTCTTCCTCAGACATTTTTGATGTGATTTCTTTTCCATCTTTAGCAGTATCTTATTGCTTATTTATTTAGTCTTTGTTTTTAGTTATTCAATTATTTAGTTATTATTTTAAATGCACATTAAGTGAGATTTTTACTCATCAGTGACACAAAATGAAAAGAAAATGTGTGGTTTGCTGAACTGGGAATGGGAAACACTCTCCAGGGTGTTAAGATTTCTGTCTTTAAAGGCTGATCTTCCAGGATCTATTCTGTTTCAAAATAAAATAACAATATGCAATTTCTGCTGCAAGCGAGTTTGTCACATTGTAACTCAGTAACTGAATTAGTGAAACTACCTGATTGCAGTTTGACTTACATCTTGCCTTCTCTTCTTAATCTTATAATTTTAAGTGTACTGAATTTAAAAAGACTAATTGCAATGATTTTGTAACTATTTAAAGTAAACTAGTGAAAGTTTCTAGTCAAATAAACTTAATATTAATTCGATTGTACTTGAGAAAACACGATCCATTATTGTGTAAACAAGCAACCTATGAGTGTAACACAGCAAGTTTCCACCACATACGTTTGTTCAAACTATTAAAAAAAAGTTTTAACTCTCAAACAATGCATGCTGGGAAGCCTGCTTACATGCTAATCATCTTTTTATAGAAACTTAATGAGTTGATTGAACTCAGTACAGTACATTCAGTCAAATAATCTTTTCAAGTCAGAGGACTTCATTTTAGAATAACTCACGTTTATACGTTGTGAATTTTAAGTTTTTTTGCAGTGATATTATCTGAGAATGAGATTTTCTTTGTAAATCCAAAAAAGATGATGCACTATTATTTCCAGTGAAACCCCCCTCATCATCATTAGACCTCTGCAAAATATCACTTATACACATATTTCTTCTAAGTTACCACACATTGGGTCTTACAGACTTGTCAATATTGTAGTAGAATTAGTAGATTTTTATGGTTTCAACTATTTCTATAGTGACAAAGACTTTTAAAAATTATTTTAATGGGACATCTTACTTGCGGGATGAAATGTAACACATAAAACTAATGTTTTGTCAAGCATTCAAGGGATATTAAAAGTTTTCAGATTTGATTCAATGGTGGTGCAATCATTCGAATAAGCTCCACTTGGCCCTGTTGTGGAAATTTGGCTGGTGCTGCAGTTTGGAGAGATCTGCTGATATTAAAATCTGGAGATGCCCACCTGGTGTCGAGAGGGATGGAAACAGAAGAGTGCGTGCTGTCTGTCTGGGAGGTGTTTGGTTGGTCTTGGAGCTGTGTGTGTGTGTGTGTGTATGTGTGTGTGTGTGTGTGTGTGTGTGTGTGTGTGTGTGTGTGTGGGCTTCCATCTGTCTGTATGTCTCTAGGTCGAGGGTAACAAAACAACAACTAAAAAAGTGCAGTGAAAACAGGTGAAGGCCTGCGGTCTCTATTGTTAAAAGAGTCTTTTTTGTACTTGTAGAAATCATTGTTTTTTCTCTTTGGCCTTTGATTTGCAGATGAAAAGGATGTGCTCCTCTACAAGTGGCAGCTTCTATGCTGCAAGGTCAGAGAGCCGTGAGAACGTCAGGCAGAAAGGCAAGAGATTCACCGTATCCCCTCTGCTGGTGGTGTGTGTGGGTGAGTGTGAGTTGTGAAGACGCATTGGGTGTGTGTGTGTGGTTTGCATGTGGAGGTGGGTAGCTTACGCCTCTTTCTGACTGTAGTCTATAGTCTAACTGTACGTGTGAAGCTTGTCTTTTGCTTCAAGGTGTGTGGGTGTGTCTGTGTGTGTATGTGTGTCTGTGTGTGTATGTCTGTGAGTGTGTACCTGTCGCTTTGACTGAACAGGTGCGGGCTCTTTGCATGGGATCTAGACAGCCAGTCCGCTGCACAACTGACTGTGGTCAGGCTCACTGTGCTCAACATGCAGTCTGGGGTGCAGGCACAGTACACTGTGGTTGGATGTCGGTGTGCTTTCAGCGGAGTGTTCCTCCACCACTCTTGTGGCTCTGATCCACTCATGCCATTTGGTCCAAATGACAGATTTTATTTCATTGTTGCGTGAAAGAAGAATTGTTTATTAAAGCATGCACTCATTAAATTTAACAAAACTAAAAATGTAATGTGTATCAAACTGACACACCAAATCATATGTGACATTAACAATTATTTAATTATACTCAATAAAATATAATGTAATCATGGTAATGGAAGGAAGCACTTGTCTTCACTAAATTGATTCTTGACTGACTTCATCATTTGACTACACTGTTTTAAGCAACTAAAAGAAAAAAAAAAGAAAAAAAAATTGAGACCGTAAGTTTTACAAAGAAAATACTCTTTGTAAGACTATTGTATTGCCTTGATTTAAGATGTTACTGTTATTATGTCCACCTCCTGTAACATACAGTGTCTATCCAGCAGGAAATAGCCGTACACATTATGTCTTTTGGGAGCAATTTCATATTGAGAAGACAGCTGTGATTGGGCTTATTATACCATAGGTGGTCGGTATGACACAGTCTGTTGATGATGGATTCACAATGAAAACATGTTAAAAAGGTCTCTGCACACCTGAAACTATGACAGGTGCGTAGGAGGAAGATTCAACTTGAAGAAAAACAGAAAAAGCTCCCACACACTGTTTCGCTTTCTGTTAATTTATTAAATATCCAAGAACAACGTTTTGGTCTGGACGACATTCATCAGGTATACTAGCAGCATACAAACATTTCTACCCATATATAAAGAAAAAGATTGCCTCTATTTACAAGCATCCAATCAGAGGACTGCTGAGATTGATCAACACCTGAAATTAATTCAGGTGTTATCAGCCCGGCATTAGGGCCAGAAACTCATCAAACTGGATAATGTCCACAGAGATCACAATAATCTTTTTTTCTTTTTTTCTTGTAGTACCCCACACACGTAAAAAATATACATATATACAGACCAATCAAGCCTAACAAGTATCAATATTCTCTTGTGCATCATACTCCAAACTGTATCAATCTCCAAAAAAAAGGGCATAGGTATATCAATATCAAAAGGAAAACATTTTTTAACCACAATTATTTAGAAACTGGAAATAGTCTTTCTATCCCTTAGATCCTAGAATGTTTCTGTGACTTATCCGGTGTAAAGTGTCTATGCCCTATCCGTAGGACAGGATGTATTTATCTGTTTATTTATTTATTTTTTTCTTTCTTCTACCTGAGGAGGCTGGGAATTTAGAAAACAGGTCTTAAAGGGAGATCAATCCCCCCCCCTCTTTTTTTTTTTTTTTCTTGTTGGGTCTGTGGATTCGGCTGGATGAGTTACTTGACAGCCCATGTAAAAATTTGGTAGTGGGTGGTGGTGTTTTGTTTTGTTTCCCAGACATGTATTTTATTTTCCTTATTATTCTTTATTACTTTATTTGTCATTACTAAGAATGCTGACAATGTAAATGGCACTATGTTGTTAAATTGCATTTATGTTGAAAAGTCAATAAAAATATGTTCAAAAAAAAAAAAAAAGAAACTGGAAATAGGGTCTAAGTGAGTTGTTAAATAAAAAAAGTATACAAAAGTATAAATATTTACATACATACATATACACACACATACATACATGCATACATACAACACCCCCCCCCCCACACACACACGTACCTACGTATATACATACATACACACTTCTCTCACCAAAAAACATCTATTAGTCAAAGGCAGTTGCAAACAAGGTGAGAACTTAATACACAACTCCAGAGTACAACAAATAAGATATCTAATCATTCAAATCTTCCAAAAAACATACCATTTTTCAAATATGGAAAAGTGTATTCTTAAATATTTTTGTGGAATATGTTAAAAAAAATTAAGCAAAATAAAAAGGGGACTGCTTGGACCCCTAATAATAACAGAAAAATATTGAACACAGCCGAAAACAGACTGATAATATTAGAAACACAACAATATTAATAGTAATAATACCTAATTCTGATACTAATGCAATTATTATTATTATTATTATTATTATTATTATTATTATTATTAGTAGTAGTAGTAGTAGTAGTAGTAGTAGTAGTAGTAGTTGGTGTAGTAGTAGTATCGATTTATCAATTTATCTGTTTATCTGTTTATCTATTTATGTGTTTATTTTAATTATTATTATTATGGGTCTGTTGTAAATGTAACAAAGGTATCAGAAACTCCTTTTAAAAGTGCACTTCACACATGACCGTAGAGCTAAATCACCACTTCTCTGGTGTTTATTAGAGCTTCACAGAGGAACGGTTTATTGCAGGACTGTCAGACTGTGTGTAATTCTGGTACTTGTAGTTTCTTACGCTGCCTAATACGTCAGCGGAAGTGTTTTGAGCGTACGCAGGTCACATTGGCTCTCTGGTTTTGTAATGTTTTGAGACACCACTACAATGGAGGCAGCTAATGCAGGTATTAAACTATTCTGTTGTCTTAAATGCTTGGCGTGACACGCAGTATCTAAGTTAACATACGTGGCTCTTTTCTAACACTTTTATTCAACCCCGTACATTCAGGAAACACGAGCATATTATATTCACTCGTGTAGCTAACGTCAGCTAGCTAAGTACCTGAAGTGGCTAGATCTACGTAAAGACAAATTAAATGCTTATTCATATGTCCACTAAATTAAACTTCACCACCGTCCTCAGTGGTCGTTGACTTTGTATTCATTCGGTTGTCGGAATGAACGCAATTAAGGAATAACTGTGATGATGTAGCTCTATAATGAGCTTGTCAGCCTCTCATAAACAACCAGTGTCAGGTTGTTTATTTAAGTTAACGTACTTCTAATGTCACACTGTAAAAATTATCTGTTGCAAATCAGAAAAAATATCCCCTGTGATTGTCACAGTTATATATTATTAGGTTATTAGAACTCATGCATCAATGTAGAAGCAGGGTTCTACTGTTGTAGTGGGTTGAGGTGGAGCCAATGTGAACAGTTTAACTAATGATTATTATAGAGCTGCAATGATTAATCGATTATTAATAGACTATTAATTTAATTGTCAACTATTCTGATAATCAGTTTATCGTTTTGAGTCATTTTTTTAATAAAAAAAAAAAGTCAATTCTCGATTTCAGCTTCTTGAATATGAACATTTTCTGATTTCTTTACTCTTCTTCTAACAGTAAACTGACAGTGAACTATTTGTTTTGTGGACAAAACAAGACATTGATTATGAAGTGATATTGGGGATTATTTTCTGCATTGATTCATTGATTGTTTGGTTTGTAAAAAAATTCACCTGTGTAAAAACTGACACCTTCACAATGATTGTTTTGTCCAATAGTATAAATGTCAATGTTAAAAAATAAATAATTTCAAGAAAATTCATTTTGCAGTTGTGCTGTTTTTACATATTTGCATAAAAAAAGACTTAAAATATTAATAGAATATTTGCCAATTAATATTCTGTCAACTGACAATCATGTCAGCTGACCATGCATATACTGTTGGGTAGATAAATTTTAACAGCGCAATATTTTATGAGCTCTTCAGATTATATATGTGCCAGGAGCTTAATCTGAGAAGAAACTTAAGATGTCAAATAACAATATTGAAGTGGAAAAGTACACAATTTTTCTCTAAAATGTGGTGGAGTAGAAAGCATGATAAGACTCAAGTAAAATACAAGTACCTCAAATTTTCTTTTTAAGCACAGTACTGGTGTAAATATACTTAAAAATATTCTGCTTTATAGTTACACACCACCACTGTAATTAAGGTAAGAGGCATGAACAGGGGCTAGTGTTGATGCTGACCTTGGTACTGATAGTTTACCTGTGGATCTGTCTTTCTTTTCCCCTGCTTACTCAGAGGAGATCCAACTGAGGCATGTGGAGAAAGATGTCCTCATCCCCAAGATGATGAGGGAGAAAGCCAAGGAGCGCTGTGCTGAGAAAGTTGAAGGTGTGTGTGTGTTTGTGTGTCTGTGTATCTGTGACTGACAGAGCACCTCTATTCCTACAAAGGTCAACACAGTACTCATCAAAACTAGTTTAGAAAGGCAGGACTACAGCCAGTCTTGTCTTGAAATTATTTTATAGTTTCTGTCATGTTTTTGTACAGAAATTTGTATGTCTGTCTTTTAAGTCCATAATTGTATTATTAATTGACATTGTGCTTTTATGCATAAAAGTACCTTTTTCATAGTAGATATTTTGATCTGTTAGATGTACTTGATAATGTTGGTAATGCCTTTATTCAATTTAGTGGTGTCAGCTCCCGGTCTTTGTTTTTTTTTTTTTTTGCTTTCAGTCTCTCTGGAATGTTTTAATAGAAGTAAACCATAACACCTGTGCTTTTCCTTCTGAAAAGGTTTAAATATCTGCTGTGGGAAAAGGTCAGTAGATATTAATCTATACTGAGCAATGACAGGCATTCACAAATATATTTGGTCTTCAGTACGATGGCATGCATGCATTAATCTGTGGATCTGTGCTAAAAGGAAAGAAAAGGAATTTTATTGTATGACCACAATGAAGTTATATTGAGTGATGTTTCTTCTTCCTTAAAGGAAGTCATGCCACAGAAGGAAAAGCATATATAAAAAATATAGTATATAATAGAATTCCATTTAGTTACTTTAGTTTCAGGGTACTGGCATTTTGCATGATGGCTCACTGTCACACTGTCATGGCTTACTGGGACACATGAACAAGAACAGAGCTACTGTTACTGTTAATGTCTGCTGTGGAAAAGGCCAGTTTTGTCTGTTAAACAGCCCTGTCTCACAGCAGCCATATTGATATGAAATACTAGGCAAACACAGGTGCTACCAATGATACCAATCAAGGTCCTATTCCATTTAGTGTTGCAGAGCCTTTCCAGTGAGCCAACATACCCAATAGCAGCATGCTGACTCTGTGTGACCTCATTGTAACTGGACCTTAATTAGTATTATTGGTAACACCTGTGTTTACTCTACTGTTTAATATCAATATGGCTGCTGCAAAAAAGGTTTGTTAAACTGCATTTGTTTTAGCTAGGCATACAGAATAAACTGGCAACAGGGTGTTTGTTCTAGGGCTGCACTTGACTCAAAATGTTGTTGGTCGAATCGGATTTTGACAGTTTGTTCCTTTTTTCAATTCAGCACTTCACTAAACCCTCATATCAGCCTACATGTTTTACCACTAAGACTCATTTTTTAAATGCCTTTCTTCGTCATCTGTGATGTGACAACATCAAATTTCCACAGAGTCAGAGAAAGTAAAAGTGTGCATCCTCCTGCGCATAGTTCACATATAAAGTCCCTCCGTGCACTGCTGAGAGTCTCTGCTGCCACTGTAATGTTTACTGCTTGTCATGCTGTTGCATTGCTCTGTGTTCAATGCTGCAACTAAAAAGCAAGAGTTGAAACTTGTTTACCAATCATTTGTTTCTTCGGCTCTCACCAGTTAACCACCTGCGTGTATTGCCACATGGATCTTTAAAAAAAAAAAAAGCTAACTAACTAACTAATAAATTCCTTATATTTATAATTCCTCATTGAAACCTTATCCCTGTGCATTTTGGGAAGCTTCTTTCTGTTTTATCCCATTGTTGTAATACACACTGATACTGACAAAAAAAAGGCAGCTCAACTAAGAAGAATCTTAGTCGACGGAGGGTTCTGACTGACTATTTTAATCTTCGACTTTCACGGGGCAGCCCTAGTATGTTGTGGTGTTACTTTTGTTTGTCTGATTTGCTTTTAATGTGTCTACATGTGTAATGTGTCTAAAGGCCTACATTCTGTACTGTACCACAAATTGCACCTCAGAGGACACTAAAGGTTTTAGTCTATCCTGTCATATAAGTGCTATAGAAAAAGGATTGCACACAAACCGCAGTACTGGCATACCTGTACTTTATCTAGAGGAGCAAAGGTCATAAAGTACTATTCTTCTTTTTTCCAGTCTCCTTATTGCTCCCCCAAATAGAAATCTGTTATACATTTTAAAATTCAATTTAATGAAGTCCCTCTGTGTGAATCCTTTAATTTCAAAGGTGTGTTTCATATTTAATCTAGAAAAATGTATCCCCACAAACAACCCAAATTCAGTCCAAGAATTAATATGAAAGTTTAAGAAAAAAAAATACAAATTGATCATTACTATCAAGTCTTAGCCTATATAACCATGAGTGAGCAGTAGTTTCAGTTTGTTTGCATGTCTTTGAGGTCCCTCATACTGATTTAAAATATTTACCTAATAATATTCAGTTCTTATTACAGTTAAGCTTCACAATAGGATACCCACCAGTGTAGTTTAGTTTATGGTCTGTATTTTACCTCCAGACTTATGTAGACTTTCTACTTTGTGTAGACTTTCGCAAGGCCATAAAAATGAAATTCCTTGAAATTCATGAGAAAACCCTTTTTTTTCAGGTAAAATGAACAAAAGGATTAGGTTTCCTTATTTATGGTTTACTTTCTCACCTGTTCACAACACTTTTCGTCTGGCTATGTGTGACCACAGAACGATTCAATAATACGACACCAGGCATTGATGTATGTTATTTTAATCCCAGCCTAAACTTTGTGTCTGCACCCATGAAAATTTTTTTGAGCAGAATTTTGAGAGCAGAAAAGATGGATTCTTAAGGCATTTAACATTGCAACCCTTTTTTGAAATGGTAGAAATTATAACAAGTAACGTTTTAGCTGATGTTGTTATATCTACATAGTTTTTGTGTAGTAATGTAGACAGTAGATATTAATCTGTAACACTGCATTTCTTAGTATGGAGGTTTATTTGATATCTTCCTTCAGTGGACTTTCTTCTCACTCTGTTTTCCTGTCCTGTAATGTTTTGACTCTTTATAGCTAATGTGTTGTCCACTGCCATAAACCCCCACTTCATGGGTCCTTTTAATTTATCTGAATTTGGGAGCAGACAAACTGGCATAACTCCAGTTGTCGCTTGAGCTGCATTGAAACGGTGGCTGCAGCTTTGCTCATGTGTGCCCTGTCTCCTGCAGCAACACATCAGCCAGATGATGACTAGGTTATGTGGTTTCTAGAAATCTGATGACAGGCTGCATGAACCAGCGTGTGTACTGCTCACGCGGAGAGTCAGTGCACATGCTGCCTGAGGTGATGGGACAGACAGGGGCTGTGTGGGTAGTGGAAACCCCCCTCACATTACTAGCTTCTCGTCCCACTCATTTTCACACCTTCACGTCCGCCCTCTATCATTTCATTTTGTATGTTTGTTTCTGTACCGGGTCCCCGTGTGTGTCTCATTATGTTTTACAAAGAAACGTAAAAAAAAACAGAATCTATGTGTTTTTTCCTGTGTTATCTGTCTCTGCCTATATGCATCTAAACACCCCACGGTTGTATTTTATAGGCTTTGTTGTTGAAGCAGGCAGGTAACCTACTACTGACCTGTACACAACATCTTTGTAGTTTCATTTTACTTGACGTGATTTTTCCTATTGCATTGATGATTCATGTCAGTACTCTCGCATGCCTTTCAGAATCAAACAATTGAATATGCAAACAACCTATACTCAATTAGCAGCCACTTTCACTTTGACATTGACTACCGTTCATGTTTTTTTACAGTACTCTGGTTTGCAGCTTCTTGGCTGTAAATTGAATATATAGGGTCTGCATCTGGATCCCCACATCCAAAACATAGATGGAAAACAACTCTCACTTGAAATAGTCGGCATAGTTACTCTTTCATGATGAATTAATTTCCTTTTTCAGAAATACACAAATTTTACTGTAAATCTGTTCATATTTTTTTCTTTTATAGCTAAATATGTGTGAGAAGTTTACATATCACATCTTCCACTAAAGGTCAGAGTGTCCCGAATCGTTCAAGCCCCTTGCTTCTGCTTTCTACTAACTGCCAAACTACACTTCTGCATCTTTAAAAATGGCACAGCTTAAAGTGAAGGTGGTATTACACCTTTCTTGAGAACTGCTTCCTCTGACATATAGCTAGCCTTATAGATTTGGCTTGTGGTGTAGCTGTGATCATAAAGGCAACTTTCTACAGCCTCTATTGGTATCATGGGACAGGGATGAGGCATTTGCTGATTAGATTAGTCGCACTGTTCTGGTTCTCTAAATTGGTTTTGCAGTTGTTTTTTTTTCCACATCTGCATCCTGATGAAAGTGTCTGTGTGATAACCATACTGATGCCACTGATAATGGTAATTATGATGTCAGTTGTTTGGAAGGGGACATGGGAGGGCAGTGTTTTTAATTAAATCCTTGAGAAAGAGCTTGCTAACAAGGTGAAGACTCGGAGTGTTCAACACCTTGTTTACAACGAGGACCTTGCACATTAAATCTGGAATACACCGCTAGCCAGGGAACAGTGTCATCGATGGAGCTTTGTGGAAGGGCTTTTCATGTGTATCTTACTTGACAATCATCATACTTAGTGTTCACCTTGTTTTACATGTTATGTTCCAGTTATATAGATTTTTTTGCATTTGATTGCTGTCTATATAGAGGTCAGTGACTTGGATGGGTCAGATGGGACTGACATGTAACAAAGGTTAGGCAAACATTTGTAAAGTTGGATTTGGACCATATCAGGTGTTTTGTATGTTCATTGTTTTTAACTAAGTTTGCTTTGTGCTTTATAAACATGGTTTGTAAGGTTATAAGGGGTTTTCTAAAAGTCACAATATGATGAAATCCTTTGGCCCTTGGCCTTGTCTTAACCATAAAAGACAGGTGCATGACGTGTAGACTACATGCACGTCCCAGAAATAAATGCCATTTTTAAAACTACATTCTGCCTCTCAGAATCTTTTGCCATAAAGGTGCAAAGCGTCTGGCAGTCATCCAGGAATTTACAGATCCATAGTTAACTACATAACTTCCTTTATTTTTCATCCTCCCCAACTGCTATTGGCAGTAAGCAAAGTGGATATTCATACCAGTAGTGGCAGAGGAACAGAGACCTACCCAGGTTTCAAAATTAACTTTTTAGCTCACCAGCCAAATGTCTGGTAGATTAAAACTTTTTTGTTTTTGTTTTTTTTTAAGCCAGCCAAAATATAAAATGTATATATACAGCCTTTTTGTATGGCACATCATACATATATAATAACCAAAGTTGGGTGCTGTTCACATTTGAACTGATGAAGTACCAATACCTGGAATTAGGTACTCAATTGTACTATTGTATTGGACTTTACTCTCTCTTTAATAACAAAAAAATAAATTTATTTGAGAAAAAATAAGTTAAATATCAGCTCAGTTTTTATTTTGATTATTTTGTTATTTACTTAGAGCATTTTACATACCACACAAAATAAAATCCCTCTGCCATCTCAGACTGTTTCTGCAACCTCAGTTGCAGTCGGTTAACAGGGCAGTGCTCTTTTTTATGTTGTGGAGGAAACGAATGGGATAGCCTTCCTGTTATGTTGTTATCATAGTTTGTAGCTTTGTGCTTTATACTGCAATATTTCCCACTTTTGCACTTGGCAGTTGGCGTTTCTTAATTTCAGACCTACTGGTCAACGGCAGAAGCCAATAGTACAATAGCTGAGCATGGATCTAGAAGCATCATTAAGGTGATAAAACCTTGAAAAAGTGCAAGGTGTTGTCCAGCATGTTTCTGCCCACATCTCCAATAGTGGCACCCCTCTCATTTGTGCCCGGGATGGCCACACAAAAGACAGATAACATTTTAGGGGGCAGGTGTACCTGCTGCCTCATAGGTCGGCTTGATTGTTTCAATAACCTGGAGGGAGAGCCTTTGTTT